>NC_042616.1:165621598-166335312 GCF_901001135.1 Rhinatrema bivittatum | reverse complement strand
GCCTCATTTTCCAAGGAGTTACCGCGAGTGATAATTCCGCAAATCGCGCTAACAGCCATTAACGCGATTTGCGAATGCAAATTTTTAATTTTGTATTCAGGGGGCGGAGCAAATGTAAAGTAGGGAGGATTTATCATGTGCCGCGAAACAGCCGCAGTGTTAGCGCAGCTCCTAACGCGGCCAATAACTACACCTCTTTCATTTGCGTTACGTTGTGCGCTAGAGGCCAGTAAAGGTTTATCGCAGTTCACGATGTTTCCAGACAGGCCTGTTTCAGTATCCTAGAGAGAGAGAGAGAGAGAGAGAGAGAGAGAGAGAGAGAGAGAGAGAGAGAGAGAGAGAGAGAGAGAGAGAGAGAGAGAGAGAGAGAGAGACTTGCTATAGTTCCTCCTCCCTAGACAGGTATTTGTATCCCTATGGGAGGCCCACCTAGTAACTCGAGGTGAGGGTTAAGTATTAGTGTAGGGGGGTAGGTGCCACTTTGACATTCAACGTGAGATGTACGAGCAGAACAGTGGTCTCTCTTGTGAAGATTTGCTGGCCTTCGGAGTGAGGAAACTCACTCCAAGATGAGATTTGTGCAATGTTCTCTCCACCTAGCTTGTTGTTACCCAGGTAGAGAGTCCATCAAGCTAGGTGGAGAGAACATTGCACAAATCTCATCTTGGAGTGAGTTTCCTCACTCCGTAGGTCATCAAATCTTCACAAGAGACCACTGTTCTGTTCGTACATCTCACGTTGAATGTCAAAGTGGCCCCTACCCCCCTACACTAATACTTAACCCTCACCTCGAGTTACTAGGTGGGCCTATCATAGGGATTCAAATGCCTACCTATGGGGATGACATTATGGCCACTCTCTCTCTCTGCAGGATACTGAAACAGGCCTGTCCAGAAACATCATGAACCGCATAGCTGATATCACCATTTGCGATACACATGCTTATTAGCATAAGGTACACCCCTTTTTGGTATCGCATGCGATACCAATGCAATATTGGAAAATGAGGCCCTATGTTACCGAACCTTATGGCACCTATGTAAACGGACAAATTGTAGTATCGTTACTTTTATGTGCCTTAATGTAAACCGTTGTGATGGTCCCCACCAAACGACGGTATAGAAAAGACTTAAAATAAATAAATAAAAAATATTATCTTACCTATTATTGTATTTTACTATCCTATCCTATCAATTTTAATTTTATTTTTATTAATCTAACTACATTTATTGATATCATTTTATGCTACTTTTATTGACAACTCTAAAGGCAGTGTTTCTTATTAATTTTGTTTCTCTTCATTTTAGAATTAACTTTTATGAATTTATCTGATAATGATTTTAGTCTATTTATTTGTAACTAATTGATTTCACTGTATTTCAATGATTTGTCGGTATTGTAAACCGACATGAAGTTAATACGAATGTTCGGTATATAAAAGTGACTAAATAAATAAAGAAATGTGCTATTACAGCAACTGGCAGCAAAAAGAATCGTGAACCAGCCATATTAGGCTCTAAGCTTTGCAAAACAAAAACCTTCAAAAACTACAAGCCCCATTGATAATGCTGAATGCTATGAGTGGTCTAAGTGTGAGTCCTTGGTGCTGTGGTGTAGTTTATACATCCTCATAGGCGAGCCTAGGAAGTCTATGCGACAGCTAGTGAACGTGCCCTAAAACAGGATAGACTGGAGCTTCACCTATACCAGCCACGTCCCCTGCAGGTTGAGCCCTTGGGTTCTGGTGGCTGGCAGGATTTATGTGGGTCACTAAGGTGGTAGAGAGAGAGCAAGAGTCAAGGACATACTGGGATCAGGACAGGCAGCAGACAGGAGGTATCAGGATCAGGCCAAGGGTTGGGACAGGTGACAAGCAAGCATAGTCGGGTCCAATCAATGGTCAGGTCCAGGTGGAAGGAAAGCATAGTCAGATCCAAAGCAAGAGATCAGGCTGAAGGTTGGACAAGGACAGGCCAGGAGACACCGGATGAGACAAGCTGGGTAAGACAAAGCTGGGTGAGACAGGCTGAGCAAGGAAAGGCTGGATGCAGGAACACTGGAAAAAGGAGCAACACACTGTGCTAGGCAGGAAACCCATTGCTGAGGTACTGGCTGGTGGCACAGCTGGGGTTTAAATCCCCAGCCGATGCAGACGTCATCTGCCAACATCTCTGCTCCTTTCTCGGAATGGGAACTTCATGAGTAGGCATGCACCATGCGTGAGCACCTAGAGAAATGCCAGAGGAGCAATGGAGGCATGTTGGCAGCGTCGTTTGGGGAGCTGAGGCCAGCTGGTGAAGGTGGTCAGTCACAGGCTTACCCTGCAGCCAACCAAGTGTAACTTAGTAATTACAGTGACAGTACTTCTAAAGCTATTGCTGATCGGCTCCTAACCTTGCTCATATAATCACCATGTTATTCCTTTTACACAGAAAATGTTAAAGATATGTAATAACAATTTAAAAAATTGTATCAGAGGACTTATGTTAAAATGAGACACTGATGAAATCAATGTGAAACAAAATGGATCTCTCCAGGCAAGAAGACTTGACAAAAGAAGCATAATTCTCAAAAGATATACTGAAGAATGTATTAAGTCATGCTAATAACAAGGTAGTTTTTGAGGATACAAATCAATAACATTAAAAACAGATTCATGCTGTTAAATTTTGAGTCAACTATCAAAGAAACACAAACAACTATATGCTTGAAGGCATACATTCCTCTCCTGAATGCAGAAGTGCTGTTCTGGATGAGAAAATCCATTCCGTGCTCTGAAATCGTTAACACGTATTAATTAAAATAGGTTCAGCTGCAGTTTATTACAAGAATAGCTGAAGGCAATCACTGTTCAAAAATATAAGCAGTTTAAGTAATATAGTAACAGAGTAAATGAGGGGGACAAAGACCAAAATGGTCCATCCAGTCTGCCCAGTAGAGATTCATGCAACAAGTAAGAAAGAAGCTAAGAAATGAAAAGAAGAATAAGGACATTCATTGAAGACCTTGCAATGTTTCATATAAATCTTAGATCATGTGACATGAATATGCTCATTACAAGATTCATCTGCCTTTGTTGTATATGAAATATGAAGATCAACCGAGATAAGGCAGTGATCTTGGACCTGTTCATATATCCACTGCATGTAAAGCTCTTCCTCTAACTCCATATCTGAGACTGGACCAGTTTTAAAGTTTTTTTAAATCAAGACAGATTGCAATAAACAACAGTCAAGTGTTCGGTGTCCTAAGTACTCACCCTATAAGAATTTTAGCTGTCATTAATTTAAACAGAATGTAACAGAGTCCTTTGCTCTGAAAGCACTTGCAAGTGTGCTGGAGAGGATTGCCAGGTGGGCAGGGCAAGCAGGTTAATGATCTGCCTTGGACGCAATGCATAGTCTGGTCACGTTGAAAGCTCCTGCAGTAATCAGCCACTCAGTAGGAAAAATACTCAAAGTCAGTTTATTCACATGTGAGTTAAATATAAGCATGACCAAGCTTACGACTACTGCAGGTGTAACAAAATACAAAATATAGATTAGTATGCAAACACTTACTGTTTGGGACCCAGCACAAACCAGTCCATTAACCAAGTCCAGGATTCAGATTATTATTAAATCTCCCTCTTGACTAAAAATACATAATACAACATGAGGATGATTCAGGCTTTCTTAACAACAATGTAACATCTTCACATATTCTGCATCAGAACTCAAAGGCCTACACTGGAATCAACACAGATTCATGGCTTCCTAGCTTTCCAAATGCAGCCAGTATAGCCCCTCTTCTAGTGTAGTGCTGAAAAGTGAAGAGGTCACACTCAGTCTCGGGGCTAAGTTCTTGCACAGTCCAGCAGCCTTGGGGTGTGGATTCTCTGAAAGAGGTGGTGGGAGTGGTGGGGAGGTGTAGGGGTGACTCTTGCTGTGGGTGCTGTATCACTAGGTGTATGCTGTAAGGTGTGTAGGTACCAGAACAAACAGGTTGGACACTTTGGATGGGAGCCCTAAAATTAAGTTCGCTCCTGCTTATCTTCCACTGTATTAAACTGGTAGCATACACATTTCTTCTTTTGTATTCATGTCCAGACTCTGTTTTCAAAAACTTATTACCTATCCAACAGCCCTCAGTATTTGGAATCTCTCACCCTCTAGGACAAAGAAAAGTAAGAATCACAGGAAGGAAGAGGTCTCCTAGATGCGGGTGGAATTCTCTTCCCAGTCAATATCTGAGGTCCAGATGTACTTCAGAAAATCCAGCACTCTCGATTTTTCTTTCCTCGAGTGAAAACTCTGGTGGAGGCCTTCAAATGATTTCCACTTACTCTTAATTCACCTCTCCAGATATTTTGGGACCTTTGGATGAAGAATCCCTTGTAGAGTTGCAGGGAAAACTTCCTCTCCCACTCCCAGACAGGGCAGGTGCTAACAACTCTTCCTCCCAAACAAAAGTCAAAACTCACAAAAATGGCTTGTAGAAGACTCTTTCCAAAAATACAGTCACCACTGTCCACACATTGGATGGGAGATGGAACAGCAGATCTTCTGTTCTCCTATACAGCATAGCCAGGGATATAAGGCCTAGACCACCAAGGATAGAGAACCCATGAAAAAAAAAACCAGCTTCTTCTCCTTTGAATACTAACTGAAAAATGCTATACTGATCTCCTGCTCTGCTTGCACTTAACAGGCAGGAGCCCACCATTGCAGCAAACTCACACGGGGGTGTTGTAGGCAAGTGGCTTGCTCCATTCCCCCAATCCTCTAACCAGTTCTTTGACTGGGCCCATCTAGTGGAGATCCCAATGGGTCTCTACATGGGATTACCTTCCTGCTATCCAGGCCCTCCCTTCTGAGTCCCTGAGGACCCGCCAGGGGCAGAGTCATATACCGGACTCTCAGCTGCCTGGATCTGCATTTGTTAGAGGTCGTGATTTTGTGCATCAAAGTCACTAGCCTCGAACCAAGCAAATCCTGGTTCAAGACAGTCTGGCCAAGGCATTTTTTTGTTCTAACAGATCTCTGGAAGGAGTGGTATTTTGTTCTCACCGTGCGTCATGCTGCACAGCTAGAGAAATAGCTAAACTCTCGTTCAACTTCACACATGAAGCCATGATGATTCCTAAACACCTTCAAACATTTATTGAAAATACAAATATAGATCTTACTGGAAGACAAAATGGAGACAAGACCAACTGAAATTAAGTTTATGAATTGTGACCCAGATGAACTGAGGTCTTCTTTGAATACTCAGCTAAATCAGATGAAAAAGCAGTGCTTTTCAGTGGGGAATCAGTGAGACAGAGGTAACAAGGAACTGCAGGTTTAGTTGAAAGCTGCTGGTAAAATCAAAGGGTTCTCTCACAGAGAAGCCACATTTCTAAAAATATACAACTTCTTGCCCGAGACTTAACCAACCAAAATAAAGGTTCTAATCTATGTTGATACATAAAGTAACTGAAAATACATTTTCTCAATGCAACCACCAGATGGCAACATAACACAAACATAATATCTGTGCATACGGAAAAAAGGGATTAGAAATCTTCAGGGTGATTGGGAGCTGGAGAGACAATTCAAGTGGTCATTTCAGAGGAGAGCTTCAGAGATGCAGCGGAAGCTTTTCAGGAGAGGAAAACCAACAAGGCAGAAAGTCTCTTAAGGGAATAGAGACAGAAAAAAAAAAGCTCCCAAAAGAGAGCATTAAAGGGGACACTGTGGGGAAAAAATTATTTTTAAAATAAATGTTTGAGAGATCTAAATGGGGAAGTCAGCTCTCTATGGTTAGGACTGTAAGGCCATACAGCTAAAATGTTCAGTTAGAGGCCAAAGGCAGCATGGGATTTATTTTTATGCTTGTGTGCCTCAAGAGGAACTTGTCCAATTTAGGGGGATCAAAATAAAACATCTACAGCAAATATTGCATTTCCTGGCAACCAGATGTAGGTGTGTGAATACATGCAAGGCCCTAAGAAATCAGAAAGTTAATTGAAGCAGAACAAGTGACTTGCTACAAAGGAAAGAACACATCTTGTCTTCTGTAACAGCAGGGGTAGGCAACTCCAGTCCTGGAGTTCCACAAACAGGATTGGTTTTCAGGATATCCACAATGAAAATGTACGAGGTATATTTGCATACTCTGTTTCCATTATATGCAAATCTATTTCGTGCATATTCATTGTGATTATTCTGAAACCAGACCTGGTTTTGGTACTCCATGACCAGAGTTGTCTAATCCTGCATTACATGTTGAAACTAGGGATGGGCATTTGGGAGAAATGAAACAAGAAATGAGATGAAATTTCTTATTTCATTTCGGATCGTTTTCAAAATGGAATGAGTTAAATTCTGCCAAAATTTTGTTGGAATATCGTTTCGTTTTGAACATTTAAAAAAAAAAAAAAAAAAAGTTGCCAATTTGGCCTAGGTCTAGCCCTGAAGCGTTGGGACCTGGCCTCCAGGTCAGGCCGCGTCAGGCCTGGTTCCGGTTCTGGGCCCTGGCCTAGGCCAAAACACAGATGACGGGTCCAGGCTGCTAAGCCTGGGCCTTGCATAGGGCCTAGGCTGAGGTCGTGGTGACCTACCATGGTGACCGGTAGGTTACCACAACCTTGGTCTAGGCCCCATGCAAGGCCTCAGCTTGTGCCAGGGCCTAAGCCTCATCTGCGAATCCCCCCTGGACCGGGTTAGTGGGGGCTAGGGAGGATCCTGGTCCCAGCATTTTTTCAGGTGGGAGGATGAGTGAAAGGCACAGGAGGCCCCGTTTCTTTTTTTGTTTCTATTTTTGGATATTTTTTGCAATGTTTATTTTTTTTTTTATACTAAAGAAAAAAACATAAACATTACACAAAACAAAATTAGTGGGGAAAGAGCTCCTCAAAAGCAAAATGAAAAACAAAACTAAATTTTCCTCCTTCCCACGCCTAGTTGAAACTGACGAGAAAGATACAACTCAGTGACTAAAGAGCTATTAAGCTCACTGACAGATGCAAAGACATTGGTGTGCCTAACCGGCAAGTACACAATCGTCATGATAGATGGGACAAGGCTATTTCACTATAATATTACGCAGCGATTATATTTTCTAAACTGACTTTTGAGCAATTATACCAACAACGAAAGCCAATAAATTATGTCTAGTTTCAAAATGTTAGCAGACAGCACAGCAAATTTAATGATTCTTTAATTACAGTTCATTTGTCACTTAGCAGGCATCATTACATTCCAGCCTTAAACAAAACTCATGCTTCATCGTTCTCCAAGCACTGCACTGTGCACCCATACTTTATTTACAGTTTCTGACGGTCCATGGCTTCTCAGATTGCTCACATTTTGTTTATCATCCCATGATTTATAACTACAACTAATGCTAGAGAACAAAAAAAATATATAACTAGTTTACCTGTTTTAAGTTAGCAAGAGATTCACTATAGAAAGTGAATTTAAAAGAATTTCTATACTTAGTTTAAGCATTGAGTTAAGAACAATCATACTAAAATGAGGAATCAAATGATCAGGTATGCTTAGATTTACACCTTATTTTGTATTTTAGGGGTTTTAATCTAATTGCATTGAATAAACCTGAAAAAATACAGCTCCTTCCAGGTCCTGGGAGTCCAAATCACACAGCAAAAACTTCCAAAGAGCTCTATTTCTAAACAGAAACTGAAAGGCCATGCAGTCACTGAGAGGTCCATATTTAGCCAAAGGTCATTGGATAAAGTGAAGTGGACAACTCTGGCCAGTTAATATTATCTGGATATTCAGCCTATTTAGTTGGACAGAGTTACCTGGATAACATTTTTCAACCACTGTTGAACATTCTTTAATGAAGTATTTTTCTAGTCCTTGCAAGATCATAAACTGTTAGGATTCAAGGCTCACAGGATGGCCATGAGAGCCACCTCACTCACCCCAGAATGCTACTGGACTTCTGGACGCCATCAGGATGCGCCCCACCACACTCCCCCACACACTAGTCTGTGGGGGAGTATGCAGAACACTTCCACATCCTGTCATTCGAGCTTCAGTGGGGCAGTGATAGCCTGATCGCAATCTTCAGGCAAGGACTCTGAGTGCATTAAGGATGAGCTGGCTGCCAAGGATCTGCCTGATACGTTGGAGGGTTTAATTAGCCTAGCTTTACGTCTAGACCTGAGGTTCCAAGAATGGGCTCAAGAGAGGGGTTTGGCTCGTTACCCCATCTGTTCCAGCAACCAGTGGCTTTCTGTTCACCTCCAGGGCCGGGACTGGCACTGAAAGAGGCTCTGCAGATCGACCGCTTCAAACTATCTGCATAGGAGAAGCAAAGGCACCATAATCTTAACCTGTGCCTCTACTGTGTCACCCTTCACAACTCACTGCCCTATTAAGCCAGGAAACTCCTAGACCTAGTGCTGATGGGAGAGGCACCCTAGATTGTCCCTGCACCTCTCCATAAATTCTAGCTCCAGTGCGTCTCTTGCTTGGGGACATCCTCGTTGACACTCTTGCATTCCTGGATACAGATGTGGGCATCTGCTTCATTCATGAGGATTTGATCCATCATTATAAGATCCAATCGGTTCCCTAGGATACTTCACTCTCAATCTCATCTGTATATGGAGAACCTTTGTCACTCACCATGCAAACTGGGATCTTGCATACAGAGTAAATCAGCCTATATGTTTTGCCCAAAGTGGTCAACACTTATCTTGGGGCTACTGTGATTTATGTTACATCAGCCCCATATTGATTGGGCTACTTTACAAATTGCCAAATGAAGCACTCACTACCACATGTAATGCCTTGCCGAAGTCTCACCTGTTGAATCCTTGGCTCAGACAGTTACTTCAGAGCTTCCGGGACTGCCACCACAGTATATCGGGTTTGCAGATGTGTTCAGCAAACAATAGGCGGAGGTCCCTGGGAAAGTACCGTCCAGGGGCAGGGTATAACCGCTGTCTACCCCAGAAACAGAGGCTATGACTAAACGCATTAAAGAGAATTTGGACATTCACCCCTCTTCATCACCTGCCGGGTCTGGATTTTTTTTTTTCTAGGGAAGGACGGGTCACTGTGTCCCTATATTGACTATTGTGGTCTTAACTCCATTAGCAAAAAGAATCACTACTCTCTTCCCTTGATCTCTGAGCTCTTTGACCACCTTTGGGGCACACAGTTATTTACCAAGCTGGACTTTTGGGGGGAATATAATCTGGTCAGAATCTGAGAAGGTGATGAATGGAAGACAGCCTTTAATATTTCTTTCTTTCTTTTCAAATATTTATATATTCATGTCGATCAGGGTGGTTTACAATAGATTACATTCTTAATATATAAAATTAATAAAACCAGATTCTTATAAGGTACAGATACATAATCATTAAATAAACTTAAGTAGAATACCTAATGATACCATTCTAGTTGCGCAATGCCCCTGCAGTCTTCCAATTTATGGTCAACAAGATCTTCCGAAACCTGCTTTACTCCCATGTGGTGTCTATTTGGATGATATTCTGATCCTCTCTAAGCCCCTGCCTGAGTATCGATATCACATGAAACAAGTCCTGCAGAAACTTCGTGAGCACCATCTCTACGCCAAGTTACCTTCAAACAGCAAGAACATCCCTTTTTGGGATATATCATCTCTTGCCAAAGCCTAGGTATGGACCTAGAAAAGTTGAAGGCCATACTTGAGTGGCCTCGGGCTGTGGGTCTCAAAGTACTGAAGTGTTTCCTGGTATTCACAAAATACTATAGGCAATTTATTCATGATTATTGCACCTTGGCGGCCCCATTCACAGCCCTTACCAAGAAGGGTTCGGATACCAAAAAACAACTACAGACGCTATTCAAGCTTTGGAATGTCTCAAAGGGGAGTTTACCCTTGATTCATGTCTACATCTCCTGGACCCTTCCAAGCCATTCATTCTGGAGGTAGATGTCCTCCTGCAGCATAATCCTAAGGGTATCCTTATAACCTGTTCTTACTTCTCAAAAACTTTCTCTCTGGCTGAGAAGAACTATACCATTGGAGATCGTGAGCTACTAGCAGTCAATCTTAGAGAAATGTCAGCATCTGTTGAAGGGGGCCAGACATCGAGTAACCATCTATATAGATCACAAAAACCTGGAACACCTGGCGCAAGCCCACTGGTCGTTTTTCAGTTTGATTTCATGTTGCAGTATCATCCCGCTGAGAAGAACCATTGAGCTGATGCTCTCACACTCCTTTGATACTGAAGGCTCTCTGAAGTCCCCACAACATATCATTGACCCTACGAAAATTGTAGTTATTGCCGCATTTACAGCTCCCCCTGGGAAGACCACTGTTCCTCAGAGTCTATGATAGAAGGTTCTTCAGTGGGCCCATGACTCCCAACTGGCAGGTCACCCAGGTATCACTTGAACCTTGGAGTTAATCTTCCGACACTACTGGTGGCCACAGATGAAGAAGGACATGAAGCGGTATGTAGAGTCTTGCCCCACATGTGCTATGAATAAAAGTGTGCAAGCTCAACCTTGGGAGTTGGTACAGCTGCTGCCATCCCCCAAGGAACACTGGACCCATTTGGCCACTGATTTCATCATTGATCTTCCCCTCTCTGGTTGCAACACCACCATATGTGTAGTGGTGGATCGATTTGCTAAGATGGTACATTTCACACCCCTCCAAAGGCTCCCTTCATCACCTGAATTTGCTCAACTCTTTATCTAACATGTCTTCCATCTGCTTGGGCTTTCCTTTCACATCCTCTCAGACCGGGGAGTACAGTTCATAGCAAACTTTTGGAAAAGTTTGTGCAAGAAATTTGGAATTACAACTTCACCTCAGCTTACCATCTCCAGAGCAATGGGCAAACTGAGTGGGTAAACCAGAGTCTCAAGGCCTTTTTATGAGCCTGCATGACCAATGGCAGGATAATTGGACATCTCTGCTCCCATGGGCTGAATTCTACCACAATAACCATGAGAGCAGCTACATCGGGTCGTCACCCCTTTTAGATAGTGTTTGGGCACCAACTATGTATTCCAAAGCCTATTCCAGTTTCAGCCACTTGTCCTGCACCTAATCTGGTGGGGCATGAACTTCAGGAGCTCTGGCAGAAGACATCATCTTCTGAAGCAAGCAGCAGAGTGGTTCAAGAAACAGGCAAACAAAAAATGTTACCCTGTGCCCCAGCTTCACCCAGCAAGAAGAATCTGTGATTGAAGATGCCATCTCTGAAGCTTGCACCACACGTCGTGGATCATGGGTCTATTGCCCATTGAGTAAAAATCAGGTCCTGTGGCCTATAAACTCAAATTATTGTCATCTTTGCAGATCTACAATGTCTTCCATGTGTCTCTGCTGAAACACGCAATTCTCTCTTGGCAAGACAGGCCGCCCTCCCAAGCCACCAAAGTTGCTGCTGAAGTCGACACTCAATTCAAAGTCCAGGAGATATTAGATTACTGAAGGGACCAAAATCAGCTACAATATTCAATCTCCTAGAAGAACTATGGACCCAAGGAAAATTCCTGGAAACCAGCCTCCAATCTCCAAGCCCCTCAACTCATATGCAAGTGCCATAGGAAATTTCCTGAGAAACTCATTCATACCCTCACTCATACCATTAAAAACAACTGCAAACTTACAAATGGACACTCCAATTAAATCAAATTGTTTAACACTTATTTTCAAACAACTGCATACATATATCTTTACACTTTAACAATGCTTTTACCTACATACATATATCTCTTGCTGTTATTTCCCTATGGCTTGTATGCCATTTACAGCTCCTCACATAAACATATATATGCTTGTATCCCTATGGCTTATATGCCATTTACAACTCCTCACATTAACTTTTATATGTTTGCACTTTAACAATACTTTTACCAAAAAAAGTTTTCTTTGGTTATCAATTGCATAACAGAAATATTAATAATATGATGAGTGCTGAATCATCTCTTATGCAGCTGTGGTTCATATATAAACTCCAATTTGCCCCATGTTGTAAACCTCTCTCTCCTCCTGGCTCTTCACCTATTTTTCTCCTTGTAGCACTGAATCACCTCTTCAAATAGCTTGACATAGTGCTACCATAATGTTCATATGCATTCTATTTAGGACCTGATTATCAAAGCCCTAAACAGAATGCCTTTGGAGAGGAATCCAAAATTATCTTTTAGTCATGGTCATCTCCTTTTAGAACAGCTATTCAGTTTGTGGCTTGGTCTAAATTATTTTATGTTTGCCTGTCAGCTTTTATTGTTCTTATCTGCTTTACTTTGTCTTTTATTCATGTTTTATTTCTGTTTTATATTTTTATGTTGTATGTTTTATGTATGTTTTATGTAATCTACTTTGAAGTGTGGAACATGTGGAATAAAGATCGTTTAAATAAATAAATAAATGAATGAATGAATGAATGAATGAATGAATGAATGAATGAGCTAACATGGCTAATCTAAAATCGAGCAAAAAAGGAATCCACGAATCTAAGTATCTCACTTTGCCACTCCCAATCGTTGCTTTTCAATTGTTTTTTTTATATAATATAAATCTTCAATTTACATTTTTATTTTTAGAATTAGTAACCACATCGGCAAGCCTGACAATAGTGCCTTATACACTTAAAAGGCCGTCCAGACTAATCATTCCTTTGCGGTATTAATTCAAATCTTATAAATACCCTGTTTTTCAATTATTTCTTTTTTTTTTATATTGTTACACCAGCAAGAACTTCAGAATATGTCCCTTGTATTAATGGCTCAACAACGGTCGATGTTTCGCATGCCCTGCTTCTTCAGGAGCCAAATACTTGTTTGGTTTCTAGAGCGAAAGGAAGCCATTTGTCAGTTTAATGTTTTCTGCATGACTGAATCTCCATTCTAGTCAATAAAGAAGTTCCATTTCATATCATCATAGTTTGGGCAATGGTGCCCCTACTACCAACTTAATTATGATGTTTTAATTTCATGTCTAATATGTAAAAATGCTGTGCATGCCTTACATTATACAAAATGACCAATTCAACTTGTATTTGAAAAGTAAGGCTGCCATGTTGTTCTATGTCATCAGGGACAGACTGAGCAAAGCGGGGGTTTTTCTTTTTTCCCCATTGCTTTGCTTAGAGAAAGTGAAATGACAAGTACATATATGGAATGAGGCTTTCCGGACTTCCGCATAACAACCCAGATAAAGCGCAGAGCTTTTTGGTTTGCGGCAAAAAGCTGTCCTGCTGGGAGCTGATTTCTTATTTTTTCTTTTAAAGTTTCTATCAGGGGGCACAGTAAATTATCAGGAACTAGATTCTTTGACCTGTCAAAGTTGGAAACATTCTTGGAAGATCCTTCTGCAGAATCCGTTCAACTTTTTTTTTTTTTTTTTTGTTAAAGGAAGAAATATGTTTCTTGTTTGTAAAGGGAGCCCCCGGGGGTGTTACCTTTTGGGTAACTGTGGGATACTAATGGCATAGTTAATAATCGGGGGCTTGTTTTATGAATGTTTGGTACAGACATCAGCCTTTTTAGTTTTGTCTTTCCTTCCAATATTGGGGTCTCAATGCTGGCAGTGTTTAGTCATTGTTTCTTTTTTTTTTTGTCTTTTTTTTTCTCTCTTATTTATTACTTACATTCTTGTATGGCTTATCATTTCCTGTCAGGGGGATTTCCTGGCAAATTTTATTAAACTATAAAAAGACAATTACATTAAAAAAAAAGTGAGGTAACGCCAGGATTGGCTCAGTCTATCCCTGGTGGCATGAAGCCATCTGGTAATCCATGTGTTTACATGAAGTTGTGGCACAATGAACAGCCTCCAACTTTTGAAAGGAAATAAAGAACATCATCACTTTATTTTCAGACTACTTCAGATAAAATAAATCATCTAATCTCACTATGCTCACCGAGAAGCTTAGGGTATGCCAGTAATACAAAAAAAGTTTTGTAAAATAAACCAAGTATATAAATATTAGGGATGTGAATCGTATTTCTGACGATTGAAAATATCGTACGATATTTTCAAAGTCGTCAGAAATCGGGGGCTCCCCGAACCGATAGGAAAACCCCACGAAATTGTTCATGGAGTTCTCTTATCATTTTGGGGGAGGGCAGGAAAAACGGCACACAAAAACTCCTCCTAAACCCACCGGACCCTTTAAAGCAGCTCCTTTAGCTTCCCCCACCCACCCGACCCCACCCCCAAAACGTTTTAAAATTACCTGGTGGTCGGGGGGGGGGGGGGGCCCGGGAGCCATCTCCCGCGCCGTTGGCTGCCACTAATCAAAATGGCGCCGATGGCCCTTTGCCCTTACCATGTGACAGGGTATTCGTGCCATTGGCTGGCCCCTGTCACATGGTAGGAGTAATGGATGGCCGGCGCCATCTTTAAAAATGGCACGGGCCATCCAGTGAAAACGACTTAAAACGACTTAAAACCTGGCTCTTTCACCAAGCCTTCGCCGACCCACCAGACAATCACTAGTTGTCCTTCACGCTTACCCGTCATGGTGATTATTCTCACGAATGGACTCTGACTCTTCCAGATTAAAGCACCATTAAGCTTTAACCCGTACGCCCTATGGTATCACTTTGTATTTATTTCCTGCCTTGTCTTCTTTCCAGCTTCTTGCAAGCTTCCAAGTTCTCTTTCCCTGTTGATTGTAACTTTGACTCATTCCTACCTATTGTTTACCTTTCGTTTACTTGAATTGCTACCCCAGTTATACTCTTGTTTATTGTAAACCGATCCGATATGGTTATTTACTATGAAGGTCGGTATATAAAACTGTTAAATAAATAAATATATTTTTAGCTCCTATGTAGACTCAATAACCTAAAGAAAAAGTCTTACTTGAAACAAATATTAGGCCTGAATTATCATGGACACAGAATGGGAAAAAACACTTGATTAATCTGGTCCATAGTCATTAAAATGCAAATGTTCTGTGAAAAGTTCTGTTAAAAGTCAAGCCATAAAGGCTCGGCGTAATATACACGCGTAACCCTTTTAAACCCTTGCTGCACACACTGAACCTATTTTGCATAGACCTGGTGATGCACGCAAGCCCTGGGATGCATGTATGTCCCGGGGCTTGAAAAAAGGGGCGGGGTGGTCCGAGGCCGGGCGGGACCGAAGCCTCCGGCACAGTGGCTATGCCGGAGGATCACGCGCCGGCATTTGGCCGGCATGCGTAAATAAAGAAATAAAGGTAGGGGGATTTAGGTAGGGCTGGGGGGTGGGTTAGCTAGGGGAAGGTGGGGGGGCGGAGGGAACGGGGAAAGCCATCGTGGTTCTCCTAGGGCTCGGCATGCGCATGGTGCACAAGTGTGCACCCCCTTGCGCGCGCCGACCCTGGATTTTATAACATGCGCGCGCATGTTATAAAATCAGGCGTAGATTTGTGCGCACCGGGTTGCACACACAATCTACGCCCGCGCATAGAAACGAAAATCCGGCCCTGTATACCTAATTTTTAACACTCAAAATGCAAATAGTGTAAATCAAAACTAATCATGCAAGAGTAATCAGAAAAAGAGAGAAGTTTTTGGCTTCAATAGCACAGACCTTTGTGTATCACAACAGACTGCACATCCGTCTAGCAGGATCCCATTTGCAAATGAAAACAGAACAAACCCAGCAGCTATGGGATGCAGACTGCAACGTTACAGCACTTTTCACGCCCCGAAGAAAGAATATGCTGCCAACATTTCCTAACGCTGTTTCACATAATTTCCATTTTGCTTAATCAAGAGTGCCATAGCCTTTATTAAGAGAGCATTTTTATGCCATGTTCTCGGTTATGGATCAGAGAGGAAAATGTAGCTAGACACTGTGCTGAGCAAAATGCAGCATACGATTGGGGAAAAAATGTGTTGCACAGCATTTACAGAAGATTAATCAAAATCTTTTCCTAGCTTAATCTCAGTACAATGAATGCCAAGTAAATTAAAAAATGTGACATCTGAACAAGTTGTTGTAATGACATCTAATCAGGCTACAATTTTTAATATAAAAATTATATCAGCATATCCTTACAGAATGTTAATTTCACCTCCAAGCTTGGCTAAACTATTTAATCTATTAAATAATAGGTAAAGAATATATATGAGTCTATACCACTTTCTTACATTTTATAAACCTTAAAAAAGGAAGCATTACTGGTAATATTAATATTTTTAATAATAAAATATTAAAAGTATTCTTTGAAAAGTCAAAGCAGAAGTTCCATTAATATATGTACAAAAAGGGTCTCTCCATTATTATTATTTTGGATGACCTAGGAATATCTCATAATGCTCTTATATTTGAAAACTGAGGGCTATAATCATCCCATATCTTACAGCTCAACTTCCACTGGAATTAGTGCTCCAGCATTTTACAGAATGTGTAGTTTGTCCACAGAAACTTAGGAGAGCCTATTCCTTGACCACTGGCTCCAGGGTCCTGCCTCCACCACTCACCCCCCAATCAGTCCTCCATCCCTATGTAGCTCTTCTTAAAATTGAAATCATAGAACAAGGGACTTAAGAGCACCTGCCCTGACAGAAACAAAATAAAGAATGCCACTGACTAAACTAAGGTTCCCCTTTGCTCTGCCTTGGGTTATCTGGTGCCAGCTCAAATTTTGATGCCAGCAGGGCAGGAGTGACAGAGCGTTGCTACTGCCTTTGGAGTCCCTCAGACTATAATTTTGGACAAGACAGAGGGCTCTGGGGGAGGGCAGATCAGAGGGAAGCTCTTCTGGAATATTTGGGTCAGGGCAGGCTTTATTCCAAGGAGTCTGATGCAGGGACAGAAGAGAATTTCTCCGCAGGGGATTCTGCTAGTGGAGGAGAGGGTATGTGGCTTTGGTGGTCAGGGGTTGTGCTTGGAGTGGGGAGAAAACTTGGGATCACGGCCAGGGGAGGTCATTAATTCACTTATGTTACTCCTATGGGCTGCAGAAATGCAGGTTCCTGGCACCTTACTGCCAGCATGGAACTTAGTAAGGATGGAAATCCCTTTAGTAAATTCCACGTTCACCTAAGACAAACTAAAGTTCATTAAAACAGATATTAGCACTCGTTTTAAACGTGCTTTAGTAAATAGGTCTCTTTGGCGGTAATTCCGAAGGGAGTTACATGTGTAAACATATAGGGGCAGATTTTAAAAGCCTCCGGTTAAATCCAGGTGGATTTAAGCGCGGGGGGTTACGCGCGCCAGGCCTATTTTCAAAAGGCCCGGCGGCGTGAATAAAGCCCCGGGACACGCACAAGTCCCGGGGCCTGAAAAATGGGTAGTCCGGGGGCAGGGTATGGGCAGGGGGCAGGGTCAGAGTCCTCTCTTTGGCTGCTGGGCCTGGGGATCATGCGCCAGCACTTGGCTGGTGCAGGCGTAACTTCTGGGATAAAGGTATAGGGGTATTTTTTTTCGGGCTGGGGGCAGGACAGGGAGGGGAAAGAATGGGAAGGTGTGAGGGGGGGGGCCGAAGGAAAGTTCCCTCCGAGGCCATTCCGATTTCAAAGTTGGCGCGCCAACCCCGGATTTTATAACATGCACGCAGCTGCGAGCGCATGTTATAAAATCGGGCATACATTTGTGTGCCGGGTAGCGCGCACAAATATACCCTGCGCGTATAGGTTTAAAAATCCGTCCCATAATCGTAGCAATTTTCAAAAGCCCACACACGGGTAAAGTGCATTTACACATCTAAAACCCATTTTTAAGCGTGTAAATGCTTTTCTTTTTTTTTTAAATCAAGCCCAGAATTTAAGAAGTTTCATGAATTTGACAATAACTTAACAACTTATTATAAATGGAACCATAAATCTGTCTAGGCTGGGTCACAGCCTGACACACTGACACAAATGTGTTTCCTCTCCTAGAGACTATAGCAATTAGGACATCTGGTGAAGGAACTGAGAAGCTTTAACTCATGTGATTCATTTCCATGCATGAAAGCATATTTTGCAACAAAGCAGACATGACAGAGAGGGTAGAAAGAGTTAAAGAAAATTTCAGAAGCTTGGAAAAGTGGTCAAAGGAACAGCAACTTCACAAATGCAAAAACTAAAAAAAAAAATGCAAAATCATATTTGGGATGCAGAAATCACAAGGCCAAATACCTTTCTAAAGTTGAAGAACTAGGAGTTACAAAACAGAAAAGAGACCCAAGATCATCATCTCTGATGAAAAGTAAGGGTGACAAATCAGAAGGGAAAGGTAAATATATACTTTGGTGCATAAAGAGCAATATTCCTAGTAGAAAGAAGGAAGTCATTTTATCTTTCTAAAGGTCTCTGGTGAGACCCTACACCTTGTGAAGCGGGTGCTTCTGGAGATCACATGTCCTAACAATGGCATCAAAAGGCAGAGGCAATTCAAAGGAGAGCCTCCAAAATGGCAAATGGACTGCACTGTAACCCATGTACAAAGAGAATGAAGAAACTAGAGATGAATTCTTTAAAAGAAAGAAAGGATGTGAGTCAAACATTCAAATAACTTAGCAGGCTTCAATAAAGCACCAGGCACTAACATTTTCCATACACTGAAATGTTAAAGGTCATCGTAGAAGGCTCAAAAGGAATGTGAGAAAATACTTTTCCATTGAGATAGTGGTGGACACTTGGAAAAGCCTTCCAGCAGAGGTTACAGGAGCCAAAACAGTGCCAGAATTCAAGTATGCTTAGTTTAGACACAAAGGGATCTCAGTGACTGAGGAAAGGAGAAGACCAAGGTACCATAGGAGCTGTAAGGGGGGAATTGGGAGGGGAATGCAATCTCAAAATTAAGGGGCTGGTCTGAGGCCAGATTGTAGTGCAGGCAGCAGTAATAGTAGTAGTAGCAGCACAGGCCAGGGATTAGGCCAGCATGCATGCTCAGCTGCCAGGGGCTGCAATGGACCCATGTTTTCTTGGATCCTGAAAACCCACTGGAACTGCAGATAGTTCATTTTCCTTTCCTTTAGCTGCCTCTCCATTCATTTTTCCACCACCCAGGTAAGGCTATCTGCCCTGTTCCCACCCTCCCTCCCTTGCTACCACTTTTGTGAAGTGGGATCATAACCACCCTCCTCCAATCCTGCGGCACTACTCCAGTCTCCAGCACTGTAAGCATTACATCAGACCCTGAACTGCAATACACCTCCTGCTAGGAACAAAGAACAAGCTGGACTGCTACACATCCCTACACGCTAACAGAAGACTTCACCTTAGTCACTCAGCATAGCCAGAACACAGACCAACTCTCACCAAATACAGAAGAAGTGACCACAAATTAGAAAAAAATGTGCAGACAAAAATCTGATACCCCCAAGAAGCCACACTGGAGAAAGAGAAATGGAAATGCATTTCCTCCTTTACTGTGCAGAACAAAGACAGGAGAGGTAACATTCCCAAGGCTGACATATTAATCATTACACTGAAAATAAAAGTGTTTCTTCTGCCTTTTGTCTGGATATTTTATTTTCCTAATTGTGTAGTCCTGGTCTTTTTTTTTCCACTTCCCTCTTGTTGGTCTTTAACTTTTTCCACAATCTCCTTTTCATTTTTTTCCACTCTCCTAACCTTATATCTCTCTGATATTGATCTTTCATTTTTAACTAATTTTTTTTATATTTCTCTCTATTCACACACAGCTAAATTTCATCCCTCTTTTACCCTCTTCTCTCACCATCTAGTTATTCCTGACCCAACTATTCACTAAACCGGTTAGCCCCACCATTGCTCTCGCTCAGCCTTCCAGCTCCTCGTTAACAGGCTTTTTTGCTTTACCAGTCTCCAGTTATCTGACTCCCTTCTCCCTCCCTCTAACTGCCACCTCCTTTCTGGCTCTCTCAATAACCCAATATCCAACCCACTCCAAAACACCATGCTGATCTTCTCTCTCCAGCCATCCCCCTCTCACTTCTCTAAACCATTCCCTTTCCCGCTTCCCAGTCATTCTCTCTCACCCCCATTTTCTATACCTCTCCCCTCTTGCCATCTTCCACATCTTCGTCATGTATTCTCTCTCACGCCCACCTTTAGTCTGACTCCTCCCCCTCCGCATCTCACCTGTTTTCTTACGCCCATTGCCCTTCCCAGATCTCAATCTCCCTCACTCTGTCTTTTGCTTCTCTCACATTTCCCGACTTATTTCTCTTTGTCTTGTCTTTCATTCACTCCCTAAAACCCCTATTTATTAGAGATGTGAATCGTGTGCCCGATCGTCTTAACAATCGGGTTCGGCTAGAGGGGGGGGGGGGGAAATCTTATCGTGGGTGATGTGGGTGATGTGAATCGGAATTGGTTCCGATTCACATCGTTATTTTTTTTTTTTTTGGTGAGGCCCGACCCTTTAAAATTAACCACTTACCTTCCCCCACCCTCCCGAATCCCCCCAAAACTTTTAACGATTATCTGGTGGTCCAGTGGGGGCGCGGGGACCGATCTCCCGCTCTCAGGCCATCGGCGCCATTTTGGCTGCCACTCAAAAATGGCGCCGATGACCCGATAAAAAAAAAACCCACCCGACCCTTTCAAAACGACCCCTTAGCTTCCCCCACCCTCCCGAGCCCCCCAAAACATTTTAAAATTACCTGGTGGTCTAGTGGTGGTCCCGGGAGCGATCTCCCATTCTCGGGCCGTCGGCTGCAACTCATAAAGATGGCGCTGATGGCCCTTTGCCCTTACCATGTGACAGGGTATCTGTGCCATTGGCCGGCTCCTGTCACATGGTAGGAGCACTGGATGGCCGGTGCCATCTTTAAAGATGGCGGCAACCATCTTTAAATACGGCGGCGGCCATCTTTATATACGGCGGCGGCCATCTTTAAAGACGGAGGCGATGATAGAAAATGGCGCCGGCGCTACCTTTGCCCTGTCATATGAAAATGGCACCGGCCGTACGGCAACACGATTCGAGTGCAGGAGGTCGTTCCCGGACCCCCGCTGGACTTTGTGGGGGTCAGGAGGCCCCCCCAAGCTGGCCAAAAGTCCCTGGGGGTCCAGCGGGGGTCCAGGAGCGATCTCCTATGCTCGTGACGTCGGGGAACAGGAACCAAAATGGCGCCGGCGCCATTTTCTATCAACGCGCCCGACGCCCGAGAGTGGAAGATCACAACGGGACCCCCCCCCCACTGTACCCCAGGTAATTTAAGACATTTTGGGGGGGTTCGGGAGGGTGGGGGATTTATTTTAAAGGGTCGGGGTGGGTTTTAGGGATGTTTTAGTGTGCCGGTTTTCCCGCCCTCCCCCGATTTACACGATATTTAAAAACACAAAACCGCGACGATCCGATTCCCTCCCCCCCCAGCCGAAATCGATCGTTAAGACGATTGATCACACGATACACATCTCTAGTAAACAATCTTGTTATTTTGAGGGAAAACGGTATAAATTTTTCCCCAGAGATAGTCACCCAGATCCTCTTTAAACTGCTCGCATCCCTCACTGAACTTCTAGTTCTATCCTTCCTTCTCCTTCAACAATTCTGTTTTATTTGCATTGCAGTACCGTGGAGATGGTAAACCTTCCATAGATTACATGTCTACAAATCAACAGTGACTAGCATACCTATGAGAAACTAATCTTCCAAGTGACCTGATTGCTATTGTTTAAGTGGAACATCCTGGACTTCTCTAGGCATGAAGCATACTAGAAATATCCTCTGATTGTATTTCAGATCACCTAACAATGCAGAGTTTCTGGCCTGTTACTTCTGCCTCTCCCTTCTGTCTTGCTGCCCTCTCTTCCCTCCATTGACCGTATCCTGAATCCGGGCCTGCTGTAAAACTATTGTTCCTGCTACCAGTGGGCCACTCTCAAGATGCATGAAGCCCAGTAACGATACACATTAGAGACAGTCCCTGCTCCATGGAGCTTATAATCTAGTCAAGTCAGTCAAACTAGACAAATAAGTGTTGGGGAAAGGCTGGGATGCGATTTAAAATCTGAAAGGTAGTGGAGTTTAATAGAAAATAGGGACCGCTTTACCTAATTCAGTTAATAGTGAGAAATTGAATCTGAATCCCCAAAATAGCGTATGTAAGAAAAGCAGTAAATGAAGTGGATGTATGAGGGGAATGAAGTGGATGAGGGAGGGGATTAAGTAGTACAGATTGGTTTTTCAAACACTGCCTCAAGTACTGTGGCAATTGAGATAGGCCACATATCACAAGACTCCTGAAAGAATTCTGGTCAAAATCAATGCAGCACATTTAAAAATCAAAGAATATTTTTCTTTCTTGTCTGAAAAAGCAGGAAACTAGCTCCAAGTTGAAGTTCCAGTGAATACAGAGGCATATACCAACAAACATGGCCCTGGTTTATTTTAAACCACTAAAATCTAAGGATCTTACAACTAATCTTTCAACATCCTTTTTATCAAAAGCACAAATCAGAAAAGAAGAAAGGAATTCTTCTAACTTAAAATACTATATTTTCAGCCTGTAGAAAACATATCAACGTGTTGTGCAGAAAAAAAACTCTGAAACTGCATATTTAAAATTTAAAAATCCACTGTACTAAACATATACAAGAAGAAATCTGTAAATGCTTCATACACTGTCAGGCCGATGCAATGCCATGCACTCAGCCCTAGCACACAACTTAACGTACGGCTGGACACATATTTTGGATTTGCTAGAATAACTCCTGATGCAATAATGGGATTAGCACATCCAAAACGCATGTCCAAACAAGCACGTAGCTAATAGTGCTCATCACATGGAAATGCGGAAAAAACCCCGGCGCCCAATGCACACTCGTTAAAGTGGCAAACTTAATGCTGGCCCCGGAGCTGGCATTAAGTTACACCACGAGCTAAGGGCTCAAGAAAAAATAAAATATCCTGTCAGTGGTTCCTCCTCCTTAGTATCACTGCAATACCAAGATCTACTGCTTGTGGAGCTTGAAATTTACAAAAAAAAGGAAAGGCTCGATAAAACAAAAAAAAAACAAAAAAATGTGTGGGCACATAATATACATGCACAATATATATGCTGCAGGCTTGCATGCGTATTGTGCATGGGAGTTTTCTCTGGTGGGATAAAACGGACGCTCGTATTGAGCATCCATATTCCTAACCCGCGCACAGCCACGACTCCAGGGCGCCCACTGCTTTTGAGCGCTAGGAGTGCACAATTTGTCCCTAGCATGTCCTTTTTAGAGCAGCCACTAATTTACATACTGCATCGGGCGTCTGGGGCTATGGATGTGCGTGCGTTAGGAAACGGATAAACAGAGAATAAAGGATAAATAAAGGATAAACAGAGAATTTCAATTTGAAATCAATTATTTTCTCTTGCTATTACTTTAGCAAACTAAGGCCTGCTACATCAAGCAGTTTTTCAATAGGCGCAGAATGAGAAAAAAACCCCTTAAAGGTGAATTTTAAAAGAGTTGTGTGCATAAAAATGAGCACATGTGTGCGCACGTTCTATTTTATAAGCCTGAAACCTACATGTGCAAGTAATAGTAAGGGAATACATTTGCTTGTATAAAAAAGGGGCAGGCCAGAAGGTGGGCCATGGGCGTATGTTACAAAATTTGATAATTTACAAGCGTAAATCCCACAAGTGCTAAGGAAAAATACGCAAGTTAGATTTCCTCATGCAAATGATTAAAATTAAGAGCACAAATACGTGCACATAGCGATGTGCACCACTTACCTGCATACATTTTGACTTCTCTGACTAAGGGCCTCATTTTCCAAGCACTTTACCGCGTGCGATAAATTCGCAAATCGCGTTAACAGCTGTTAACACGATTTGCGAATGCAAATTAGTCATTTGGTATTCAGGGGGCGGAGTCGGGGCGGAGCATATGTAAAGCGGGAACCTGTGTATCGTGTGCGGCGAAACAGCCGCAGTGTTAGCGCAGCTAATAACTACAACTCCAACAGGCCTGAAAAGGATTACCGCCATCCACGATAGTCCCAGTCAGGCTGAGAGAGAGAGGGGTTGGGGGCCACTTTCGCATTCCACATGAGACCTACGGACTGAACAGTGGTCTCTAGTGCAGATTTGCTGGCCGGAGTGAGGACGCTCACTCCAAGCGGAGATTTGGCCAACATTCTCTCCACCTAGCATGTTGTTGGCCAGGTAGAGTGTCCATCAAGCTAGGTAGAGAACACGTTGCCCAAACCACTTCTTGGAGTGAGCGTCCTCACTCCGACAGCCAGCAAATCTGCACTAGAGACCACTGTTCTGTCCGTAGGTCTCATGTGGAATGCGAAAGTGGCCCCCAACCCCCGACGCTCATACCTAATCCCCACCCCGAGTTAGTAGGTGGCCCTCCTATAGGGGTTAAAATACCTATGTAGGGCATAGGCACTATAGTAAGGCTCTCTCTGGCTCTCTCTCTCTCTCTCTCTCTCTCTCTCTCTCTCTCTCTCTCTCCAGGAGCCTGAAACAGGCTGTCTGGGACTATTGAAATATCGTGCACTGCGATAAAAGAAACCGGCAATTATCGTGCACCGCGATAAAAGACTGAAAGAATCATCGTGCAGTGGGAAAACATCGCGTGCGGCGCTAATGTTTTCGCGAATGGCGAAAACATCGCCGCACACGATGTTTCCCACTGCACGAAAGAAGCCCCATTTGCATTGGTAACGCCCCCTAATGCGTTACCAATGCGATATTGGAAAATAAGGCCCTAAGTGGCAAAGCAAGCACATAGCCAGATAAGTAAGATAGTCCGATAAGTCTTCAAGTCCTAGTTATTTGCCTATCTTACTGATCTGGCTACGTAGCACTTTTCTTTTGTCTATCTGGCTATCTTACTTAGCCAGAGAGGTGGCCACAGTGCTACTCAGCCGGACCTTTGTTGCCTCATAGCCGGATAAGTCAAAATTTATCCAGCTGTGTTTAAAATACATGCAGCATATTTTCTGATATGTGTGCACAGTACAAAATACATGTGCACGTTCTAAAGTTATCCTCCCTGTGAATCCAGCCCTTAACGTTAGTGCACTACATAGGAATTAATAGTATTAATTATCTTGGTTTACAGTACGATTCAAAATGAATACGTTGCTTGTATATCTCCTTAGAAGAATAAAGGAATTATTTGTTGATATACAATAATCCCTTGATTTATGAGTTGCATAGATATTTTCTGGATACGGCAGTATTTAGAAATATTGCAATGAGAGGGTAAGTTTCAATATTCTGCCTAAGTCAGCACATACACTTTAAAGTATGTGCACACTCTGCATGCCTTTGTTTCATACACTGTGTGGCAGGAGTTGAGGAGTTTATAAAATACCTTGTATCTCTGCTCCAAAAGTACGCATGTATGTTTCAGTACACGGATATTCTTTTTAACACATGCTTTCTATACCTATTTATTTTTTAGTACAAACACAAGTTTTTATGTGTAAAATAAACATAATATAAACCACAACGAGTGCAGAAAGTATTGCTTAGTCCAAGTATCTTCTAATGCACATTTTATTGTAACTTTACATCATTCATATTTAAGTGGCAACGCCACTGTTTAGAATTACATCAAATCGGGTCCCCCGACACGGACCCGTGTTTCGCCATAGCTGCATTGGGAGGGACATAGAATTCAAAACAAATCTGTAAATAAACATGTAATAAGGACTAAGTGAAAATAGGCAATCAGATCGACAACATGAGAACTTACTAAAGTTTCAAGGCACAGACATCTCGTAGGGTAAAGACCAGGATTATAGAGCATCGCTCTAACATTAAACATTCTCGTGAGAATGCCCCCCTTGTGGAACATTGGACCCAATTTACACACTCTATTTCGGATGTATTCTTTTTTGTTCTGGAAGTAGTGGACTGTTCAGTCCGGGGTGGGGATTATTCTGAGGTTTTAATAGGGAAGGGACAGAGGTGGATGTACACTCTGGACACAGTCTCTCCAAAAGGTCGTAATAAAGAACTGGAATGGCGTTTGTTTACTTACACCTGCAAGGCCTTCCTTTGATTGGTTCTTGATTCCTGTGATCTGATTGGTGCAATTGCTTGGCACCTTTTTCAATGGCTTCAGAACCCTGGTACTCCATTCTTACTATGCGCTCCCTGTACAAAGATTACTGAGAAAAATCCAGGTATGTCTAAAGGGGCGGGAGAGTTAGGGGAAGGAGAAGGAAGGTTAGGTCCCAGGCCACTCCGAAATCGCGCCCATGTAATAAAATCGGGCGTCCTTGTGCGCGTGCCGGGTAGTGCGTGCATATGGACGCGTGTGTGCAACTTTATAAAATCCACCTCTAAATGCACAATCAAATCTTTATGGGTAGAAATCCTTTGTGTGTTGGGGAAGAGCTTAGAGGTAGGAATATACCTACCGTCCCCACCTGACCAAAATGGTGAGATGGACAGTGAAATGCTAAGAGAAATTAGGGAAGCTAAGCAAACTGGTAGTGCAGTAATAATGGGAGATTTCAATTACCCTAATATTGACTGGGTAAGTGAAACATCAAAGCATGCTGGAGAGATAACGTTCCTGGATGGAATAAATGACAGTTTTAGGGAGCAATTGGTTCAGGAACCAACAAGAGAAGGAGCAATTTTAGATCTAATTTTCAGTGGATCACAGGATTTGGTATGAGAGGTAATGGTGGTAGGGCCACTTGGCAATAGTGATCATAATATGATTAAATTTGAATTAATGACTGGAAGGGGTCAGAAGTAAATCCACGGGTCAAGCGATAAACTTTCAAAAGGGAAACTTTGATAAAATGTGAAAAATAGTTAGGAAAAAACTGAAAGGTGCAGTGGACATTGTTAAAAAATACCATCCTAGAAGCACAGTCCAGATGTATTCCACACATTAAGAAAGGTGAATGAAAGGCAAAACAATTACCAGCATGGTTAAAAGGTGAGGTGAAAGAAGTTATTTTAGCCAAAAGATCTTCATTCAAAAATTGGAAGAAGGATCCAAGAGAAGAAAATAGGATAAAGCATAAACGTTGGCAAGTTAAATGTAAGACACTGATAAAACAGGCTAAGAGAGAGTTTGAAAAGAGGATGGCCATAGGGGTAGAAGGGGGATTTGCAAGTGCCCACTTAAAATTTGGTGCACATGCGCGTGTGGCCAGCCTATTTATAACATGACTGTATGTGCACGCGTATGCATTAAAATGGTCGCATTCCTGGGTATGGTAAGACAATGTATGTATGCGCGCCAGTTTGAAAGTTACCGTTCCTGTGTATGTTTTATTGTGTGAAGCACCTGGATAACTTATTTTACAAGCAGTATACAAAGACCAATAAATAATAATAATACCCCCGTGTACTTATGCACCAGATCAATTCTAAGGGTTTGCAAAAGCAACCAGGAATAACTAACTGAAAAAGATACCAGATTAAGGTTACATATCTTCAAGTGACTCTGATGGAAGACACTCTCCAAATAGTACAAGAAACAATTAAAAAAAAAAGTCTAAGGGATGCTGATTCTCAAGAATGTACTGGGCCTATGGGATTAAATGGCTATAGCTGTGTTTAGTTGACTTTTTAACTTTGGCTGGCAAATTATATCTGAAATGCAAACAATCTTACTATTTTCTTGCTTTATTTTAGCACATCAAACTGTGGCAAAATAAAATTTAGGTGCAGCTTCATAAAAAATGTACTCCAGTTTTCTTTTTCACATGCCCAAATGATGTGCCTGTCTTATCCAAATAGCTCTAAAAAAAAATTACACAAACCAATGTGGTAGGGGGAAAAAAAGGATGAGAGAAGAGGTTTCTGAACACAGAAACCTAGAATACAATAGCAGAGAAAGATATCAGGGAGTCATCTGATCTTCCCCTTGTCTCTGCCTACTGCAATACTGCAGACGCTCTCAGGCTTTACCCTCATTTCCCCACTACTAAGAATCTTCAATGCCTGTCCCATGTTTTGTTTTTTTGTTATTATTTCAATAAAGATTTTATTAATATTTAAGTAAGATAAAATGAAAGAATATAAACAGAACACAGACAGCAAATAAGTAATTATATCCATTGGAAAACTGCAGAGAATGCAGGTTTCATGCTAAATCCTTTCATGATATACATTCACAGCTCACTAAATTTTCACAAACTGTGCAACTCTATTGCAGTAACTAGTTGCAGCTGCTTCATTCTTACAAAACACAGACAAGATATTCCAGCAACAGTGTTATGTACATTTACACACGTAAGTCCCAGGGCTTGCATGGAGGGGCGTGTCGGGAGTGATGCGGCGTTTCGGGGGTGGCGCCGTGGGCGTGGTTTTGGCCCGGGGGCGTTCTGGGGGCATGGCTGCGGCCTCCGGACCAGCCCCCAGACCAGAACATGGAGCGCGGCAGCCGGCCCGGCGTGCGCAAAGTTACGCCTGCTTCCCGTGCCGATTCTGGGCAGCCTTGCGTGCGCCGACCCCGGATTTTAGCAGCTACGCGCGTATCTATTGAAATCCCACGTACTCTTGTTCGCGCCTGGTGCGAGAACAAAAGTACGCGTGTGTGCAGATTTATAAAATCTGCCCCTGTGTGTAATAAGTCTGTTTGCTGTTCTAAGGATTGTTTTATATTTATCTTTGCTATCCATACCAGTTCCAGAATAAATGTACTGCGGGGTTTGAGGAACTGTCGCTAGATCTGTTCCCTGATAGTCCAGCTTTCCTTTAGTTACCAAGATGATTCTAGCAGATGCAGTGGCCATTCCACTAGCTTTCCTCTCCTAGGATCTGGCTGCAATCACCACCACTTACATCAAGCTCTGAACCCAGCATCAAGAAGCAGCTCTGAACGTGGGACTTTAGCAAAAGAAGACGATCCATGAAATCAACCAGACCCCCCTGAGTTCCATTACTGGCAGGGCTTCTCCTGTTGGTTCAATGTTTTTGTCTGAAAGCCTTCCGACATTATGCCGAAAGTGTCCATCGGGCCTGTTGGCATTAGCCCTACATAATCCTTTGCGGGAAAGATTTATGCACTGCACTTGTGTTTCAGCACCAGACTCAAATGAAAGGGGAAGTCAAAGAAAAAGCAACAGCTCATTTCTAGGAAATGAAAAAAAAAAACCCCACTGAAGAGGATGATGGAAAATTGTACACAACTCACCCACCGAGGATGATGGAAAATTGTACACAACTCACCCGCCGAGCACCATCTTCCCTCCCTTTCTGCACCTCATTATGTCAAGAGCCTAGAGTGGATCATCCTAAAACATTACTAGATTTTTATTATACTCCCAAATATATTTTTGAAAAAGAAAACAACAATCTAGTATGTGCCCTGTCCTGTAATGATCACTGGTGTTGCATTACATACCCATGGAACTTAATAAGAATAGACATTCTGACTCACTGATGTCAAATGTCTCAACCTTAAGAGTTTTATTTTGATCGTATCATATTAGTCAGGCTTCAAGGGCAAAGTTTATATTGCAAAATGCAGTACAGCTTGATGGAAAGGTGGCACTCACCAGAAATATGCGCTCCAGTTGGTCTTGAATGTCTTTCATTCCAGGAAAAGCAGCAACTCCCTGAATCATTTCTACAAAAATGCATCCTACTCCCCTGTAAAGGAAAAATAAGACAATAAGATGCCATTAATTAGCTGCAGAATAATAAGAGCTCCTCCTCTTGGGAGTTGGATCAGATATATTATTAACCATCCCAAAGGTTAGCGTTAATTGATCAGTGCTCCATTTATCATCTACAAAAATTCTGCTTTTGGAACAATTCACTTCAACAACACTGAAAAGCTATGGATAACAGTGGAGTAAGAGTGGCCCTGTCACCTTTGTTTAGTGGTAAGGATTCATGTTATTTGAGTGATACCTGCTATTGAACAAGAACTACTGGTCGAGCAACATTGTAACATAATAAATGATAGCAGATAGAGAACCTAAAATGGTCCACCAAGTCTGTCCAGTTGAAGTTTGTCCATTTTGAGTAGATGCACATACAATTTTTCCTACCGCTGCTCTCCATATTCGTCTCAAGCATGCCTAAGATCTTGTATATTTTTGATAGTTACAAGGCCAATACTAAAGCCAACATCACTGCCACTAGTTTTACTATTGCTTATTGTTTCTACAGTGCTACTAGACATACACAATTCTGTACAGATACAAATAAGAGATAGCCCGTGCTCATTGAGCTTACAATCCAGTCAAGACAAAAATATAGGATGAGCTAGACTTTTTACGACTGCCTTTCTTTGATCAGTTGGTTATTTTGGATTGGAGATTTCTATTGAAATTTTAATTTTTCAACTGCAATGCTAGAATGACTTTATATTTTCATAAGAGCATTTTTAATTTTTATATTATATGTTATGTAATTTAATTGTTTTTATTTATTGGGTTGTAAATAACACTGAGCTTTTCAAGATAGTCAGTTTATACATGTAAATAAATAAACAAGAGTCTACAGGAAATATGGTTAATATAGTGACCTGCTTAAGATTTAAAAGCAGCTTCAAAACATTTGAATATAGTCAGAAGGAGCATGACACCCCAATTCAGGAAGTCTATTCAGGCATACGATTGTAGCAAGGTGGAGTTGACAGTGGAGAAGAATGTAATGCTTGGCTGACTGCGGCAACTACACCACAGCTGGCCCTCACTTACTCCACGACTCTGCCATGCTGCAGTTACTCCTCTGCCTTTTCCTAGGTGTGTGTGTTACCGCTTATTAAAGGGCCTACAGTAGGAAAGTCCCTGCTATGCCTCCTGACGACATCAGGGTCGGGGTGGGTATTTTTTTTTCTTCAGCTTGGGACAGCCGAACAAAAGCGCTCAGAACCATGGGCAACGAAGGGTTCCCGCGGTGGTTCTATGAACACGATATCGGAAACGAGTCCGGTACCGATTCACATCCCTATTGACTGCCACTTGTCCTGTACTTTGCCTGGATACTGACTTTCCCTTAATAGCTGCCTACCCTGATCACTGGACTGCCTTCATAGTTGCAGACTATCGCCTAAGTCCTGCCGGTCTCAGAATCAAAGGCTCAACTGACTGTGCTTGCAAAATCTTCTCTGCTGAAAAGGTTTCCCGTACGTATGTTGCAGGAAATTAGAATCGAACAAAAGACAAACCATTTCAAACTGTGCAGGCAAACGGATTTATAAGCTTTTAACACTCCTCTTACTCAATCCTTAAATCTGTAGCTTGGTACTCGGAGAAGACTCTCTCTCCAAACTTGACCAGCAAAAGAACTTGAGACATGTGGGAATGCTAACTGGTATATGGAAGGAATTTTAAAAGTGTGAGAAAATCATGTGTGGAGGCGCATGTATGGAAGAGCAATAGTATAGCAATGATGATTTTTTTTTAACATCATTATAAAAGGTTTAACATATTAGAGAGGCAGAAACGTGTGCATAAAACTGGTTAGTATAGACAGACACTGCAGTTTCCACAGATTAACATAATATGTTTATATTTTACAGTCAGTATTCTGATCAAATTTACAAAATTAATTTCATAGAAAAAAAAACCCCGTTCATTTCTGTTTCTTTGTTGTTTTTATTGTTTTGCAAAATGGTGATTATTTCTTCTGTAAATGTTCCATCAATCTACAATCACAAGAGATTCTTAAACTAGGATACAAATTATGAATCTGATTTTGTTGAAGAGTGTCTTGGGGGCTTTTCTTTCCAGCACAGTATGGGGCCGATGCAATAAAGTGCGCTCAGCCTAGCATACAAGTTTTCTCGTGAGCTGGATTACCACCTATTGCAATAAGGTGATCAGCACCTCCAAAATGCGTGCCCAAACAACTGTGGAGCCGATAGTGATCATCATATGTAAATTCCATGTAGATGAGGCTATCAGCTATTACCCCAATGATGCAGAAAATCTCTGGGCACCCAACGCGCACTTTTTCACGTGGTAACTTTAATTCCAACCCTGGAGCTAGTGTTAAATCAATCTGCGAGTCAAATGCTCAGGAGAAATTTAAAAAATAGTGTCCTATGTGGTTCCTACCTTTATTCTTAAACACCTACTGTTTGCGGTATTTAAGAATAAAGGTATAATGAAACGGCTTGGTAAAAAAAAAAAATTCTGGAGCATAATGTATACGCACAATTGACATGCTCCAGGCCGATTTCACCCCTTGCTATTTTGTGTGTATATTTGGCGTCCAGAAATCAACCTGAAGTGGGGCGCCCGTTACAATTATGGGAGTGTAGCCATGTCTCCTGGGCATCTGATGCATTTGTGCGCTAGGAATGCATAATTCATCCCTAACGCACCCTTTTTAATGCAGCAGCTCATTAAAATACAGCATTGGGCACCCAGGAGAGGTGTGTGTCTTATTGCATCGGCCCCTATGAATTCTTGGACTTAAGTTGCACTTTTCCTATTGTGGTTTAAAAAAAACAAACCACATACCAGTTTTTCACTCCCTAGGCACAGAGTAAATTAGAAAAGTAAGGGATTAAAATCATGCACCAGCACCTGCCCTGTCCCTGATTACTGCCCAAGAAGCTGGATTGATTAAACTGCCACTCATCATTTGCTCTGCTTAGAGCTCCATTAAGCACAGAGATGCACAATATATCTTTGTCAAACGCATATAAACACTATTTACACCTCACGTGCTGAGCAGGCGAGCAGTTATTCAAGCATGTCATACAAAAACCATTTCAGTTAGGTACGAAATCTCCCCCTGAAAACCTTGATGCTACCCAGCATGATTAAATGGTTATGCTCAGCAAATGAGTGAATACCAAAAATAAAAATATGCAGCATGAATCTGGAGTGTGCATTTGTTTGTAATTATTGGGAGTCAGAGAGTATCAAAGGAAAGGTAAAAGATGATCTAGTGACCCATTTTTTTTTAATTTTAATTATTTCTTGTGCCTCAGAAAACACAGAAAATGAACTTGTGATAGCACAACAATTTTGTTCTAATGTTTTTCTCACCAACTTGCTACTGATACTCTCTCTAATGTGTTTGGTAAGTTGTGGAAAGAAGCCCCTTGCACATAACCAGCACAATGTTGGACAACAGAGGCACTTCAGAGACATAACTGAAAGCAGAGCCAAGTAGCCTGACCTAGCTCCATAAACTCAAAAAAGACAGCATCAGCAGAAACTACAGCTCTATCCTGCAGGGCAGCTCTCCAAGGAGCAAGAAGTTGTTTAAATGATGCACAGAGTGCACCTGCGTCAGGTTTTGATCCTGCAACCAAGTGAATTACTGGCCATCTTATTTTTTTCTTTGGTATTTCTTCTAATTAAAATAGAGAACTGTATTAAAGCCATGCTGTGCTTCAATCCAGCCTCATTTATCTGCCTCTAACACAGCTGAAATAAGTCAAGCAATGCATAGTGAACATTACCACTTATGCATGTTTGTAAGAGAGGATTGTACTTAAACAATACAAGCAAAGATGAGTGAATAGGTTTTAATTTTGCATATATTTTCCAGGTATTAAAAGAGAAAATATTGTTATGTTTCATCCAAGCACACACCAATTTAATACTCATGTTTTATTTCTGTGAAGGTCAGTCATATATACAGAAGAAGAAGAATATTTACAGTTTTCAATGTTTCATTGTAATGTTTGCTGGATTCAATGAGAAAGAATCCTTTTTTATTCTAGTCTAGATTTTAGCTTTGCTGAAGAATGGAGCAACTGAAGCTGCTAAAATGTAACAATAACAAAAGCAGTCAAGTGGCAACTGGCTTGTACTAGTGGCATTAGCTATACAGTCCATATATATATATACACAGTGGAGAGAAAAACATTAATATAAACTCAACCAAACATGCTTAAATTAAGGGGGTCATTTACTAAGCTGAGATAAGGCTATAACACGTGTTAAACAGCATTTATTGTGGTGATCTCGTGCAAGATTTGCAATATGTCATTTCTTTTTTAAATCTGCCCCTATTACAATTAGCCACTTTGCATGCACATTCATGCAGAAAAATCACATAGGGGCAGATTTTAAAACCTGCGCATGGGCGCAGATTTGTTCACGCAACCCGGCGCAAACAAATCTACGCCCGATTTTATAACATGCACGCACAGCCACACGGATGTTATAAAATCCAGGGTCGGCGCGCGCAAGGGGGTGCACAATTGTGCAACTTGCGCACGCCGAGCCATGCAGCCTGCCTCTGTTCCCTCCAAGGCCGCTCCGAAATCGGAGTTGCCTCGGAGGGAACTTTCCTTCCTTCCCCCCGCACCTTCCCCTCGCTTCCCCTACTTAACCCACCCCCCAGCCCTACATAGAACCCCCCCTTACCTTTGTTGAAGAAGTTACGCCTGCCTCCTGGCCGGCGCGCGATCCCGGGCATAGCGGCAAATAGCCGCTGTGCCTGGAGGCTCAGGCCCCGCCCATGCCCCATCCCTTTTTGAAAGCCCCAGGACATACGCGCGTCCCGGGACTTGCGCGCGCCGCCAAGCCTATGCAAGATCTACCCCACAATGCATGCAAAGCAGCTAATCTATAGTAAAATTCTATGTAAACATAATAACACAGCTGACGGGGAGTCCGAGGAGAGGAAAAGAGGGAGAAACTTTCCAATTTCGTACCAGCACTCAGAGAGGCCTACCTCGGTGCTCCTGGGAGGTGAGAGACCCCGGAACATCCCACGTGCCTGCCGCAGGCGTAGCGGAGAGGAGAAGCCTGAGTGACATCAGCAGGAAGTGCCTGGAGCTATAAGTTTGGGCGACAGACACTGAGAATTGGGAGTCCGAGGAGAGGAAAAGAGGGAGAGACTTTCCAATTTCGTACCAGCACTCAGAGAGGCCTACCTCGGTGCTCCTAGGAGGTGAGAGACCCCGGAACATCCCACGTGCCTGCCGCGGGCGTAGCAGAGAGGCGGAGCCTGAGTGACATCAGCAGGAAGTGCCTGGAGCTATAAGTTTGGGCGACAGACACTGAGAATTGGGAGTCCGAGGAGAGGAAAAGAGGGAGAGACTTTCCAATTTCGTACCAGCACTCAGAGAGGCCTACCTCGGTGCTCCTAGGAGGTGAGAGACCCCGGAACATCCCACGTGCCTGCCGCGGGCGTAGCGGAGAGGCGGAGCCTGAGTGACATCAGCAGGAAGTGCCTGGAGCTATAAGTTGGGGCGACAGACGGCGCATAATCACCGTAGGCGCGCTACCTAAGCCGCGCGCTCCATAAGGGGCGCGCCGACTTGGTCCGGCCTAGGCCGGCGAAGGCTGAAGGCTGCCGGGACTCTTTGATGTATGATGCGAGAAGAACTCTCTCCAGCTGAAAACTCTTCTAAGTATAAATTTGGTTCATTAGGATAAGTATTATCTTGCATAGAGCGGTTTGTTATTGTACCATTATCTTAATACGATATGCCTCACTCTAAACGTAAAGGTAAGGTCAGACAGGAAGCCTTAACCCCTGTGAAACCAACCTCTGTTCAAACGGCCTTTACAGGATATTATCCGGTGGCAGAAGGGATAGCCTCGGAGTATCCCATTGAAGGAGGAAGTGGTGAGCAGCCATTTCTCCTTCCGGGACAAACAAGTCTTAGTCCCAGGGCGCCATTACCACCTCCCCCCCCCCCCCTGTAGCGCTGTATCCGTCCATGAAACAGGTTCATTCCCCTTGCGGAATGCGCATGGGGTTTTGAGCCCGATTAAGGAGTTCGTGGCCGTAAAAGAGTCAGTGCAGATTGAGCAGGGAGAAGTCATTCTCCCTTCTCTGGGGGTGGGACCTAGTAGGGTTAGTACACCTACTAATAGGAAAGATTCAAATTCACCCGTGGAAGTAAGTGCTAGACAAGTTCCCCCTATAAACCAATTAGATACCCCAATACTAGGTGCATTTTCAGGAAATCCCTCAAATATAACAATGGATATAATCTGGCATGTATAGTTGCACTACAAAAGAATATTGCAAGTCTAAATATTAATATCAAAGATATGCAAGCTGTTTTGCTTAATATCAATCCAACAGTGACAAGTCAGGCTGAGAAAATGAATAAAATAGAACAAGAAGTAACCCAGATAAAATCAGTACAAACAACAATTATTCAAGGTGAAAATTTGTTATCAAAGAGAATTGAAAGTATTGAGAATACTATTAAGTATACAAACTTGAGAATTGTAAATTTTCCGAAGTGTAAAATGATCTCTCCTTGTGAGCAATTAAAAAACTATTGCTCAGAAATACTATCAATGTCAGGAGAAGATTTTCCTACAATCTACAATGCCTACTTTATCAGTTGGAAAAATGATAGTGTAATAGTACCAAATGAGGTAGAAACATCACTTAATGTTACAGAGTTAATTGAAACTTCTTTTAGTTCCCAAGTAGAGAAAAGAGGCACTCTGCTGGTTAAATTTAAACAGATGTCTGATAGAGATAAAATTTTGAAAATGTTTATATTAAAGAGAACCTCTTTATACTTGGGACAGAAAGTCTGGATATACCCAGATTTATCTAAAGATACTCAACAGAGAAGAAAAAAGTTTTTGACTTTAGTAAATCAGGCTAGAACATTTGGATTACAAATTAAATTGAGATTTCCTTGTAAGTGCATAATGTATAATGGGGGTGAAAGATATGTTTATTATGAACCAGAGCAATTGGAGAGATTCTTGGAGGCACAACGAAACCAGGGTGAAGAATAGAATCTGTTACCTAAATATGGCTCAGTTTAAATGATTTCTGCCACAAACACTTATCCAAGATTAGGATATGTTATCTTTGTTTTATAACTGCTCATATACAGGACTCCCAGAATTTAGTAGTATGGTAACTTCAGATTTTGAAGGATAGTAATTTGTTTGTGTTATTATTATGTAAAAATAACAATGATTAGGTGGATATCTAACCTTCTTTTCTGTTAATGTGATTCAATTGTATGATTGAATATCATGAAAATTATAAATAAATAATAAATAAATAAAAAAAAAACACAGCTGACTTAGAAAATGTTCAGCCATGTTATTTTCTAAAGATGGGCATTTGGGAAAAACAAAATGGGAAATGAGACAATTTCCCATTTCATTTCTGGTCCTTTTCAAAATGAAATTTTATTTATTTTATTTATTTAAAAACTTTTATATACCGGTATTAGTATGCATACATCATACCGGTTTACAATGTAACTTTAAAGGTAGAAATTACAATGAACAGGGAGGGCGAACAAGGAGGAGTATACAAAGAGCAGGAGGTGGAGGAATTAAAGCAATAAATAAAAACTGCAACGGACTATTTACAGGAATATACAAGGCGTAGGCAAGATACTTGCAGAAGTCGGTGTACTTAATCAGGGTAGGCTTGTCGGAAGAGCCATGTTTTAAGTTTTTTTCTGAACTTGGCGTAACATGGCTCTAGCCTGAGAGTGGTAGGGAGGGTGTTCCATTGTTTAGGGCCTGCAATGGATAGTGCACGGTCCCTAGTAGAGGAGAGGGGCTTTTTTCAAAGGGGGAATGGAGAGGGTGCCTTTGTTGACAGTGCGAGTGGGTCGTTCAGTGCGTATAGGACGAAAGGGTTCATCCAACCAATTGGAATTGTGCGAGTGGATGAACTTGTGCACTATGGTTAGAATTTTGAAGAGAATTCGGGATGCGATGGGGAGCCAGTGGAGTTCTTTGAGTATTGGGGTAATGTGATCAGCTTTCCTTGAGTTGGTGATGACCCTGGCGATGGCATTCTGGAGCATTTGTAAGGGCTTGGTGGTGGAGGAGGGTAGGCCAAGGAAGAGGGCATTACAGTAGTCCAGCTTTGAGGAAAGGGTGGCTTGGACGACGGTACGGAAGTCATGATAGTGGAGGAGGGGTCTGAGTTTCTTCAGGATGTGAAGCTTGAAGAAACCTTCTTTGAGGATGGAGTTGATCTGTTTTTTGAGATTGAGTTGTTGATCTATGATAACCCCAAGGTCTCTTACTGTGGGTTGGGGTGTTATGACGTTGAAAGCTGGATCGTTGGAGATCGGTGGTTTGGGAGGGAGGTGAGGAGAGATAAGGAGCAGCTCTGTTTTGGAGGAGTTTAGAGCGAGGTGGATGTTGGTGAGGAAGTCATTGATGTTGGCAAGACATGTGTTCCAGAAGGCAAGGGCATCTGAGAGAGAGTTGAAATGTCTTAGAGAGAGAGAGTCTTAGAGAGAGAGAGAGTCTTAGAGAGAGAGAGAGAGAGTCTTAGAGAGAGAGAGAGTCTTAGAGAGAGAGAGTCTTAGAGAGAGAGTCTTAGAGAGAGAGAGAGAAATGTCAAATTCTGACTAAATTTCATCACAATTTCATCCCGTTTTGAAAATCGGAAGAAAAAAGTCACCCGTCGGGCCTAGGCCTAACCCTGAAGCCAGAGCCTCACATAGGAAATAGGTCGAGACCTGAAGCAGGGGCCCTGGCTTATGCCCAAGTGCAATGCCGGTAACTCGGCCTAGGCCTAACTGAATTACCTTACACCAAAATAGAGGCAGCTGTTAAGGAAGATGTGCTAGAGTTAATTTACTCCAGTGTGTTCCCAATGAATGGCATCATTTGAAGACAGAAGAAAGAATATGTAAGACCAAGAAAAAGAGGACCTCCAAGGCCTGAGTTGTCCGTGGGCCGAGGCTTCGGCATTGGGCCTGGGCATTGGGACCTGGCCTCCAGGCCAGGCCCTGGCATTGGGCTAGTGCCTAGGGTAGAGACCTGGCCTTCAAGCCTGGGACTTGCGTAGGGCCTAGGCTGAGTTTGCTGTGACCTACCATGGCATAGGCTTACACTAGGCTGAGGCTTTAGGCCAATTCATAGGATCCCCCTGGTCCAGGTAAGTGGACCTGGGGAGGATCCTGGCCCCAGCATTCTTTTGGGTGGTGGAGACAGGAGACTGTGTTTCTTTTTTTTCCCCAGTATTCGGGGGTTATTTTTGTTTATTTCATTATTTTTAATGAAATAAACATTAAATTAAACAAAATTAATGGGTGAAATCTACCCTAAAAAGAATCAAAATTTTACCTCTTCCCACCCCTGAAAACATTATTCTAGCTCAGAAGCAGCAGGACTCCAACGTGGGTCCCAATGCTCCCATTCTAGAATGAAAGAGCTATGCAATCACACATAACACCCCCCCCCCCAAAAAAAATATAGTAAAAAATGTCACCAGGGGTCTTACTAGCTCCCCACTCATTCAATGTGGCCCTGCAATAAAAAGTTTAAAAAAAAGATAAAGAACACCTCATGGTGATACTTTGCCCCCTGCCACAAATTCCTTCCCATGATTTCAAATAATCCCCATCCAAAAGAACCACCCTTTATCTAAACCTCCCCACCCTCCCATTTCCAACCTCCCCTTTCCAATAATAAGTAACTCTGGTAGAGACTCCCCTTCCCTCCAATCTCCAAAAATGACCCTGGTGGCCTAGTCACCCCCCACCAGAGGCAAAGGGCAGTTGGTGCCATTTTGGAAAACTGTGCTGACTAAGCACGGACCCTCCACTGACACCAATAAGATGTTTAAAGCTAGGGGTGATGGGGAGTCAGGCCACCAGGGAGATTTTTGGGGGTTGGGGAAGGGGGTCCCTAAGTGGGTTATCTATTATTGGAAAGGAAGAGTTGAGAAATGGAGGGCCAGATATTGGGGGGGGGGGGTTAGATAAAGGAGGGTTGTTTTGTAGCAGGGGGTATTTGAAATCATGGGGAGGGGTCTGAAGTAGGGGGAGTAGGGCATTGCCTTACGGTGCCTTTTATCTTTTTTTAAACTTTTGATTGTAGGGTCGCCTCAAACAGTGGCCTTAGGGTGGGTGGTGGGTCTACTAAAACCCCTGGAGACTTTTTTCTTTTTTACTACAGGGTGGCCCATGGAAAAGTAGCCCGCCTCCAATACCAGTGCATTGGAGGCAGGCTACTTTTCCATGGGCCACCCTGTATTTTGGATGGGGTCATGTTAGGTCATGTGGCCCTTTAAAGAAATGGTGGCCCCGTGAGTTGAGGGCTACCATTGTGCATGTTGTAGGCCTCAGCCACGTTCTTTTGCCTTGTGGGTTTTTTAAGCAAGACAAAAAAAAGATGGCAGCACTGCTGTGATATTTTGTCAGAGAGAGGATCCCTGTGATATTGGGCCTCTCATGCGATAACAAATTGCAGCTTATTAAATCCAGGCCTAAATTATTAAAGGGCATCAAGACTGTAACCAGACAGCAATATAGTCAAGCCAGAGAAGTGTGCACCATGATCATCATTTGCCAGTCTCTGGAAAAATGTCTTTTATATATTGTTGTAGAATTATAATTTCATCCAAAACTATGTAGAAAACAAGACAATTTTTAGTCCACAATTCGCTCCTAAAAAAATATTCATCAGTGCAAGCAGAACACAAACAGGCTTTTCTAACCTACAGTTACCCTCTAAAAATAATTTCATCCCACAGAATTTAGAAAATTTTTCAAAAGAAACAAACCAGGTCCCTTTTGGCAATTACTGGGCCAATTAATACCTCTTCACCCACCCCCGACATTGCCAAAAATGTAGAAAGATTTCTGAAGCAATGCAAGTTAAAAAGAGAAGAACTAGATATTTAAATAGTTCATAGGTGCAGGGCCATAGTGGGATCCCTACCAAAGGAGTTTGGCCTAGTCAATGAGGAGTACAGGAATGTACCATCTGGGTCACAGCACCCTTTCTAAAGGTTTGTTTCTGCTTTCATAAAGGCACGTGTCCCTTTTTGACTGAGTGGAATTTTAGCTTGGATTTCAAAAGAGGAGTTTCTTCTCATTCCTTTTAATTTGTCCAAAGCCTTGGCTGAGGAGTCTTAGAAAGTAAAGAGTACTTTTCAACTTACACACATGGTTAATAAGATGTCTTTGGTAATTTTTGTAAAAAAGTATTTTGAAGCGGATTTTTGCTGAGGAAATGTTATCCACCTTGCCCATGCAAAGAGGAATAAGAGAAGATGTTTCCTTGGCCCATCCAGCAACTGTTAGAAAGGATATTCATCCAGTACGCACCAGAAGGGGAGGAAATAAAGATATGTGTATGGAGTAGGCATTTTCATTGATGAAACAAGTTGGTGAAGAGCAATATTCTTCAGTATTCATATGATCACTCTGATGCAGAATCACATTTTGAAAACCCGGGCCTGTGTTGGGGAATGAAATTAAGGGTTTTTTCTGGAAGATATGTACTTTTCTTCTGGCATGCCAGATGCCAAAGAAGTGATTTTTTTTTTTAATGCAATTATTTTGATGACAAATCATAATAGGCATATGACTTCTTGTGTTTGCCAACTGATGTGGGGATTCTGTGGTATAATCAGGTTATCTCTAAGATGATAGAGGAATGAAGGGGCGACAACTTTAATGGAACTGTTTTCATAATTACATGTCCAGATCAGGATGGTCTTTTAAATTTTAGATAGCTGTCGTTAGATCCTTGTTTTCTGTGAAATGACATGTTGTCAGACAAAAGTTTTCTGTGAAGCCTAAAGATGTTCAGGAATCAAGAAGAGACCCTTAGCATATTTTACCATAGGCCCATAGTAGGTCAACTGGTTACATGTAGAATTCTTGTGTCGCAAATAAACCTGTGTAGACAGAATTTGGTATGTGCTGTGATGTCTGTGAGAGACCAGAATCTAACTCCAGCCAGGGCTTTCCCAGCAGAGATTTATTTTTTTGGCCAAACCAACTAGAGAGCCAATCTGTAATTTGCTGGGCAGCAACAGGGGCACCACTCCTCAACACTGATGGTTCTTCTAGACCAGGGGTGGCCAACTCTGGTCCTCAAGAGCCACAAACAGGTCTGGTTTTCAGGACATCTACAATGAATATGGATGAGATAGATTTGCGTGTACTGCCACCATTATATGCAAATCTATCTCATGCATATTCATTGTGGATATCCTTAAAGCTAGGCCTGGTTTGTGGCTCTTGAGGACTGTAATTGGCCACCCCTGTTGTATACTACAGAGAGGTAGGCACAAATGTTGATCACTTGCTTAGGTTTTTAAGCTAAATTTAGCCCCAATGACAGTATAAACACTTTGGGGTAGATTTATAACGTGCGTGCGGTTCCCAGCGCGCACACATGGATGCGCCGATTTTATAACATGTATGCTCCGGCGCACAAATGTTATAAAATCAGGTGGCTACACGCATGTGGCACATGCAAGGGGGGTGTACTTCTGCAAACTCTGCACGGCGACGCAATCGGGCCTTCCCCAGTTCCCTCCCAGTCCGCTTCAATTAAGGAGTGGACTGGGAGGGAACTTCCATACCCCCTGCCTAACCTTCCTTCCCCTCTCCTCCCCACCCCCAAAAATTAACCTACCTGCCCTGAATTTTTTTTTTATTTCATTACTTGCTGTCCTCGAGAGCAGAAGTAATTTACACGTGCTGGCCAGCTGACAATGTGTGCTTCCCCGGGCTAATGGCCGCTATCCTGGTTGGCCTCCGTTCCACCCAGACCCCGCCCCCGGCCCATCCCTTTGACAAGGCCCAGCACTTGTACCTGCACCGGGGTTTACGCATGTGACTGGGCCACTCTGAAAATTTGCCTGGCGCACGCAAGGCCCAGCCATGCGTGTAAACCCCGGGATTTACATGCGCAGGCCTTTTAAAATTCGGCCATTTCAGAAGTCTATTTCCTACTCTTCTCCTGTGCATACACAGTAAGGCATCATTCTTAACACACAAAGAATTCAATAAAAGGCATCATTCTTAATACAAGAAGAGTTCAATAAGGCTAATGACAGTGTAGGGTCCAAGTTAATCTTTCATATTACCTGAAAAAACCCCTCTGAAGTGAGAGTACAAGGCAGAATCATTCCAATTGGTGTCCATCAACATTTACCCCAGACACATGGCTGGGATAAACACTGTGGATCCCTAAAGGCTAGAGGTCAGAAATGAAGAAAAGGGGGCATGGGGGTAACCTGCAAGGAGCAGACATTATTATCCTTAACAAAAGGTATGGGGATTAGGAATATGCATTTGTTTAAATCAAAACTGCAAAACGTGACGTATAAGGCTAATTTGTTTCATTTGGTGGGCCCTGAACCAAATCAGAGCCCTCTCGAATGAAACAAACCTTATCTGTTCGTTCTGTTTAAAAAAAAAAAAAAGTATTAGGCCTAATTCTAGGCCCAAATCCAAGGCCTCGCCTAGGGCATTGCCCGAGGCCCAAAGCAGTGATCATGACCTATGCCTTAGGCAAGGCCCTGGTTTCAGGACAAGGCGCCAGCATTGCATTTGGGTATAGGCAGAAGCACAAAGCAGAGATCACACCCTAGGCCCAACCGCGATGCCAGGTCTGACACCAGGGCCCATGGTCAGGCCCAGTCCTCAGTGTCCAGGCTTGGGAGCTACCCTGTCCATCTTTATTCTTCGGCTCTTCACTGCCAAATGATGGCATCCACTGGGGTTGCGGCGGAGTGAATTAACTTCAGCATATTCACCCCAGCGGACGGCGCCATTTTGATGTACAGCATTGCCATATATCAAAATCGTGATGTCCACTGGGGTGAATTGACCAGAGTTAATTCACTCCGGCGCGACCCCAGCAGACACCGTCATGTGGCAGTGAAGAGCTGAAGAAAGAAGACATCAGACGGGGGAGCTCCCAGGCCTGGACCGGGTCACGGCGTCAGGTCTGGGTCCCGAGGCCCAGTCATCAGACCCAGCCTCCAGATCAGGCCGAAGCCTCAGCTTTGAGTAGCCAAGACTGCACGACCTACCATGTCCTCAGCCTACGCAATGCTGAGGCTTCCGCCTGGGCCTAGGCCAAAGCCGGCGGATCCTTACTGGGCTGGGTTAGTGGGATCCAAGGGGTGAATCCTGGCACCGGCATTTTTGCAGCCTCAATTTTGTTTTTTGGCCATTTTGGATTTTTTTTTTTGTTTGATTCGTTTTATTCTCACAAATGGAAATGAATCAAACAATCCACAAACTGAAATTCGTGGTAGAAACCTCCTAAAAACAAAGGGGTAGATTTTAAGAGGCGCGCGAACAGCCTACTTTTGCTTGCGCATCAGACTCAAGCAAAAGTACGCTGGATTTTAGTAGATACGCGCGGAGCCGCGCGTATCCACTAAAATCCTGGATCGGCGCGCGCAAGGCTATCGATTTTGTATAGCCTGCGCGCGCCGAGCCGCGCTGCCTCCCCCCGTTCCCTCCAAGGCCGCTCCGAAATCGGAGCGGCCTCGGAGGGAACTTTCCTTTGCCCTCCCCTCACCTTCCCCTCCCTTCCCCTACCTAACCCACCCGGCCCTGTCTACACCCCCCCCTTACCTTTGTCGGGGGATTTACGCCTCCCGGAGGGAGACGTAAATCCCCGCGCGCCAGCGGGCCTGCTGCGCGCCGGGCCGCGACCTGGGGGCGGGTACGGAGGGCGTGGCCACGCCCCCGGGCCGTAGCCACGCCCCGTACCCGCCCCCAAAACGCGGCCGACACGCCCCCGAAACGCCGCGTCGACCGGGCCCGCCCCCCCGACACGCCCCCGACACGCCCCCCTCCGAAAACCCCGGGACGTACGCGAGTCCCGGGGTCTGCGCGCGCCGGTAGGCCTATGTAAAATAGGCTTACCGGCGCGCAGGGCCCTGCTCGCCTAAATCCGCCCGGTTTTGGGCGGATTTAGGCGAGCAGGGCGCTGAAAATCCGCCCCAAACCGAATAACAAAAAAAAAAAATCTTTTCTCTGCACATCCCTATGGGGATTACTATCCTTAATTAGCCTTGATGCTTTTGACAGAACTGCAACATCACTCTCCACTTCGATGGTGGGTGGAGAAGGGCAAGGGGAATTAGATTCAGATGACAACCAACACAGCCCTTGCTTTTGTGGTCTGGGCTACTAATACTCAGACATAAGAGAAAAAGCATAGGAATGCTTCTATGGCCAAGTCCTAAATCAAAGCACGTAAAGCAGCATTGTCATGTTGCTAGTAACAATTTTTTTATGGGTTTAATAGTTGCTTGATTTTGATAGTAAATATTACTACCCTTATCATAAGGCTTGGAGATTAAGTGCAAAGAGCAGCAGTTGCTACCCTTAAGAGAAACAAGGGTGTAACTTGCACAGTGTGGCAGATACTATCATAAGAAGCTTTCTGGGCAGACTGGATAGACCATTTGGTCCTTTTCTGTCATCATTACTATGTTTCTATGGTACTAAGTAAGTTTACACTTTGTGGCCATGGTGATGTCAACACAAATTTTGTTTGAGGAAGAAGAAATAAGAGGCAAATGCAAGAATTGTTGTGTAGGGAAGTGTTGTAGCAGGGAGAAAAGATGCTTCTATATGGTCAATTGTGTTTAGAGAAGTATAAGGTCACAGAGACAGTGAGAACAAACATACATGGCAGGCCACAAGGATTGAGGAGAAAATGAAGACAAATGGATAGGAAGCAATGGAAGGAAAAGGAGTACAGGTGAGCAGCAGCAAAAGTTGAACTTGAAATTATTAGGGGAAATCTGGATACATAGCTAAGTATAGCAGATTTTGAAAAAAGTATAGCAGATTTTGAAAAAACCAACAGGATGTAAGGTGTGTTTAAAAAAGGATTGGATAAGTTCTTGGAGGAGAAGTCCATTACCTGCTATTAACTTGACTTAGATAATAACCACCGCTATTACTAGCAACAGTAACATGGAATAGACTTAGTTTTTGGGTACTTGCCAGGTTCTTATGGCCTGGATTGGCCACCGTTGGAAACAGGATGCTGGGCTTGATGGACCTTGGTCTGACCCAGTATGGCATGTTCTTATATGTAGATGGGACTTTACAAAGGAGGGTAGTGTACGTGACAGAAAATGGGTATGAGGGAAACCAACATCTATTGAAAAGATAGGGAAGAACGAGGAGAGCAGCATAAGCAATGAAGAGGGTAATTTAAGGTGTTAGGGGTCTACCTACTGGGAAATAGCTTCAAGGAATGGATAGGGGGAAAACTAAGAGGGGGGGAAGGGGAAGAAACAGTGGTGAGAGGAGAAAGAAGGTAAAGAACAGAGAATTGCATTGTGGGAGAGCAAATTAGGCAAGGATGTTATCAAGGAAAGTGGTAGAAAACAGAGAGAAGAGAGAATATGAAATGAGGTAGGGAAAAATAAAAAAGAGAAGTAAGAAGTGGCACAGATTACACAAGTATGTTAGAAGTTTGGGGTTTATGTGAGGGGAGCTCCCATTGACCTCAATGAAGTTATGCAGCTGCTCATACCAACTGAGTAGATTTACTCCTGCATAACTGGCTGCACTATCTATGGTGGTAACAGGGGGACATGGTTCATTTAATTTTCTTGCAGATTTGCTGGCCAAAGGGTTAGGGGGAAGTGAGAAAACTGGAGATGGTGTGGCATACATCCATAAATGCATATCTATGGGGACCTTTCACATTGGACGGTAGAAGTAAATCTCTATAGGAGATTGTTGAACATCCAAAGCTGACTTAAAATCTTTTTTGCAACATTAGGGATTAAAAAGGTTGAGAGCAAATATTTCAAGATAGTCAGCCATTTATGTAGCTCAAAAATTCTGCAGAATTAAGCCATATATTCAACACGAACTGAGTCTCCTATATACGCTCAACAGCAGGGCTTCTCAAATGTATCCTGCAGACTCCACAGCCAGTCAGGTTTTCAGGATATCTACAAAGCATATGCATGACATAAATTTGCATATACTAAAAACCCAGTATATGCTCATTTATTTCTTATTTATTGTAGATATTCTGAAAACTCGACTGGCTGTAGAGTCTCCAGAATAGGTTTGGAACGTTCTGCTCAATATATTGCCAGACCTTGACATCTAACTATAATAACAAGGAAAGTTGCCCAGCACCTGCATCGCTGGTATTCAAATTGACCCACTCCAGCTCCATCCCTTTCTTTCTCTGTATGGAAACTGAGCTCTGCCCTTCTCTCTCCAGCTCCATCTGCCTCTCTCTGTATTGGCCAATTCACTCTCTATTACCTCATATGGAAATTGTTGAGCTCCACCACTATCTATGGCTGCTCTCTTGAGCTCTGCTCCTCCTTCTCTCTCTGCATCCTCTCTCTACTGCCACACAGTATACCCAAATTTAGCTTGTAATCTCTACTACCACACATCTCAACTGCACACTTTCTACACTTTGACAGGCTTTTACTACTAGTTTATTAATACCTATTATTTCAATTTTTTAGATGCTAACATCTAAATGAAACTGAGTGATTTATAAGTTCAAATATAAAATTACAATACATAAAACAAACCAATAATAACAAAGCATTACATTACAGGAGGACCTTGCAAGACTGAAAGATTGGGCATCCAAATGGCAGATGAAATCTAATGTGGACAAGTGCAAGGTGTTACATATAGGGAAAAATAACCCTTGCTGTAGTTACTCGATGTTAGCTTCCATATTAGGAGCTACCACCCAGGAAAAAGATCTAGGCATCACAGTGGATAATACTTTAAAATTATCGGCTCAGTGTGCTGCAGGAATTATTAGGAAGGGAATGGTTAATAAAATGGAAAATGTCATAATGCCTCTGTATCGCTCCATGGTGAGACCGCACCTTGAATACTGTGTACAGTTTTGGTCACCACATCTCAAAAAAGATATAGTTGTGATGCAGAAGGTACAGAGAAGGGCAACCAAAATGATAAAGGGGATGGAACAGCTCTCCTATGAGGAAAGGCTGAAAAGGTTAGGGCTGTTAAGCTTGGAGAAGAGACGGCTGAGGGGGGATATTATAGAGGTCTTTAAGATCATGAGAGGTCTTGAACGAGTAGATGTGACTCGGATATTTACACTTTCGAATAATAAAAGATCTAGGGGGCATTCCATGAAGTTAGCAAGTAGCATATTTAAGACTAATCGGAGAAAATTATTTTTCACTGAACGCACAATAAAAGCTCTGGAATTTGTTGCCAGAGGATGTGGCTAGTGCAGTTAGTGTAGCTGGGTTCAAAAAAGGTTTGGATAAGTTCTTGGAGGAGAAGTCCATTAACGGCTATTAATCAAGTTTACTTAGGGAATAGACACTGCTATTAATTGGATCAGTAGCATGGGATCTTCTTAGTGTTTGGGTAATTGCCATGTTCTTGTGGCCTGGTTTGGTCTCTGTTGGAAACAGGATGCTGGGCTTGATGGACCCTTGGTCTGACCCAGCACGGCAATTTCCTATGTTCTTATATAACCAAATAAAATATCAGAAAAAAAAAATAAATAAATATGTAACATTCTGACAGCAAATAACATTATACTAAGAATCAGATTAAGCAGCATTTGTCAATATCATCAAATATTACAATTCATTCTAAAATATCATTCTAAAAAACCCACTTTTTTTTTTTTTATGAAAACTCACTAAGGAGAGAGTTACACAAATATGAGGTGACATAAAAAAAATACAAAATTATTAGTGAAATTGTTAGGATTTGTAGGTATGTTGACCCTGGTCTGAGGTGAGAGATGGTACCGCCCACAGGGAGGCGAGGTCTTAGCGGATGTCAGACAAAGCTGTGGAATAGAATCTTTATTAGAGAGATAGAGAGGCACTGCTCGAGAAGCGGGAAGTACAGGAGAAAGACACAAAGTCTGTGTGATGGGGTATACCCAAGAGGAATACCTCTGTAGTGGAGATATGGTAATGGCCCATGTAGCGGGGTACACCGATGAGAGATCCTCACTTGTAGATGACATGGTAGTGGTCCGCAGCATGGGGTACACCGATGAGGTCCTCACTTGTAGATGTCATGGTAGTGGTCTAGAGCGCGGGGTACACCGATGAGAGATCCTCACTTGTAGATGACATGGTAGTGGTCCGCAGAGCGGGGTACACCGATAAGAGATCCTCACTTGTAGATGACACGATAGTGGTCCGCAGTGCGGGGTAGACCGGAGAGGTCCTTACTTGTAGATGACACGGTAGTGGTCCACAACACAGGGTACATTGATGAGAGTTCCACACTAGAAGTGGTATGGTAGTGGTCCGTAGAGCGGAGGTACTCACAGTAGCAAAGGTTCCAGAAGAAGCCCCGGGGAATGGGGCGAGCAGTAGTCCAAGGCAAAGGCCCTCCGAGGAGCGGATAAGCCAGAGACGAGGAAGGGTCCCCAAGGAGCGGGTACCTAGAGCATCTCATGCCAAAGTAGCAGGAACTGGAACGGGAAGTCTGTAGTGAGTGAAGCAGATTCAGCAATGAGGGAACTCATTGCCAAGTTGTAGGTAGGCAGGGCCAGTCGACTTAAATGTCCTGGAATGACAACATCATCCGGAGGGGATGCCCACGAGGTTTCCACCATGATGTGCTTAAGACTGACCCGTGCATGCTCCTAGGGGATTCCGAGGGCAAGACGGCGGTCAGCAGTGTCCGCAGCGTCCAGGGAGGCCAAGAATGGTAGGCAGGCCGGCGATAGCTGGCAGAGGCTGCAAGTCTTCCCAACAGAGTCAAAGCTGAAAAGAAGGAGGTGAGCAACAGCGGTCGCAGCCATCTGCAACCGACAGGCATAACAGAAATCCAACTTGGTTTCTGCCAAAGGGGGAACAACTAATCATTGAACTTGTGAAGACCATAAAATGCTCTGTGGTAGATAGTAGGGATGTGATTTTGTTTTACGACGAAATAGGAAATAGAGATGATATTTCCTATTTCGTCGTGATTCGGGGGGGCAACGAAATAAGAAAACCCACAAATTTCATGTGGTTTTCTTATCGTACATTGGGGGGGGGGGGGAGAAAGGGCACATTTAAAAAAAAACAACCCACCCTTCAAATTTAATTAATTGCAACCCCCCCACCCTTCCGACCCCCCAAGACTTACCGAAAGTCCCTAGTGGTCTAGTGGGGTCCCGGGAGCAATCTCCCCCTCTTGGGCAGTCGCCTGCCACTAATCAAAATGGCGCCGATGGCCCTTTGCCCTTACTGTGTGACAGGGGCTATCGGTGCCATTGGCTGGCCTCTGTCACATGGTAGGAGCAATGGATGGCCGGCACCATCTTGGACATTATCTTGGGCTGTTCATTGCTCCTACCATGTGACAGAGGCCAGCCAATGGCATCGAAAGCCCCTGTCACACAGTAAGGGCAAAGGAGGGCAGGTTTCGTGCTTCGGTTCAGGGTCAGATGAAATAAAATCGGCCCGAACTGCGGGAAAATGAAATTTCCCACGGCGGGCCGATAACGAAGGCCGAACCATAAGGTTCGGCCGAATCACATCTCTAGTAGATAGCTCTTTTTACTATCTTTCAGATATCAAGAGCTGTACCATATATTAGTTTAGGTGAAATAGTCAAGATCTTAGAATATGAATGTCGCAGGCATACTCAGATCTACAACTATGTTAAATTTATTTTTCAAAAAAACCCTCACATAACTGCTCTGAAGAGCCATCTGTCATTCTCACTACATCTGACAGAGTTTGTTATGATATCCTCCAACCTGACAAGCAGAATTAAGATGCTAATCAGAAAAATCATCTGAATTGTGATGTCTTTTCACTGTTTCTGTCATGAGATACAAAACTCTTCCAGGGCATTGTGCTAACTTTTTAAAGGTGTATTATATGAACAGAACAATCTAAAACAATCATTATCTTCTTTTATAGCTATCGTTTCCAGCCACCTTCATTGGATTCATCCCTTGTGGCCTTTCACATTCAAAAACCAGATGCAGTAATTCTAATCGTGGGAGAAACAAAATGCTATAAAAATGTAATACAGGCAATGACATCAGCTAATAAAAACTGTTTTCTCCTGTTATGAAACCAGTAAAATGCTCAAGTACAACTGTTTTTTTTTTTTAAACATCTTCATATTACATTTGTACAATTTTTAGAACTTTAGAAACTCCTTTTGGCATAAAAGCTTACAGACAATTTCCCCTGAACTGTCTTTCAAATAACTGTTAATCCCAAGGATTAGAAAAGCTATACAAGAAGCGTTAAAACAGTACCCCTTGCCTAAATCCTCTTCAAGACTGAGAAAAGGCCATCAAAGGGAACCTGAACCCCTTGATGCAGGCTCATGTTACACAACTCCTATAAACTCTTTCATCAGATCAAGGGCTTACAGGGTACTTCATCGTTCATGCCACCGAAATTTCATCACTGGCTGCCAGCAATAATGCATGTATGTCTTCATTATGGATATTACATGGCCACTGGCTATTTAAACAGAATGCCGGAGAATGTACTGCTCTTTGTGGATCATTAGTTTTTAGTTACTGTCTTAATGCCCAGCAATGGCAAATGAAGTGTAAAAATAACCCGCGGTGACTACCACCTGCTTCCCAGTCACCATCCAATGGACAATATTTGCACTTCTGTTTGGGGCAGCTGGCGTTCTGCTCAACTGTATCCACTCTGCCATTTTCTGGTTTCATTGAAAACTCCACTAAGCATCATTTATCAGTGCAGCCATCAACGCCTGAGAATCATTTTCGTTTTCTTAATGGAATTGCTGGAGAAGCATTTTATCTGAGAGCCACTTACAGGAACACTGACAAGTAGGGTGGAGAGGGAATGGATTGGGGGGGGGGGGGGCGGGTTTGCAATTTCTCTACAGACTACAGGTCTGGCTGTCTGTAGTAAGCCCTGACTGGAATTTTTTTTTTTACGTTTACTTAGATCACGGCTTTCACTTTAACATCCTGAAGTTTCTCTACCACCAGCTTGTGTTTATTTTTTTTTTTTTTATCCTCTTTATTTTTCTGCTGGTCACAGTCATATCCATCAACACGAACTTGCAAGTCCAGGATGCTGAGAATAAAAGGGCTGCAATGTACATTAAAGTAAAAATCCTCATTTGCAAATGGACAGTATAAAGCAGGAAGCCAACAGTAAGGAAATATTACATTTCTCAAGAGCGTAGTTAAACGTTTCAAAAAGAAACGTCCTAGGAGGGCATTGAAGAGTTGCTGTAACTATCGACCTGCATTTCTTGCTTTCCTGATGCTTATTGGTAACACTGGCAGTGCTTCATTATTTCTCACTTTAGACTACCTCTAGCTTACTTAAAGTGAACCTCTTCCTAGAGACACAATTAGCCTTATGACAGAATCCACTCTTGAAATGATAAGATAACCTATCAGCAATTAATATATTAGCCCCCCCCCCCCCCCCCCGGGCAAAATAAAATGCAAAAGTTAACCTCATGGGTTAATGGCAACTTCCCATGAAGTCCTCATTTCCTGTGAACAATGACTTCCAGTAAATGTAATTCAGTATGTCCTCCACTGTGAAGCATAAAATTCCAATTTACCCATGTCACTACTGCAGTAAGGAACACAGCAGCAAACAAGTTGCATGCAGATTTCTGTTCATGTGTAGTACATGTTGAATGTATGCTCACATAAAATAAAATAATATTGCCTAGAAGACATCCATAGAGAAATGGAGAAATTACTTACCTGATAATTTTGTTTTCCTTAGTGTAGAAAATGGACTCAGAACCAGTGGGTTTATGCTCCCCTTCCAGCAGATGGAGACGGAGCAAGCTGTTATCACAGTATATATAGTCATGCAGTGACCCCAGCCTGCCAGTATTCTCTTCAAAAGTAACTGTGGACAGACTAGCAAAAAAACTTGATTAAAACATGATTAAAAACAGGCAACAATAACTGTACTCAATCAAGAAGAAACACTGAATTCATGTAACATTCTAGGTACCCCAAGCTAGGGACTGGATTAACACGTACCAGTAATCCCTTGTGACCCATAGCCCCACAGGAGGACTATTGATACACTCATGCAGCAGCCGAGGACAGGAAGCTGAGTCCATCTCTCTACACTAAGGAAAACAAAATTATCAGGTAAGTAATTTCTCCATTTCCTAGATGTAGATAAATGGCCTCAGGACCAGAGGCTGCCCACGGTTCAGTTAACACCACACGTGCAAAGGCTGCGTCCTCCTGGGCCTGCACATCCAGGTGATAAAAACTGGGAAAAGTACATAAGGAGGACCCCTCACAGCTTGGCAGATATCAACAGACTAACCTCCACCCATGACATTGCCTGAGCCCTAGTGGAATGAGCCCAAACCTGCGTAGCCAACTGCTGTTCAGCATCCACATACTCGGCCTTGACTACCTCCTATGGCTATGGCAGCCTGCGAAACCGGAGCGCCCTGCTACTCCCGCCATGGAGAACAAAATAAGCGATTTGTCGTTCAAAAAGGTTCTGAAACCTCTAGATACCACACGACAAGTCTCTTGACATCGAAGAAGCGCAAGAGGCGATACTCCTCCGCAAACCTGACCTTATCCAGGGACAGCAAGGAGATGGACTGATTCAAATGAAAGTCCGAGACTACCTTGAGCAAGAAGGACGGAACAGAAAGCAGCTGTAATGCCCCTGGAATCACCCGAAGGAACAATTTCTGGCAAGACAAGGCCTGCAGCACAGAAATTTGACACGCTGAACAGATAGTCACCAGTAACACAGTCTTCATGGTCAGTAACCGCAAGGAAAGGCTACGCAGTAGTCAGAACGCAGAGCCTGCCAAAAAATCCAGCACCAAGTTAAGATTCATAAATATATTTTAAAAATATAGGCAAACCATGCAGAAATCCATATAAATACATAAATATCCATAAAACTCCCAATAAAAAAGTGTAAAATATCGAATAATTATTGATAGCGTTCTTATACGGTATTAATTATGGCCGGCACAAAATGCCGACTGAGTAGACACTATGTTGAGGAGGAGACTAGAAAATATGGAGAATAAGATGCGGTATTTAAATTTGAGAATTTTAAATTTTCCAAGTATTAAGTTAATCTCCCCTAAAGAACAATTTAAAAAATATCTTAAGGATATTTTTACTGTTATCCTCTGATACATTACCAAAAATATCAAAAAGTTATTTTGCCCCAACATTAAAAAATGTGAGTGAGTGAGAACAGCTGTTCCTAATTTGAATCTGGAAACGGATCTTACTGCTTTTTTAAGAAGCTCCAACCTGAAGATCACCTAGAACATCGGGGAACCCTATTAGTATCCTTTATTTATCCGGCAGATAGAGACTTAGTCTTAAGATTGTTCCTAAAAAATCATAATAAATTGTATTATGGACAAAAGCTCTGGATTTACCCAGACACTGTGAAAGATACACAAATGTGTAGGAAACCTTTTGTGGGACTGTGCCAAGAAGCTAGATTATTAGGTGCCCAGGTAAATATTAGGTATCCTTGTAAATGTTTTTGCAGATTAAATGAAAAAGTTACATCTTTTATGATCCTTTACAAATGAAAAGTTATCTAGATAATTGTAGAAGAGAAGCTAGCATTACCTAACCCATTCAGGTGCAATTTAGATATAAGGGCTGATAATATCCTCTTTATTTGTCTATTGAATATCTTTAAGATGATGTTCCATTCTTTCCAGAGATCCTTTTGTTTCTTTATATTAAATAAGTAGGAAAATAAGTTTACTGAAACAAACAGAAATGTTTGTTAAATTTCTTTTCTTTTTTCTTTGTTCTTTTCTCTAGGAGTATTAGAGTTAAGATGTGATATAAACTTTCCTGTTTGTATAAATGAAAAATTGATAAATAAAGAATTTAAAAAACAAATGCCGACTGTGATGGCATAATTTATTCCAGAATAATAAAACGAAGACATAATTTTTTTAGGGTTTAATGTTCGCAAAAACATGTCACCCAACAGAAAGAAAATATCAGGGGCAAACTGCACCAGTATTGGTACTTTTATATACTGTGTAAAAGCAAAATCTATCGGTCCTGGCGCGAGTAAATCCCAGGGTTTACATGCGTGGCTGGGCCTTACGCGTGCTGACCCAATTTTCAAATGGGCCTGGCCACGCACATAAATCCCGGGACGCGCGTAAGTGCCGGGGACTTAAAAGGAGGTGGTCTAGGGGCAGCGGAGAAGGGTGGCCCGGGACAGCGCCATTCCTCGCTGGTTGGCTGTCAGCACGCGCAAGTTACTTCAGGTTGGGCCTTGAAGTAACTTTTAAAACAAAAAGTAAAAACAATTAAAAAAGGGTTTTAGAGGGGGGGAGGAAAGGAAAAGGGGATGGGAGGATAGGGTATGAGGTTGGAAAGTTCCCTCCCAATCCGCTCCTTAATTGGAGCGGATTGGGAGGGAACTGGGGAAGGCCCGATCTCGTTGCTGCGTGATTTTGCATTATTCCACCCCTCCTTGCGCCCGCTGCCCGCGATTTTATAACATGCATGCTAGCATGCATGTTATAAAATCGCACATCCATGTGTGCGCGCGTGTATTTTATTAAAATCTAGCCCTATATGTATATATACCTCTATTCTGTTTGCTCAGGTCCCAGCGGAGTAAAGCTCCAAAAGTTTGCCAATTGCAAAAATCCTATTTAAACTCCTCATACATACGTCTAGGTAACTTCCACATTTGGGTATATTAAGACTTCCTTTTTTCATGTAAACCGAATATCAACGTAAAACAATCTTTACTTACTCTGTGCCCTGTTTTATAACATTTTTCTCGCTTCAATTAATGGATCCCTTTATTTTAGGTTAGTGTAACAATTGCACCTAAATACTGATGTACACAGTCCACCCATTAAGTGTAAATCTGCCATGACCCAAGTGAGTGAAATGCATCTGTATTCAACTATATACCGGTATATCCTCTCTCTCCCTTTCGCTTTCTTTTTATTTATAAATGAGACCAATGAATGACCTTCCTTAAGATAACACTTTACATCACAAATGTCTCTGTGCTTTACCCCAGATAGTTTTCTATGTCGGATGTTGTCCCTTGCGATTAATTAGTGCCCCTTAATAATTTTAATTCTCTTTGCTCTGATGAGACTGGTTTCACATTTCACAATTTAGTCCACACTGCACAAATGTGGCTATATTCCCCCCCCCCCCACCTGACCAAGGCACAGCCTGCATCAGCCAAAAGGCAGCAGCTAGTACCATAACAGTGCTAGGAATTACGCCAAAGTCAGCAACCTCCTGGAGAGAGACACAAAGAAGGGCGAGTCATCAAGGAACAACATGAAGGGATGCAAAGTCACTGCCACAGCTTCAAACGCCTGCTCAAGGACAGTCTCAGTCTTGCTAACATGAGCATCCTACAAGGCCTTTCCCCCTTTCACGGGAATAGTGGTCCACTTGGAGACTGCACACACAGGTGCATCTACTTCGAAAAATGGAAGCACTCTCTCACCACTTAATCCAGAGGGTATAGGTCTTCCAAACTCCGACCTCTTTGGAAATAGCCTCTGGGGCACCGCACTCAAACTCAATCAATTCTAGAATGGCTTCCAATACGGGGGAAAAAAACAAGAGGCTTTACACAAGGAAAACCAAACTAGGATTTCCCCTTGGCTCAGAAATGGAATCTGCCCCAGGAACTCCAAACATCATCAAGGACTGGAAAAACCAGAGCTGGCAGTTCATCTCTATGAAAGAAGCATCACATTGTTCTATATGGCTCCAAGATGGGGGTGGGGGGGAAGGGGTTCCCCATCCTCAAGAGAGGAAGGACTGGTATCATCCTCCGAGCCAGCCTGAGGTCCATCCAGAGGAACCGCTGCTGCTAGAGGGGCACTGCAGCACTGAAAAAAGGTAGAAGCATCGAGACGAAGAGGCATCTGAGGACTACTTACTGAGCCACCATCCGTCCCCTGCTGAGGAACAGTTAGGGGAGGGCCAAGGTCAGGTGCCCCACCTGAGATGTCTTCAACCAGACCACATCCAGCTGGGAAGAACCAGGCTTAGCCAAAATCAGAGAAAGACAAGACGCTCTGAGCCTCCAAGCAGCATTGACACAAAGCAGCTGGCACTCCAGGAAAGAGACGTCCAAAAAGAACAAGCAGTGCAAGGATAAGGTGCTTAAGCTTCTGAGACACAGGTGCTATCATGGCTGACAAAGCGCTGAGTGTCAGCCAGAGGTGTGCCATCTAGCTGCTTTTTGCCTTTTTTTTTTTAATAGATATATGCACTCAAATAGGCGCCAATAAATTATACGTCCAATACTTGTGTGCGCACACCTCAGCACTCAACTATGCGCCCAAAAATTATGCAGGCAAGACTTATGTGTGCACATCTAGATGCTCACCTTCATACGACCAAAAAGAGAGCGCACAAAAAACTCAAGCGCATAGTGCCACTAGAGCGCTGATGGAAGCGCGCAGCCACTAGGCAGTGCTTAACGTGGGCGCTCAAAATTCAAGGCTTTACTGTGCGCCCAAAAACTGGGGGCACAACTGGACATACAGTGAGATGCCTATGCCAGACTGAGAAACCAGCAGAGGGCAGTCTCTGAAAGCGTGCAAAAAGCTGTTGCGAACTACTACACTGCACGCAACGAAAAGCCTCAGAGCGGGGCGTAGCCTACAGAGGCTGCCCTTGTCCCTCAAACTCCCACGGAGCGGGATGAACGTGGGAACGACGTGTTGAGCTCGGAGACTGGGCAGAAGAAAGAAACCCTGTACAGTAAGGCCTCCTGCTAGGTCTCAGTTTATATCCTTCTTTTTTTTTAAACTTATCGGAGTTCAGCTTTGCCTGGCTGAGCACAGAGACAGTTTCCAGCTGCTGGGGGAGAGGTCACTCGCCTCCTTTCAGCCGCTCAAGCAGTTAAGTCTATTCCAGCAAAATCAGCTGCCAGACGAAGGCACACATGCGAGGGACCACAGAAATCACCTCAGGAATTCTCAACTGGGGGAAACACTTTTAGATATCACCGCAGGAGAGCAGGGCTTTCTTTTCCTTAATTTAGATTTCAAATTTCTCCTTCCAAAAAACTTGAAGCAATCCCCTTAGGGAGATGCACATCCACCATATGCTGGAGATGGAGAATACTAGCAGGCTGCGGTCACTGCAGGACTATATATATACTGTGACGTCAGCTTGCTCAGTCTCCATCTGCTGGCAGGGGAGCATAAACCCACTGGTCCTGAGTCCATCTGTCTACACACTAGGAAATATAAGAATAGAGTTTTGACAAAAAAAGCAAAGACAAGATTATGCAATTTGCAGCAAGACCGCCTTCAGTGTAGTGTGAATTATAAAATGACTGTCCCCTTTCAATTCTAGCCTTCCATCCCTGTGTCTGGATAGGAAAGCGAAAAACAATGAACATATGCGGTTTTGTATCCCAAGACTACTGTTTATTTTTAATACTGCCCTAGTTTATTCAGGTTGCATAATCTGATTACATTCTAACTGTTAAATAATGCAATTTTGGATTTACAATACACAACCCTCAGTCTCAATGGATCTCAAATTGCTTTGCTAGCCCAAAGTGCTGTGATAATTAATCATTGAGTGTTCTGATACAAAGGAGACCATGATTAAATGTGAGAGATCAAGAACTGCAAAACCACTAAAAATATATATATTCGTCCTCAGCCACTCACTCAAATCTCCTAGAAATATTGATACATTTGCAATATTTTGACAGTTCAGGTTCATTTTGCTAAATTGTACTATCTATGCACATGCAATCAAGGTACAGCAAGTGTGCCAGCAACTGTACTTGCCACAAAGACCATATTGTGGTATTTTTACCATGTTATTTATTATAAAGATGGCCATGGGAAAATTTGCTGCTGTCGCATATGCTAAATTACATATCTTCATGTAAGCATACATTTTTTTATTGTACTCTAATTTTATAGTTTATGTACTATACTGTTTTGTATAATTAACTATTGTATCTATTTATATCCAGCTTCTGTTTGTAAACCGCTTTCATTTATTTCTAAAAGTGGAGATAACAAAATAAATAATCTAAGCTACTGTTTATTAACTTGTAGCAAATGTATCACCTTGATGATGCCATGGTAAATTCAGCCCTGCTAGGACCAGGCACAGCATTAAGGGTTGGTGTGTCAGACTTAAGAGAGCAAGCCAGGGCCGGATTTAGGAGTTTGTCGCCCATAGGCAGAGAATCATGAGAGTCCCCATTGAAGCTGTGCCAGCACATGGCCCTGAAGAAAGCAAGGGCAGGCTCCTCTCTGATCTGCAAATTGGCACCCTAAGCAGTTGCCTATGTTGCCCAAGCCCTCCCACCTGAACCTCTAGACTGAGTCCCCCTCCACTCCTCTGAAGTTCTGCTCCGTAAGCCTTAACCAGGAGACCAATCCTTCCCCCCTCCACCTCCTGAACCACCTTCCCCTCTCCCACACTGGCAGAAGGAGAGCTCCTTACCTCTTGCTGGTGTCACGCCTCAGGAATATGAGCTCTTGGGCCCCTGTTGGACTGGCACTGGGCCTCCACTGACTACCAATGTCTTCAATTTAGAGGTACGGGGGTTTGGGGGTGGAGATCCAACTATGCCCTTAGATCACCAGGGTCATATTTTTTGGGCTGGGGTGAGAGGCACAACTAGACCCCAGGGATATTACAATATTTGGATGGGGGGGGGGGGGCGGTAATGGATTTACCTGATAGGGGGGATTCATTTGACTAAGGGACATTTTTTTTTTTTTTTTGCATTCAGGGGAGGAGTCAGATAAGGGAACAAGCTGTTGCTTTGTGATTTCCTTTATTATTTTTTTTCTTTTGGGGGCCAGAGCTGCCTTGGAAAGAGTGGGTTAGGGGTTGCCAGGGTGATATTTCAATATACTGGGAAGGGAGAGGTTTCTGGGACTCTGCCCATTCATTTTCCCATGGGACCATTGGAGATCCATGTTAGGGTCCAGATGCTCCCTCTGGAAAATAACTACACCTCCCTTAAACGTGATAAAATAACAGGGCTGACTTTTTTGTTATTATAATAGGAATGCTTACGTGTAAGCTGTTGAGCATGCATTAGACAATTTAATGTATGCAAAGCAGCTTATTTCCAAAGGGAGAGGAAATCTTCAAGGATATCGCCATTACAGTGCAGCAATATGGCGATATTGTGCAACAAACAGCATTTAAAGCACATTACATGCTGTTTAACTCGCAATACTGTCTTATCGCAGCTTAGTAAATCTAGGCCTAAGTTAGCCTGATAAGTAGTGCTGCCCCATTACACCCATTGCCCACCCCTGACTTATCTAGCTATATACTTAGCCAGATAAGTGGTGACTGCTGAACGTAGCCGGATATTCAGCAGTCATTAGTCAGCTGGAAAAGTTGCTACTTATCCAGCTAAGTAACTTTGAATATCAGGCTATTAATGAATAAATACATTTAACTTATTGAATTAGGTGTTAAAGACTAATTTAATAAAACTGATATTTTTGGAAGGTTACTTCGGTTTAGTGAATGAAATGCAGACAGGAGGGTTGCTAACTCAGTTTCTAGGAGTCTCATACTCTGCTAATTAACTGCAGATGATAATGTCATCCAGTACAGGGCTAGCAAAGACACAGAGAAATGCCAAGTTTGCAAAAGAACATTGGAAATAATAAATGTTTTGGTGTGATAACCGAGACCAAAACCAGAAACCTTAGCAATGGTTGACGATAACTCCCTCCCTCAGTTTACTACAGCACCTCGGGGGTTGATCCTGTGGCAAAGTTTATAAACTTCTGCATCACAGTTTTCAAAATTCTGTTGCAATTCTGCATTACATTTGTATAAATTTACCATATTCTATTTAAAGGGGCCTATGCAGTTTAGTTCAGTGTGCATAAAAATAATAGGGATGTGCAGAGGGACGCCGTATGTTGCATTCGGGATTCGGATTCGTCGGGGGGCGGATACGTTGCCCCGATTCGTTAATACGTCCATTTCGATTTGTTACCCCGCTAAAATTAAATTAACTACCACCCCCCACCCTCCTGACCCCCCCAAGACTTACCAAAACTCCCTGGTGGTCCAGCAGCCATCCCCTGCCCTCACACCCTCGGTACTGGTTTCAAAATGGTGCCGATAGCCTTTCACCTACTATGTCACAGGGGCTACCGGTGCCATTGGTCAGCCCCTGTCACATGGCCATCGGCATCATCTTGTGCTCCTACCATGTGACAGGGGCTGACCAATGGCACCGGTAGCCCCTGTGACATAGTATCGGCAAAGGCTATCAGCACCATTTTGATTACTGGCAGCCGACGGTCCGAGTGCAGGAGGTCGCTCCCGGACCCCCGCTGGACCACCAGGGACTTATGGCAAGTCTTGGGGGACCCTAGTGACCCCCATAAGACTCGCCAAAAGTCCAGCGGGGATCCGGGAGCAACCTCCTGCACTCCAGCCGTCGGATGCTAGTATTCAAAATGGCGCCGATTGCCTTTGCCCTCACTATGTCACAGGGGCCGACCAATACTACCACAAAAGACTGTTTCTTTAAATTACAAGTTCTGAAAAAGCTGAGACCCCTCCTCTATTTCCATGACTTTCGCACAGTGCTTCAATCCATTATTTTTTCAAAAGTCGACTACTGCAATTCACTCCTTCTAGGTCTCCCAGCAAACACAATCTGACCCCTGGAGATGGTACAGAACTCCGCCGCTAGGATCCTGACCAACACCAACAGAAGAGAGCACATCACGCCCATACTTCGTAACCTACATTGACTACCCATCAAATTCAGAATTCTCTACAAAGTCCTGACGATAATTCACAAATCCACGCACAATCTAACACTCTTAATCTTAACTTACCTCTTCATCTCCATGAATCCTCCAGACCCATTCGATCTGCTTATAAGGGCACTCTCTATGCCCCCCCAATAAAGACAGCCTTAAGGAAACGGGCCCTATCCACCGTGGGTCCCTCACAATGGAATGCTCTTCCCCCAGATCTCCGGCAAGAACCATGCCCACTTACTTTAAAAAAAAAACAAAACTCAAAACCTGGCTATTCAAACAAGCTTATCCATAACCAGATGAACCCTCCTCAAACTCAGGAATGTTCTGTCTTGGCTCTCTAAATGATTCTGTTTACACACTTAAAGAAGTACGATCTCCCTCTCTACAGATCACACGCTCCCCTATCTTGTTGGACTGGACCTCTATCTGGTTTGGTCTGGAATGGACATACTGTTTTATTACCTTATATAGGCTTATTATTGTATATATATATATATATATTTTTTTTTTTTTTGTTATTTATATTGTATGTGTATATATATATTCTCTTTTGTTTCTTGTGTTTGGTTTTTTTGTTTTTTTGCTTAATTGACACCCCGTTCCCCATGTGTCTCACATTTCAACAGCTGCTAATACTATACCGAGTTTTTTCCCCTGGGTCCAAGTTCTATGTAACCCCTGTTCTATGTAATGCTTTCTGCAATATTGTGTTCCACTGTAAACCAATATGATATGTAATTTCTCACATGAATATCAGTATAAAAAAGTTCAAAATAAATAAATAGATAAATACATAAATAAATAGTATTCAAAATGGCGCCGATCGCCTTTGCCCTCACTATGTCACAGGGGCCGACCATCGGCCCTGTGACATAGTGAGGGCAAAGGCAATAGGCGCCATTTTGAGAATTGGCATCTGACGGCCGAAGTGAAGGAGGTCACTCCTGTTCCCCCGCTGGACTTTTGGCAAGTCCTGTGGGGGTCAGGAGAGTCCCCCAAGACTTGCCAAAAGTCCCTGGTGGTCCAGCTGGGGTCCGGGAGCGACCTCCTGCACTCGGATCGTCGGCTGCCAGTAATCAAAATGGCGCCGATAGCCTTTGCCTGTACTATGTCACAGGGGCTACCGGTGCCATTGGTCAGCCCCTGTCACATGGTAGGAGCACAAGATGGCGCCGATGGCCATGTGACAGGGGCTGACCAATGGCACCGGTAGCCCCTGTGACATAGTAGGTGAAAGGCTATTGGTGCCATTTTGAAATCGGCTCTGAGGGTGTGAATGCAGGGGATGGCTCCTGGACCCCCCCCCCCCCCGCTGGACCACCAGGGAGGTTTGGTAAGTCTTGGGGGGGGGGGGTGTCAGGAGGGTGGGGGGTTTGTTTAAATTGGTTTATTTAGGCAACTGAATAATTCGGCGAAGATTCGTGTATTCGTGGGGAATCGCGATACGTTTCGCTTCCCCACGAATACAAAGAATATGGCCACATCCGTTGCGGATTGCCAATACGTAGGGACCGAATGCACACCCCTAAAAAATAATGGTCAATGCACTATTGACTTAGCATGCACACTAAATCAGTTCTCTGACATGTTAGTGAATATGTGCTAAAATTATAGCATAATCAAATTTAAATGAGGAGACATCATATGCAAATTAGGCTTAAGCAGGTGTGCCATTTCACGAGTGCCTGCTGAGGCCTAATATTTAACACCTGCCTTGGAGCAGGTGTCAAATGTTTAGCATATATGTTAACTCTAAAACTGGATAACTGAATCACAAAACACCTCAAACTGGCCCAGAAGAAGTTGCAAGGAAGGTTGCTTTGATGGTATGGAGGAGAGGGAATCTTGATAGTTTGGGGATATCTTAATGGGGCTGGGGCTTGATAAGGGTATTGTCTAGATATTGAGGGCAGTTGCCACGGTGGGCATCGTAACTCATAGAGAGCCAGTTGACGCAAAACAGGCAATTTTACGGTTTAACCTTTGTTAAAACAGATGGTGTACCCAGTCCACAGAATATACCAAACCACTCAGTTTTGTATATACATCTGGTGCAAGAGTTTGTAAAATATTTTCCAGATCTTCATATAGGCAGCCAATACTTTTTGTCTAATTAGAATTTAGCCTTTCCTTTCAATTTGCATAAGGCCAGTCATTCTGCCCTGACAGAGAAACACATTGGGTGGGACATCCTCTAGCCATGGGGTCAATATGCACTTACATGCCATTTGGAGGACCAAATATAGGAAAAGATCTACATCTTTGGGTTTGTCATAGATCTCTGATATTTCTCCCAATACCCATATGTCTCCCGCCCGGGGAATCCGAACCCCGATAGTCCTATAAAACTAATAGAATATCATCCCAGAAAGGACAAGTTACAAATCTGTGGACAAAACTACCATTATCCATCTGGCATCAGGAACATAAAGAAGAACTTGCTAGTTTCATTCAGTAGCGTCTGTCATCATCCACATAAGCATGGTTTAATATTTTATATTTCATTTCTCGCAAACTCACATCCATATTAAGCCTATGTAGAAAATGGAAGCATCTCTGAATATCCACCGCAGAAAAACCACGTCTGAGTGCACTGCTGCAGTATTTACTCAACAAATCCAATACTGAGCCGTGGACTGTTGCTTATATATCTTTTATTTTATAAAAATCTTTAATCCTAGCATTCTGACTAGTTATTGTTTATTTTATGTATATTTGAAACCTCATTTTATTTTGATTATTTTTATGTTTATTTTAGTCGTGTAAACCGTTTTGACAAAACTTTATTTTAAAAAACGGTATATAAATGCTTTTAAATAAATAAATAAATATATAACATATGCCACTGCAATATGAAAGTTTTCCCTTCACTCAAGTTTTGCACTGCTTGGTGATTATCTTTTTAACAGTCTCATTATGTGACCAATGAAGAGAGTCCAAACAACACCTGGCTTTGTAGAAAGGCAAAAAAATTGAGAGCTAGGAAGACCATACTGAAACTGGAGAACCATGAAAGACTGGCACACAACAGAGATTACTTCATATAAATGCCCTATATATTTGATGCCAGCTTATTTCCATCCTTGAACATTTTTTTTTATTCCCTACCAGCTGGGAAAGTTTTATTACCACAAAGCGGCAAAAACAGAGATATATTTTTCAGCAATTGCCACCAGTGTCAAATCCAGCCAGAGCAAAACTTTATCTTTGGTAACCTTAATCATCTGAGCAACAGACACATGCAGAAGGCAGAGCGGAGACCATGGAGATATCATGCCCTCCATTAAATTCTCCACACACTATTGATATTACCTCATATACCACTCTCCCATAAAGAGCAATTGACAGGCAATGTTGTAAAATCTTAGATTGGGAAGATCAAGCCCACCATTCTCTTTCATAATGATAAGCCTGTCATAGCCCACCTGGGCTCAACCTCCCTTCCAAATAAACTGAATGAACCAAGATCGCAGTGAGGCAAGATCAGCCCTAATCAGCTGTTAAGGAGGCATTTATAACCTGTAAACTAACTTTGAAAGGATCATCTTCATCAGAAGTGCAGAGTGGACAATGAAAGATACAGGGAGGCTCCCTCCATGTGCTTTTTTTTGTGCAATCAACTTCCTCACATTATGTACTCCATGTCTCCCCTTGACAAAACCTGTTTAATCTGATGCCACTAAACCTAGGAGGACAGTGTTTAGCCTACTGGCCTCAATAGCTGCCAACATTTTAAAATCTACATTTATTAATGAAATAGAGCGATATGAGCCTATGTCAAATGGGTCCCTGCATTTCTTTGGCAGAACTATAATTAAAGATTGATTCATTTCAGCAGAAATGCAAATCTGTAGCAGAATAACATTATAGAATTTAGTCAAAACTGATAGCGAAGGAACCTTTAAGGTCTTATAAAATTCTGTTCATAACCCATCCAGGCCAGCTGCTTTTCCCAGTTTCAGCTTCTGGATAGCACCATAAATTTCTGAAACCTTTATAGGTGAATTTAGTCTAGCCGGTTGTTGGTCAATTATAGTGGGCTATTTGAAGTCCCAAAAAAACTCCCATTGAGCCTCAGCATCTTCTGGGTGTTTGCCATAAAGAGATTGGCAAAACACTGCTCAATAGATATTGCATCATGAAGAATACCACCTATTCCAACTCTAACACCTGTTATAAAAGAGCGCAAACCTTTTACTTTCACTAGATTTGCCAAAAGTTTACTAGTCTTCTTTCCATCGGGCCAATGCAGTATGGTGCGCTCGACCGAGCGCACCGTTAGCCCCCACTTGGCCGCGCGTTTTCGACGCGCTATTTTTACCCCTTATACAGTAAGGGGTAATAGCGCGTGGAAAACGTGCGGCCACCCCACCCCCTCGAAACTAATAGTGCACCCAACATGCAAATGCGTTGATGAGCCTATTAGTTAGTCCCGCGCAATCCAGAAAGTAAAATGTGCAGCCAAGCCGCACATTTTACTCTCAGAAATTAACTCCTGCCAAAGGAGGAGTTAAATTTCCTGGTGTCGGCAGACACCAGGAAAGCGTACAGAAAAGCAGAAAAAACTGCTTTTCTGTTCACCCTTCGATATTAAGTCAGAGGCCCCAAAAAAAAAAAAAATCAGCCCACACCTCGCGAGTTGGAAGACGGATGCTCAATTTTGCCGGCGTCCGTTTTCCGAACCCGTGGCTATCAGCGGGTTCGACAACCAATGCTGGTAAAATTAAGCGTCGGCTGTCAAACCCGCTGACAGCACCGCTTCTGCCAATAAGGAGGCGCTAGAGACGCAATAGTGTCCCTAGCGCCTCCATATTACTGCGGGCCCTCATTTGAATACTAAATTGCATGCCTAGGAGAGTGGCCTGGGTGCGCATTGGAAGAGCGGGCGCTCACCTCAAAGTGCTGGCTCTCACGTGCATTTTACTTTATCAGCTCGCATATTTGTATAACTTGTATTTAAAATAGTTTAAGGACTTCTGTGTTCATTGGAACAAGAGCTGATTTAATTCTGCATGAGCCTGATAAAGCGATTGTTTGCATTCAGATGACAGCATATCATAATGTTTATTTCGAGCGAATTTCAAAGTCAAAGTTAATCTTAAGATTTTGGCATCTCTATATTTATTTCTTTTAGCTTTTGCAGAAATCAGGAAAATGTCCCATATTTCCTTTCCAAAAATCATGACATCAAAATAAATTGATATACAGCACTCTCTTTGTCGCCATGAGCAGCAAGAGATGAGTCTCTCAAATTAATGAACAGGTTTTCTGCAACCAGTAAATAGTTCAGCCTAGAATAGCAGTTATGAGGGTTGGAATAAAATGTATAACCCACTTCCTCTGGGAGGAAGAATCAATCAGTCCCAATTCCTTGTTAGGTTTCATGGGTGGTATGTAATCACTGCCCCTGTCTATCACTATATTGAAATAAACCCCTACCATCAATATACAGTCTAGAAATTGTAACAGCTTTCTAACTACGGAGTCTCCTGCAGCATAACTATATGAGAATTAATTATTATTAAATTTGTTTAAAAGATTAATGAGCTTTATGAGCGAGTGTATTCTATCAACATTCATAGTAACAGTGTTAACTCCTACCATTCATGTTCCTATAACAGATAAATGAATTAACTCACAGTCCACCACAGTGGACCATGATATGTCTTTCATGAGTTCCTAGATGTCTCCAGCTATAAAACACCTGGGGCCCCATCCTAGCAAAACCAGCACTTCAGAGAGCTACCAGATTTTTCTCCAATCTGCTCTATACAATTGCTTGTGCATCATTCCTCCCATCAGCAGTCTCACATATGCATATCACACCATCCATACACAAATCCATAATACAAAACCCCCCACAGGAAAATACTTCCCTGCGCTCCCAAGGGATCACAAATCCCAGTATCAGCACCATTCACTCTGGCCTACTACCCCAACACACCTCCCACAAACCCAACCATTAGTAGGTTATACACCTATACCAGCAGATGGAGACGGAGCAAACTGATGTCACAGTGAATGTATAGCCCTGCTGTGATAACAGCCTGCCAGTATTCTCTTCAAAAGCAACTGTGGACAACCTAGCAAAAACTTGATTAAAACAGACAACCATTTCTGTACGTTACCAACAAGAAACACTGAACTCAGGCAAGAACACTGCATACTAGTCTAGAGACTGGATGAACACTTACCAGTAATCCTCTGGAATACATAAGCACACAGGAGGACCATCACATAATTATTCAGCAGCCCAGGGTGGGAAGCTGAATCCATCTATCCACCTTAAGGAAAAGTAAATTATCAGGTAAGAAGCAATTTCTCATTTTCTAGCATGTGGATAGATGGATAAATGGACCAGTGGGATGTGCCCAAGGTACTCCCGAATAGGGTGGGAGGCTGCCCGCAGTCCAGTCAACACCACATGTGCAAAGGCTGCATCCTCCTAGGCCTGCACATCCAGATGATAATAGCTAGAAAAGGTGTGTAAGAAGAGCCACGTTGCAACTCTGCAAATGTCAATGGGAGACAATAATCTAACCTCTGCCCATGACACTGCCAGAGCCCTAATGGAATGAGCCCTAATCTGAGTAGGCAATGGTTTTTCAGCATCCTCATAAGTCGCTGTGACCACCTCCTTAATCCAGCGAGCTATTGTAGCCTGCAAAGCTGGTTAGCCCTGCTTTCCTCCACCATGAAGGACAAACAGGCGATCCATCTTTCAGAGAGGTTTAGAAACCTCCAGATACCTCATGACATGTCTCTTAACATCCAAGGGACACAACAGACAATATTCTTCTTCATCTCTTTCCTTATCCAAGGACGGCAAGGAAATGGACTGATTCAAGAGAAAAACAAGATCACTTTAGGCAAGAATGAAGGAACAGTACGCAGCTGTATTGCTCCTGGAGTCACCTGCAGGAACGGCTCCTGGTAAGTCAAGGCCTGCAGCTTGAAAATTTTATGCATAGAACAAATCGCCACCAGAAACACTGTTTTCAAGGTCAATAACCACAAGGAAAGGCTACACAGCAGTCAAAATGTAGGGCCCACCAAGAATTCAACACCAGGTTAAGACTCCGTAAAGGAACTGGTAACCGCATGGGAGGATGAATATGTTTTACCACCCTCAAGAAGCAGGCCAGATCAAGATGACACGATAAGGATTCACCAATCACCTGGCCCCTGAAACAGGCAAGAGCTGCTACCTGTACCTTCAAGAAAGAGTCAACCCTTTATTTAATCCATCCTGCAAAAATTCCAAAATGAGTGAGATCTTAGCTGAACAATGAATAACACCTCAATCCTCACACCAATCCTCAAGCACTCACCAAACCCACACATAGGCTAAGGACGTGGAGAACTTTCAAGCTTGTGGAAAAGTAACAATCACTGCACAAGAATAACCACACTTCAACAAGCGAGCCCTCTCAACGGCCATTCCCATAAGACAAAATCGCCAGAAGATGCATTTCCGCACATTCCATACGTTGGTCTGACTCCTGCGATACCTGCTGACTCTTGGTTCCTCCCTGCCAATTGATGTAAACTATTGTCATCGCATTGTCCGACATTATCCGGACCACTCAACCCACAGTCTGTTGCTGCACTCCGAGCATGCCAGCCGGACTGTCTGGGCATCCAGCTGATTGATGTTCCAAAGAGACTCCTCTGAATTCCAGAGCCCTTGTGCCATTAGCTCCTGACAGTAGCTCCCCAACCTTGGAGGCTTGCATCTGTCTTGAGTACCAACCAGTCCGGCAATGTCAGAGAAACTCCCTTTCTCAGATGATCCGCTTGAAACCACCACTGGAGATGAGAGCAGACTTCCATTGGCAGGTTGAGCCAAATCGAATAGTCCTAGAGACTGCGGGTTCCAACGAGACAGCAGGGAGCGCGGAAAGGGATGCATATGCGTCCTTGCCCATGGCACCACTTTCATAGTTGCCGCCATCAACCCAAGTACCTGTAGATAGAACCACACTGTCGGGCGTATAGTACTCACCAAGAAATGCTCCTGAGACACCAACTTTTGAACACAAGCTTCTGGCAGAAAATATTTGCCCTACATCATATTGAATCGCACAACCAGATACTCCAATGACAGAGATGGCTGAAAACTGCTCTTGGCTATGTTAACCACCCAACCTAGCTCATGTAATAGGAAGATCACCTTGAGAGTTACCAGACAGCTCTCTTCTAGAGACTTGGCCTGAATCAACCAGTTGTCTAAATATGGTTGTACTAGTATCCCATCGTTTCTCAGGTCTGCTGCCATTACAACCAAAATCTTGGAAAAAGTTCTGAGAGCAGTGGCTAGACCAAAAGGCAGTGCCAGAAACTGATAATGGTACCCCAAAACCGCAAACTTCAGAAATCATTCCTGCTCCACTAGCATAGAAATATGAGGTAAGCCTCGGACAGATCCAAGGAAGTCAGGAATTCCCAGGACTGCATGGCCATTATCACTTAGCGCAACGTTTCCATGCGAAGATAAGTCACCCGCAAATCAAGGTTGACCCCTTTGAGATCCAGGATGGGACGAAAGGAGCCCTCCTTCTTAGGCACAGCAAAATAAATGGAATATCAACTCATATTTTCTTGAGACATGGGTAGTGAAACCACAGCCCTCAGACTGAGGAGCCTTGGCAGTGTACACTCCACCGCCTACTTCTTCTGCAGGGAGTGGCAGGGAGACATCATGAACATATCCCAAGGAACACTGCGAAATTCCAGTGCATATCCTTCTCATATCACTTCTAGGACTCACTGATCCGATGTGATCCAGACAAACCTCCATCTCCATCTGCTGGTAGAGATGCATAACCCACTGGTCCTGAATCTATCTATCCACATGCTAGAAAATCTGCCGCCCTTCTCTTTAAGATTTCCAATTCTGTATGCACGCTGATAGCAAGGCCTGTCTTCAGGCACAGGCCTGTCACCGGGGAGCCAGTTTTCAATAAAAGTAGTTAAATCTGCACCCTTCACCATCTCAGGAAGTCTGAGAATGCACAGACTGTTCCTCCAGCTCCGATTCTGTTGGTCATCCAGATGATCTGAGAGATGTGCATTGTGTGCATGTAATCTGCAATCTGTGCCTCCATTTGCATCAACGTGGTCCTCCTGTGAGGATATGCATTATTCCGCGGTCTCAATCCTTTTTGTATGATTTTCAATAGGTTCTTTAATTTCTTCTATCACAGTTTGGAACTTGATAAATAGCTCATCCAGTGTTGAGGTCACAGTGCTAAATCTGCTGGACAATATCACCATACTAACAAAAACAAACCCGATGAGGTGAATACGTATGACAAGCAAAGAATATGAATTCACCATATAAATTCAGAGGACTACATTCAAAAGGATCAGATGACCATTATATATACAGAGACGCTGATAACACTCACTTGCAGAGTGTATATGGTCTGTTTCTCGACTACTTCCATAGATTATAATCATAGGTCATTAAATAGTCCATATTTTTTTTGTGTGTGTGCAAATAATAATGACATCAGAGAATTGCTGTTGTGCGTTTCTTCAATAATAAAAAGTTCCTGCTGCCCACCCGACACTGCTCCAGTGTTTCAGTAATAAATCTGCAAGGCACGGCTTAGTCTGTCACTGTCTCTGTGTGTCTATTTAATGACTTATGATTATAATCTATAGAGGTGGTCGAGAAGCAGACCATAAATACTCTGCAAGTGAGTGTTATCAGCATCTCTCGACATATACTATAGTCATCTGATCCATTTGAATGTAGTGATCTGAATTTATATGGTGAATTCATATTCTTTGTTGAACAATATCAACAAGCATAACCAGAACAGTCTTATCCTTTCCTTCAGTAGTTGCCATAATCAGTTCCCCAGCCCTCAGATGTTCTTGTGCTCTGTGGGAAGATTTAATGCTCATAATTTTCTCTGCTGTTTTCAATAGGGCCCATAGGATTGAATTCATATAAGCAGGGAAAAACACCAATTCGTGGGACGTGCTATAAGAGCTTCTACCCTACTACATCCGCTCAATAAAAGTGCCATGACCAGAAGTCCTTATATTTTTTATGAATTCTATTAATTTACATATCTGAATTGTTTTAATACTGTATTTCTGATTTATTTTTTTTATGATGTATTGCCTTGAACTGTATTACTCATGTTTTTGTGAACTATTTTGGAATGGACTATGCCTAAGGAAAACAGTACAGAAACATAACATAACATGTTTTATTGCAATTGCTAGTCTGTGTGCAGTGTTTCCAGGAATGTGGCAGTGATGCAAGACAGGGTATAAGTGGGATCATGTCACACCAGTTAAATCAAAGCTATCAAAGGACAGTTAGGTTTATAACTTCTATCTTTTTTTTTTTTTTTTTCAATAAAGACAGTAGGTAATAAATCCTGGGGACTAGGGAACAGACTTTGGCAGTATTTTTTTTAAATACCTAGAGCTGAGATTTAGGTGGCATATAAAGCTTTCAAATAAATAAATACAAATATCAAAAAGAAATATTTTTAACATGTCTACCTACAGTGGAGACTGATGAAATTTTCAGAAAATGAATGAGATGTAAATGATATCTCTCAAAGCATTTTCCAAAGTCTTGACTTTATTATGCAGCATGGTAAGTTTTTATTCTGGATTTTGTCTTGAGCTCAGGGTAAACAAGCTTCTTAACATCCAAAATTTGCATCTCCTGGACATTCGATTTAGCTATGATTTCTTGGAGCTAATCTGCTAAGGAGGGCAATTTTCCAAGTAATTTCTGCATGTAAATTGACTGGCTGAAAATTTCCCTCTGTAAGGGGGTATATATGCTTTAAACTCCCAAAACACCTTAAAAGATCAAGCCCTTGCATTTAGCCTGGTCCACCTTAAGACCCAGTCATCAGGGGACTTCAGCCAGCAGGGCATTTCCCCCCCCCCCCCCCCAATGGAATAAATACCAAAGCACAGGAAGGGGGAAGTCCAGAACAAGAGGAGAAAGTACCAGGAATTACTAAAACCCTAAATGTTTGATTACCTAATGTTTGCTGTAGCACCACTAAGGCAGGCTTATTTTTGCTGCCTTTCTGTTATTGTACATAAAATTGCCTTCTATTGAAAAAGCCGGAGTCCAGACCATTTCTGTCTTCTGGCACCCCTCCCTAAAGCCATGGGCCGCCCCATGCTATCATATCCTCCTACAATGTGCATACTCTTAGCCACACTGAGATTGAGGCAGGAAAATAACATGCAGCGATTACATTTTCAGCTCTACCGGAGTTATTTTCCATGAAAAAGTATTTGTACAAAAATCTCCTGGCTGTTTCTATTTGCAGCAAGTTTCAAAGTGAAAATATATGCTTACTTTCTCTTTGAACATCTGTGCAAGATCCACTAATAAAAAGTACCTGCAGACTTTGTCTCAATATAGACAATTTGAAAATGACCACAAATGCTATATCTGTTCACAAAAGGATTTTCCAATCTCCACAATTGCTTTTCACATAGTTTCAAAGTTAAAACATCTTAGGTTTCCCTAATATTGACCTAGAGGACCCCAGAGAAAGACGTTTTCAGAGTCCATCCTGTTATAGAGTAACACTGAGGTCCAAACTCAGATGATTAGGACCTAGATCCAGTTTCCTCCATCAATAAAGTAGTTAGCAGGGTGCCTCCAAGTTCCATTCAGACAGCTATAGCTACCCCTGAGCTTTTGGCCATATTCTGAACCGTGCCAGATCTCACCACATCTGCTCTTGTGGTCTCACCTCCTGCTGCTCAGAAATGAATCACATCATCCATAGCCATTAATGCAGTACCACTGCCAGAAAAACCTGCAATTCTGGGCTCAAGATGATATCCAGTTCTGGGAAAGCTAACCATTGTCTTAGCCCCTTGGGGTTCCTAAGAAAAAGTCAGTATTTTATGATCCACCTCAACTTATGTCTCGTTAAACTCATCGGCTGATCCTCTTGGGATACTATTGGTGTCTTTGGAGTAGATTTGTTAGCTCCCTGAAATAGCCCGTACAGATATTTAGCTGGAACGACTATCTTGGAAGTCCTTTTTTCTTTCTGCTTTCATATTTTTCCTATTTGTTTAATTTGCTTGAATTTCCTTAATAATGGTGTATTAATTGGCATTAACGATGTTGTTGTCCCTTTCCTTTTTTTTTTTTTTTTTGCCTTCCTTTTTGAGGAATGTACAGTTTTATATGTATTACTGTTGGTCCAGGCTTTTTTTTTTCTGTAATTATGTATTATGTATTTTTATTTATTTATTTATTAAAATACACCGTGCTAGGCGAATAATACTTGACTACAATTAAGTGAAAGGAATCAAATAGTTTTAAATGCTAATAAAATGTTTTTGGCTTTGCACCAGGAGATTCTTCCACTCGACAATTCCCCTACAAATGTTTGTTTAAACATCAAAGGAATAGTTATGTACTTTCAGACCTTGACTATTTAGTGAGCTTTCGGAACATACCCTTTTTCTGCCTCTTGATAACAGATTTTGAGCCCTGGGTGTAATATAAGAGGCTTTCTACTTTGTGTTGGTTTAATTTGGACTCGCTTTCTACCTCTGTGATTGGCCAGGATATCTGTGGAATGAATTCTCTTCACAGTTCATGATGGATTTCCCCCCTCGCTGTTTTGAGGACTTGAGCTAGCTGGTGACTATATTCACTACTCTGATGTGTTTAAAAAGTTTTGTCTTTATTTTGCTCTTGTCTTATTTATGCCAATACGAAAACATATTTTAGTACAAAGGATTTTCTTCTTGTATTTATATTTTATTGACATTAAGAAATAAAAAGTGCAAAAAATTAAAAACACAACCATTAAGCTATCCAGCAAAGCACATGTTTCACATTTATACACAAGTGCTCTGTTATTACTAGGGAGGGCAATAATCAAAGCCCTCTCCACAAGTAAATGCTTTTTTACTCACATAAGTGGGCTTTTTGATGACTGCCCACCTAGGGAGTGGAGGAGCAGTATAGTGTAGGGGTGAGCAAACCTTTTGAGCCTCACCCCCCTTCCATCCATAAAAGTTGGGTTACACCATGTATATAATGTATATTTGTGTGTGTGTGTGTGTGTGTGTGTGTAGATAGTTATAGATATGTCAAAGTTTCTCACCGACCAATCAGCTGTTGAACCGTTTGCAAAATAGCAGACAATCACGCTACCAGCCAGAACCTCAAAATTCCAATTTTGATTCTCATCAGGTTGCTGATATGAGCAATCAGATGCACAGAAACACAAAGAGAGGCAGATACCACACCACATCTGGACAGACACTTCACAGTAACAGCAGCACAAACTCCTTCCATTGCCAGGCACATTGTAAAAAAAACCATAAAATAAAAAAAGACACTCAAAATCTAAACTGCAAACTTATCAGAATATAACAGTAGTAACACCAAGATCCCAAACAAGAACCTTAGCTGTGAAAAAAGCAGCACTGTAAATATTACATTGAGACCCAGAATACCAATACAGCACCTACCGGGGAAACGAAACAAACCCGATTGATATAGATCCCTGTACAGAAACTTCACACTGGCAAAATCTCTCCCCCTTGGTCATATGCACAGAGCAGAGACAAATCCTCACCAAATACAGAATAAAGGATCACAAATTTGAACCAGCAAAATACAGACAAAAACCAAAATGGAAACTCCAAGAAGCCAGACACTGTCTACAGTGTAACAATGACAGAACCACCATTCCTCATAAAACAATAAAATCAAGAAACAAAGCATCAATTATAATAGCGGAAGCATACTAATAAAAGAATATTTCAAACTACTGACAAATAGAATATCTATTAAAGTCATATACATGTTTTAAAAGTTTCCCAAACACCAATAAAATATTTCAAAACAGCACACATATCAAACACCCAATAATTAAAACTAATGAGGATATGCAAGACTATTTAACAATTGTAAAATACTGGAAGGATGAGACTTTGAAACAAGAGTGGATATTTCCTCGGTAAAAAATGTCCTTACCTGCTTCAGTATAACAAAAGAACATTGAGAAGGGAAGAGATGGAGGTGGTAGATAGGAAAAGTTACTGTATTACTTAGAGTTGGATATACTGTTTAGTCCTAATGTTTGAGGTGAAAATAAAAACATATGAATGAAAAAAAAAGTGCCCCTACCTGGGAACTTGATTTCCAATCACCTTGAGTGTGTCGAGGATTGGGGGCTAGGGGGACACCCAAACGTTATCCTCTCTTGCTCACACAGACACTCATGTTCATTCTCTCTCACACATATACTCATACATACATTCTCATATATATACCCACACAGTCTCATGCACATGTTCTCTGTCTCTCTCCCCTCAACCCCATGCACACAAAAGCTCTTACTTCCCCAGATTCCCTCATACATACAGGCTCTTACCCACACAGACCCCAGGCAGGCAACCTATTCATTCTCACACATTCACACACACAGACCGACTCCCAGGCAGGCACTAATTTTCTCTCTCTCCCTCACACACACACACACACACACACACACACACAGAAAGACACCCCCCCCCCCCCCCAGGCAGGCACTCATCCTCTCACACAAGCAGACCATTAAGCAGGCACTCATTCTCTCATACACACAGTCAGACCCCCAGGTAGGCACCCATTCTCTCACACACACAGACAGACCCCCAGGCAGGCACATACTCTCGTACACTCACAAGCTCCCATTCATACACATATACTCAATGAAGTCATGCTTCCTCTCTTTGTTTTGCCAGCAGCTTTGGAGCCTCTCTCATTCCTACTGCTGCTGTCACTGCTGCCACATGGCTGTTGGGGAGGTACCGAAGCCTGATCTACTGCTTCCTCCTCTGTGCAGGCCCTACGATATTAAAAATTGGCGGAACTAACACTTCCTCCATGCTGATCTTTGGCATCACAAGATTAGCACAGAGAAAGTGCTACTCTCACGAGTTCTAATACCGCAGGCCTGCACAGATGGGATGAGGTCCACTGGCGGCTGCATGGCCTCTCTCTCTGTTTTCCAGCCACTGTTGGGATCGGGTCCACTGGTGGCCACATGTACTTTCCCCCACGGTATGACATTCGCAGCCCCCTAGACGCTCGTTCATGGACCCACCGGGGGTAGGCGCCCCCCATTTGCGCACTCCTGGTCTAGTGGTTAGAGCAGTAGGCTGTGAACCAGCAAAGTCTGGATTCAAATCCTGCTGCAGCTCCTTGTGACCTTAGCCAAGTTACTTTGCCTTCAGTTGCTTCAGGTAAAAACTTAGATTGTGAGCCCGCTGAGGACAGAGAAATACTTTCACTACTAGAATGTAATCTGCTTTGAAATGCATGAAAAAGCAGAATATAAATCATAAATATTTGGGGGGGGGGGGCGGGAGGATCTGAATATGTCAGCCATATGGTTACTTTCACCATGTGTTTACAGACATTTACATGGGGGAGCCATTTACATAACTAGTTCTGAATAATCTAAATGACCCGTGTAAGTTTGCCCTCAAAAAGTACCCACACAAAAAGCAGGCACAACTTTATTTGGGTAATTTATCTTAGGCAATAATCAAAGCAAAACTATGCATGCAGCTTTGCTTTCATTATTGTGGCAAACCCCGCACTTAAAAACTGATGAAATGGGGGCAGTTTGATTATGTACTCCTTAACTACAAAAAAATAATCCTATATTGTTATCAGAAAAAGTACATGAAAAATCCATAAAGGTGACCAGACACAAGCTATTCATTCTGCATCATTAATCTTAATCCACATTTGTTAGATAGTTTGGCTAGGCTAGACCAAAGTCAAGCAGCCTAGATATATTACCCACAGCAAGGTCACTATACCTACCACATGTCAAGACAGGTGGAGTATTCTGTTGAGCCCAAAAGGACATCTGGAGGTCTGTACCACAGGGTCACTACTTCATTAGAGTACGTGTGGCTGGGGACTGACTTGGCTCGAGCAAGACCTGTAAAGATGAAGGCAAAAAATTAAATAAATAAAAGCAGCACAATCAGCAGAAATTAAAGCAGATAAAATATACTGTTTGGGTTCTTTTCATTATTCACGAGTCCACCTGCCTCCAAACTGATGTCATAAGCCCTGGCTCTAGAACAACTTGTTCACTAAACAATGGCTGCTTTTGTGCATTACTTCTTGAGGTATATAAGCTCTCTCTCTCACAAATCCTGTCTCCCTCCTTTCCAGAGTGTACATATTTAGGTTCTTAAATCTCACCACACATCCAGCCAGTATCATAATGGCAGTGCTCCTCTGGACTGCCCCTCCTACTAGAGAGATATCTCCTTCTGAACCAGACTCAAAATGTCAGATGATCTTGCTAATAATTTGCATAAAAGTATTAACAACAACTTTTTTCCTGCTGGTTATACTTTCTAGCATCCACCTAATTCTTCCCACTACCTCATTATAACATTTGGAAAATTTAAGAGGATCAAATACCTCATCAGTATATCCCTTTTTTGTCTCAGGATTGTTGGTAGCTCACTTCCTTCTACCCCCAATTCTATATGATTTCCCCCCGAATTGCTCACTCCAAAAGAATGACTGCACTTTTTACACTAAAATGTAGTTATCACACTCAGAATGCTAGTTTCCGTCCTTAGTTTCTGTGATTATATTATGCTGTTCCACGCCTAGAGCATTTGTTTGTTGTGACAGGCTGTAAGTTAAATGGTTAGATATGATTGGTTTGCTCTTATGGAAATAAAACAAATGAGACAAATCTGTTTGAACAAAAATAAACAATAGTTCTAAGTCTATAAAATATCTATTTAGACATTGACATGGGGATAAAACAATTCAGGTGAAGTTTTATTTATATTTTAATCTCCTTGGAGTTGATTTACTCCCTCAGTTCTCAATCTCCCTTAGGCGAATAGTAGTAGTTACTTGGGTTTCCAGAAGAGCTACTAATGTACCAGGGTCTATTCTGGGCTGACAGGAAGCTATCCAGCACAGCTTGAATAAAAAAGACTCAGGGTGAGCAGGAGGTGGAGCCAGAGGCAGATTGGCCTATCAGGGCTTCGGGCACGCCCCAATGGGCCGGTCCACCCAATCATGTGGTTGGTGAGGGTTGCGGCGGCTTCATGCCTGCGGAGTCGCTGCAACCAACATCAGGTCCCCAGTGCTTCTTGCACAATAGGAGCCCCCCATCCCGTAGGTGGCGAGAAATGTGATTATAGTGGGATGAGTGTTTTTCACGCAGCTCCCTATTCTCACGCAGCTCTCTTGGACCCTCTTCCCCCACCTTCAGCCGCCTCTCCTCCACGGCCATCTCAGAGAGGGGAGAGGATCCGAGAGAGCCACAAGAGGATAGGGAACTGCACCTCATGTCTCCTCTGCCAGGGGCCCCGGCAAAACAAAAAAATCCACACTAGAGTAGTGAGGCTTTCAGCCTACGATTCCCACAGCAAAAGGCACACTTTCCCATAGCAACAGGCAGCCCACAGAGACACCATTATCCCAGGGCTTTGCCTGGATCCCCTAACCACTAATAAGTGAGTATAAAGGTTTTTTTTATTATTCACAGCAGCTGCTGCAGCTTTTAAACTCTGGGGGAGGGAGAAGAGAGAGTGTGTGAATGACTGGGCATTTTTGCCAGTCAGAGTCTGTGTAAGCGTGTATGTGTCACTGCTCATTTGTGTGTGTGTCAGTGAGCATGTTAGGTGTGACTGATCGTGTATGTAGATGCGATAGTGTGACTGATCATATGTGTGTCAACATCTGAAAGTATATGTGTGATCATGTAAGTGTATGAGTGACTGTGTCAGTGAGCATGAGAGAATGTATGCGTGACTGATCATGTGTGTCAATATGTATGTGTAATTGTGTGTGTATCAGCATGTAAGAGTGTATGTGTGACTGATTATATGTGTCAACATCTGAGAGTGTGTGTGTGATCATGTGTGTGTGTCAGCGTGTGGGAAACTTTATGTGATTTATTGTCTGTGTCAGCATTTGAAAGTATGTGTGACTGTGTATATCAGTGTGTATGTGTGAATGTGTGTGTGTGATCCTATGTGTGTCAGCATGTGAGTGTATCTGTGATTATGTGTGCCAGGGAACATGTGACTATGCGGGATAGAGAATGCGTGTACATGAAAGCAAAAGGTCTATGCACACCCACAACAATCACAAGGTGTTTGGAATCAAAAATTCCTAGAGGAGAGCAGGGGATTTTGTTATCCTTATTGGTTTTAATTATTGGGTGTGTGATATGTCTATTTTGATATATTTTATTCTGGTTTGCAAAATTTTTAAACAATGTTTATTTTTAATTATTGGATAATTTATTCAGTTGTATTGAAATATATATTATTTTTATTATGATTGATTTATGATTTCTTGATTTTATTGTTTGATGTTGTATGAGAAATGGTGGCTATTCTATTAAATAAAGTATGGCTCCGCACCCATCATATCCGGCTCAGAGTTCCATCAATGTGGCTTGCTCCCCGATACATTGGACCATTTACAGTGCTCCATCAACTGGGACCATGAACATACCAACTCCGCCTACCCACCTTTCTATAGATACATAATGCCTTCCACATCTCTCTTCTAAAACCCCTGGCACTCTCCTGGCCCTCTTGGAGGACACCAGAACCACATAAAATAGCCTCAGAGAGTGACACCACGAAGTTCTGGATGTGAGAAGACATGGCCAAAGATGGGAATACCTCCTCTTCTGGGAAGGATACAGCCCAGAAGAAAATACCTGGGAGTCTGCTTCCAACATTCTGGATAAGAGCCTGATCAAGCAATTCCATGCCTCTCACCCCAGGAAGCTGAAACCCTTAGGATGGGCACAACCTAAGGGGAACATAGGCTGGTAGTGGTGGAGCTCCAGCGGGGTCTCTGCTCTCCATCAGCCTCGCCTACCGATGGTGTTGACCTGTGGGGCTCTTCTCCACAGGTAGCATCAACTCCTCCTTGGTCCAAGGGTCCACCAGCATAACCGTTATTCGCTGAGATACAAAACAGTAATAAAGCCACTAGGTGATACTGTTCTGTTTTAGGGGTTCAAGTAAATAAGGGAAAATATTTTCTCTTGTTGGCTTTCCTTTGTATTGTATTTTGTGATATTTGTCTCTCTTGCTCTGTTTCTGTTCTTATTGATCTTTTCCGGAGAAGATTCTACTCACTCCCTGTTTCAAGCTGAAGAAAAGATGGAAAGTCTTATACACTAAATGAAGTTATGTTTCAGTTCCCTGACATAGCCAGATAACTTTAAGACAGCCTAAGAGCATTCCTAAAGTCAGCTGGATAAACTTATCCAGTTAACTTTAACATAGTCAAGGATATTGAGCAGCATGCCCGCACCACTGAATATCCCTGCAAAGCTAGCCAGGTACGTTTATCCAGCTACCTTTGATAGCAGCTAAATAGGACCCTCTCAGAATACTGGCATCTGAGGATGGCTCCTCTGTGGTCACGCAAAGCTCACGTGTATCATCATTTCTGGATAACTCTGATTTTGGTTTAACGAAAACCTATCACAACATGTAAAGAATTCCATTTTTTGTAGGATTAAGTATGGCTACCAAAACAATACATTTCAACAGTGAAACAATCAATAGAGTATTGATTCCCAAACTTGGGGGCCGATGCAAAAAAAAGCGCGGAAAGTGGGCACTAAAAAGTCAGCACCCGCTTTCTTAATGCGTGCGTGGCGCCCGCAAAGGGGGCGCCATGCTATATTGTAATTAGGGGGTCACGATATCAAGGAGGCGCTAGGGTCGCTTGCACGCCCTTAGCGCCTCCTTGCTAACACGAACCCACGGCGGCTGCCGGTTACGAAAACCGACGCCTGTAAACTCGAAATCCGTTTTCATTACTGGCAGATGGCCGGTTATGAAAACCAATGCCGAGTTTACCGGCGGTCTGCCGAGGTATTTTTTTTTTCTTTTTTTTTTTACTGAAATAAAGAAAAGCAGTTTTTTCTGCTTTTCTGTATTTCTTTTACATGCGCTCAGCTATTAACGACTGCTCCAGGCAGGTATTAATAACTGAGAGCTAAATGTGCGTCTGAGACGCACACTTTTTTTTTGAATGCTCGGCTGAGCGTACTGTATTGCATTGGCCCCTTATTTTGTTTGAGACTCGTTTTAGAGCTATAATGGAATCAAATCCACTGTGGCTCATAGAATTTTTCCACAGTTTTATTCTGTGAGCCCTACAGACCAAAGCTTCTATGAAGTTTACAGATACCACCACTGGAACCAACAGTTTGCTTTACATTTAGAAAATATCACCAACTTTCAACCAGACCATTTTGGTGTTCTATTCAGGATTATTTCACCTTGGAATCTACCTGCAAAGTCTGTTGTGATTCTCTTTGGAGCCTTGACCCAGGAGATACAAATCACTGAGCAGGATAACACCCTGTTTGGGGGAGGGTGGGGGGTACTATTTGGAGCATAACTATTTCTAATGTTTTAATAATTTAAATTTATTGCTACTCACATTGTATACCGCATGTGCATTGATAACATACCTACTCATAAAAAATGTATTTTACTGAATCTTTAAGGTTATGGAAACTGGAGTAGCATTAATTAGCACAGCCTGTGCAGCAGCTTTCACTCCAGGTGCCTGTTCTGTTGTCATGGTTACACAACAGGAAATACTGTGCCACCTTCTCAGAAAGAGGACAATCATGGGCCACCATCAGGATTTCTTTATTTAATAGCTGCTTAGAACAAAAAAGTCAGGAGGTACAACGAAGAGCTCACCAAGCCAACTCTCATTTGCAAACCACTGCTTTAACATTCTAAGCCTAGAAGTACAGTATAAATATGGTGAGATTTCATGGCAAATTTAAATTAAGTTTCAGTTCCTACTTCTTCTGGCTGGCAAAATATCACAAGAAGTGAACAGAGTATCCTGCTGTTGCAATCTTTTTTTTTTTTTTGAAAGCAGAGCATGTGTGGATTTCAGGTAAAGTCTACACAGTAAAAGTTGAGATGAATCACACAGCCACTAGAAGGTTGCATATCCCCTGAGAAATTAATTTCCTCTACCTAGAAGAGCATCAACAATAAACCTACCCATTGTTCCAAGCATGTGCTCAACAATACAGAATCTGAATTTAAAGTGAATATTGATACAAACATCTGTGCAATAGAGCTATTTTTCCGATAGCAAAAATCACAAAAAAAAAAAATCCCTTTCCATTGTTCTTAAACTGTTTACAGGGCATTGGGAATGAATGGAGGTTTTCAATATACAGTCCCTATGACCAGGAATTCTGGAATCAAAAGTTCTAAGTGCTATGAAGGTATCTATACGAATATGTCCTATGTTTATTATACAATTATTATTAAACAGTTGTCTGTGTATATATAGATATACTTTTGAGAGATTATTTAAATATTTTGCTCAGACATCCTCAGAAATGTTTCTTAGTGAAGACCTTTGAAGGGTAATTTTCAAACAGCCCAAATAGCAGTAAAGTCTGATGTACGTGCAGAATTTTCTGAGTATTTTCAAAATGAACTTACATGCACAAGTTTGTTTTGAAAATAGGTCACTGGTCCACTGCATGCTCACATTCACTTGCATAAAGTGACATCTCCTCTTCGGAGGGCATAATTTACCCATGTACACTTAGCTGCATGCTTTGTAAAGTCAAAAAGTGTGTGTTTAAGTGTCGACTCCATTCCCAGAAACTATCTCCTAACTGCACATAAAGGTATGCACAAGCCCGGGTACGTGCATACTGAGCCCAGGTCATTTTATAACAGCCATTTAAGCACATAAAACTGGGTTTAATGTGCATGAATGGCTTTGTAAATGACCCCCTTTATTAACATTATCCCCCTTCCACTGTGGGCATGATGCAGATGTCTCCACACACTCACCCTAACATATTTAGCTCTTGTAGCATTTGTAATATTGGTTCTTTCTGGTATTCTCTTTTTCCTTCCTTTTCCCACCAAGCTTTGTTTTCACGTCTCCACTGACAGTTCTGTTGAACAATATTTTGGAGCTAGGAGTGGTTCTAGACTACTGAAGAGGGACAGATGACCCTCGCCCCCAACTGTGCCTTCTATCAAGAGTAGTAACTGTTGCTCTGTGCAGGTTATCCCCTTTAAGAAATGTAAAACTCTTACATCTAAAGTTGGCAAAAGGTTATCCTTTTTCTTCAATTCCATCCTCTATCCATTTGGGATCCTCTGTGTTTATCCCATGCCCTTTTGATTTCCATCACCATTCTTGTCTTCACCACCTCTTTCAGCAGGGTCCATGCTTTGTGCTTAGCATCACTGTCCTGCTAAAAGGTGAATTTTCTCTCCAGTCCCAGGACTATGGCAGACTGGAATATATTTACCCTTCAAGATCTGCCAGACCTTTTATCATCATTCATTCCCTCGTTCTTCACAAACCTTCCTATTCCCCTGCTACAAAACATCCCCATAACATAATGCTGCCACCATCATGCTTTACTGTAGAAATGGTGATGGCAGGGTGATGTGCTTTATTGGTTTTACATCACACATAGGGGTAGATTTTAAAAGGTGCGCACGGGCCTATATGTACGCTTGCTAACCGGCACGCACACATATATGCCCAATTTTATAACTTGCGCATGCAAGCGAGCAAGTTATAAAATCGGGGGTTGGCGCGAGCAAGGGGGTGCACAATTGTGCACGCCAAGCCCGTGCCGAGCTGCGCTGCCTTCCCCCGTTCCCTACCCCCACCCCACCTTCCCTTCCCTCCCCCGCCCTTTTTCTTTTTTTGTTTCTTGTTTTAAAACTTACTTCAGCCCTGGGGCTGAAGTAAGTTGCACGTGCCGGCTGACTGCCAGCGCGCGATCCCTGCCACAAATGGCCACTGTGCCGGGAGCCTCTGACCCTGCCCCCGTCCCCAGACTGCCCCGCCAACGCCCCACCCCCTTCCTGCCCCTTTAGTAAAGCCCCAGGACTTACACGCGTCCTGGGGCTTTACGCTCGTCGTCGGGGCTTTTCAAAATCCAGCCCATATTGTTTAGCATTGAAACCAGAAAGTTTCACTTTGGTCTCATCAGAATATAAACCGTCTCCCACATGCACATAGTATCCCCAAAGTGTTTCTTTGAAAACACTCTACACCAAATCATTTGACTTGTAAGAACATAAGAACATACCATAATGGGTCAGACCAAGGGTCCATCAAACCCAGCATCCTGTTTCCAACAGTGGCCAATCCAGGCCATAAGAACCTGGCAAGTACCCAAAAACTAAGTCTATTCCATGTTACTGATGCTAATGGCAGTGGCTATTCTCTAAGTGAACTTAATAGCAGGTAATGGACTTCTCCTCCAAGAACTTATCCAATCCTTTTTTAAACACAGCTATACTAACTGCACTAACCACATCCTCTGGCAACAAATTCCAGAGTTTAATTGTGCGTTGAGTAAAAAAGAACTTTCTCCGATTAGTTTTAAATGTGCCCCATGCTAACTTCATGGAGTGCCCCCTAGTCTTTCTACTATCCGAAAGAGTAAATAACCGATTCACATCTACCCGATCTAGACCTCTCATGATTTTAAACAGCTCTATCATATCCCCCCTCAGTCGTCTCTTCTCCAAGCTGAAAAGTCCTAACCTCTTTAGTCTTTCCTCATAGGGGAGTTGTTCCATTCCCCTTATCATTTTGGTAGCCCTTCTCTGTACCTTCTCCATCGCAATTATATCTTTGTTGAGATGCGGCGACCAGAATTGTACACAGTATTCAAGGTGCGGTCTCACCATGGAGCGATACAGAGGCATTATGACATTTTCCGTTTTATTCATCATTCCTTTTCTAATAATTCCCAACATTCTGTTTGATTTTTTGACTGCCGCAGCACACTGCACCGACGATTTCAATGTGTTATCCACTATGACACCTAGATCTCTTTCTTGGGTTGTAGCACCTAATATGGAACCCAACATTGTGTAATTATAGCATGGGTTATTTTTCCCTATATGCATCACCTTGCACTTATCCACATTAAATTTCATCTGCCATTTGGATGCCCAATTTTCCAGTCTCACAAGGTCTTCCTGCAATTTATCACAATCTGCTTGTGATTTAACTACTCTGAACAATTTTGTGTCATCTGCAAATTTGATTATCTCACTCGTCGTATTTCTTTCCAGATCATTTATAAATATATTGAACAGTAAGGGTCCAAATACAGATCCCTGAGGCACTCCACTGTCCACTCCCTTCCACTGAGAAAATTGCCCATTCAATCCTACTCTCTGTTTCCTGTCTTTTAGCCAGTTTGCAATCCACGAAAGGACATCGCCACCTATCCCATGACTTTTTACTTTTCCTAGAAGCCTCTCATGAGGAACTTTGTCAAACGCCTTCTGAAAATCCAAGTATACTATATCTACCGGTTCACCTTCATCCACATGTTTATTAACTCCTTCAAAAAAGTGAAGCAGATTTGTGAGGCAAGACTTGCCCTGGGTAAAGCCATGCTGACTTTGTTCCATTAAACCATGTCTTTCTATATGTTCTGTGATTTTGATGTTTAGAACACTTTCCACTATTTTTCCTGGCACTGAAGTCAGGCTAATCGGTCTGTAGTTTCCCGGATCGCCCCTGGAGCCCTTTTTAAATATTGGGGTTACATTTGCTATCCTCCAGTCTTCAGGTACAATGGATGATTTTAATGATAAGTTACAAATTTTTACTAATAGGTCTGAAATTTCATTTTTTAGTTCCTTCAGAACTCTGGGGTGTATACCATCCGGTCCAGGTGATTTACTACTCTTCAGTTTGTCAATCAGGCCTACCACATCTTCTAGGTCCACCGTGATTTGATTCAGTCCATCTGAATCATTACCCATGAAAACCTTCTCCATTACGGGTACCTCCCCAACATCCTCTTCAGTAAACACCGAAGCAAAGAAATCATTTAATCTTTCCGCAATGGCCTTATCTTCTCTAAGTGCCCCTTTAACCCCTCGATCATCTAACGGTCCAACTGACTCCCTCACAGGCTTTCTGCTTTGGATATATTTAAAAAAGTTTTTACTGTGAGTTTTTGCCTCTACAGCCAACTTCTCTTCAAATTCTCACTTAGCCTGTCTTATCAATGTCTTACATTTAACTTGCCAATGTTTATGCTTTATCCTATTTTCTTCTGTTGGATCCTTCTTCCAATTTTTGAATGAAGATCTTTTGGCTAAAATAGCTTCTTTCACCTCCCCTTTTAACCATGCCGGTAATCATTTTGCCTTCTTTCCAACTTTCTTAATGTGTGGAATACATCTGGACTGTGCTTCTAGAATGGTATTTTTTTAACAATGACCACACCTCTTGCACACTTTTTACCCTTGTAGCTGCTCCTTTCAGTTTTTTCTAACTATTTTTCTCATGTTATCAAAGTTTCCCTTTTGAAAGTTTAGCACGAGAGCCATGGATTTGCTTACTGTCCCCCTTCCAGTCATTAATTCAAATTTGATCATATTATGATCACTATTGCCAAGTGGCCCCACCACCGTTACCTTTCTAACCAAATCCTATGCTCCACTGAGAATTAGATCTAAACTTGCTCCCTCTCTTGTCGGTTCCTGAATGAATTGCTCCATAAAAATGTCATTTATTCCATCCAGGATCTTTATATCTCTAGCATGTCCCATGATATATTTATCCAGTCAATATTGGGGTAATTGAAATCTCCTGTTATTACCGCACTACCAATTTGGTTAGCTTCCCTAATTTCTCTTAGCATTTCACTGTCCCTCTCATCATCTTGACCAGGTAGACGGTAGTATACCCCTATCACTATAGTCTTCCCCGACACACAAGGGATTTCTACCCGTAATGATTTAATTGTGGATTTAGTCTCATGCAGGATGTTTATCCTGTTGAACTCTATGCCTTCCCAGACATAAAGCGCTACACCGCCTCCCAGGTGCTCCTCTCTGTCATTGCGATATAATTTGTACCCCAGAAAGCACTGTCCCATTAGTTATCCTCCTACCATGTCTCTGAGATGCCAATTAAGTCTATGTCATCATTCACTGCTATACATTCTAATTCTCCCATCTTACTTCTTAGACTTCTGGTATTAGCATACAAACATTTCAAAGTTTGTTTTCTGTTTGTATTTTCATTCTGCTTTTTAATTGATAGGGATAAGTTAGAATTTTTTTTAGCTCAGGTGAGTTTTTAGTTACAGGCACTTTGACTACTTTTCTTATTATTGGAACCTCACTGTAGGGATGCCCTAATTTTAATGCATCATTAGTATCCTTTGAAGATCTCTCTCCGAACCATGCACTGCTGAGCGACTGTCAACTTTCCCTTTTGTTCTAGTTTAAAAGCTGCTCTATCTCCTTTTTAAAGGTTAGCGCCAGAAGTCTGGTTCCACCCTGGTTAAGGTGGAGCCCATCCCTTCAGAAGAGACGCCCCCTTCCCCAAAAGGTTCCCCAGTTCCTTACAAAACTGAATCCCTCTTCCTTGCACCATCGACTCATCCACGCATTGAGACTCCGGAGCTCTGCTTGCCTCTGGGGTCCTGCGCATGGAACAGGGAGCATTTCAGAGAATGCTACCCTGGAGGTTCTGGATTTAAGCTTTCTACCTAAGAGCCTAAATTTGGCTTCTAGAACCTCCCTCCCACATTTTCCTAAGTCGTTGGTGCCCACATGTACCACAACAGCTGGCTCCTCTGCAGCACTGTCTAAAATCCTGTCTAGGTGATGTGTGAGGTCCACCACTTTTGCACCAGGTAGGCATGTTACCAGGTGATCCTCATGCCCACCAGCCACCCAGCTGTCTACATTCCTAATAATCGAATCACCAACAATGACGGCTGACCTAACTATTCCCTCCTCGGCAGTAGGCCTTGGGGAGGTATCCTCAGTGCGAAAGGAAAATGCACTACCTGGAGAGCAGGTCCTTGCTACAGGATCCTTTCCTGCTGCACCAGGTTGATGCTCTCCAATTATGAGACCTTCTTCCTCCAAGGCAGCACCAGGGCTGCCAGTCTGAAGTTGGAACTTGGCTACCATGTCCCTGAAGGTCTCATCTATATACCTCTCTGCCTCAGCTCCTCCAGGTCTGCCACTCTAGCCTGCAGAGATTGGACTCGTTCTCTGAGAGCCAGGAGCTCTTTGCATCACATGCACATGTACAATTTCTCACCAGCAGGTTAAAAAATCATACATGTGACACTCGATGCAAAAGACTGGGAAGCCCCACACTTGCTGCTGGACTGCTGCCTTCATCTCAAATTTGTTCAGTTCCTAAAGTTTTAGGTTGCTATGGGAGCAGGAATGTGTCTAATTAATGTCCTTTAAATGTATTAGTGAATTCACTGTGGGGCAGATTTTAAAAGCCCTGTGCGCTGGCGCACCTATGTGGCATAGGCCGCTGGTGCGTGCAAAGCCCCGGGACGCGCATAAGTCCCGGGGCTTTGCTTGGGGGGGCGTGCCGGGGTCATGTCGGGGGGAGGGGCATGTCAGGGACAGCGCAGCATTTGGGGGCATGGCTGAGGCCTCCGAACCAGCCCTTGGGCCGGGAAATGGCGCGCCGTCAGCCGGCTGGCGTGGGCCAGTTACGCCTGCCTCGGGCAGATGTAACTTTCTGAACAAATGTAGGGGGGGGATTTAGTTAGGGCTGGGGGGGTAGGTGAGGAAGGTGGGGAAGGTGGGGGGTGGGTGGAAAAAAGTTTCCTCCAAGGCCGCTCCAATTTCGGAGCGGCCTCGGAGGGAATGGAGGCAGGCTGCTTGGCTCAGCGCACACAGGTTGCACAATTGTGCACCACCCTGTGCTCACCGACCCTAGATTTTCTAACATGCGAGCGGAAGCGCGCGGATGTTATAAAATCGAGCTTAGATTTGTTTGCGCCGGGTTGCGCGAACAAATCTAGGCCCATGCATAACTTTAAAAATCTACCCCTATATGTCTGGCAGTGGCCTACAGGGGAATGATCAAACTCTCAATATGGTTTGGTTTTTTTTTTTTGAAAGTGACACCTACTTATAAATTAAAGGATGAGCTAGGGGTGGGAGGGTTGGGAAATACAAAGTCTAACTTCAGTTAGTCAGCTAGAGTGACTCTCTGGTCTCTTGATTAACAAATGTTGGTACCTAATCAAACCAAATCACATTACCATAACAGCTTTCCAAGTTGAGTAACTGAACTGAACTTTTCAACCTTTTTACTTAGGTATACACTGCTTCTAGCTTATTTGTAGCTCCTGGCTACTTTTTTCCTTTTTTTTGTTTTTAATATACAAACACTAACTTCTGCTTATTAGCTGCCTTACAGACTATTTAAAAATACAAACAGTCTAACTTCTGTTTATTCGCTGTCTTACTGATTATTAAAAGCACAAACATACAAACACACTAAATAATATTCCCAAATAGTTAACTTCACCCCAATACTATTAAAAAAGAAAATGTCCCAAGCAAAAACTTACTGATTCCTTTTAGCCACCAGCAAGGTGATCCTCTCCTCTCATTATGTATTTAAAGAAAATTTTAATCAGAGATAATCTGGGTTTGCTATGACAAAGAGTATAAAGTCTTATGCAATAAAGTATTTTTTTGTTCTAAGTATTTTTAAGTATTCTTAATTTCTTTTGCAATACTTCTAAAATTGTTCTTCTTTCATGCTGAAAGTGTAGACTATGTTGTTTAGATCAGTGAAACTTCTACTTTAATGCATTCTGATTTGTATTTTTTAGACAGCAGAATGTAACAAATGTACAAGGTGTTAATACTTTTATATGTTACCATATGTACTTGTTGGTAGCTTTTCAGATGGGCATGTTCATTCAGTACATTTAAATGGTTTCTCTTAGAATGATGAAGCAAGTCTCTACTGATAGTAGGCCAGGGTAAGGCACCAGTAATAACATGTTTAGGACATTTGAGATTACTTGTTTTTTTGATCTAGGTGAATATATATTTTTATTTATATCATTTCAATTATACATCCAAGTAAAATCTGATTTAGAAAAGACATGAAGAATAAGACTATACAAGAAGAATAATTTAAAAAAAGATAAAAGAAAAATAGGATCTCGATTGTCTTCAGACCACAATACAAAGGTAGGTACAAAACCCTAAAACATATGAAATAACTATATCAGAATTAGACAAGCTAAGGTGAGCTTCTACCAAATCTAGAGTCAGGCTAAATCAAGGACAGAGTATCTCCCGAATCTGGAAGCAGAGAGTTATTAACTTGGACCTGCCATTCATTAAGAAAAATAGCTAGATTAAAAAAAAACAACATTTTACCCCTTTAAACTTTATAATATATTTAAATATAAATTAAGCCCAAATAATGCTCCCAACTGGATGTCACTGGGGATGAGAAGAACAAATATTCACCTCTTTATTTGAATTGCTTTAACAACATATAGGAAAATACACATTTTTAATCCCAAAAAGGGAACATCCCTCTTGAGGAGAAACAATCACAAAACCCAAAGCAAAAGTTACAATAAAGGTAGATGAAGACACCCCTTCTTTCGATGAACTTTCTAAAAAAAACTAGTCAGATTCAGATTATCTTCTGTGGCAGCCTCTAGAGTCACATCATTTTTTTTAACAGACAAATAAGCTTTTGTTATAGAGGAATCTTCAAAACGTCTAAGGGATATTTTCTCGGCATTTCGATTGGAGAAATTAATGTTCTTTAAGGAAGTTTATGATTCGAATGCTCCACTTACAAATCCCATTTTCCATTTCATTTATAAGAAACAAATGTCCTTTGACTGTGGCCCCGACCATTTCTTGAACTGAGGAATATTTTGTTTCAAACGAATCAACTTTTTGAGCCAAGGTCTCAGCCTGAGTCTATTGTAAAGTTGTGGATAATTCATGTTGTTGATAAACAAATTGAGTTAGTTGTGAAAATAGTAATAGCTTCCCAAAAAGAGTTGAATGTAATAATTGTAGGTTTAGATAAAGTAAAAGGAGATCAGTTAGAATCTCAGTACCTTCCTGCAGTCCAAATCCCAATCAGAGATGGAGGTAAATTCAAGATTGGCCCAGGAGCAACACACTCAACTTCACAACGATCCGCAGGAGTCTCAACGCTCCCAGTGGTTCAAGTGTCCGGGAAGCTTGAGCGCCCTGCCAGATTACCTAATGTCATCAAACCACCAGTGATGCTTCTCGCTCTCCACTGCCAGCTCCCTTCATACCAGGCTAGAGAGGAGTGCAATGCTGCTCTGGAGATAAGGAGACATCAGAGTCAGGGCAGAGGAAGGCAAACCTTTGCATCAAAACTGCCCAGCGACTGCTCAACAGAGCTAAAGAAAGACTCTCTCAGGCGGTGAAGATGTCTATCCATAGACCATACCAGTCATACCAGTCAGATAAGCACGAGCATGGGCCTTTCCCTTCCTTTTGCCCATAAAGAGAGAGCAAAATAACAAATTATTTTTAAGAGGAAAGGAAAGGAAGGAGCCTTCACTGCATATTTAAGCCTCAGCGTGTGGCCATCTTGGATCCCATCTTGCATTGATGTATATGTTAAAGTCAGATTATTATTTACAATGAACTGAAAAGAATGGAAAATTAAATTAATTAAATTCAGGGATGTATCACATTTAGTAAATAAACATGGATTCTCCCTACTTGAGAGCTATAATAAAGTTGGGTCATTTAAATGGTGTTTTACTATTTTAAAGTTCAATTACTATGTGGTTTTGTAGTCTTATTCCAGGTATTCGATTTATTGTTTCCATGGCTTGTGGCTGCTGCTTTTTTTGCGAGTATTGCACAAAGTTGCGCACATAAGGGTGCACAATGTTGCCCATCCTTTGGAGTGGTTCTTCGGCCTCAGGCCCACCAGTGTGAGATCCCATCTTCAGTGGGCATATAAAAGGGGCTGGCTCGCAGTGATGATGTCAGAGGGAGGAACGCAGAAGAACCCCTTTTTCTGGTCTGGCACTTCTGGTATCTGTTGTTGGAGGGAGGAGGGAGCCCCTGCAAAGCATTGGTGGAGTCTCCATCCTCTCCTCCTACTATCTGCAGAACAAGGAGTTCTATTTTAAATATTGTGTATAGTGTTTACGACTATGCGCTGGGGATATCCCCAAATAACTGGTGGACTTAGTAGCCTATAGTCCAGCCAGAAACCTCCAATCTTCACATCTGGGGTTACTCATTACCCCTAGCTTGACAGAACCAAATTTTTCTTCCATAAAGCACAGAGATTTTAGCTATGTTGGTCCAGCTTTGTGGAATGCAATTCCAGTGGAAATCTGATTGGAATCAAATTAACTTGCTGGCAAAAAAAAAATGAATACCTAGCTTTCTGCACAGGTTTTTCAGTAATCATGGGTTTCAGGCCTTAGTTTAGTCAGTGTTTTCTTTATCCTTTTGGGTAGGGGAGGTTATGTTTTATATTTCAATCCTTATTTAATTGTTTTGGGATGGGGAAGGAGTGATTTTTGGAGTTATATGTGTATTGTTTCCTTTCCATTTTATCTTTATGGATTGGGTTTGTAACATGCTTGGAGTTGTTTCGATGTAGCATATAACAACACTTAAATAGACAAACTTAAAAATAATGCTTTATGTTCAGGTTGTTTTTTTTTTTTTTTAATTACAATGTATTTTCAACAAAAATAAAAGTCCTGGCTATGTAATAAGACAGATGTTTCTGAACAAGTTTACAGACGTAGCATTTGAGGCTGGAAGATGACCCTGCAGCTTGTATCTGCCAACTTTCACTAGCCAAGCATCTTCCACCTCATGCAGTTCAGTCTAGACATTTATGGCATTGTCTCAGGTTTGCAAAGGAGTTATTAGTTAAGAAAGGCTATTAACATGAGGGGGTTCACCCATGGCGCTGCTCTCTATGTGAATGAACCATAATCTCTGCACCACCTTCTGTGATGCCACCTGCTTGAGGATGAATGCTCTGCCAGTGATCTGGCATGGTATAATGAGCAAGCTGTAGCACATATAAAGAGATGACAGAAAGTGGTGTGAAGACAGGAGAAAAGGATGACGGCACTGATCAAAAGTGTCAGAGACATCTCCAACATTCTTCAGCTTCTTAAGGCTGACTCAGGCTGCCAGCAGTTTTCACTGGGGTTTGTGTAATATCTATCTTACTGCACACTCAGTAAAGAAATTACTTCACATAGAATTACTTGCATAGGATTGCAGGTATAAGTAATTTATCTGCATGCTTTTCATATCAGATGCAATCATATTTTGGAAAGAATGCAAATAATGGCGTTATCTGCACAGTTGAACTATCATAATGTTTCTATCAGATGTAACTCTGAGGAAGCAGGTATCTTAGTGGTAGTGACTAGAGCGAAAGTAGCAGCAGCAAGGGGAGATCAAATGAAATGTACCCCAATCAGAAGTTTTCACACTTACATGTGGGACATCAAATGCTATGCTTAATGGATGCTAGTATACCTCCTGCCATCCTCCTGAAAATAATTATATTTCTACTCTATTTACAGCTGGAGCTAAGGAAATATGTTGTGAATGTGAAAGATCAAAAGCAAAGAGATGTGTGGCTCCATAAATGTATAACTGTTCAATACAGGTGCCCTCAGCTTTATTTATTATGTAAAAGCCAACAGGAAAAACACTTCAATCAGAGTATATACATTTGTTACTCACAAAACCCCGACACGGCCGTGTTTTGCACGGTATATGGTTTTTAGATAGATGCAGTGGAAGCGCAGCCAGGGTTTATGAATCTTTTGTTAAGAACTGCGGATCCTCGCTGATCCTTCAGCTCCTTTGAAATCGTGCTTTCTATGGATATCCACCGGTTTCATCTGACGCCGGATGATACGCAGCACATCCGTTTTTCAATGCTCATCCCTTAAAAAAAACAAAACTCTAGTTATAACTCGCCCTGCTTCATGACACCCTGAGATCTCTCCTTCTTCCATGGAGGCTTTTCATGATATGTTTTTCATCCAAGGTTTGGCTCCTTCATTAGAATGCATCGGCCACAGTATCGTCAGCCACGGTGGTTTAGCCCAGGATTTACACTCTCTTCATCTCCAGCTTGATATGAACGCCCGCCGGTCCCCCCATGTCGCAGCTATGGTGCAAAACACGACCTTGTTGGGGTTTTGTGAGTGACAAATGTATGCGCTGATTGACGTGTTTTTTTCCTGTTAGCTTTTACATAAATAAAGCTGAGGACACATGTATTGAACAGTTATACATTTATTGAGCCACACATCTCTTTGCTTTTGATATTTATCTATATGTGGGTGCTGTTTACTCCACATTTTTAGTGTAAATGAACAAAACATGATTTTGAAGCAATTCTCTCTTCAAAAGTTCTTACTAATTTCTAGAGATATGCATCAAAGCATCAGTCTTCAATAATGAGCAGAAATCTAGGATGAACTGTAACAAAAAAAGTTACTCATGAAAACATATAAGTTTAGATTAAAGCAACTGTAATTGTGCATAAAATTCCATATGAAATATTCCTTAGATATAACCCTTAAAATCTTCTTACTTCATACTAATGTAAATTATTCTTTGGAACTCATTTAATGTGTCATCCTAGGTTAAGGGAATTGCAGATGTTTAAGGCAAAGTTACATATGAGACACACTGCAGCCTGCATGTGACATTGTGGATTTGATTCAAATAAAGCAAACACACAAATGATGTATCCAATTTTTAATATTTGCTTTCAAGCACAATTCCACAGTCTGAGTTAACCATTGCACAAACTGTCCAGACTGTGTTCATAAATCTTTGTAAACTATGCTTCACTGCACTCAAATAGCGCTCCGCCAGAAAATTACTTTTTAGAATACAATCGATTTGGTGCTCTCTTCCATAACAGTACAATAGAATTTATGCAGATTAAAAGAGGTTGAAATCTTTCTCTTGCACTAAAATTATATTTTTAACTATATTATTAGAATCTTCAAAATTAGTAATTTATCACTCACAGAATACAAAACAACATAATACAGATTACACAATTCCGGCCAGCTAAATAAATAACACTGGAAGTTTATGAAGTTAAACACAAAGATAGAATGAGGACTAATCAAACAAAGGGAAGATAAGAACAAAAGCATTACATGAAAGAAACAGCAAGAGATATCAAAATACCTAATCAGAATGATCAGATTTGGAAAATCCAAGCTGAATATTAATTAGATTACTTTAGTTGAATTTATAAAAAAAAAAAACCCTCTTATCTTGAGAGCCCAAGCCAGTGCTTAATATAAACATCAGACATAATAATAAAACAAATGTCAACTATGACAAAACAAGACTAACATCACACTACAAAACAATGAAGCAGACAAATTACCAGACAACATAAGCAGCATTACATATGTGACAAGGTACCTGTCCCCATGACTGTGTATATGTCCTGAATCTGAGCAGCACAAGGACCTCTGAGTGACTTAAAATTGATAAGTTGCTTTTAAATTCCATACATGGAAAGCATCCACCAACCACGACAAGCCTTTACTGAAATAAATGAGATTAAAAGCAAGAAAACTTGCAGAGAACTGACTGTGAATGTATAGAAAATGTTCACTATTCTCTAAAGCCACCTCTTCCCCTTCAGAGGATAGTCAAGCTAAGCTGCTAAAAGAAGTGTGTTGGACCTATGGGGAACCTCAGACCACCCGGGCCTAATTTTAAAGGCAGCTCATTGCCAGGACAATATTCAAATTCTCAACTAATCTGTGGCTCCACACCCTGTGGATTACCACAATTAAAACTTATCTACCAGTAAACTAGTTGCTCTTGTTGACGTTGGGCACTATGGGCAATCGCTGACTCCTAATTGTGCAGTCAAAAGATGTGAAGAATAAGTTATTCCAAGTCTCAAGTCACCTTCTTTCAATTATGAACGTTTTAATATTGTACTCTGCCTTAGTGCTAGAGAACTAGGATATGGTTTATTTTAAATATTTGAATGGGCTTTCTAAAGACCTCCGTTTATGTACAGTTCTGACTTTCATTGATATAGTTTTACATTGATTGGGAATCACAGTCACAATCGGTAAAAAACAGAAGTCCAATTGATTTCCCTTTTTTTTGTTGTTCACTGTTGGGGGGGACGGGACGGACATCCCTACTCCCTGTTCTTTCTATGCTGAATAGAAAGTAGCTTAATGTTGCAGGTTCTATAAGTCTACCTTTTATTAGTGTGGGGTTGTGGAGCTTGTGTTGGCAACTAGGGATGTACATTCATTTGCGACGAAAAAGGAAATAGAGACTATATTTCCTATTTTGTCGCGTTTCGGGGTGTGCGATGAAATGAGAAAACCCACAAAATTTCGTGTGGTTTTATTATTTTCGGGGGGGGGGCGGGGGGAGAAAGGGCACATTAAAAAAACAAAACCCAACCCTTCAAATTTAATTAATTGTATCCCCTCACCCTCCCGACCCCCCAAGACTTGCCGAAAGTCCCTGGTGGTCCAGCAGGGTCCTGGGAGTGATCTCCCCACTCTCGGGCCATCAGCTGCCACTAATCAAAATGGTGCCGATGGCCTTTTGCTCTTACTGTGTGACAGGGGCTATCGGTGCCATTGGTCGGCCCCTATCAAATGGTAGGAGCAATGGATGGCCCGCACCATTTTTTAACATGGCACTGGCCGTCCATTGCTCCTACCGTTTGACAGGAGCCGACCAATGGCACACGATAGTCCCTGTCACATGGTAAGGGCAAGGGCCATCGGCGCCATTTTGATTACTGGCAGCCGATGTCCAGTCTTATGGCACTGAAAGCACCTTTCCTCATTGGTGGCATAATACACTTTATAAGTGTGGCCCTGGTATAAGACCTTGAACCACCCCCTTATTTCCTGTTGTCCCCCAGGCAACCAAATAATAACTCAGCACTTGAAGGACTTAAGGTGCTGCAGGCTCTGCCTCCCTGTGGCTCAGGGGACCCACAGAGATTTCTGAGATGACTTCCTCAGGATGTTTAGATGTGGAATGTAGGGTGGTATATTTGACAGTACCACCCTCTTTCTCGGTTCCCTCAGAGGTCTGAGCCGCTGTGCCATGCCTTTGTAACTGCAGATATTGTGGCAAAATATATTACAGGTTTTCCACTCGATTTGATAGATCAAAGTATTCCTTTGGTGGCAACCAATTTTGATGCAGTGGAGATATACTGAAAGAGGTAACGTAAGGTGATAAAACATTTTTCAGATATATCAGAGAAAGAAAGGAGGCCATATGTGGTATATTGACATGAAAGGTATCAAAGAGCAATGTGTGGAGAGAGATGAAGAAATGATGGAAATATTAAACAAATACTTCAATTCGGTGTTCACTAAAAAAGACACTGGAGAAGGACCAGACCATTGCTTGCTGACAAGACCGTAGATGGGGATGGGGTAGATGAAATTCCATTTACAAAAACAAATATATATGGGAAGAGCTAGGACAACTTAAAATTGACATGGCCATGGGGGCCAGATGAGAAACATCTCAGGATACTGAGAAAGCTCAGAAATGTACTGGCAGGGCCATTGAAAGACCTGTTGCATAGATCCCTGGAAATAGGAGTGGTGTAGGATTGGAGAAGAGCAGTGGTGATCCCGCTTCAGAAGAGTGGTAGCAGAGAGGAGGCTGGAAACTACAGGCTGGTTAGCATCACCTGGGTGATGGAAAAATTAATGGAGATGTTCACTGTCCTTTCCTTCAGGAACTATCTACAATCCAGTGGTTGCTTGACCCAAAACAGCATGGATTCACCAGGGAAGGTTCTGTCAGACATATCTGATTGCTTTTTTGATTGGTGACTACAGAATTGGATTGAGGAAAAGCGCTTGATGTGATCTACTTGGATTTCACCAAAGTTTTTAATATGGTCCCGGATAGAAGGCTTGTGAATAAAATGAGAAGTTTGAGAGTGAGTGCCAAGGCGGCAGCATGGATTACAAACTGGTTGACTGATAGGAGACATTGTGTAATGGTAGATGAAACTTACTTTGAAGAGAGAACCATGTTAAGTGGAGTGCCAAAGGAATTGGTATTGAGATCAGCTCTGTTCAATATCTTTATGAGTAACACTGCAGAAGAGATAGAAGGTAACGTTTGTCTATTTGCGGATAATACTAAGATCTGCAACTGAGTGGACACGCCTGAAGGAGTAGATAGAATGAAGTTATTTAAGAAAGCTTGAAGAGCAGTTGAAGATTTGGAAGCTAGGATTCAATGCCAAGACCTGCAGAGTATTGCATCTGGAGTGCTGTAATCCACTGTTGGAAACAGGATGCTGGGCTTGATGGACCCTTGGTCTGACCCAGCATGGCAATTTCTTATGTTCTTAAAAGATCTGTATGTGATGGGGGTGAAAGACTGATGTGCATGGAGCAAGAGATGGATCTTGGGGGTAACAGTATCTGGCGATCTGAAGATGGCAAAGCAATGTGACAAGGTGATAGCTAAAGCCAAAAGAATGCTGGGCATCATTGTGAAAAACATTTTGAAATCCTCAGCTCAGTGTGTGGTGGTATTCAAAAAACTGAAAAGAATATTAGGAATTATTATGAAAGGAATGGAGAATAAAATGAAAAAAAGTGATAATACTTCTGTATTGCTCCATGGTGAGACCGCACCTAGAGTACTGTGTGTAGTATCTCAAAAATGATATTGTTAAACTGGAAAAGGTACAGAGAAGGGTGACCAAAATGATGGGGGATTGAATGGCTCCCCTATGAGGAAAGGTTCAGACTGGAGAAGAGAAGGCTGAGGGGGATAGAAGTCTATAAAAATATGAGTGGAATAAAATGGGTAAATGTGAATCAGTTATTTACTCTTTCAAAAAATTCAAAAACTAGGGGACAGTACGTGAAGTTAGTAGGTAGCACATTTAAAATAAATTGGAGACTATTTTTTCACTCAATGCACAATTAAGCTCTGGAATTCATTGCCAATGTGGTAAATGCAATTAGCATAGCTGGGTTTAAAAAATGCTTGCAGAATCGAAGGAAGGTGACTGCCCTCACCACAAAATGTCTATAAACAAGAGACAGAAGGACAGAAAAAAAATCTCAACTGTCCATATTGTTTTCAGACTTAGAATTTCTTTTATTCGTATTTTTCAGATATATCATCAGATATTTCCAAACTTCATGAAAGAGCTACACACGGTCCCTTGACACAGACTTGTGTTTCGTACAGAGAACTGCATCAGGAGGGACCCAAAATCACAGCTTTGCAAGGCAACCTCATTGCTTGATTGGATGCCCTTAAGTGTTTTGAAATTCCTCAATGCATCCATTTCGCATATGTTGAATCCTGGAATCATACTGTTTCTCGGCAGTTAAATACCTTGCAAAGCTCTTGGCTGGCAGGCGTAAATAAAAAAATAAAGGTGGGGGGGATGGGAGGGGAAGCTGAGGGGAGCAGAAGGAAAGTTCTCTCCGAGGGAATGGGGAACGCCATCAGGGCTCCCCCTAGGGCTCGGCACGCACAAGGTGCACAAGTGTGCCCCCCGTTGCGCGCGCCGACCCCAGATTTTATAACATGCGTGCCGGGTTGTGCGCACAATTCTACGCCCGTGCGTAATTCTTAAAATCCGGCCCTTTATTTGCACATTTGCCAGTATATTCACTCATGATCCTCTTTAGTTTGTCTGCCTCAGGTTTTCTTAGGAGGTAATTTTCAAATGGATTTAAGCGTACACATGGACTTTATACACATAAACGGGCTGTTGAAAATTGCTAGTTTTACACATAACTGCTTTGAAATCTCACTGAATTTTCAGAAGATTTTACACAAGTAAATGGGCTTTTGTAAATTTCTCTGCTATATGCTACTTTTATGCTTGTAAATCCTTTTGAAAATTATCTCCTTAGCGAATGGCCTTCAGGGTTTCTTTATTCCCTGGAACACTCTTGGTACCTGCAATCCAGTGCATAACTCTTCATACATTCAGCTCCTTACTTTTCTTTTAATGCATCCTCGTGGTCAAGATCTCCATTCTCGCCTTCTGAAACAATGCCTAGGTGGCATTTGAACAACACTGACTAGAAGAGTCAGAATGAAAACTATTTATCTCCAGTGTGCAGGTGACTGGTTTCCAGTGGACTAGTAACAAACAATAAAGACCACCAAAAATACAAACATAGAACTCTCCTGAGTTCATAAAGAGGACTCAGTTCTAGAGGTAATAGAAATCCTAAGGTTAAGAGCTATCATCCAGTCTTGGGAAATCCTTCAACTTTATTAGTCCTAGGTCTTAGGACTTATACACAGCCAGAGATATAACTGTTTCAGTAACATCTCCCCTATTTAAAAAAAAAAAAAAAAAAAAAGGAGAAAATTCACAAGTCCCTTACTTAGGGCAAGTGGCTGCTCTCGGGACACAACCCAGATACAACTTTGTCTATGTCCCTCCTGCAGCTCTTCAGCAGGGGAGAGAGAAAACTGCTCCCTCTTCTGATGACTTAACTCCAAACTCCACTGTGCACACAACTTCCAGAACACTATGGGGCAGATTTTAAAAGTTACGCGCACGCACAAACGTACACCCGATTTTATAACATGCGCATGTTATAAAATCTGAGGTTGGCGCGCGCAAGGGGGTGCACACTAGTGCACCTTGCGCATGCCGAGCCCTATGGGAGACCAACTGGCTTTCCCCGTTTCCTCCCCACACCTTCCCCTCCCTTCCCCTACCTGTCCCGCCCCCAGCACACGATCCCTCAGCCCAGCGACCGTGGGGAGGCATCTGGCCACGCCCCCGCCCCTCCCCGGACTGCCCATTTTTTCAAGCCCCAGGGACTTACACACGTCCCGGGGCTGTACACGTGCTGCCGGGCCTTTTGAAAATAGGCCCGGCGCACGTAAGCCTCCTGGATTTATGTGTGTAGGGCTTTGAAAATCTGCTCCTATAGGAGTCTTCATATTCATTGAAGGAATGGTCCATTTTGGGGATGGTTTAGGAAATGGTTCATGCCATCTAACTACTCTTGGCAATATATCTTCTGTAAAAGGGATACACTGCCTACAGGCCGATTCAGTAAAAGTCGCAGGAGAGCGGGCGAGCGCGCGATTCAGTATTTAAATGAGGGCCCAAGGTAAAAAGAGGCTCTAGGGACAGGAGCGGCGGCTGTCAGCGAGTTTGACAGCTGACGCTCAATTTTGCCAGTGTCGGTTCAACCTGTCGACAGCCACGGGTTCGGAAATCGGACGCCGGCAAAATTGAGCACCTGGTTTTCAACCCGTGAGCCGCAGGCCAATTTTAAATTTTTCTTTTTTTAATTATTTTTTACTTTGGGACCTCCGACTTAATATCCCCTTTGGGTAGGCGCTAATTTCTGAAAGTAAAATGTGCGGCTTGGCTGCACATTTTACTTAGTGAATTGCACGGGAATAACTAATAGGGCCATCAACATGCATTTGCATGTTGCGGGCGCTATTAGTTTCGGGGGGGGGGGGGGCGGGGTTGAATGCGCGTTTTCGATGCACTATTACCCGTTACTGAATAAGGGGTAAAGCTAGCGTGTCAAAATCGAGAGTCCAAATGCGGGTTAACAGTGCGCTCCACCGGAGCACACTGTACTGTATCGGCCTGTTAGTAAGGTACCCAGTGGGTCTTACATTCTGGTTCCCAGTATCTTACTCTAACCAATGGACCGGTCCCCCTCCCTTCTTGCCCTCTCTCCCTCTACAACTTTCTTTCTTTCCCCTCTCTCCTTTTACAACCCCTTAATCTGCCTCTTCTCTTGCCCATCTTACCTTTCCACTATTTCCCCAGCTCTCAGTGCCTTAGCAATGTCTCCTAGGGCTTCATCTCCCTAAACCCATATTACTGCTTCCATTCTCCCTCAGGCTAAAAGACTTGCTCTCCTGACCCGCACTACCAAAGTCCTGTTGGTTAAGGGACTTAGTTTCATGAAATCTGACCTGCCAGTTCCATTTGCAGAGATTAGCAACCTGAACCTGCACTGTGTCAAATGTTCCTTTGTGCAAGCTCCTACTTGGATCAGCCATTCATCTATTGCTACAGTTCCATGGTTTGAATCATGTTGGGCTGGCAGACCCCCACAAGACCACTGGGCCTCATACAGTTCAAAATGTGAAACTGCTCCAACATTACTACATAGTAAATGAGTTGTTGTTCTAGGCAGCAGGTTTTGTGCAGTGTAGAAGAATCATTGACTACTTCCTCTCTCAACTATTTCTGTGGGTCATGGAGAGGAGATTTCCAGACCCAAGCCTCTCATCTATATCATTTACTAGCACATCTACTGGAAGAATGTACACTGCGCTAAAATTTGCTAATTTCATGGTAATGCTAGCTTCTTGAGAGCAGATGGCACTGGTAGAACACCTAAATTTTACACTGTAATTGTTGCAACACAAGCTCAATAATTACAATTTATCAGAGTTAAACCATTGAGCCCTAACTTGCTATTTTTGTCCATACCTGCTTGGCAATAATAGTTAAGGTATAGTTTCTGTTTTATGGTTTTTCTTTTTTTTTAATTATTTGTTGACTATATAATAAATGTCAACATTGATTTTTTTTTAATCCTATGCAACATAACTGGCTGTTTTACCACAGCCCAAAGTTTTTTATGTTATTAAACTATTTATGTTGTCTTTTACCATTGTTTTATTATACTTTTTATATTGTTATGCTGTTTTATTTAAGTTGCAATCTGCTTTGTTCAGTGGGTTCCGTACAGGGAGAATATACATTCATAAAATTCAATTAAGGGCTCGATTTTCAAAATGACTTTAAACACATAAAGCCCTTTTTATGCATTTAAGTGGCATTCTGAAAATCAATTAGGGATTTGTGCATACTTTTACCCACATTAGAAAGAAGAATCCTGGGGGTAGAGTCATGTGCAGGGAAAACATTTATGCATATACTTTACATTTTTGAAAGAATGTCCACAAATGTACATGCAGAAAGTTACAACTGCTTTCTTGCATGTACGTGTATGTCACATACCAGGACAACCCACATATTTTCAAAGCTGATTGAAGCATGTAAGTTAGCTTTGAATATTCAGGCTAGAGTCTGCAGGTGCAAAAGACTTTAGCCCTGTGCCGGCTGTTATAAAATTACCCTCTAAATTATTAGAAAAAAAATGTTTTTTGTGATCTCATTCTGGGAAATATATTGCCTGCTCTATATAATTGCCACCATTCTGCCAGCCTGGGATTTCTTATGCTAAAAATCTGGCCCAGTATTTGTTATATATAACGTATGGGGGAAAAAAAGCAAGTTGTTATTTTTCCAGGAAAACCAATGACATCATTTTAAACTTTTTAAAGCATTACAGAATTCAACTGAGTAGCTAATTGAATCTGAAGGTTAGAATAAAGAGGGCATTTTAAAAAGGCACTCTTAGTTCATTGCTAAAATGAATCACTGAGTGATACAGATTACATGTCAGACACTTATTTTATTCCTGGATATAGCACCATTGTAATATATGACTTTAGAGGGAAACGTATTGTTAATAATATTGAAAAAAGGCCATTATGAGAAATATCCATGCTTGCGCCATACACACACAGCGTGTGTAAGATTCGGTGAAAGCAGCAGCAATTCCCACATTGACAACTTCTGTGGCTTTACAAGCTTATTTATATGACAGTATTGCTCCTCGTTAACAAATGTGCACTCACAATGCTTCACCATATGCGCTTATGCTTCTTGAATTAGAGAGCGTCTTCCAAAAGATGTATTGCCTTCAGCAATGTACTTCATATAAACCCTTCTACTCTTGGTTATAGGATTAGAAGCTGATGAAACAAAAACAGTGTAACTTAAAACAGATAGACTTTTCTCTTCTTTCCTGGTTTTCTCTTTTCTGCCCCGTACTCTCCTATCTTTAAAGTAAGCTTTCATAGTTTTCTTCTTCAAAGGAAAGGGAAGAGAATTCAATAGTTGCTCTTTTGTGTGCTGTTACAAAAACTGTGAAACCCTTTGACTCTAAATTCCTATCAATATAAGCTTGCATTATGTTCTTCTATTCATCAGAAACAGCCAGGGTTTAGAACCAGCAGCCCTACCCAAGGTCCTCACAATATCTTTGTATATGTTTCATAGCTCTATTCACCCCACTCTTACTTTTCAATTTTGTGTAGATATTTAACTTTTTCAATTGTTACATTTTTTAGATATGCAAATTTAGCCTGACCTCAGAAAAAAAATACAGGTGAATTTTCAAAGAAGTTCTACATGTAAATATAACATACCATCATAGCAATTTTCAAAAGCCGCTTACCTGTGTTAATTGTACTTAATGCGGGTGAAACCTAGCAATTTTCAGAAGCCCACTTACATGGGTAAAGTGCATTATACATGTAAAATCCAGTTTTAAGCATGTAAATGCTTTTGAATATCAGGCCCATAATGCGCATATTAAATGCCTCTTAACGAGTGATGCAATAAGATTTAGCATGCTGCAGTAAATAACATACCTAATAGTGTGGTCTCCCTATTATCTTTCACAGAAACCTGAATGTGCACTAAGTAGCATGAGCATGTTATATACTAAAGGGAAGCAAAATAGAATGACCATGCTAAAGTGAGTATGCTCAATTCTCTTTTCCTTTTGTCTTTTACTTGGTATACAAGTAAGTCTGGCACAAGGGAATGGTGCAGAGGAAATAAAAGGGAGAGTTACTGAACAGATGAGGAGGTGAAAGGTGATCAGAGTTCCATCCAGCGGAGTAGAAAACAGTATGAGTGCATATTTAGATCCATCTGTGCTCTACGATAGTAAGGATCCTCAAAGAGTGTAAGAGAATGTGTTTGGGGACAGAAAGGAGTAAGCAAGGAAATGACCAAGGAAGAAGTCTGTGCTCCCTGCTTAAAAAAGCATTGGCATCTGACCATACCCCAATCTATGAACAACCTGGAATATAGGCACTACAATTTGAACTCCTCAAAACTTCTAATCATGGGATTTAATTTATAACCTACCCTTTCCAGAAAAGCCTAGGGCAGAGGATAAGGGTGAAAGGATTATGATCATTATCAATCTAAAGAAATATTTCTTTATAGAGAGGGTGGTGGATTCATAGAAGAGCCTCTCATTGGAGATAGTGTAGACAAGAACAGTATCTGATGGGAGTTGAGACAACTATAAAGCTAAGCAAGAGATATGGATGGGTAGACTGGATGATCATATGATCTGCCATTGTGTTCTACATTTTTATGTTCAAACATGAGTTTTGCATTAAAACTGAATAACTGATGAGCTCATAGCAGGTTTCAAATTTTAAATTCTATATCAGCCGTAAACCTCTGAGGGACTACAGTGGTCTTTGGCCACATGAGCAATGTCAATGACAGCAAATATCTTTGTTCTTTGGCAATCTATTGCTTAGAAATATATGTGTTTTATGTAAATAACAGCAGATTTATATATAAATACCTAGATGTCACTTTCCGAATCCCCCATCTCCACACGGGCGGGCGGGCGTGCGGTCATCGAGGTGGTGGTGGGAGCCGGCGGGCGGGTGGGCACGCGTTCGATCCAGGCGGCGGCGGGAGGCGGCAGGCGGGTGGGCGCCCGTTCATCCAGGCGGGCGGGTGGGCGCGCGTTTATCCAGGCGGCGGCGGGAGGCGGCGGGCGGGTGGGCGCGCGTTTATCCAGGCAGCGGGGGGCGGGTGGGCATCCATTCATCCAGGCGGAGGGAGCCCCCGCCGGCAGTGAATGAATGCACGCCTGTTTACAACCATGCAATTTCGGCGCTCAAGGCAGTCACCTGCCATGACGTCAAGCGTCGTGACGTCACACCTTGAGCACCGAAATATATATATATAACAACTTTTGTTTTAGTTTTGATGGTTTCCCCCCTCCCGCCTTGCTTCGGGAGGGGGGTAATCATCCACTTCCTGGTACCTGTCATTTCAAATGTCAGTTGAAATGACATTTGAAATGACAGGTACCAGCGCACCCAGGATACTGTATAGGCGCTGTATTAAGCGCCTATACAGTAAAATGGGTTGCGCGGGCCTAACGCTTCGCCTAACGCTTTGCAGACGCGGCTTGCATTTGCAAGCAATTTGAATAGAGTATCGAGCGATACGTGAAGAGAACTGTGCGTGCGGGGAACGAGGGTGCGACCTGCACTGCCGCACTCTAACACGGCATAACTGTATCGACCTGTTAAGATGGACAGGAAGCAGATAGCTGTGACTGTTCCTTTAAGGTGTTCTGAGGGATTTACTGGTGAACTCAGTCACAGCATTACTTTGCACTTATCCACATTAAAGTTCATCTGCATGTAGATGTCTAGTCCCCTAAGACTTGCAAGGTTCTCTTGTAATTCCTTACCATCAGCTTGTGATTTAACAACTTGGAATAATTTTGTGTTGACTGCAAATCTGATAACTTCACTCATCACGCCCTTATCCAGATCATTTATAAACACATTAAAAAGCACCAGTCCCAGTACAGATCCCTGGAGCACTCCACTATTGGCTTTTCTCCAATGACAGATATGACCAGTCCTACTCTCCATTTCCTATTTTTTTTTAACTAATTACTAATCTACAATAAGACATTGCCTGCTATCCCATGACTCTAATCTCCTGGTGAGCCTTTCATGAGGGATTTTGTTAAATGCCTTTTGAAGATCCAGACAGACTATATCAACCAACTCTTGTCCATTCAAAAAAAATCAAAAAGATTTGTAAAACAAGACTTCCCTTTGCTAAATTCATCTTGGATCTGCCTTATCAATCTATCCAATCAGTCAGACTTTTTTTTTCTTCAGAATAGCTTCTACCATTATATTCCTTATCTCCCCTGGTCCCATTGGTTGCCTTATGAAATCTTTATTTGTATATTTGTGATGAGGAGAAGGAATGGAGGAACCCCTGGCAAGTCACTTGCTGCTAGTGGAAGCCGTCCTCCTTTTGTATCTAGCCAGGGAATGGTGCTGGCACCCACCTGTAGTGTTCAATGGCCAGACTAACCACAGCAATTATCCTGACAATCATGCAAATACCTTGGAACTTGTCCATTTCTATACCAGTCTGAAAGCTTTGGGCCTTGTACATTGTGAGGTTTGGAGCCTCTATAACAGCCTCCGTGACGTATTAAGTATTTTGTTTGAGAAGACATATTTGTGGTACCAATGTGATATATATTTAAGAATTTGTGAAAAATTATGTGTTAGTTGTGTTTTGTTTTAGCAAACAGAAGCATAGTCAAATGTATTCATCCTCAAGGGCCTATGAGCACAGTTGTACAACGTTATCTCCTGCCCTTGGTTTTCATTTTTCAGTTAGCTGAGCCCTCTCAATAGCATGCAAACAAATAAGTTTACCCAGCCTGAGGCAGGTATTAAATAGAAAGCCATTAGTAAGCACTTCGTGAATAGCATGGAACATGAGTATACCATGTTATTTACCTTGCTCAAGCATATGACATTTCTTTATTTGCATGTGCAGACATGCTAATTTAATTGTAGTGTGCTCAAACTAACATCATTCCAGACCACATCAACATGCCAACTATACAAGCAACTATTGCATAGCTCAGTGGAACAGCTTCCCTATGAGGAAAGGCTGAAGAGATTAGGGCTGTTCAGCTTGGAGAAGAGACGGCTGAGGGGGGATATGATAGAGGTCTTTAAGATCATGAGAGGTCTTGAACGAGTAGATGTGACTCGGTTATTTTCACTTTCGAATAATAGAAGGACTAGGGGGCATTCCATGAAGTTAGCAAGTAGCACATTTAAGACTAATCGGAGAAAATTATTTTTCACTCAACGCACAATAAAGCTCTGGAATTTGTTGCCAGAGGATGTGGTTAGTGCAGTTAGTGTAGCTGGGTTCAAAAAAGGTTTGGATAAGTTCTTGGAGAAGTCCATTAATGGCTATTAATCAATTTTACTTAGGGAATTGCCACTGCTATTAATTACATCAGTAGCATGGGTTCTTCTTAGTGTTTGGGTAATTGCCAGGTTCTTGTGGCCTGGTTTTGGCCTCTGTTGGAAACAGGATGCTGGGCTTGATGGACCCTTGGTCTGACCCAGCATGGCAATTTCTTATGTTCTTAACCCAAGCCTTGGGACATCCCGAGATAATTGTGTTTTCATGATAAAATTCCTCTCGAGGAACATTATGCTTTTTACTTTCAGTTTGGCAGTTCTGTCTGAAGATGAGGCATGTCTATGTTCCAAAGCTGATGTACATCACTATCTTCACATAATTCTTTTGTTGGTTCAACAAAAGGAATCATAATATGCAAACAATCAAAAAAGATCTGAGAAATGTATTTGAATAGTATAGTTCTCCAAATCTAGATAGAGATCTTCAAAAAGTCTTCTACAAAATTGTAAAGGGTAATTTTGTAACATCATAGCTAACTTATCTGGCAAAGCCATGCATAAGTTACACCAATTTTTCAAAAGGAATTTACACAACTGAGCTCCTTTTGAAAATTATCCCACTGAAAGAATCCACACAAGTTACACCCGCTATTCGATATGCACAAATTTCTCTTGAAAATGAACACACATGCTTTTCAAAATTACAATATGCATGTAAATACATACAGGTAAATTTTCAAAGGAGTTACACAAGTAAATGTAACATACTATTGTTATATTTACACAAGTAAGCCCACTTACATGAGTAACGTGCATTTACATATGTAAAACCCAGCATCAAACACTTAATATTAATTTATTCAGTCCTTCACTTACTGTCTATTCTTTCATTCACTGACACTGGTCAGTGAAAGGACCAACCTCCTTTCAGAAGGCTGTCCTGAAAGGGGATTGGTCCTTTTCACTGACCAGTGTCAGTGAAAAGGACCAATTGGGAACAGCCCTGCCGGGGGTGGAGAGGAAGCTTTGGCCAGGCTGCTAAGGGCACACAGCCACATCTCCTGGGCACCCGATGCAGACTGCTAGGGATGACAAATTACCCATTGCGTGTCCCTTTTAGCGCGGCAGCTCATTTGTCTATTGCATCAAGCATCCAGGAGAGGTGGATGTGCGCACATTCAAAAAACGTGAACCCAGTTAATGGCCTGTATGTTTGTACCTAAGGCAATGGAGGGTGAAGTGACTTGTTTAAAGTAACTGTTGTGGTCAGCTGGCTATGGGCTTTCCCCATGCCGGCTCTCCTTACCTCTGGCCAGGAACAGATGGGATTCCCCTGATGCCACGCTGAAAGCCGCTCCACGGAACAGCGTCCCTAGACCCGTGTGCGCTCCTTCTGTATTTAAAGGGCCCACGGCAGGAAAATCTCCGCGGCGCCCCAGTTTGACGTCATTAGGAACACTATAAGACAGCTTGGACCAGCCACGGGTGCCTCAGTAATGGATCGGCTCCTGTAAGATTCTAGTTGCTTGTGTTCCCGGTTCTAGGTCTCCAGTGGTTTCTGCTCCTGTGCTTCTGATCCATGTTCCTGGTCCTGTTTTTGTGCTCCCGCTTCTATTTCTCTGCTTCTTCTACCTCCTGGATTGACTCTTCATTTTGGACCTCGGCTTGCCTTGACCTCATCTTCTTCTTGGATTGACTCCCTGCTGACCTTGGACCTCATCTTGACCTCGCTTGCCTGCCCCGACCTTGGTTTATCTCCGTTCTGCTGTGTTGCCACCTGCCCTGACCTCAGTCAGCCTCTGTTCTGCTGTGTTGCTGCTACCCTGACCTCGGCCTGTACAACCTGTCCCTTCTTGCCTGACTCCTTCTTCGGATACATTGTCTTCCGGAGGCCTGCACCTAAATCCAGCCGGCCCTGGCACCCAAGGGCTCAACCAGCGGGGAACGTGGTCCGGTTTTGGTGAAGTTCCGGTTAGGCTTCTGCATCAGCCAGCTCCACCCATTGATGGCGAGAACTTGCAGGGCTCCTCCCTGCAGGCTGCACCAATCTCACCTCGGCTCAAGGATCCACCAATGCAACAGTAACAAGAAGCAGCAGCAGGATTTGTTCTTAGCCGGCTGCTCTAATCACTAGGCTTCTCCTCTACTCTCATGTAACACGAGCCAAACTGACTGTTGCTTTCTATTCTTAGGCCAACATCTTTTCACCCTGTATCAAGCAGTAAATTCCATATTAGCTATAATTTTGACAATGTTAATATAGTATTTTTTGGCTTTGTTACAGTAAGAAAGGAATTAATCTATGCTGTGAACACCCACAATGATATAACCTAGTGGGTGAATCTAATTATATATTTACAATATAAAAAAAAAAAATCAGACTTGAACAGAAATAATTCAAGAGGTTAAAAAAGAGGTAAAACTGAAATTACCTTCTTTTTCATATTCATTCATAAGGAGAAAGAATCATATTTCAGTGGGCGTGAGGAAATTCGTTACAACAAACCAAATCTTATGACCATTCCCTAGAATCATGGAGTTAATCTTCTCTCCCCAAACTGGAGGTTTGAAAAATTGTCCTACTTTAAACTGTATGGTTTTAACGTGAAGAAGATACACGAGTATGTCTCTTTGAAAATCTGATCCACCATAGCAAGAATTCCAGCTGTAGCTCTAGCACAAAGGAAATGAACAGGCCATAACAACAAATATGGGCAAACGGTAAATAAATGTTCACGGTGGCTTCATTCACCAATTCTTATACATTTCTGTCAAGAGCACAGTGGGAAAATGTCTTAAATTTGGAGGTATTATGGCTACCACTTGAATACAAGGAAAGAAAGGTTAACAAAGACAAAAAAGCAATGATATATAAGGTGATGCCTTTCTATTGGACTAACATACTATTTTTTTGATTAGCTTTTGGGAGCTAATATTTCCTTTTTGCCAAAAAAGGACTCAAAGACCAGGGATTCTTAACCCATTATAAACCATGAAATTATACTGCCTGACACCTTCTTATCCCTCATCAAACCTCCCTTCCTCTTCACATTATGGAGGTCATTTTCAGAGGAATTCCAAGTAGAAAATTAGCATACACATGCATAGGTAGCTTGTAATCACACACATCAAAGGTACGCACATATTTTTGCTTTTACATACACATTTGCCTGTGGAAAAAAAGGGGCATTCTGGAGCAGAGTCATGAGGTACGCATGTATGTTGCTATTTTATAAGAAATCTACGCATATACATTAGGCAATTTATTAGTGCATTCGCCTGTTTGCCATTGTTGGGTGGGAAGTCTGGGTGGAATGAAAAATTACAGTGGCAGTGAAAAAGTTCTAATGCCTGCAAATCACAGCCGCTAGGATTCTGGGGGGGTTGGGTGCTAGAGGTTATGTTTCCCCACTGTTAAAATAACTACACTGGCTCCCTGTGGACGTTTGGTATAAGTTTAAAGTTATGATGGTTTTTAAGGGTGAGACATGAGTTAGATCTAGTCCACAGTTTCCCAAACCTGTCCTGGAGAATCCCCAGCCACTCGGGTTTTCAGGATATCCACAATGAATGTGCATGAGATGCAATCTGCATGCTGTGGAAGTTTGAATGCAAATTTATCACGTGCACATTCATTGTGGATATCCTGAAAACCTGATAGGCAGGGGGTCCTCCCAGGACAGGTTTGGGAACCACTGGTCTAGCCTATCTTACAGAAAATTTGGATTACCTGTATATCCATGCCTGATTTATGGTCTCTTGAGGCAAACTTTCTTATGGCTCACTCTAACAAGAGGTCCGTTTTCAGAGAGCTATGTTACAAGCATTTTCTCTTTGGACCCCTTCCATGTAAGATGAGAGCTCTTGTAATTTTGTACATTATGTAAAGCTGTGAAGGCATGGCTATTTCAGGAGGCTTTCATTCGATTACATGTTGATGGTTAGCCCACTGTATCTTCTGTTTTAGTATTCTTTACACTGCTTCTGTGCATGGGTTTGTGATTTTAAAGGAGACTATTCTTATTTGAGTGATGTTTAGTTTTACTATATGAAGGTTATGATATTGTAATGGTTATACTGGTATGTTATTGTAAACTCTCTGGGGCTATTGGTAAAAATAATAAATGCAAATATAAATACATACATTTAAAAATATACCAATGAAACCATTCTGTAATTGTAGAAACCCATTACATGTGGGTTTTCCAATGAACTATTAATAATGTGAGCAGTTTTCAAAAACCTGTATAAAAAGGCTGCCTGAAATCTGCCGACACTGCATGAGGGTAAAAATAAACAAACACATACACTTTTATCTACATATTCGCAGAGATGTTCCTGGGGTGGAGTTGCCAGAAAAAGTATCCACAGAAAAAGCAAGTGAAAATCCCTGCAGGTACTTTTTTCTTGGGCAATTTTCAAAGGGAAAGTACACATATACTTTACCTTTTCGAAAACTGGTGCAAAATCTACAGATAAAAGTACTGGTGGATTTTTCACCTGCCTGCACAGTTTTGAAAATTACCCCCATAATCTCTGTGAGGTTGATTTGGCCCCAGTGGTTTTAGCATCCATGAGGTGAACACAGGCTGAATATCAATTAGGTTTACTCAAATATCAGCGGTCACAAAAGGAAATATTCTAGGGATGTGCAGAGGGACCGCATACGTTTCATTCGGTATTCGTATTCGTCGGAGGGCAGATACCTTGCATTCGGCAAGGGGGGGCCCCTGATCGTTCATGTATTCATTCTTATTCGTTTCCCGACTAAAATTTAATTAACTACAACCCCCCACCCTCCTGACCCCCCCCAAGACTTACCAAAACTCTCTGGTGGTCCAGCGGGGGGTCCAGGAGCCATCTCCTGCACTCACGCCATCGGCTGCCAGTATTCAAAATGGCACCGATAGCCTTTGACCCTACTATGTCACAGGGGCTACCGGTGCCATTGGTCTGCCCCTGTGACATAGTGAGGGCAAAGGCTATCGGCCTCCTGACCCCCACAAGACTTGCCAAAAGTCTCTGGTGGTCCAGCGGGGGTCCAGGAGTGATCTCCTGTACTCGGGCCGCCGGTTGCCAGTAATCAAAATGGCGCCGATAGCCTTTGCCCTTACTATGTCACAGGCTCTACCGGTGCCATTGGTCAGCCCCTGTCACATGGTAGGAGCACAAGATGGTGCCGCCCATCCATTGCTCCTACCATGTGACAGGGGCCGACCAATGGCACCGGTAGCCCCTGTGACATAGTAAGTTCAAAGGCAATTGGCGCCATTTTGAATATCGGCAGCCGAGGGCGTGAATGCAGGAGATGGCTCCCGGAACCCCCGCTGGACCACCAGGGACTTTTGGCAAGTCTTGGGGGGGTCAAGAGGGTGGGGGTTTGTTTAAATTCGCTCCTTTAGACGGAAGAATAATTCAGTGAAGATTCGTTGTATTCGTGGGGAATCACGATACGTTTCACTTCCCCACGAATACAACGAATATGGCCCTATACGCTGCGGATTACCAATATGTTGCAAACTAATGCACACCCCTAAAATATTCAGCCACTAGTTAGGTCTTCTAAATCTCAAAAAGTTATTTGCAAGGCCCTAAAAAAAAAAAAAAATGATATTTGGGGCAAGCAGCAGGTGCAGTCTCTCTATTCTCTATTATCATGTTCTGCCTCAGCTCCCACCCTCAAGGGATTCACACCCTGAATATATAGCTTTTTATTCACCTCTCTCAAATATATTTACGCTAGCTAAATGGTGTACTAAGGAGGCCAAGGCCCCTAAGCACTGGGCTTAAAGGGGCACAGCAGGAGTCCTTTCTGCCTGTGTGAAGCAATAGCAGCAGGAGCCAGAATCTTTTCTGCCATAAATTTAATCAAATGAGATGGTTGAAAAAAACAGTACGTAACTGATTTATAAATTATACAACATTTGCATGGAAATTTTAACTTATACTGCGCCCCCATTTGCAAAAGTTTAGGTCTTAATATAAGAAATTCCTTCCTTCTCTTTTGTGTCTCTCTCGTCACATCGGGAAATACTCTTACATTTAATTGATAGAAATGTTCCTTAATGTTTCTAAAAAATAATTTTTGGATCCACTCTTTATCTGAATTTAATAAAAAAGATACAATTAATGTGGAGGGCTGTACCTCCTCCATATTTGTGGATTCCAACATTTCGGTCACATTTAAGGGCGTAGTTGTTTGAAAATCTTGCCCTTTTTCAGATACATTTTTCCAAGAAGGAATATAATATATCTGGGTAAGAGGTGGCATAGCCTGTTGGGGGACTTTTAAGTATTCAAGTACAAACTTATTCCACATTTCTTTAGCTGAAATAGTCGGAAGCTTTGGAAAATTGACCAACCTCAAATTTTTACTTCGTGCTTGATTTTCTAAATTCTCTAACTTTCTAAATAAATACTGATTCTCCTTAATTATCATAACATTCTGGTCACTTAATCTTTTAGATTCCTTAGAAACATTTGCTATGACCTGATCTCTCTTACTATTCTCCAGGATAACATTTTTCAATTTCAAATCTAAATTTTCTATTTTTTTTATAACCGGTTTCAATTGCAAGGTTACATTCTTATCTAAAACCACTAGGGTTTCACATATGGCCTCTAAAGAAATTATTGATGGCCTTATTAAAGGTAAAGGATCAACCATATCAACAAATATCTATCAGAACATGTAATTTCTTGTATCAAGTTATTCTTGATTGTATTGCTTAAAACTTGAATAAATAAAAAATAAAAAAAAAGAATCTTTTCTGCCCATGGGTTCATACCAAAATGAAGCAGCAGATAAGAGTCCTTTCTTCCATCTTCAATGGCAGTAAACACTTCAGCAGCCTCCACAAGGTTTCAAAGAATAGTCACTCCATTTTCATCAAAAGTGTTCAGACCCTTTACTCAGTACTTTATTGAGGCACCTTTTGCAGTAATTACAGCCTCAAGTCTTCTTGAATATGACACTACAATCTTGGCACACCTGGGTTTGGGGAATTTGTCCCATTCTTCTCTGCAGATTCTCTCAAGCTCTGTCAGCTTGGATGGGGAGTGTCACTGCACAGCTATTTTCAGGTCTCTACAGAGATGTTCAATCGTATTTAAGTCAAGGCTCTGGCTGGGCCACTCAAGGACATTCACAGACTTGTGCCAAGCCACTCCTGCATTGTCTTGGCTGTGTGCTTAGGGTTGTTGTCCTTTTGGGAGGTGAATCATGACCACAGTCTAAGGTCCAGAGCTCTCTGGAGCAGGTTTCATCAAAGATCTCTCTGTACTTTCCTCTGTTCATTTTTCCCTTGATCCTAACTAGTCTCCGAGTTTCTGCAGCTGAAAAACATCCCCACAGCATGATGCTGCCACCACCATGTTTCATCGTAGGGATGGTATTTGCTAGGTGATAAACGGTGCTTGGTTTCCTCCAAACAGGACTCTTGGCATTCAGCCCAAACAGTTCAAACTTTGTTTCAAGAGACTATAGAATTTTGTTTTTCATGCTCTAAAAGTCCTTTAACTGCCTTCTAGCAAACCCCAAACAGGCTGTCATGTATCTTTTATTGAGTGGCTTCTGTCTAGCCACTCTACCATAAAGGCCTGATTGGCGGACCTTCTGGTAGGTCCTCCCATCTCTACAGAGGAACTCTGTCAGAGTGACCGGGACCACCCAGCCACCTTCCTGACCAAAGCTCACTATGATGGCAATCCCTGACAAGCAAGAATGGTTCTCTTCCATGATTGTCCTATCTGTGGATCTGAAGATGGTGGATGAGGTTAATCTAGAATCAACAGACTCTGCTGCAATCTGGGTGTGTGTTTCTGAGCAGGATGGGTGACCACAGATTGCGAATTTAAAAATGGCATGCTTTTTCTGCTTCTCCTGTTCTCAACATCCAGGTGCTAACATAAAGGATAACTTTAAAACATGTGCGAGGGTGCTCATATATGCAGCTATATGGCCGAGCATGCACATGCACACGTATTTTCTATTGCGTGCACGCACTATATAAAATACAGATAAACCTACCCAACATGTTTGCATATGAAAAAAATATACAGCATGTATTTTAAACATAGCCCATTCTAACTTATCGAAATAAGTGGTGACAAATATCCAGCTATGTAGTACTGTGGTGACTTATCCAGCTAAGTAGCTCTATTTAAGACTTACCTGGCTATGTAAGATAGCCAGGTAAGTTAGAAAACAAATGCTACATAGGCAGATAAGAGAGATGGATAACTATCATTTGGAGACTTATATGGCTATCTTACTTATTATCCCGCTATGTAGTGCTTTTTAGACTTATCCAGCTAAGTGGAAGCTACCACTTCATTCGATAAGTTAAAAATTATCCCGGTAAGTGGCAGACATCCGCTATACAGGTGTATTTGTGCTCCTAATTTTCATTATTTACATGAGGATATTTAACTTGCATATTTTCCTTAGCACTTGGCTTTTACGCATGTAAATTATGTAATTTTATAAAATGCGCGCATAGTTTTACTAATTAGTCCAGCAGTTTGCCCAGTCTATCTTTAGAGCATCAAGAACGCCTTAGTTCTTCAGCCTGAACCCCCCTCTCCCTGTTTACCCAGCCCTCAGCCAGTCGGTATTTGGCAATAAAGAATTGTATTCTGATTTACACCAGATAATCTGAAGGTGTAAATATGCGCAGGTGACAGCCATACACACATCGTATCCGCAGGTTTTAAAATAGTTGGTCCCTTGCTCAGAACACCCCTGGCCCGCCCCTTTTTATACCAGCAAATGTATTCACACGTTATTACTTGTGCAAATATGTGCACGTATGTGCTCATTTTTACACATGAAACTCTTTTCAAATTCACCTTACAGCGTTTCACAATGCTGAGACCCCTGTAGCAAAGAGTTCCTGGGGTAGTCCTGGGAAATAATCATTCAATAACATACTGCATTAATGGCCTATCAATCACATTTTCTTATTTATTATTGTAGAGCAATAATCAAGTAAAATACTGCCTCTGAGAAATACACTGCAAGGTACAGACGAGTAATGATAAATCGGACCTAGAATTACAAACTGAGTTGTCCAAGTGAGTTTTTAAAAGATTAGGGAGAGAGGAACTCCTGTTCTACCCTCCTATGGGAGTACAACCCTTTTATTCTCTGACAAAGGCCATCCTGCATTTCACGTAAACTGATTTCCATTTGATCCTCTGGTGCCCATGAAGAAGACGACATAGAAAAAAAAAATCCTCACACTAATCAGTTTAGCATTCCTGTTTTCAGGGCTATGCTGTAATTAATCTGAAAAATAATATACAACCATTCTAAAACCAAATAGCCTCTGGACGAGGTGAAACCTGCAGGGAGCCCAGTAATGCCAAGGTCATATTTCATATCCTTTGTATAGGAGTCATGTTTGTTGTAATTCAATACTGTTAACACTTAAAGGTCATTTATCCTTGTCATCTTAATTCTGAAGTCTTCAGGGAAAAAGTTAATAAACTAATCTTAAGTTTCTTTACTGCACGTTTACGTTTTTCATTGTAGTTTTCAATGGTTAAAATTAACGTATCTGTGTCAAATATCCAACAGTCATAAGCAGAAGGAAGAAAATCCTGAACACGAAACATGAAAACATAGAAAATGATGGCACATAAGGACTGAAAGGCCCATCTAGTCTGCCCATTCCTGATACAATACCACAGAGCCTACTCAGTCTGTCTTTCTCCTTATATCTTCATACCTAAGAATCATGTGTGTTTATCCCTGGCATTCTTGTGCTGTTACTGTTTTGGTCTCCACCACCATCCCACTGAGAGGTTGTTCCCTTATGGACCTGCAACCTACCACCCAAAGGGGCCATGTCTTGCCAGTACACATCAAGGTCACTACTGACCTGGCATTTTCAGCCACCGGCATCTTCCAGACACCTCTAGAGTCACGACTGGAATAAGCCAGTTTGCTACTTCCATGTGTCTTGAGCAGTACTTGGATGCATTTCTCCAGAAAACACAACACTATATATCCTTCCCTGAGAGCAAAGGGAACTGATTTCTAGCAAATTGCACAATTCTTCTCTATCCTGGGGGCTATCAATTACAGTCATGTCCCGGTAAAGGCACCAGGGCAAAATGATGCCATCTATTGCAACTGCAAGGGCTTCCACTTCCTCAACATGCAGGTGATCTGCGATGCCCAGGGTATCATCCTGGTCATTGTGCCCAAGTTTCTGGGATCCACTCGTGATGCCTAAATCCTCTCACAGTCAGGAATTCAGGACAGTTTCCAGGAAGGCTACATCAGCAGGGGGTGGCTTCTAGGTAAGAATACACTTATCACTACTGCAAACTAACCTCTTCTCATTGTCTCCCTCATATCTTGTCCAAACCTTTTTTTAAACATAGCAACACTAATAGCTTTCACCACATCCTCTGGCAACGAATTCGAGAGACGGCGAAGAAGAAAACAGTTGAAGAATTCAAAGGGACATGGGATAAAAAGTGTGGATCTCTACAGGCTAGAGGATGGAAATGAGATAAGCACGCAGGGGGGGTAACTCGCTGGTATGGAGGTTTCTACCCTTAGCAGAAGGCATGACAATTACTATCCTTGACCAATATGCTTTGATGCTTTTAATACAACTGCAACATTGCTCCCTGCTTAGATGGCAGGGAGAAAAGAGGAATTGGATTCAGACAACAACCAAGGGCCCTGATGTCCATGATCTGGGATACTGTTATGCAGACATAAGGGGAAAAGCACAGGACTGTTTCTACGGCAAAGTCCTAAAGGAAATGAAGAAAATGTGGATGGGGTAACTTGCTGGTGTGGCAATTACTACACTTAATCAATAAGCCTTAATATTTTTCATGCATCTCCAACATTGCTTTCTGTTTCAACTGCAAGGGAAAAAGGGAATTTAATTTAGACAGCAACCAATGAGGGCTCCAACTTTTACGATCTGGGGAACTGATAAGCATGGGGTAACCTGTACAGCGCAGCAGTTACTACACTTAGCAGAAGGCATGGAATTACTGCCCTTAACCAATAGGCCTTGATACTTTTGCTGCATCTGCAACATCACTCTCTGTTTTGACGGAGGGGGTGGGGGTGGAAGGAAAGAGGAATTTGGATTCAGAGACAACCAACATGAGCCATGACTTTTTTTTTTTTTTTTTTTTTTTTTTAGAGTTGGGGTTACTGATGCTCAGACATTAAGGAAAAACACAGGACTGCTTCTATGGCCAAGTCCATAAGCAAAGTACGTCAAGCAAAATCGACTGATACATGAGCGTAACCTACACGGTGTGGCAAATACTACCAAGGGAAGCTTGCTGGGCAGACTGGATGGACCACTGATCATTTTCTGCCATCATTTCTATGTGATAAATAATATATTACATGAACTTAGTGCTTCCTTGGCCACCGCTTTTTTGGGCTGGGGGAGATCTGTTGCCTTTGATTGTCCAATTCTGGTGCTCCTCTGCAATGGTGTCCTGTCATACCTCTCGCTACTCTCGGAGAACATGGGATTTGGGGGCAATGGCGCATCAATGGAGCTGCTGGAGGGCCTGCAGGGCACAGATTCAGCCAAGAAGTTTGGCTGGCAGCTGTAGTGGATCTTTCCTATTCAGTCGCCTGTTTCCTTAGAGAAATGGGAGCACCTCTCTGTAGTAATTGCAGTGGTGATGGCATTATAGGAGGTGGGACCATGATTGGCAGTGATGGAGTCATAGGTGGAGCAGTCAAGAGGGCAGGCAGACATCCAGCCTGGAGAGGCACCATCCAACCTGTGGGTGTGGCAAATGCTCATGGGGACTGCATCCAGGAATCCATACTATAGTATGGATATGATGGGAGCTGTGGCTGACAAGGGGCATCCTCTGCAACATCTCCTTCCACATTCAATAGCATCATGAATGCCCCCCTAGCTTGTGCCAAACACTCAGCATCTCCTGCCATAGGCCCTGCATCTGTCCTGGAACCTGCCATCTCCTTCACCATCCTGTCATTAAATTGTATTAAGCGCCTCTCCACTGTGGTGGCCACCACCTCCTTTCTTGAGGAAAGACGAAGTCTTCCTCTGCAGAGCTGGGCTCCTCCTGGCCACTTGCAAGCTGCTGGAGATCTGGCATCCATGATAGTGTAACAGTTGCTTGTGTTTTATCTGCCTCCCCCCTCATAATCATCATCATGGGCTGTCGCTGCTCAGAAGTCAGGTGCTCCTCTGCAGGTCCCTCATCTCTCCTCACTGTCCTCTTCAGGGTTAGGAGGCAGTACCTGAGAGTGATGCCTTGGCCCCAGGCCCCAAAGCTTCCCAGAACAAGGACACTCCATGAAATGCCAGGGTACCCTGTTTCATAAGGGAGCAAGTTAGGCAGTCTAGCTAGTGGGAGTATCCCTTTCCAGAGAGCACTCAGCTTTGGGGAGTTACAGGAGCTATAGGACAGGGCCTAATCTCTCCCTTCTAAAAGAAGGCCATTGATTTACTCTGCTATGGGAACCACCATTAAATCTATTATACATCCCCTAAAAAATTCTAGCCTTTACTATATTTGTTTATATTGGTTTAAGTCATTCCTTGTTATCCTTGCTTACGATTTCACTCCTGCTAATTACCTTGGCTAATTACCCATGTACATTGATAATGCTATTAATGGAATGTATAGCTGTTATTGTTTCCAGATATACCTATTGACTTTTGCCCTACCTGTAGGCCACTTTGGGACCCCTCCCCCATTAACTCTCCATTTACACCTTAACCTACCGCTATCCTCATCGCCATACCGCTACAGCCGACCTAGTGATCCCCCATGCACACCCTAACCTGCCTTCACCTCCATTTTCACACTCCTATAGCCCGCCTAGTGACCTCTATGCACTCCCTAATTTGCCCCACCCTCATCCTCCCATCCCCACACCCCATAGACACCCTTAGTAACCCCCCCCCCCCCCCATGCACACCCTTACCTGCCTCCACCCTACTTCCTGCTATCTATTTACCCCACGTGGATATGATGCCAGATGGTTAAAAGCATGCTGCAGATCTTTCTAGACCTGCTTGTTTTCCCAGAGGTTCCTCTTAACTCCCTGGATAAGGAATAGTATCCTCTCATTCTCCACCACCAGAGACACCAAGTGGTGAACTTGGGTTGCCTTGCTGGTGGCAGCACAGCTGAATAAATCCACTCCCGAAGAACCAGACGTTGTACATCACAGATGCATACATGTGTATTTTAAGCGCAAAGTTGCACGCAAATAGAAAACCACATGTAAATGCATACAAATATAAACTCGCTACATATATGTTAAAGATTTTTTGGTTAGACTGGTAGCTTGAGAGAGAGTAGAATGCTGGGTCTCCTGTTATGTGAATGTTTTACTTTTTGTGTGTTATGGTTTTTTTTTAGTGCATCTTTGTATGTGATTCATCTCTTTTTGTTATCATTATGTCTGTGTATAGCAGTTTTAGTCCAATCTGAGCTCTGCATTTGTGTGTTTTCTTTTGTAAGGTTTGTACTTTTATTATGTAAGGGTTTTTTTGTATGAACTGTGAGGATTATATATTTTCTAACATAAATAGTTTGTCTTGCATAACACAGTTTAGAGATCCAGAGTTGAAAGGTGAAGGGAGACCCAGTAAAAGAGCATTGCAATAGTCTAATTTGGACAGTAAAAGAGCTTGAAGAACTGTCCGAAAGTCATAGCCACGCAGCAAAGGTTTCAATTTTTTCAGAATTTGCAGTTTATAAAAAAGCAGTCTTTAACAGTAGATTTTACAAAAGCCTGTAAATTAAGTTCACTATCTAAAGTACAACCAAGATCCCTGACTTCTTGCTTAATATTGTAAGAAGGCCAACAAACTAATATCCGAGGAAATTTTGTCTGTAACTTTGTTACAAATAAAAATAATTTCAGTTTTAGCATTGTTTAGAGAAAGTGCAATTTGAGTGAGTAGTTTTATTGCATTAAGATAGATTTCCCAAAATTTCAAGGTGTTATGAAGTGAGTCTTTGCTCAGAAGGAGAATCTGGATGTCATCTACACATATGTAATGAACTAGCCCTAATCCAGCCCATAACCTACAAAGTGGGGCCATATAGATATTAAATAAGGTGGGAGACAGTGATGAACCCTGCGGTACCCATGAAGCTAGAGTGACCGTATCTGATTCAGAAGGACCTATTTTTACCCTAAAGGCTCTATTTAAAAAACAGGATTTAAACCAGGCGAGGGTTGTTCCTTTAAGACCAATTTCCTGAAGTCTGGAAATCATAGAATCATGATTGATGGTATCAAAGGCCGCCAAAATGTCCAGTAGAATTAATAAATAGGAATTTCCATGATCAAGTCCTCTCAGCATATTGTCTGAGAGAGATGTTAAAAGCGTTTCTGCATTGTGGGATTTTTGAAACCCAAATTGGGAAGGGTAAAGCAATTGATGATTATTCAAATAATCCATTATTTGTTTATTAACTACCTTTTCTAGCAGTTTTGCTTGCGGATAAACAGCCGGATTCTTCATCTTCAGAAAATTAACAATTTCTAAAGATGATACAGAGTCAAAACTTGACCAGCTGATAGATGGATTTAAAGGAAGTGAGATAATCTGTTTAGATGCAGTAGCTAAATTGTTTATGATGGAAAGAATCTTATCTAAGATTCAACTGCCAAATTTCAATAAGCGTCTATATTAGCGACTCATAAAAATGATAATTTCTGGAGGCATAGTGAAGTCAGGATATGGAATATACATATATTACATTTTCAAATATGTGTGCATATTTTATGACACGAGGTTCACACAGGTTGTTTCTCCTTGAAATTTTGCTAAAAATGAAGTTGGCACATAAGTACCCATGTATGTTTCCATGAGATAAATTATTAAAAAGTGACAGTGTTTTCCCACATTTTCCTAAATGATGTAGTACTTTCCAAGTTATATCATACAGCTAGATCTGTAATTTAGGATGTGTACAAAGTATACAATACTTTAAGCATGGCCGTGCCAATAGTGCCTCCAAGCATCTAGATTTCTGCTAGCTGCCTCAGCTTGCAAGCTAATCATATTTATGTAGATAGTTCTTCTTGGAAGCTCTATCTAATTTCTCTCTATTAAGAACATGTGCAGCTGTTAATCACAGGAACTTTAATTCAGAGACAAAAACAACACCAAATTAATACTGGAATTGTCAATTAATGTGTAATGTTTTCCTATTACAGTCAATAAATTGAATACAAAACCAAATGGCTGTGTACCTCTACAAAGGGACAGAAGAAAGGCAGAGTAGGCTATTAGGTTTCTTAAGATGTGGGAGACCCAGAAAACTTAAATAATACGAACAAACAGGAAATGTGCTTTCGACTATAATTTGAAATCAAATGCACTGCTGCAACATTTAATATAGCCAAATTACAAAGCACCAATCAAAATGCTCTACTGGAGAATCCCGTCCATTCCCCTCTCCTTTGTCCTTATTTCTGGTGCAGAACGGGGCAGTAGTTGCACCTTTGCACCGTCAGCCTCAGAGGAGCCTTTTACCATGACACTTTTGTTAAATGCAAAAACAATCTAAATACATAAAGGCACATTTTTTTGAAACTTATCTACAAATATAAAATTAATAGCAGTTGCTTAAGACAATACATTCCACCAATAGTATCAACGAAGAGCACCATAGATGTTGTGCTGCCAGAGGTGGGGGAGGGGGGAAGAGGGGGGCAATTCTCACACTGCCTACCATTGGGACCAAGACCACACAGACTTTTTACTCATGGGCTTTGCACCAGGGTTGCAAAGCCAAAGAACACGCTTGCATTTGAAAACTGCCACAGATACAAAACATAAAGGGTCACTCACCCCTGCTTTTATGTGGGTAGAATTTGGCTTCAAAAGTATGTCCTTAAGAGGTAATTTTCAAAAGGTTTTACATGCAGAAATGGACTTTATATCTACTACTTTTACAAGTAGAACTCCTTTGAAAATTCACTCCTTAGATTTGAAAATGTGTTTCCACACGCCCTCGGGAGGGAGCGCCTCTTCTCAATGCAGATAAAAGGGAATGCCTAGTGGACAACTGGAAGACTCCAGATGTGCACTGGTAAAATGCTTTTTATTCAACAGCATAAAATTGTTCCACCCCTCTGTAGGTTAAAGAAGAAATACTTATGCAAACAAGCAGTTCCGCGTACCACATAAATGTCCATGTTGTTCATTAAAGCACACAAACAAGTGATGGCACCTACAAGAGCCTATCCACTTCCAAACCTCTGCTCCCCATCACAACCTTGTGTTAGAGGGAGAAGACCAATTTCTCACAGTGCACATGGAAAACATGGATTGACAGAGTTACAAAAAGGAAGGAGGCTGCCATTACCTAGTTTTGCACAACATGGAAGTGTACTGGATCCCAGAGGAGGAAGCATAGCCATATTTACACTGATGACCTGCAGCTCTACCTTGGACTCTAGAGAGCATAACAGGAAGTGGCTGACAAATTAAATTTACATTCGAGTCTTGTTAAAGACTGGTAGCAGCTAAATAAAAGAAATCTAAATCCATCTGAAATAGAAGTTTTATGGTTTAAAAAAAAAAAAGCACTAGCTTCACAAGTTTTTACTAGTCAGGAATGGGGTGCTTTATAGATCAGTTTACAATTTCACTGTTTCAGCATTATTATTCATTCGTCGCTGAGCATGGAGGCCCGAACTGCTGAAACTCCTAGAGGTACTTTTTTGGAAACTATTCCATGCTTGTCAACTTTGTTCTTTTGTAACTCAAACTGATTTAGCGACTGTAATCCGTGCATTAATAACTTCCAGATTGGATTTCTGCAGCCCTTTGTAGGCCTACCTCTAAAATAAAATCGGAGAAAGTTGCAGCTAATTCAGAGAGCTGCTGCACACTTCCTGTCTAGGGAACACATTAACCTGTTTTTCATTGCCTACCCCTTATCTATTAGGCAGAATTTAAAGTGTTCTCTTTAGCCCACAGAGCTCTAAATAATTCCGGCCCTCTACATTTAAAGATCGGCTCCAGAGCTATACTCCAATGCGTACGTTAGGATCCACTCAAGAGGCCTTTCTCCAGATTTCTCAATCTTCTAAAGTAAAACTACAGGGGAGTGTAAGTCAAGCATTTTTATGCTCCACCCCACGACTTTGGAATGGTCTCCAAAGGGAAGTTTCCCTTTCAAAGGACTTTCATAAATGTAAAAAGTTAACTAAGATCTGGCTTTTTGCCACTGCTTTTAAAGCATGAGGGAACTATTCAACTATATGATTGCTTTTAAGGTTTTACAGTGTTAGTTCTGTATGCAATCCCTAGAACATACATCTGATTCTCACTATTCTTTGTCTGATATTATAAGTCCTTATTTTCTCTGGCTAGGATTACCCTCATTTTGGCAGTTCTGATATTTTAAAATTTGTATTTTGTACTTTTTATGCTTGTTGGCCTTTTTATCATTTGTTCATTATCTCTGTTGTTTTTTGCATTCTATACAGTTGGTGGGATGTAACAACCCATCTTCTCCACGTTTCCACCAGGCAATAATAGCCATAAAAAAGACACATTAGGAATTATATCACCTTTCCTAATCAGAAGTTTCAATGGCAGGATATCAAAAGGGGCTTTCATGACATTGCTGGCCTACCTAATGTGACGAGGCAACTGACTGCATGCAAGTGGTGTTGACACCTACCAGAGAAAGGGAAGTGGTATACTGCAACTGTAATATGAAGTGGTTTGCGATGCCAATGTGCTCTCTCTCTGAATGTGGTGGCCAAGATCTCCATGACTACTCTATCCTGTATCATCCTTCTTCTTTAAGTAGCTTGAGGAGGACCACTTGCTAGGGGTGTGCATTCGGTCCCTACGTATTGGCAATCCGCAACGGATGTTGCCATATTCGTTGTATTCGTGGGGAAGCGAAACGTATCTAGATTTCCCACGAATACACGAATCTTTGCCGAATTATTCGGCCACCTAAATAAATCAATTTAAACAAACCCCCACCCTCCTGACCTTCCCCCCCAAGACTTACCAAAACTCCCTGGTGGTCCAGCGGGGGGTCTGGGAGCCATCCCCTGCACTCTCACACCCTTGGTGCCGGTTTCATCATGGCGCCGATAGCCTTTGACCTACTATGTCACAGGGGCTACAGGTGGCATTGGTCAGAGATAATGAACAAATGATAAAAAGGCCAACAAGCCTGTCACATGGCCATTGATGCCATCTTGTGCTCCTACCATGTGACAGGGGCTGACCAATGGCACCGGTAGCCCCTGTGACATAGGCAGCCGATGGGCCGAGGCAGGAGATCGCTCCGGGACCCCTGTTGGACCCCCAGGGACTTTTGGCCAGCTTGGGGGGGCCTCCTGACCCCCACAAGACTTGCCAAAAGTCCAGCGGGGGTCCGGGAGCAACCTCCTGCACTCCAGCCGTCGGATGCCAGTACTCAAAATGGCGCCGATCGCCTTTACCCTCACTATGTCACAGGGGCCGACACGAATAGAAATCGCCGTATTAACGCATCGGGGCGCCATATGGCCGAATGCAACGTTATCTGCTCCCCGACTAATCCGAATCCCGAATGTAATGTATGGCATCCCTCTGTACATCCCTACCACTTGCTTGGTAGGTGAGTAAAATGTTATTCTCACATCGGGGCCGATGCAATACAGTGCGCTCAGTCGAGCGCACCGTTTAACCTGCATTTGGATGCGGGTTGTGTAGGCGCTACCTAATCCCCTTATCCCCTTAGGATTAGTGCCTCGACAATGCACGGTGAAACTAATAGCGCTCATCACATGCAAATGCATGTTGATGAGGCTATTAGTTGATCACCTGAAATGCAAAAAAAAAAGTGCATCTAAAATGCACAGTTTTGCACTCAGAAATTAATGCCTGCTTTTCTGTACTTCCTTCTACATAATATTGTTGAGAAAATAAGTAGGAGGCAGGAAAACTTTTTAAAAGTTTAAAAAATAGTGCCGGCAGACAGGTTTGGGAAATGGACACTCAGTTAACAAGCATCTATTTCCCGAACCCGTGGCCGTGCGCCAATTAGGAAAACTGACGCCGATAAATTCAGCATTTGTTTTCCTAACCAGCGGATGGCCGCTGACAGCCAACCGCTCGTGGGCTCCCACTGATAAGGAGGCGCTAGGGGCACGGCAAGCAACCCTAGCGCCTCGACAATGCGACCCCTAATTTAAATATTGCATCAGCCCCATTGTTTTCCTGACATCCATGCACTCTCCTACTGAGACCAGGAAGGTCTCATACTCTCACATATCTAGCAGATCTCAGAAAAGCCTAGGTCATCCTGCAACCTAAGTAATCTCTGACATTTTTCTTAGGAGATGCAGAATATGGATGTTGAGCTTGGCATGAGAGACAATAAGCATGGCTGTTGTCACCTTTGTCCTTAATAAAATGGGACAGTATATTTTCTGCATGCAGCTGTTACAGAGAAATAAGAAGAAAAAAAGGCATAGTTTTTTGGTTACCACATGACAATCATGATATTTGTGTCTTTTTCTGGCTTTTCAATAACAAGGATTTTCTTTAAGATTTCATGTATTTGAGTGATTTTAAGCATGTATACGAAAAAACGTTATGTGGGCATTTGTATGGCTTTTGTGAATCAGTACCTAAGTGCAATGAGAGAGCTTATGTCTTCTGCTCCCTGTACTAGTGCAGAAAAGTGCTTCATAGCAGTTACATGTTTGAATACACAAAGTGAAAAGACAGGTAAACTGGATGTGGCAGTGTCAATTTCTAGAGCACTCCTACCACTTGATCCATAATAATCCCTTATTAGTTGCAAAAGGGTAGTAGGAGCTGCCACATGAGAAAGCAGCAATGAAGAACCCAGAAGAAAAAGTGACCTACAAAACAAAGACGTGGGCAATGTCCTAAACTGTGATGCATAAGCAGAAAAGGACCCACTCTCATAAAAAAAACAAACTTTTTTGAAGGAGTTAATAAACATGTGGATAAAGGTGAACCGATAGATGTAGTATACTTGGATTTTCAGAAGGCGTTTGACAAAGTTCCTCCTGAGAGGCTTCTAGGAAAAGTAAAAAGTCATGGGACAGGTGGCGATGTCCTTTCATGGATTACAAACTGGCTAAAAGACAGGAAATAGAGAGTAGGAGTAAATGGACAATTTTCTCAGTGGGAGTGGACAGTGGAGTGCCTCAGGGATCTGTATTAGGACCCTTACTTTTCAATATATTTATAAATGATCTGGAAAGAAATACGACGAGTGAGATAATCAAATTTGCAGATGACACAAAATTGTTCAGAGTAGTTAAATCACAAGCAGATTGTGATAAATTGCAGGAAGACCTTTTGAGACTGGAAAATTGGGCATCCAAATGGCAGATGAAATTTAATGTGGATAAGTGCAAGGTGATGCATATAGGGAAAAATAACCCATGCTATAATTACACAATGTTGGGTTCCATATTAGGTGCTACAACTCAAGAAAGAGATCTAGGCGTCATAGTGGATAACACATTGAAATTGTCAGTTCAGTGTGCTGCGGCAGTCAAAAAAGCAAACAGAATGTTGGGAATTATTAGAAAGGGAATGGTGAACAAAACGTAAAATGTCATAATGCCTCTGTATCACTCCATGGTGAGACCGCACCTTGAATACTGTGTACAATTCTGGTCGCCACATCTCAAAAAAGATATAATTCACGATGTTACTAAACGAATGGCGGTATATAAAGAACCTCAAATAAATAAATAAATATATAAATAATTGCGATGGAGAAGGTACAGAGAAGGGCTACCAAAATGATAAAGGGAATGGAACAGCTCCCCAATGAGGAAAGACTAAAGAGGTTAGGACTTTTCAGCTTGGAGAAGAGACGGCTGAGGGGGGATATGATAGAGATGTTTAAAATTATGAGAGGTCTAGAACGGGTAGATGTGAATCGGTTATTTACTCTTTCAGATAATAGAAAGACTAGGGGGTACTCCATGAAGGTAGCATGGGGCTCATTTAAAACTAATCGGAGAAAGTTCTTTTTTACTCAACGCACAATTAAACTCTGGAATTTGTTGCCAGAGGATGTGGCTAATGCAGTTAGTATAGCTGTGTTTAAAAAAGGATTGGATAAGTTCTTGGAGGAGAAGTCCATTATCTGCTAATAAGTTCACTTAGAGAATAGCCACTGCCATTAGCAATGGTAACATGAAATAGATTTAGTTTTTGGGTACTTGCCAGGTTCTTGTGGCCTGGTTTTGGCCTCTGTTGGAAACAGGATGCTGGGCTTGATGGACCCTTGGTCTGACCCAGTATGGCATTTTCTTATGTTCTTATGTTTCTTAAGTACCTATTGCCTTCTAGAAACATGGCTATGGGGAATTAGCAAATTATAAATAAGTCTAACACAAGTGTAGAGAAGGATTGCGTGATAGCATCTGGGGGAACCTCATATGGTGCCTTCAATAGGCTGCTGATGCCTTGCGGGCTAATGCAACTTCAACCCCACAACTGAGGATATTGGATGTGTTATAATCATTGGGGAATTAGCAACATATTCTGCATAAACAATGATGTGAGGTGAACAAGTCATCACCAAAATATTATGAAAAATAAATTAGCATCGTAATCAAGATTAGTTAAGTTCCTCCATCTTCAAAAGGAAAAATAATATGAACTTAGTTCCTTATAGTCTTTAACCACAGCATAAGCTCATATTAAACTCAATTTCAGCGCTGGAAGCACAAGATGTACAATGGTGTCCCCATTCTTGTAAATATGTAACACTAAACTGAATTCAGTTCATAGGAGACTATCACCTTCTCATCTATGTCAGGTGCCTCATACTACAAAAACCAGAATAAAGATCAGGATAATCTTATTAGAACTAATGAAAATCACCAAAGTATAGTTCTGACAGAGTAGGCAAAGTAAACCGAAATGAGACCCATGTACTAATAGTCTCCTTTTCTGTTAAAAAAAAAAAAATTCTACTTATAGTCCTAATGCCTGATGCACTGCCCAGCTGCTTAACATACCATAGACCTATTACCTCATAGCCGCAAAGACAATTCTGCAATTACATACAAGGAACGAGAAACTGGGAAATCAGTGCAGCCATCTGTTGATCATCCCCATTACATTACCCCACAAAAATAAATAAATAAATCTAGATCAATGAAAGACTACTCATATTATTAACTCTTTTCCTACCAAAGTCCGCCAGCTTTAGCTCCCCAGTGTCACTGATCAGGAGGTTCTGTGGCTTCAGATCTCTGTGCAAAATGTAACGCTGGTGAATGTAAGACAATCCCCGCAGCAGCTGAAACAAAAACAACTGAAAAAGAGGGAACAAAGAAAAGAGTTAGGGATTTTAGTGACCTGGCTACAGACCTCTGCATGCTTTAGGCAGTGCTTGAAGTATCGCACTTCTGTTTGCAAGATACCCCACTACCGCCACCATGAATAATAAATACTGCAGATTATGTACCATAAACTGGGAAACTGCAGGTTGTTTAAGCATTAGCCAAGCTATTTTATATAATGTGACAGGCCTGGGCTTTTCACAGAAGAGCAGTGTGCATTCAGTGGGAGCTAATTCAAATCCAAGCTTCTTTGAAATGAATAGGTTTTAAGGTAGGGGGGGGGGGTAGGGTAACACCATGTTCTTGTTACTTTTTCTGCTCCAGTTTTGCAAATACATACAAAATACATTTTGCCCCTCATGCTGCAATGAAGTTTGCAAAGCAACAGAAATGTTTATTAGGAAAGGAAAATATTACATTTTATATCTGAGTTCTGAGGAAACATCTTCCCCCCCCCCCCCCCCCCCCCGCAATAAAGTGTCAAACCCCATCAGCCTGGCACATAATTCTCTATCTTTATTGCAGTTCAGAAAAAATTATTGACAAAAGGCTCCATTTCTTCCAAACTGTAATTATATTACATTTACCCATATGGCCTTAGAGATTAGCTTGCTGCCTGCAGACAGATGTGTATCTTATACTAATTATAGGAAAAACTGTTACTAGCAGAAACAAATATATATATATCTATATGTGTCTTTGTTGTAGCTCTGTTTTATATATATATTTGTTTCTGTTAGTATATATATATGGAACAGAGCTACAACAAAGACAATCCAGAGAGTACAAACAATGGGGCCCATGCAATATAAAGGGCGGAAAGCGGGCGCCGAAAAGTCCCCAAAATTAGGGGGGGTCGCACTAGCAAGGAGGCGCGACCTTAGCGCCTCCTTCTTAACGTGACCTGCCGCGGCTGCCAGTTATGATCACCGACGCCGGTAAACTTGACGTCTGTTTTCATAACCGGCCGTCTGCCAGTAATGAAAACGGACGCCAAGTTTATCGGTGGCCGTTTTCATTATTAGCAGGTGGCCGGTTATGAAAACCGATGCCGAGTTTACCGGCGTCGGTCTTCATAACTCGGCGGTCTGCAGAGTTTGGTTTTTTTTTTTATTTTTTATTTAAGAAAAGTAGTACAGAAAAGCAGTTTTTTTCTGCTTTTCTGTACTTCTTTTACCTGCGCTCAGCTATTAACGCCTGCTCCATGCAGGCGTTAATAGCTGAGCGATAAATGTACATCTGAGAAGCACATTTATTTTTTTGGATGCGGAGTGAATGAGTAATAGCCTCATTCATATGCATTTGCATGTGATGAGCGCTATTACATTCACTCCGCGTCCGACACGGGTTAAATAGGCGCTAATCCCTCTATTGTATTAGAGGGTGGATTAGCGCCTATTTAACCCGCGTCGGAGTGCGGGTTATACAGTGCGCTCGGCTGAGCGCACTGTATTGCATCGGCCTCAATGGGTGCCACTCACCCAAATCAAAGAGTGCCATAGAAATTCCCACTTTCCTTTCCAACATTTGCTGTGGAAATTGGGTTATGCTGGGTACATCTAATTCATCAGTGAAAACTAAAAGCAATTGCAGTGCGTGACTATGGCTGAGATTTGAAGAAAAAAGTATAAAGTAACTGCCCTCCCCCAACACACACACACACAATTGGTTTCAATGGACATTTGTCAGTTTCTGCCTCACTGAGGCAAAGACTATTTAGATAGCACTGAAGGGATCACAGATTTGGAACTATCACAGATATGCATGGGAAACATTCATTCATACACTTAAGACGACAGATCATCTGCTCAGCGCTGGAATTTGATTAGGGCTTACTTAATAGAAGATTCTACCATTATTAGCCCTGCCACCACTGCACTAAACTGCTTATTGCAAAGCAGTCCTGCCAGATCACTTTATAATGCTGGCTAAAAGGAGGATATAAGGGAAGATGTGATTGTTGTGCAGTTTGCTTGTTTATTTTTGTTTGGAGTTTTTCTGCAGAAGGGGTTTTCGCAGGATCCTCAACACTAAGAAGTAGAGATGTGAATCGGAACCAGAATCGGATCCAATTTCAGTTCCGATTCACATCTCTATAGATGTGAATCGGAACCAGAATCGGATCCGATTTCAGTTCCGATTCACATCTCTACTAAGAAGTGAATTTTCAAAAGCATCCCGTGCATAAAAGCAATTTTCAAAATCCCATTTACATGCATGAAGTCCATTTACATATGCAAAACCTTTTGAAAACTCAGCCCTATGGAGTGACTTTTCAAAGGAGTTGTGTGTGTAAAAGCATTTTTTGGGTGGGAGATTCAGGCTGACATGCTAGAGGGCCTAGCACTGGGTGAACTGAAGGCGGTTAGTTATCAGCAAAATGGTGAATCCAAGTACATGCACAAGTATTTACAGAACAGTATTTGCACAGACTACTAAAAATACCTGCCTCTGCATTTTATTCAGTGTTATTTAGCAGACATTGCATATTTTTAGCTAAGATATGTGTGTGAACTTTTTTAAAAGAAGAAAAGAAATTAAATTTTTCTGGCATTAGAAATATATATGTTTACTATAATATACATGTGTTCTTTTGGGGCAAAAATATGCAAAATTGTATAAACTGTGCTGCACTTGCCACACAGTTTATAAAATACTTGCATAAGTCTCACCTGCCCAGCACTTGTGAGCACTAATTCTATACCATGGTCCAATTTGAAAATTGGTTCCCAAAGGACTTCATTTTCAACGTTTTACGTGCATGAAACTGGGTTTTATTTGCGTACATGGGCTTTTGAAAATTGCTACATGCAAAAGTCCTGTCTGATTTCAACTGCCTGAGTCCATTAGCAGGTATAAAAATGTTTGGTCTGGGTAAGAGTATTTCCTTCTGTGCCTTCTGCCCTTCACAGTGAACGATTCCTCTGCTATTGAGTAGCATGGAGTGTTTTGCCTCTGGGGAGTTTCTCGTTGAAGACAATGCCACTGGGAGGGTGTCAGGCCTGCCAAATCCAGATACAACTTTATTTATTTATTTAAAATTTTTTATATAACGCTTTTGCAACCAAGGTTGATCAAAACAGTTTACAAGTCGGCATATACATAATTAATACATAATTAAAATCACATCAAAACAAGTAAAACAAAAACAACAATACAAAAACAATGCTAAAAGTAATAAATTCTTCATAGTTAAATGTACCAGAACTGGTTTATTTGGAATCATGAAGTCGAGGCAGATCCAAATGCTATAGAAAACAGATACGTTTTTAAATGTTTCTTGAATTCTTTGCGATTTGTTATTTGTCTTAGGGAATCTGGGATTGAGTTCCAAAGAAGGGGGCCAGCAACTGAGAAGGCACATCTTCTGGTTATATCAAGTCTTGCTAGATATATAGTTGGTAGGGGTGTGCATTCTTTTCGCCGTATTGGCGATCCGCAACGTATATTGTACTATTCGTAGTATTCGTGGGGAAGCAAAACGTATCGCAATTCCCCACGAATACACGAATCTTCCCCCGAATTATACGGCCACCTAAATAAAAATTTAAACAAACCCCCCACCCTCCTGAACCCCCCCAAGACTTACCAAAACTCCCTGGTGGTCCAGCGGGGAGTCCGGGAACCATCCCCTGCACTCACACCCTCGGTGCCGGTTTCATCATGGCGCCGATAGCCTTTGTCACAGGGGCTACCGGTGCCATTGGTCAGCCCCTGTCACATGGCCATTGGCGCCATCTTTTGCTCCTACCATGTGACAGGGGCTGACCAATGGCACCGGTAGCCCCTGTGACATAGTATGGGCAAAGGCTATTGGCGCCATTTTGAGTAGTGGCATCGGACGGCCAGAGTGCAGGAGGTCACTCCGGGACCCCCGTTGGACCCCCAGGGACTTTTGGCCAGCTTGGGGGGGCCTCCTGACCCCTACAAGACTTGCCAAAAGTCCAGCGGGGGTCCAATAGATATTTATATGAGTAACTTAATAGATATTTATATGAGTAACTTTGTATAGTTACTGGGAAGAATATTCTCCTGACAGAAATGTATATCAAATAGGATTGCCATATACAAATTGGTAACACTTAATCCACAACAGAGATTCCACACCAAGTGGACACTTCAATACTACAACAAATACTTGGTGGTAATATTTAAATTGGATGTTCACTGAAAATCAATTCGATTTTTATTGAATCTTTTAATTTAATAAAAATTTTTTGTAGGAGATGGGAATGGTTTCATACAATGTATACGGCAACCCCCTTGGTGCCTTTAACTCTTTAATCATAAACACATCCTCCAACCTCCATTTTTTATTTTATTTTAACAAATTATATTTTTTTTAAAAAATCTTTAGGAATTAAATTTCAGTGGATATCACTTTTTAATCCATTAGTTATTATTAATTTATTTCCATCTTCTTCTCTCTGTACAAATGGGATTTGTACAGAGAGAAGCTAAGTACAGCACATTTATTTCTGACAGTTTGCATGAACATTTAGTAGTACATTTGTACAGAGAGAAGAAGATGGAAATAAATTAATAATAACTAATGGATTAAAAAGTGATATCCACTGAAATTTAATTCCTAAAGATGTTTTTAAAAAAATATAATTTGTTAAAATAAAATAAAAAATGGAGGTTGGAGGATGTGTTTATGATTAAAGAGTTAAAGGCACCAAGGTGGTTGCCGTATACATTGTATGAAACCATTCCCATCTCCTACAAACATTTTTTATTAAATTAAAAAATTCAATAAAAATCGAATTGATTTTCAGTGAACATCCAATTTAAATATTACCACCAAGTATTTGTTGTAGTATTATATACAAATTGGTGGCAAGTTACTACACATCTAATATCATAAAAGAGTCAGCCATTTACTTTTTTAATTTGGCCCTTTTAGATAATAGAAAAACAATCCATGAAAAAAAGGTTTAGAAAACATCTTGAGCAGTCATACAGTTCATTCCCCAGCATAGGGACTGAAGCTGGGGGATGAACCTCACTCTCCTATTAGGTCCTCTGATTCTTCTTGCCTCATCCCCCCTTATTTGTATTACCACATCAAATCCATTTTTTCTCAGTTATCTATAACAAACTGCACCTTCTCGCCCCTCTCACTTCCTCTTTTCATCTCTCCCTCCAACTACCTCTCCCCATATTCTTCTCTTGCCCGTCTCTTCCTCTTTCTTATTGATCCCATCTTCCCTATTGATCCCATCTTCCCTCACATTCCTTTTCTTATCTACCTCAATCTTAATTGCCCCAATATTCCTATTTTTTTTCACAGCCTCTTCATGTTTCTCCCTCTGCCATTTACCCTCCATGATCCTTTCCCTATCTACTTTCTTCAAGTTCCTGCCATCTCCATTATCTTACCTTCATTGGGCCACTGCGGGCACAGCCAGCAGCATAAGGACAAAGAGAGAGTGAGCACTGTGTCCCCATGCTCCCAGTTACAGATATGCCTGCCAAAGGTTCGTGGAATAGGAGTAGAGTGGAATCAGAGAAAAGTAGCCTCAGTCATCCATAAAGTCTTTCTTTAGCAGATGGCTAGACAAATTCTGCTGGTGGCAGGAAACAGACCAGCTGATGGAATGACCAGAAGGTCATCTGCAGATTTTGGCCTCTCACATTGCAGGAAAAGACAACATAAAAGCGGACTTTCTCAGCAGGGAGTGTCTGGACCCAGGAGAGTGGGTGTTGACAGCCAAGGTGGTTCAGCTGATTGTGGATCGCTGGGGCTTTCCGTTCCTAGACCTGCTGGTGACTTCTCGAAATGCAAAAGTTCCTCACTTCTACAGTCGCTGGAGAGATCAGTGATCCCTGGGAATAGGCACTCTCGTACAGGTGTGGCCAGAAGACATATTGCTTTATTCCTTGCCTCCATGGCCCTTGCTGGGCAGGATAATTCGCAAGATCAAAGGCCACAAGGGGCTAGTACACCTGGTGGGGAAGAGAGGGGAAGGGGGAAGGAAGGTTAGGCAGGGGGTTAGGGGACTGGGGAAAGCCCGACTGTGTCGCCGCGCCTACTTTGCCAAATTCCCTCCCCCCTTGCACACGCTACCTGCACATGCACACGCGGATTGTAAAACCTGGTGCACATGTGTGCGTGGCCACCCGAATTTCTAACATGCGTGCTGGTGCGCATGTTATAAAATCAGCACGTCCATGTATGTGCATCTTTTAAAATCTACCCCATGTGTTTTAATATTGTGAATTATCTTTAATTATTCCAACGTAATGCACGTTTAAACTTTGTTCTAAGATCTTTCCCTCCTCTCCCCAAGTATTAGAGTTGTGCTGCACACAGAGCATTTCAGAAGTGTGCTGTAACACAAATGCATGTACTACAGTATATACAGCACATACACAATTCACTTTACCAATGCAGTTCTTGAAAGAATTCCTAATACTGACTAGAGATGTGCATTCGTTTATCACGAATTAGGCAATCTCAACTAAATTGCCTAATTCATGGTGGTTCGGGGGACCAGAACCACGAAATGGATTTTACCCGAACTTCGGGGAAAATTTGTTTTTCGGGTTTGGGGGGGGGGCGCACATTTATTAAAAAAAAACAAAAAGCCACCCCAACCCTTCAAATTTAATGTATTACAATCCCTGTGACATTGTAAGGGTAAAGGGCAAAGGGCCATCGGCACCATTTTGATTCATAGCAGGCCCGACAGCCTGATGGCCCGGAGGGAGAGATCGCTCGCAGGACCCCGCTGGACCACCAGGGCTTTTAGTAAGTCTTGGGGAGGAATCGGGATGGTGGGGGGATTGTAATACAGTAAATTTGAAGGGTTGGAGTGGTTTTTTTCCTGATTTGGATTTTTTTTTTTTGATTCGTTTTTCCGGGTTCGGGTTTCAGCTTAGTTTTTGCTGGAAAACGATCCGTGGGAAAACGAGTTTTCCCACAAAGCGCCCGAACTGAAACCCAACCCAGAACAACTAAACCCATCTCTAATACTGACCTCCATCACTTCGCTTTTCACTTTTTAACCCTGATTTCAGGGGTGGTTCTATAATGAGGCAGGGTGACACGGCTGCCTCAGGTGGCAGAATTTTGAGGTAGCAAACAAATGCTCCACTCAAAACGCCCCTGTGGCATCTGCCTCACACACTGCAAACTGCAAAACACCTAGAAAAATAAAAAGATGCACTATCCTATGTCATTATGGCGCCAGCACCATGCAGAATCATCATTTTCTGCCACCTTTGTTTCTCATGGTTTGGTGCCTGGATGCAGTGTTGCCAACCTTGCTTATTTACTGCAAATTTGAGCTTGTTGTTTTGGGGAATCACTTTTATTTTTTTTTTTTTACTGGGTATCTAGAACTGACCAAGGCTTTCTTTATTGATATAGGGCCCTTAGAAGATTTTCTTGTAATGTCTTATAGCCAAATTGCCAGATTACAGTTAATGTTGGGTCATGGTATGCATAGTCTCGGGATGTGCTCTACTTCTTGGTTATTTAGACAACATTTAACAGTTGTGTTGGAGATGTTTTGGCTCAGTTCTGCTGGTGATGTGAGATCTAGGGATATATGAATGATAGAAAATGAAAAAAAATGCCTTTATTCTGTAGATGCTGCATTTCTATATCTAGAGAATGTGCATTTCTATATTTCTAAGGCCAGGACTGAAGTGGTGGGGGTGGGGAATAGGGAGAGTGCTGAGGTCAGGGGGAGAGAGAAAGTGTGCCCACAGCCTCTAATCCATGTCAGTTTCACCTTTCACCCTTCTCCCACTCCCCCCCCACCCCCTGCTGACTTTCTTACCCTTTGACCTGAGTTGCAGGGATCAATGTGGGGGTTGTGAGGTGCAACCAATTACTTTTGGCCAGCACGCCATATGCCCTAGAGCCGGTCCTTTGAGTGAGAGTCCCTTGATCACCACCACTAAGATTCATCCTGAGTTGCCCTGCTTGAAGGCAAAACACATGGTTATTCTGACCGAAGGGGGTGGGAATCTGAGTGTGAGGTAGCTGCAGCCGCGCACTGCTGTTGAATGTATGCGTTTAGGGTGTTGGGGGGGGGGGGAGGGGCAGCATCTCATTTCTTGCCTCAGGCAGCAGGTTACCTTGAGCTACCCCCTGCCTAAAGACATTTAGTTAATAGACCAAAATGTTGATCTGTACGTACTAATCTTTATATTAAATATTTAAAACTTTAATTATACTATTGCGCCATACCTGTGATAAAGCAATTTTGAGAAAACATAGGAACACAGGACATGATGGCAGAAAGCCATCCGGTCTGCCCAGCTGTGACTCTTCTACTTTGGGTTAGATGGGCAGATAAATTCCAACATTCGACCCAACACCAGCTCCCAGCCCTACTTACTCGAAGGTGCTCCAAGTCCCCGCTCTTCCCGCCCTCCCCCCACCTGCCTCTTTTCTAAATTAGGATTTTACTCTGAAAAGGGTTTTGGTTGATTTTATATAATGAACATCGTTGAAAGTATTTTTGTGTGGCACATCTGAGTGGAAAATGGATGGAATCGATCTGAACAGAATGTACTCATGCAGAACTCAGCAAAGCCAAATATTTTTCCTGCCATATAAACAGTATGTTCTTTTTTTTACGTGCTATGAATCCGTTAACATTCAAAATGCACAAAGAAATCGAGAACGCGTTTCATTCTTGACTTTTTTCTTACACCGGGCATGCATGCGTGTCAACAGGAATAGAACCTATGAAAAAGTCTAAACAGGAGGAGGAACACAATCACACAATAGAAAAGATTGTATTTTGTGGACAGCAGGCAATATTTACATCAAGTTTAAATGTATCATTTTCAATTTTTTCTTTTTTTTCCTTCTGAATCATTTATTGTTAAGACAAACATACTGCATATAATTTATACATATTTACTGGTTTTACAATATTCCTTAAAGTGATTGCATCATATAAAAACTGATTAATTTTCACACTGTGCAATGCTATAAACTATTATTGTCTCAGGCAGAAAGCCAATCAGGAAGCATGATGCCATATTTAATGTCCAAATACTAGGCTGGTATATTTAACAATCACTTCTCAAACCCATCTGCCAAAGACAACCTTAATTTGGCATAACATTGCTCTGTTTGCTGTACACCTGCTCATCCTCTGGACTATGAATGATAAATAACTTCTGAGCGGTAATCCAGTTCAGAGCCTCCTAATTAGCACAAGTATCATGCTAAAAGAGGGATTTGGGTTGACGGAGACAATACAACCTCAGCTATCACTGCATATGACACAGTCCTGGTTAGGAGCATGCTCTAAACTACATGTAAGGGAAGTGATAAAAAAAATAATGCACTGCAATTTGCAAGGAAATCAGTGAAACCAGGTAATGTAATGCACATATGTAAAAAAGGGTGAATATGAGGCATGCACAGGAATCGGGATAAATCAAATCCAATCCAACTACTAAAGCATTGTTAAGAAACAATTTATACATTTCTAGTTAAGCTAAAAGTGATTATCTATAAAAGGATAAGTGTGCTACTATTTAAATGAAACAATAATGTTTAGGGATAAATAGGTATGTGCTACTAGGCCTTCAATAAGACCTCTTTTCAAAAAAGGGAACTAATCAACATTAATACAGCATGGCAATCAAGTACTGATACTATATGTTTCCCATAATTTTAATATGGTAATTAGCTAACTTCTGCTTTTCACAAACTTATACATATTCATAACAATAGTACCCTAAGGCATAGACCCAGGCTGGTAATTTCCAAATTGGTCATTAACTCCTGAAATTGTCAATTTGTCAAGAATAAATATTACTTTAATAAACAGAATGCACAACCTCCATTACTGATGTGACGCATAAACCAAGAGTAATGTTCTAAAGTGTCTGATTTTTCACAGATTAAGTAAGACGTGACACGTTAACAAGAGTGTTAATCAAACCAGGAGCCAGACTACTGCTGTTAGAATGCGAAAGTGATAGAGACGGGATAGGGTGGCAGAGAACCCCTGTTACAGGCAAGTAACTCCATTCTCTCTGAGGACAAGCAGGATGACAGTCCTCACACATAGGGAATCCCAGGCTGCAGGCTGCTGTGAACAAAAATGGGAAAATTCAACCCTCAAAACAGTGCCAATGGGCAAAACCGCTTTTGGTAGGGACAGGGCATCTTAATGTTTACTATTTTGTTTTTTTAATGGTTATCTGGAGCCAAAATAAAGGGCTCTAGCAGGGTTGGAGTTAGGTTCTATACCTCAAAAAGACACTGGAGGATAGCCTATTGTGTTTGGAGTCCCAGTCAAAACATTAGTAAGATGTAAATATGTGGCAAGCTTTACATATCTCTTTACAGGCAGATCTCAGGTGGGATACTAATACCACTAGGATTCTAACTCCATGAGCCTTGACATTCCCTACTAGATCCAGGCCTGCCTGGGTGTTAGAGAAGGAGACATATTCTGCTAGTCAAACAGAAACATAATGCTTGGCTATGGTAATACCAAGCTTATTAGTGTCAAATGAAAGAAAAGCTAGGTGGACTATCTGAGGGCTTCAGACTGCCCCAGGAAGACTACAATTGCCTTGCCTTTCCAGATGTTGTCAGTCATAGGCAGAGACGTATGATGCGTGTGTACAACTGCAAAAATCTTTGTATAAAATGGATGTCTGGAACCTACTGACTCCAAGTGCTGAAGTGACTTCCCTCCAAAATATGACCTGCCTTAAGATTACCAGACACTATCACCCCAAGATCCCTCTCCCAGTCCGTGCACAATAGGCTTTCATTCCCCAACCCCCCCAATCACATATAGCTCTTTTGAACTACTGTACCCCAGATGCATGACTCTGCACTTCTTGGCACTAAATCCAGTTGCCAAATCTTCAACCACTCTTCAAGCTTTCTTAAATCACTTTTCATTCTCTCTACTCCTTCAGGCATGTCCAGTCTGTTGCAGATCTTAGTATCATCTGCAAATAGACAAACATTGTATTCCTTCCACAACTGTATTCACAAAGATATTGTACAGAACCGGTCCCAAAACTGATTCTCATGGCACTCCACTTGACACTGTTTCTCTTCAGAATAGGTTCCATTTACTATTACACACTGTCTTCTGTAATCAACCAGTTTGTAATCCACTCCACCACCTTGATGCCCACTCCCAAGCTTCTCATTTTATTCATGAGCCTCCATACAGGTCCATATCAAAACCTTTGCTGAAATCTAAATAAATAATATTGACCACTCTTCTTTAATCCAATTCTCTAATCACTTACTCAAAAAAATCAATCAGTTTTGTCTGACAGGACCTTCCCCGGTGAACTTGTGCTGCCTCAGATCAAGCAACCCACTGGATTGTAGAGAGTTTACTATCCTTTCCTTCAGTAGAGTCTCTGTTAATTTTCCCACCATCAAGGTGAGGCTAATCACAGCCTGTAGTTTCCAGCCTCCTTTCTCCTACCAATCTTGTGAAGCAGGACCACAACTGTTCTTCTCCAGTCTTGTGGCACTGCTCCCATTTCCAGGGATCTATTGAACAGGTCTTTCTGCAGACCTGCCTGAACATCTCTGAGCTCCCTCATATCCTGAGATGCACCTCATTCTGCCCCATGGCCTTGTCTGCTTTCAGTTTTACTAGCTCTTCCCATACATTTTCTTCTGTAAATGGAATTTCATCTACTCTATCCTCATCTATGATCTTGTCAGCCAGCAATAGTCCTTTCTCCAGGGTCTTCTTTAGTGAACATTGAAGTGAAGTATTTGTTTAATATTTCTGCCATTTCTTCATCTCTCTCCACACATTGTTCCTTATCATTTTTCAATTTCACAATACCACTTCAGACCTTCATTCTTTCTCTGATATATCTGAAAAATGTTTTGTCACCTTGCTTTACCTCTTTGGCTTCTACTTGATCCTTTATTTTCCTGATTTCTTTCTTTGTCTCCCTCAGTTTCACCATGAATTCTTCCCTGTGTTCCTCTTTTGGAGATCCTTTATATTTATTTATTTAACACTATTCTTTTTGCCTTTATTTTTTCAGCCACCTCCTTTGAGAACCAGATCAGTTAACCTTTCTTCTTACTCTTGTTTACTTTTCTAACATACAGATTTGTTGCCTTTGTAATAGCCACTTTTAATTTGGACTATTGTTGTTCCATCTCACCCATTTTCTCCCAGTCTTCTAGTTTTTCCTCCACATACATTCCCATTTTGACAAAGTCCATATTTTTGAAATTAAAAACTTGGGTCTTCATTTGAATTCCCTGTACCCTATTTGCCATATCAAACCATACCATTTAATGATCGCTGGTTCTCAGGTGGATACCTTGCTGGACATCAGAGACATTATCCCCATTAATGAGCAGTAGGTTAAGTATCAAACCCTTCCGCATGGGTTCCATTTCCATTTGTTTGAGAGGAGCCCCTTAAAAGGCATCCACTATCTCTCTACTTCCTGTAGATTCTGCAGAAAGGATACATTAATCCTTATCCAGCAGATTAAATTGTCCAAGGAGCAACATTTCTCCCTTCTTTCCAATCTTTTGGATGTCTTCGGCTAGATCTCTGTCCAGTTCTTCTGTTTGAGTCAGAGGTTTGTAGACCACACCAGTAAAAAGGGAAGCACCATTTTTTTTTTTTAGAATGGTCTATAATGTTTCCTCCTTACCCCACATCCCTTGCAATTCAGTTGTTTGGATATTGATTTTGACACAAAGAGCTGCTACTCCCCTTTTCTGTCCTCTCTGTCCTTCCTTAAGTTATAGCCCAGGATGGCCATATCCCAGTCATGAGATTCAGTGAAACATGTCTCTGTAACAGCAATGATATCCAAGTCTGCCTCTACCATTAGGGACTGCAGGTCTGGGATTTTATTGCCTACACTACAACTTTTCTCCCTTAGGGCTGGATTTTCTATCTTCACACACCTTCCTGAATTGCGCAGTAACTGGGGTGGGCTTGCGAAAGCAGGCAGCGATCGCACCACTGCAATGTTATCGCTGCCAGCTTTTGCACCCAATAGCGCCACCGTGAAACGTGGCGCTATGTGTCTAATCTTCTTCCTTAGAATTTGTGTGTCTAATCTTCTTATGTGTCTAATCTTCTTCCTTAGAATTTGGGAAATTGTTTAGTACTGCATGCACATCATTTCTATCAAGGTCATTGGTCCCCAGATGGATGATAACATTAATATAAGAGTCCCTACTTTCTTCTATAATTGCTTGGACTACCTGGTTTGTAATTCTATTAGCTGAGGATTTCAGAAGGCATTTAACTGTTTTTCCCCATCAAAATGAGTTCCCAAATTGGTTCTTTTGATGACTGAGTCTCACAGCAGAAGCTTCCTTTTATGACATTTGATGATGTTAAATGGTTTCTGGGTGTGTTGGGTGACTACGTCCCTTTCCGATATCACAATATTCTACTACTGTGGCTTCTTCATTTTCCACTGTAGAACAGGCATTATGTAAGGTTAACAGCAGGGTTTTCTTCACAGGCTATATTCTGCCAGAGCCCACTGTAATCCAATTATTCTTGAGTTTCTGAATCCAACATCCATCAAGCCAAGCATCCTGTTTCCAACAGTGGCCAATCCAGGTCACCTATCAAAATACCAAACAGTAAGTATAACCCATAAAATGCAGTGATAGGCAGTGGTTATTCCCCAAGTCTACTTGGTTAGTTACAATTCATGGACTTCTCCAGGAATTTGTACAAACCTTTTTTAAACACAGCTACAATAACTGCCTTAAGCACAACATTTGGCTTAATTGTATGTTGAGTGAAAGAATTTTCTATGATTTGTCTTTAATGTGCTACCTGCTAACTTCAGGGAGTGTTACTTGGTCTTTTTATTTTTTTTAAGTAACCAATTTATATTTATCCATTCTATTGCACTCATGATTGTATACACCTCTATCATATCCACGAAAGGACATCGCCTCCTATCCCATAACTTTTTAGTTTTCTTAGAAGCCTTTCATGAGGGACTTTGTCAAATGCGTTCTGAAAATCCAAATACACTACATCTACTGGTTCACCTTTATCCACATGTTTATTAACCCCTTCAAAAAAATGAAGCAGATTTGTTAAGCAAGACTTCCCTTGGGTAAATTCATGTTGACTGTGTTCCATTAAACCATGTCTTTCTATATGCTCTACAATTTTGATCTTGAGAATAGTTTCCACTATTTTTCCCAGCACTGAAGTCAGGCTCACTGGTCAATAGTTACTCGGATCGCCCCTGGAGCCTTTTTTTATATATTGGGGTTACATTGGCCACCCTCCAGTCTTCAGGTACAATGGATGATTTTAATGATAGGTTACAAATTTTAACTAATAGATCAGAAATTTCATTTTTTAGTTCCTTCTGTACCCTAGGATGCATACCATCCAGTCTAGGTGATTTGCTACTCTTTAGTTTGTCAATCTGGCCTACTACATCTTCCAGGTTCACAGAGATTTTGTTCAGTTCGTCTGACTCATCACCCTTGAAAAGAATCTCCGGAACTGGTATCTCCCCAACATCCTCATTAGTAGACCAGGAAGCAAAGAATTAATTTAGACTTTCTGCAATGGCCTTATCTTCCCTAAGAGCCCCTTTAACCCCTCGGTCATCTAATGGTCCAACCAACTCCCTTACAGGTTTGTTTCTGATATATTTTAAAAAAGTTTTTATTATGAGTTTTTGCCTCTACAGCCAACTTCATTTCAAATTCTCTCTTCACCTGTCTTATCAATAAGAACATAATAAATTGCCATGCTGGGTCAGACCAAGGGTCCATCAAGCCCAGCATCCTGTTTCCAACAGAGGCCAAACCAGGCCACAAGATCTTAACTTGACAATGCTTATGTTTTATCCTATTTTCTTCAGATGGATCCCTTCTTCCAATTTTTGAAGGATTTTTTTTTTGGCTAAAATAGCCTCTTTCACCTCATCTTTTAACCATGATGTTAATCGTTTTGCCTTCCTTCCACCTTTCTTAATGCGTGGAATACATATGGACTGTGCCTCTAGGATTATATTTTTAAACAATGTCCATGCCTATTGAACACTTTTAACCTTTGCAGCTGCACCTTTCAGTTTTTTTCTAACTATTTTCCTCATTTTATCAAAGTTTCCCTTTTTAAAATTTAGTGTTAGAGCTGCAGATTTACTTATTGTCCCCCTTCCAGTTATTAGTTTAAATTTGATCATGTTATGATCACTGTTGCCAAGTGGCCCCACCACCGTTACTTCTGTCACCAAATCTTGCGTTCCACTAAGAATTAAATCTAAAATAGCTCCCTCTCTTGTTGGTTCCTGAATCAATTGCTCCATGAAGCAATCATTTATTACATCCAGGAACTTTATGTCTCTAGCAAGTCCTGATGTTACATTTACCCAGTCAATATTGGGGTAATTGAAATCTCCCATTATTATTGCACTGCCAAATTGGTTTGCTTCCCTGATTTCTCTTAGCATTTCATCATCTGTCTGACCATTTTGTCCAGACAGATGATGAAATGCGTTCCACTAAGAATTAAATCTAAAATAGCTCCCTCTCTTGTTGGTTCTTGAACCAATTGCTCCATGAAGCAGTCATTTATTACATCCAGGAACTTAAATGTCTCTAGCAAGTCCTGATGTTACATGTACCCAGTCAATAATGGGGTAATTGAAATCTCCCATTATTATTACACTGCCAAATTGGTTAGCTTCCCTGATTTCTCTTAGCATTTCATCATCTGTCTGACCATTTTGTCCAGGTAATTGAGATTAGTAATGAAAGAGGTTTGGTCAGATTCTATTTTGATGCAGAATTGGATGTCATTCACAAATAGGTAGCATTCTGTATTAAAGGACTGAACAAGTTTGCGGATTGGATAAGTATAAATGTTGTTCAGGATCAAGGAGAGGCCTCAGTCCTGTAGTGCTCCACAGGTGAGATTCCTAGGAGTCAAAAGTTTATTAGTCCTTGAGACAGATAGCAAAGATTCAAACAATTTTAAGGCAATGCCTTCAATAGCAATACCACCAAAGCACTGAATCAGGAGTTGGTGATTGACAGTGCCAAAGGCAGCAAAGAAATCTAGCAGAACAAGAAAGGAGTCATCTCCTTGGTAAGCATTCAGCTGAATACAGTTGGTAATAGCCAACAGGATGGAGTCTGTTCCATGACCTTCCCTGAAGTCAGATTGGTAAAGGTGCAAGATGTTGCCGTCTTCAAGTAAGTCAATGACTGGATGTATCTGGATAAAAAGGGAAAGCTGGAGACTGGACAACAGAGCTGAATTATTTTTTGGATTGGAGTCTGCTTTCTTTCTTGCCGATACCAAAATCTGTAAGAGGGTGGACAGCCAGGAAGAAGTGGAAAACATAAGGAGGGATCTAGTGAAGCTCGGGGAATGATCTAAGGGCTGGCAGCTAAGATTTAAAGCTAAAAAATGCAGAGTAATGCATATAGGATGCAAAAACCCAAGGGAAAGGTATAGAGTTGGAGGTGAAATTCTTCTAAGCACAAAGGAAGAGCAGGATCTGGGAATAATTGTATCTGATGATCTTCAGGTGGTAAAACAGGTGGCTAAAGTGACAGTAAAAGTCAGAAAGATGCTTGGCTGCATAGAGAGAAGAATGGTTGGTAGAAAAAGAGAGGTGATATTCCCTGATATAGGTCCCTAGTGAGACCTCATTTGGAATCCTGTGTACAATTCTGCAGACCACAACATCAAAAGGATATAAACAGGATGGAATTGCTTCAGAGGGTATCTATTTATTTATTTATTTTGAACTTTTTTATACCGACATTCATGTGGCAAGATACATATCATATTGGTTTACAGTGTAACACAATATTGCAACAAGCGTTACATAGAACTGGGGTTACACAGAACTGGGAAAACAGTGGATAAAACTGGGGGTAGAATAAGCAGCTGTTAACCAGACAGACACTTAGAGAACGAAGAGTCGATTAAGCAAGAAACTGTAAATCCACACCGGAGAAGTTTAAAATAAATATAAGTAAAAGTAAAGTAAATAAAGGTACAATAATAGGTCTGTGAAGGAGCTCATGGTAATGTTCGTAGTGGAGTGTTAATGGTAAAGATAGTCTGGTTATGGATAAGCTTGTTTGTATAGTATAGTAATGGTAATGTTTGTCTGGTTATGGAAAGGCTTGTTTGAATAGCCATGTTTTGAGTTTCTTTTTGAAAGTCATGGTTAGTGGTCTTTGTTCTAAAGCACATAGAAAAGATCTAAACATATATACCCTAATGCAGGGGTCAGGAACCTTTTTGGCTGAGAGAGCCATAAACGCCACATATTTTAAAATGTAATTCCATGAGAGCCATACAATATGTTTAAAACTAAATACAAGTAAATGTGTGCATTTTATGTAAGATCACACTTTTAAAGTACAATAAGTCTCTGAAAATATTACACCAGGCCTTAAGACACCAATACATCTCCTATTAGGAAAACGGACCAAGTCAGGCTGCTATAGAGTCCTACACAGAAACTACACGCCAGCAGAAAACCTCACCTGAATCACGTGCTGTCCCTCACCTAACATAGAATAAAGAGACCAAAACGCATAACAAGAAGCATGCAGACAAAAACTGAATTGGAAACTGCAACAAGCCAGAGTCTCTGTATGCAGTGTAACAAAGGAAAAAAGAAACATCACACATCCTTATAAAACAAATCAAGAAATATAAAATCATCAGCAGTAAAACTGTACTAACAAAAAGAACATATTTCGAAACAGCTGATGAGTGGAATATCCAATAATTAAAAACTCATATAAAACATTTCCAGATACCAACAAAATATTTCAAAATAGCAGACACAAAGATCCAGTAATGAAAAATAATAAGGATACAAAAATTTTTTTGCTCTGCATACCTGGGAACGTTTGATATCCAGGTGTCCTGAGATTGTTCTGAATTAGCAGGAGGTGGGGTGGTTTGCTTGGAACTTTCTCCTCTCTCAGTCACATACCAGCGCTCTCTCTCACACTGGCTCTCAATGACACACCTATACACACATGCTCTCAGTCACTCACATATACAAATGTTTTTTCTCTCTCACTTATATAGGCTCTTAATTACACATTTACACACATGCTGTCTATCTTTTCACGCTTACACACACACAGGCTTTCAATCACATAAATACATGCTGTCTTTTTCTCTCACACACAGACTCTCATTCACATGCTTACAAACATGTCCTCTCTTTCTCTCATTTACACACAGGCTCTCAATCACATACTCACATGCTCCCTCACCTAAATCAGCTCTCAATCACACACAGACACACATGGTCTCTCTCTCTCATTTAAACACAGGCTCTCAATCACATACTCACATGCTCCCTCACCTAAATCAGCTCTCAATCACACAGACACACATGGTCTCTCTCTCTCATTTAAACACAGGCTCTCAATCACATACTCACATGCTCCATCACCTAAACCAGCTGTCAATCAGACACAGACACACATGATCTCTCTCTTACTTATACACACAGGCTCTTAATCATACATACACATGATCTCTCTCACACACAAAGGATCTCAATCATACAAACATACTCTTTCAAACAAACAGGTTTTCAATTACAAACTTACACATACAGGTTCCCAATGGTAAACTTACATTCATGCTCTCTCTCTCACAGGCAGGATCTCAATCACAGACATACTCTCTTTCACATATACAGGCTCTCAATCATTCACATACATGCAATCTCTCACTCACACACACAGGATCTCAAACACACATGCTTGCTTGCTCATTCATTCACTCTCTCTCTCCCCCTTCCCCCCCCCCCCGGGAACTCGCGGCAGCAGCAGCCACCTCCCAACGCTAACCTCCTTCATTTTCAGCCCTCGCGGAGGCGAAGGCGGAGTCCCATCGGCCGCGGTTGAAGATTTTCATTTTCCTCCGAGCCGTGCTGCAGTCTTCTTCCCGTCGGACACTAGCGTGCCTGCGTGCTCTCTTCTTCCCGCGGCCCGGAAGAGGAAGTGGAGAGCATCGGGTGCCTGCGCGGGAAGACCCGCGCAGGCACCCGATGACTCCAGCGCTGGCACCCGGCTGACACCCGATGACTCCCGCGCAGGCACCCGGATGACTCCAGTCGGCGTGCTCTCTTCTCCTCCCCCCCGCGGCCCGGAAGAGGAAGTGGTGAGCATCGGGTGCCTGCGCGGAAGAAGAGACCACGCTAGTGTGGTCTCTTCTTCCCGCGCAGGCACCCGATGCTCTCCACTTCCTCTTCCGGGCCGCGGGGGGGGGGGGGAGAAGAGAGCACGCCGGTGCCGCTGACTCCAGCTGTCCTGCCGTGTTCCGCCCGGGCTGACAGCATTTTAAGCCCGGGCGGCGGAGGACCGGGGAGCAGCTGGGTCAGCGGGGAACCGCGAAGTATGGCGACACTTGTCTGCGAGCCAGATGCAGCCCTCAAAAGAGCCATATCTGGCTCGCGAGCCATGGGTTCCCGACCCCTGCCCTAATGGAAGGGTGAAATAGGGGAGATATGATAGAGACATTCAATACTCAAAGATTTCCATGTATGGGAGGGTAAGCCTTTTTCAATGGAAAGGAGGCTCTAGAACAAGGGGTCATGAGATGAGGGTGAAAGAGCTAGATTCAAAAGTAATCTTAGGAAATATTTCTTTACAGAGAGGGCAGTAGATGCACAGAACAGCCTCCCAGTGTAGGTGGTGGAGGCAAAAACAGTAACGGAATTCAAGAATAGATATGTGAATTGGTTCCAGAAACTGTTCCGGTTTCAGCATCATGGACCTGCAGGAAATCTACCTTTCCTGTGGTCCAGACATTTTTTTTTTTTTTTGGCTGTCCCGAGCTGAAAAAAAACAAACCCACCCTGACCCTTTAAATCTAATTATTTAGAATCCCCCATCCTCCAGACCCCCAAAAATATTTTACACACAGAGATATACACACAAGCTTTTTCACTCTTATACACAAAGAAGAAGGCAGAGAAAAGAAGAAATCTTTAACTCTGGTACTCTGGTTAAAGTGACATGAGTTAGCTTGATTGATTTTTGGTGAAATCATTCTTTTTCTTTTATGAGATAGCTAGTTAAGATTTGTGTGTGTCTGGAGCAGGTTACACAACAGTACGGAGTACAATTGGGTATTTGCACATTATTAATAAAACTGTGTTATTCTCAGAAATTCTTTTTGTCTATCACCCCACAGCATGTTTTTCCTGTGTATTTTTTTTTTTTTTTACATAATTTTGGTAGCAGAGAAGATGGTTTATATTTGAAGTGTGGAGGCAGATTTATCAGAAATTGCAAATATCTTGTTCACCTCTAGACAATGAATTACTAATAATAAGCATACTGTCATTGTAGTAAGGTTTCTTTATTGTTCTCAGATCTCTGGTGACATGTGCAACTGGTTATTGAATAGTTGGGTAAAATATACCTTTCTTTAAAATATCAGTGGTAGGAGACATAATTACAAGTTTTAATTTTATGGTCCTTATGGTGCATCTTGTTCTCTTTTTATAATTATGAATCTTCTATAAAGTGTTCTAGGTATATACTGTACTATTTACTGAGATTCCTAAAAAGAAAGTGCAGAGATAATATTGATTTAAAGTTTATTTACTGCTAGTGGTGTAGACAGCACTTTCAAACTCTTAACATTTTATTTATAAATCCAAGACCAAAACAACTCTCCAGAAACAGCATACACCAAATTCACAACTGGAAATTGTGCAATTATTTTTTGCAATCAAGAAGTGATCTAACCCTTTCAGGAAAATGCCTCTCTTTGGGAGAAAGAAACCGGAAGAGAATAATTTAACTCTGACAGAACAAAAGAAAGATTTAATTGGAGTTGAAATTCTTTCTAGTCATTAGAAAGTTATAACAGAATAAAGCACTTGCCCGCGGAAGGATAAAGGTTGTGATGAATGTCTTACAATTGAGGATTTAGAACTCAAGTTTGAAGAGTATCTTAAGTTGTTCAACATGAAGATCAGGAAACAGAAATGTAATACTACAATGTGGCTTTCTTGGTAATGGATTTAAAATATAAGCAGGAAACATAGCTCTGTCACTGATTCTAATACACAGCTTCAAGCACAAGTTATTTCTCTAAGTGACAAATGCGCTTCCTTAACTGTTTAGGCTTTTTTTCTAGTTACACAGAATTGTACTTTGTAAGAGGAAATCACTAGGCTTGCAAGAGAAATGAAATGCAGCTCTTCACAGAGTAAATGATTTAGAGGCATAGAACAGGACGCAACCAAGATTGATGACTGCTATAACAGCTTTAGGAAATGATGAAACATCTAAAATAAAATCTTCGGCTATCCCTGCTGTTGTTAATTCTGCTAAGGAGAAGTATTCAGCTTGAAATTTCACTGATTTTTCTCAGTCTCATATGTATCTGAGCACATTAGGAAAACAGGGAATTCCATAGCTGTAACAAGGTATACTGTAGAAGCTCATGGGGGAGCCATTAGGACCTCTGTGCCAGCTAGTAACTGTGATTTGAAAGCTCTCATGGTCAGCTATGTGGGCCATGGATCCATACAGAAGACATCGCTATCTTCCTTGTGTCCTTAGGTGAGAATATGCAGCTAGATGATGAGGAACAGAAAGTAGTTATCATGGCATATCCTGCCTCTCTCAGATCTCAGATTAAAAGGGCTAACAATCTACAATTTTTGAATGGAAGACGTTGGACATTTCTGTGACTTATAGCTCATATAGTTTGAACTAAGGGCTAAGCAGTGTAGAGCTCAAGCAGCTTTAGACAAAGAGGATAATGATGATTCTGAGACCTTTATTAAGATCAGTTATGTGAAATATTACGGCATGTATTGATAGCATAGATATGCCACAGGGTAGTCTGTCACTGGGATATTTTGATGTTATTTACATAGTTGAGGACTGGAAAGAAATTGCAAGTGGATTGGATTCCTCAATTTTGAATTCCATGATTCCATGGCCTGCAAGTAAGCCAGCAGATTTTGGTAATTTGAAACCAAAGTTCAGAGATGTCATAAAGAATGTAAATTCCAAGGGTTAAGGTGACAGATCTGATAGGGGTCAGTTCTTCCTCTGATCCCATGTTAAAGTCTGACTGCTCTGCAGAATGTCCACTGTCTTATGGGAAAGTCTTTGAGTGATACTCCTAGAGGAGCTTTGGAAAGTACTCTTGTAAAAGAACGTAAATCTCCTTCATACAGCTCCCATGATTCCAATCATGGAGAAATATCCAAAAATATGGCAGTGAAACAGCTGGTCCCAAACAAGAGCACGGAAGCAGATCCAATATAGCAGAAATGAATTCTGTGACATGATCAATAAATATTTTGTTCACCCCGATACCGATTCAATTCCGTTTTGTTCGCAGTGAAACAACTGGAGCAGGATGATAGGAAAGTAGCATGGCAAATGTTATCCGATGAAGAAGATCTGAAGTACTGGAAAAATAAGCCTACAGCATGTATTTTAGCTAGAGCTTTGCAAACTGCAGAACAATCTAAACAACCAAGGTCTAGTGCCCCAGCTTCACAACCAACTCCTAGAACTGTGCCAGTATTCCGCATAGGAACTATGCCATGGAGAGGAAGAACAGACTTGGGAGCATATACCGCTCACCTTTGTGCCAGGTGGTCACTTTGTGTGCTATCATTGGTACAATGCATTAGTAGACACAGGTGCTTCAGTATTGATTATGGCCTTTGTGCCACCTGGTATCCAGATGGGACAGACTTTTCACTTGTAGGAATTTGAGGGATCTCAAACAGAAGAAAAGGAAATGCATATAGTTACAGCGTCATGCACAGCCTTAATTCAGCTCTTTTTCCTGATTCTATTCCCAGTATCATTCTAGATCAGATACCCTCTTGTAAACAACGCTAGATTCTGGACCTTGCTAATAATAGCTGTTTGTGTGCCCATAGCCTCCCTCAATGAGAGGTGGCTCATATTTTAACTGTTCATGTGCCTCGTGCCAGAAAAGCTGAGACAGATTTGAATCTAATTCCCTGGTCACATTTGCGTGAAGAGACTCATCAGCCAGTGGCAGACATGACACTGTGAGCCACTTCCTCCTTTGATGCAGGTTGCGCCTCATTTCATACTCCAATATTCTTTCAATTAAAGTCACATTCACCTCCTATATTCATACCACAGTACTGATGTCCACTGGCTGTTACTGCTGGACTGGCTTCCACTAATCAAGGCCTTCTAGAACCTGGAGTAACTGTAGAAACCTCTTCATCCTTCAAATCACCTATATAGTGCCTGTCCAGAAAGTTGATTGAGTGAATTGAAGACTTACAGTTGATTACTATAAGTTGAATGATGCTTTAAAAGATATGGCACCCATTGTTGCCTCAAGATAGGCCTGACCACTCAGTGTTTACTGTCATTGATATCTCAAACTGCATTAGCAGCATTCTGTTGGCCAAAGACATCCAGACATTTATGGTGTTTATATAAAATTCTCGACAGTATATGTTTACCTGGTTACCACAAGGCCTTCGTCATTCCCTACTGTGTGTCACACAGTAATAGGAAGAACTCTTGAAAGTTTGGACTCAAAGATCAAGGGATCTCCAGTATGTACATGACATTCTTGTTGTTGGTTGCTCTGAAGTTGTAGTTCTGCAAAACTCTCATGAGTTTTTATTATATTTGCAATTTGCTAATTCAAATTAAACCCAAAAAGATCCAGTTGGAGAAATCAAATCACAGGTTACTATTCTTGGCCATCATCTTACTATTGAGGGAGTATACTTTTCTTCTTGCTCATGTTACCTCACTATTAGATCTTTCATACTAACTTACCTTCTTTGCGATCCTGGTTATGTGTCAAATTACTGATTATGTTGAAATTGCCAAACCCCTAATTTCCTTTATTATAAAGAATCAAACATTTGATTGGGCCCCTGAAAGCTAAGCTGAATTTGACACACTCAGAGAAGCAGTCCTGAATGCTCCTGTTCTTTGGTCTCCAGATCCTTCTAGGCCTTTCACCCTCAAACCTTATTTATTTATTTACTTTTATATTGCACTCCTTTGACCTTTTCCTTTACTTTGTGGAAAGAACCTTTGTCAGGCTTTTGACCACTCGCTTAGTGGCTATGGGATCCCAATTGCAAGATGAGGTTGAATCTCAATCTATTTTTGAGCAGATGTGTGAAGCTACTGTATGGGCTCTGCAGTATACCCAAGGGTCCATAGGACTGCTCCAGCCATTATCAGATCTTCTCACAATCCACTCCATAGTCTCTTGATTTGGAGTTTTCAATTTAGTCACCATTAGAAACAACCGCTTGATGCAATGGACCCTCTACTGATCAAGCAGGGAAACAAAGGTCCAAACTGTGTAACGCCTCACCCTATTATAAATCTGTTATCTTCTGTAGTAACTGAGGTTGTGACTACCCCTGTCTGTGATGCCTCTTATGGCAAGGTTTCCTCTCCACTAATCTTTCCTGCCCTTTTATTAAACAAGCTTACTTCTCTTCCACCTTCAAAGGTGTGGGTCACACATGGATCATCTGTTTTTCGGACAGGTAATCAGGATGCAGCAGCTGAAACTGTATCTGCTTTGGGCACAAGGCTCACAAATATTAATCTTCCCGAAGGACATTCTGCATAATTTGCTTAACTACATACGTTATCCATGATATTAGATCACATGGATATCTCTGGCCTTCTCTCATAGCCTTCCCTTATGTTCAAATCTTTTTTTTTTATATTAATTTTTCAAGCAGAACATACAACAGATTGCTGGAACACTGGTGGACTCTTTCCAGTGCTGAGAACAATAGAAATATGAAAAAAAGGAAACATCAATTTCCCCACTGAACATCCCCTTCTTCCACCTTCATGGCGGAGATATGCTTGCATTCATAAGAAGCCAACATTCGCCTCTTTTTGGTAAGAATAGCTAAAAGTCATTCAAAATCATGCCCTGTGAGGCAAGGACTGTAAATATGGTTCCCGAATTTGCAGAAAGTCTTTAATTTTTTGAAATTCATCCATCTTCTCCACATATTTTTCATAAATACACATCTTATGAATTTTATTCCTTCAGTGTGTAATCATTGGAGTATCTTCAGCAATCCAACACTGCAAGATACATTGTTTCACCCATAGAAGGACTTTGTGAACCCACAGTGTAGCACAATGCTCCATACAGGTTGTTCCATTAAAATCATCAAAATGAAGTACTTTAACATTGAAAAGCAACAGCATCCCAATTGCACCTGTATATAATATACCACTTTCCTTCAAAAGACAATGGAGTAGATTTTCAAAGGGTTATGTGTGTAAGATATGCGCGTAACCCCCGAAAAACTGCCCCTGTGCGCACCGAGCCTATCTTGCATAGGCTTGGCGGCGCACGCAAGCCCCAGGAAGTGCGTATGTCCCGGGGCTTGCAAAAAGGGGCAGGGTGTGGGCAGTCCTGGGCAGTCCAGGGGGCAGAGAGGGGGCGTGGCCTGAGCCTCCAGGCACAGCGGCCATTTGCTGCTGTGCCCATGATCGCGGGCCGGCAGTTGGCCGGTGCGCATTACTTCTTCAACAAAGGTATGGGAGGGGTTTAGATAGGGCTGGGGGGTGGATTAGGTAGGGGAAGGGAGGGAAGGTGCAGGGGGGGGGGCGGAAGGAAAGTTCCCTCCGAGGGAACGGAGGCAGGTTGCGCGGCTTGGCGCGCACAAGTTGCACAATTGTGCACCCCCTTGTGCGCGCCGACCCTGCATTTTATAACATGCACGCGGCTGCGCCCGCATGTTATAAAACCAGGCATAGATTTGTTCGTGCCGGGTTGCACAAAAAAATCTGGGCCCGCGAGCAGGTTTTAAAATTTGCCCCAATGATTTTAGAACAATACCAAAATTGATATCCCAGGGCTCCTATAACAGTATGGCATTTAGGGTATTTACTTGTATAGGAAATTTTCATAACAAATGCTATCTGTTGGGAAAGATAGTAAAGCATTAAAAATTTATATTGTACTTTGCGCAAAGCCACAGTACAGTATTTTTTTTAAATCCATGCATATTGATCTTCGGTAAAAACAATTCCCAATTCTTGCTCCCAAGAAGCCAATAATTTAGCATTACTACAAGGTTTTAACTTCCCTGTTAGTGTGCAATAGAAAGAGGAAATAGTGTGTCAAATTAGGTCAGAAAAGTCAACCATATCATATAGCAAGACTATTTTCTTGTTGCCAATTATCTATTTCTAGTGACTGAATATAGTGCCTAGTCTGTAAGTATGCATAAAAGTGTTTATGATCTGGATTGTATTCAGTCAACAAAGCTTGAAAAGTCTTTATTTTCCTTTAGTTGCCCAGAGCAACTGAGAGGTATGAACTGTGAGATACAGCTTTTTAATTGTAGCAGAGAAGAGAAACGCCACCATTTCTTTACCAATGGTACTACCAGATTGGGCAGTAACACAGAAGAAGGTGCATGTAAGATATAATTGGAACTTAATGGAGAGAGAAAAGCCTGCTCAGTGAGTTTAGGCAGCCAGAATTTAGGCAGCCAGAATTTTGACTAACACCAACCGTGGAGAACACATCTCACCTATCCTCAGAAACCTACACTGGTTACCAGTTAACTTCAGAATCCTACACAAATCACTCACCTTAATCCACAAATCCATCCACAATCAACTTCAACTCGACCTCGAAATCCCCCTCAAATCTATACCTCCAGACTGATTAGAGAAATCCACAAAGGAACTCTGCAAGCTCCCCCAACTAAAGCCACGCACCGCACCTCGACCAAAGACCGTGCTTTCTCAACAGCAGGATCAACTATTTGGAATAACATCCCTTCAGACCTAAGGCTGGAACCATGCCTCCCTACATTTAGGAAAAAACTTAAGACATGGCTTTTCCACCAAGCCTTCTCAGATCCCCCGGACACACACTAGATGATCTTATTCCCTTCAGGAGCGATGGAACTTTATATCGCTAAGTTCATCAAGCGCCAGCCCGCTTACCTTATTATATTATTAATATTGTTCAGCCATCCTAGGCCTTTCTTTCCAGCTGATTAAGCCCCCAAGTTTGCCCTCCTTGTTGAATGTAACTTTGCCGCTTCTGTTCATATGTTTATTTTTGTCTCAGTTGTTACCCTGTTTGATGAAAACCGATCTGATATGGTTATTACGATGAAGGTCGGTATAGAAAAGTGTTAAAATACCAGTGTTAAATATATAGAACCTAATATCCAATCGCCTAAATGTTGGAGATCACAGGCAATATTGTTCAGTTTCAAGTTTGCTAGGCCTATATCCCCATCTCTCACTTACCTATCAATTTAGCCAAAGCAATTCTAGGCTTGGCACCCTCCACAGATATAATCTAATAATGCCTTCCAACCTGCCCAAATAGTTCTGCAAACCAAAACAAGGGGCCATCTGAAACAAATATAACCACTTTGGTAAAATAATGATATGGAATGGATTTACTCTATCTGCCAAAGACAAAGGGAATTCTGCCCAGTTCTGTAACAAAGTTGTGGTAGTACTATATAATTTTTGAAAATTGGTCTTATATAGCTGGTCGCAATCCCTATGCAATATAATACCTAAACAGATAAATTAATGTTCAGCCCAGCTTGTGGAGAATTTGTGCCCCACATCTGTTGTGCGTCACGGCTGCACTGGTGCCACGGCCGGCCCCGCTCACCTCGGGCTTACCTCCACAAGGCCTGGTACGTCCTCCCTTGCAGCCGCCGCCAGTTCCCGGCATCACACTGCCTTCTCCAGGGCCTTCTAGGCACTCAACCTCGCACGGCTTCTCATGCCAGGGCTCAGCATCCTCACTGGCGTCATGTCCGCCCCACGTGCGCGCATGCAAGGAACTCCCGGCCATTTAAAGGGACAAGCGCGGGAAGCTCCTCCACAGTGCATGACAATGACATCACCTGAGCCCTGTATAAAAGGCAGGGCTCAGGCTCTAGTTCCTTGCCTTGGCAAACGGGACGTCTCTTCATTGGGAAGCTAGTTGTCTTCCTGCGTTCCTTGGTCCTTGCCTGTTCCAGTGTTCCTGCTTTCCTGTTCCAGCACTTGTTCCTGTGTCTTCCAGTGCTTCTGCGTTCCTGGTCCGCTTCCCAGTTAGTACCCTTCGGACTGATACTTGGTAATGACCTCGGCTTGTCTCTGACTATGCTTGGACTGACTCACTGTATTAACCTCTGCCTGCCTCTGACCACGTTTGGACCGCTGCCTGGAACTGACCTCTGCTTGCTGCTGACCACGCTCAGACTGATACCTGAACTCACCTTTGCTTTGGCTGACCACCCTCAGATGGATACCCTGGCTTTGACCCTTGCACTCAACACAGACACTCTCTTTGCTACTCCCATGGCCACCAGGCCTGCCTGCTCTGACGTCACCCATGGCCTTCTAAGCAGCTTGACCACTAGGCCCTGCCTATCCTGACCGGAGGACCTTCGTTTCCTGTTCCATTCCAGTGGTCTCCAGTAACCTTTGTTCTAGTCTAGCTCAACTGTTCTCCAGTAGCCACGCACCGTTGCTCTTGGTGGACACACCTCCCGCTACCTCTCTGGGAGATCATCTGAGGCCCACCTAAGTCCAGGCGGTCCAGGTGCCCAAGGGTTCAACCCGCGGAAACCCCGGACTGTTATTGGTGAAGCTCCAGCTAGCCTCTGTCTCCTCGTGTGCTCTGCCTCCTGGTGGCAGGCACCCTCTGTGAACCTCCAGGGGGCCGTACCAATCCTGCGCCAGGCCAAGGGTCCACCTCTAGCGCAACAACATCTGTCTCACTTGGTCATGTATGGGCAAGGCTTCGGACTTTTAGATGTTTAATTTGAACCCTAACGGACTATATGAAGACAATTCTCCTAACAGAGCTTGTAGAGAAGACACTGGGTCAGTAATGTGGAATCAGCCACAAATACTGACAATCTGAAAGAGCTAGAGACTGTTGTACCAACTGGGATACCTTTAATTAGGGAATTATCTTCTATTTTTTGCAATGAAGGTTCTAGAATCAAAATAAAGAGCAGAGGGATAATGGGCACTCCTGCCTGGTTCCTTTACATAGGTTAATCTCTGCTGAGGAGATTCCATTGACTAGAACATAGGCCTTTGAGTCTTTGAAAAGAGTTCTAACCACCTGAAAAAAAATAAATAACCATCAATTCCAATATCCCTCAAGGTTTCAAACATGAAGTCCCATTCTAATCTGTTGAAGGTCTTTTCAGCATCATGGCTTAACAAGATGGAAGGTAGCTGCTTCCATACATTACCATCTATTGAAGCCATAATGTGGCACAGATTAAAGGTCGTACAAACCAACTGGATCCATATGTACTAGTGAGGTAAAATTGAAGCTAGCCTGTCTGCCATAATTTTGGCCAATAGTTTAATATCAAAATTTAATAATGAGATTAGTCTATAGGATGATGAAGATAAGCGATCCTGACCAGCTTTGGGAAGGACAGTTATAGTGGCCCTATTTGGTGCATAAGGAAAATGCAGCTGGTTCTTCTGTTTCCTGACTATTCTGCTGCAGTATCTTCACAGCGTAAAATCTTTTCACCAGTTTTCGCTAAGTTTGCAGATCCATTTTGTACTCAAGTTCCCAGCAAAGCTGAAAGCATTGTATCAAAATAAACATTTTTTGAATCCATCAAGGGTGCAAACGCATTTGTGGCTACTAGGGATGTGAATAGTTTTTCTGACGATTGAAAATATCGGACGATATTTTCAAACTCATTAAATATCGGGGGGTCCCCGAAAGCGATAGTAGAATCCCCATGAAATTTTCATGGGGTTCTTATTGTTTTGGGGGGGCAGGAAGAAAGGACACACAAAAACAACCCCCAAACCCACCCCGACCCTGTAAATCTCATTATTTAGAAGCACCCACCCTCCCGACCCCCCAAAACCTTTTCTAAAGTACCTGGTAGTCCAGCGGGGGTCCCGGGAGCGATCTCCCACTCTTGAGCCGTCGGCTGCCACTAATCAAAATGGTGCCGATGGCCCTTTGCCCTTACCATGTAACAGGGGCTATCGGTGCCATTGGCTGGCCCGTCACATGGTAGGAGCAATGGACAGCAGACGCCATCTTTAAAAATGGCACGGGCCATCCATTGCTCCTATCATGTGACAGGGGCCGGCCAATGGCATTGATAGCCCCTGTCACATGGTAAGGGCAAAGGGCCATCGGCGCCATTTTGATTAGTGGCAGCCGACGGCCTGAGAGTAGGAGAGCGCTCCCGGGACCCCCGCTGGACCACCAGATACTTTAGAAAAGTTTTTTTTTGGGGGGGGTCGGGAGGGTGGGGAATTCTAAATAATTAAATTTAAAGGGTCGGGGTGGGTAGTTTTTTTTTTCGGCTTGCGACAGCTAAAAAAACACTCAGAACCGCGGGAACGAAGATTTCCCACGGTTTTTTTATGAACCTGATACCGGAAACGAGTCAGGTACCAATTCACATCCCTAATGGCTACCCTTTTGGACACCTCAATTACCCACATGGAAATGTAATAACGGGGCAGAGTTACTCTGAAGGAACTGTTAACTATATCTCATCTTCAATTACAGATGAGCTAGTGAAGTTGGTGAATTGATTTCAATTTTTCTTTGAGTGGATGACACCTTTGTTTCTTCAATTCTCAAATTGCCAGCTGAACACTGAGTGGGATAGCAAAACTTGTGTAGATAGATGGGGCTAGGCATCTGTGGGAAGAGAGGGGAAAGGGAAGAAAGGTTAGGCAGGGGGGTAGGGAAATTCCCTCCCAGTCCACTCCTTAATTGGAGCGAACTGGGTTAGGTCCAATTGCATCACTACGCGTATTTACAGAAAACTCAGCTTCACTGCACGCGCTGCCCACACATGCATGCAAGGCCATCAGATTTTATAACATGCGCGTGCACGTTATAAAATTGGCGTGTCCATGTGCGCGCACCGGGAACTGTGCGCACATGGACAGCTGTGTGCTTCTTTGAAAATTGACCCCTAAATGTTCTTCCTTTTCCAGGTCTAAGAACTGAGATGTAGTTGACTACTAGTCAGATAAGTATAGGGGTAGATTTTCAAACCTGCGCACGGGTGTACATGTGCGCGCGCTACCCGGCACATGCACATGTATGCCTGATTTTATAACATGCACGCAGGCTTTCCCCGTTCCCTCCAAAGCCGCTCCAAAATTGTATTTTCTTGAGTCATGGGCACTGGAACCACAGCCCTCAGACTGAGGAGCCTTAACAATGTACACTCCACTGCCGGTCTCTTCTGCAGAGAGTTGCAGGGAGACACTATGAGCATGTCCCGAGGAACAATGTGAAGCTCCAGTGCATATCCATCTCGTATCACCTTCAGAACCCACTGGTCTGATGTGATTTCGACCCACCTCCAATAAAAGAGAGAGAGGCAATCCCCTATCTCCTGTTCCAAGAGTGGATTGGCACATCTTCAATGGGAGGTTCAAGGGGCTCCAGTACCCGAGTCTGCACTCCATCTGGGCTGCCTGGGATGAAAGGACTGAGACTTACCCAAAGGTCAAGCCCTCTGAAAGCCCACTCTCCTCTGTAGGGTCGAAAACATTTGGATCCTCTAGTATGACCTCTCATGCTGAAGGAGCACGGCATCTGTTTCTTATCCACAGGCAATCGAGGAACCTGGGACTCACTCCACTTATTGGCCATTTTCTTCAGCTCTTTCCCAAACAAGAGAGAGCCTTTAAAGGGCAACTTCGTAAGGTTAGACTTGGAGGTTGCATCAGCTGACCAATTTCTCATCCAACTGATGCCTGGCTACTATTATCGAAGCCACCCCTCTGGCAGAAGTGCGGACCTAATCACAGCCCGCATCTGCCAAAAAGACGGCTCCTGGTTCCATCACTGGCCTAAAATTCACACCAGATTCATCGACTTCCTGAGAGAGAAGTAAACAAGAGCGAGCCATCAGAGATCAACAAGAAGCTATCTGCAAATTCATTTCCATTGTTTCAAAGGCCTGCTTAAGGATGGCCTAAATTCTCCTATCATGTGCATCCTTCAAAGCCGCTCCCCCTTCTATGAGAAAAGTCATCTGCTTGGTAATGGCACACACAAGTGCATCTACTTTCAGAAAGTACAATTGCTCTCGCACAGCTGGATCCAAGGGGAACAGTCCTTCTGAGACTCGTCCCACTTTGAAATTAGCTTTCAGAGTGCCCCACTCAAGATCAATCAATTCTTGAATGGCCGCCATTATAGACTTTGAAAGGCAAAGAAAATTTTAAAAAGATGGCTGCAGTATTTTTCATTCCAAACCAAAAGTGACATTTCACTGTTAGAAGTTTATAACTTATATGTTCTTTAGTTAACAAATAGTTGATTTTTGTACATGCTAAATTTTGTATTTGCAATAAAAAAATATTGATTTTATCACATAGTAAGAGAGGTTAAACTTAATGCAAAATTATGCAAATAAAGCACATAATTGTCACAGAACTTTGAAAAATCTGCCACACAATTTGCTAACTCTTGCCGCAGAATCTTTAAAAATATGCAGCAGGAAACTAGGGCTATGACTACAATCGATTAAACTGCACAGAAAAGATATACCTTTTCAAACAGTTTAATATACAATTTATTGGGAGCCTAATTTTTAACAGTCTGCACATGTACTTGAAATCTTCTGTTCGCCAGCATCTCTCTAAGGTTTATCCAACCCTTCAGTAATTCACCTAGACCAGGGATCCCCAAACTCGGTCCTTGAGGGCCATCACCCAGTTGGATTTTCAGGATTGCCATAATTAATATGCATGAGATCTATTTGCATGCATTGCTTCTACCATATGCAAATAGATTTAATGCATATTCATGGTGCAAATCCTGAAAACCTGTCTGGGTTGCAGACCTTGAGGAACCAATTTTTCTGGCCCCTGACTGACACCCTCTAGCTCTTCACCCAAGACTTCCCACCCAAAAACTACCAAAAAAAGACAACTGTGATTTCAACTATACAAGTCAATTTTACAGATGTAAAATCATAAGGACAAGTTTGGCGATGTATGCATGTATACCAATTACAAAACAGCAACTCGTGCACGAACTTCCAAAACGCTAAACTGCCCCTTTCTTCATTTTGCATCTAGCTGTGACACCACTAGTACACACGTACGTCGGGCTTTTTCAAAATATTAGTTGCATGCGTACAAGTTGCTTACATGGGTAACTTTCAATTTTACATGTGTAAATCTTTTTGAAAATTCGCTCCTGTAAGTAATAAAGAAGTCTGAACAGAATACGATAATTCATTGTCTTGGTGCCTTAAACAAAAATGAACTAAATTGTCTGCTATCTATCTTTCATCAAATAGCAGAACAAGTGTGCTCTCAATGTGGATCTTTTCATTCGGTGCATGATCAGACACCCTTGTACACTTACCTTCACATTTTCAGGATGAAGTCCCCCAGGATGCTTGTCCATGTACTGGCATAAATCAGTGTGCTGAAAAAAAAGCCAAAAGGGAAATATTTTGTATTGTATTATTCCTGATTCAAAGTAATTGTGTGATTACCATGCAGGCAAAAGAAATGTATGGTAAGCAAGAAACATATCGCTTAATCTCTATTTCATTCAGTTTTCCAACAAAGGTAACAGAAGTTGACATCAAGGTCAGCAGAGTTAATAAGTTGCTATCATTACAATGTAACAATTAAATATGGCTCAAACAAATTAAATGGTGCTTTTTAGTGCTAGTTTGAACTTTTTTTTTTTTACCAAAACACTAAAGAGTTTAGATTATTCAAACACTTTTTGAGCAGGTAAAACAACCAAGTAACTTTCAAGTAACTTTATCCAGTTATCTCTGACCTGGAATTCACCTAGCACTTATCCAGCTAAAACTGCAGCTGAATATCTGGATAAATCTAACCACTACCAGATTCTGGCTGGCTAGACATAGCAAACCTAAATGGTTAGCCCTGCAAATCAGCACTAACTGGCCAAGTCCTTAAAAAAAAAACAAAAAAACCCCCAGCAATCTGCATCCCCTCTCAAACTAGTCAGTATGACATTTTTAAAACTATGACCCCCAACTCACACCCAATTCCTTCTCCCTCCCTCCCTCCCAACTGGTTTCCTGATCTTAAAATGCTCACTTATCTTCCTGCACCTCGAGATATCATTCTTTCTCCTGTCTGGTCAGCATCAGATTAAAAAAAAAAGAAAATAAAAGGATGGCTGATTCCCTCTCTGTTGCGCCCGGTCGCAGATGGCTGCGACCTCTCATGCTCACCTCTTTTTCCCTACCCCGTCAATTCTAGGAAGAATGGCGGCCTCCGCTAACCAACGCCAACCTCCCCGGCGCCTCCGGGATGGCATGGGCGCTGCCAACTGCCATCTTGTCTCTGGAATCACCTAAGGCGCGCGCAACGGCCTCCTTTGTACACGTCATGGCAGGAACCTCAGGGGTGTCCACTCCCGATGATGTCAACTCGCTGCTGTACTTCAGCTGACCAGCCCTCTGCTGCTATGAGTTAGCAAGGAGTTTCCTCGTTGCTGAATCCTCCCCATTCTTGGATTTCCTGTTCCAGACTTGCTCTTGGTGTGTGGACACTCTGGGTACCCGCTCCTCGGGGGCCCTTCTGAGTTCCTGGCTATCCGCTCCTCGGAGGGCCTTCCTGTCTTGGACTACCAACCTGACCCGCTTCTCAGGTCACTCTCCTGGAATTACCACTGTGAGTACCTTTCTACAGACTTCAGCGATACCAGCTCTACTGAAGCTTCTCTGCGGTGTACCCGTTCCTTTTCAGTAGAAGTTGTTCCAGTATACCCTGTGCTGCAGGGTACTGCCATACCAACTACAAGATCCACTTCTGGGTTCCTACACCTCAGACTAGTTCATCATCACCTTCAGCACAGTCATCCTCGGCGTACCCCACTCTGCAGGCCACTACCGGATCTTCCCATCTGTGGACTCACCCCTGGGCATACCCATTGCTCAAAACTGTACTTATTTGCAGTCCCACTCTGCAGGGTCTGCTTTTCCTTCCTTCATAATAAAGTCTATCATACAGCTGTGTCCTACACTGCTGAGACCACGCCCATCGACGGTGAGGCAGAGACATCTCTCATCTCGACTCAGGGATCACATCTATACAAAAACATAACACTCTCCTTCCTCCCATCTCACAAATATCCTCCGCTCCACTGCCTAGACCCCACCCCCCTATCCACCAGCAGCCATCCAATGCTAGGTTTGTTGACAGAGCAAAGAGGGATGCTGAGCTAGCAGGAGGGAAGAGTGAATGCTTCTGCCAACAATTGCAGAGCTTTGGGAACATTTAGGGGGTGGAGTGGGGAGAACAATGCTGGATTTAAGCACAAGCTACTGCTTATGGCCTCATATTATGAGGGGCATCTACCATACATACTCAAGTATAAGTAGATCTCATGTATAAGTCAAGGGCATTTTTTGGGCCCCAAAACTAAGAAATGTCTGTGGCCCATGGATTAGTCTAGGGTAAACTCTAGGGGCTTATGAAATAGTGAAATCATACTAAGAGACATAACTTAAGAAAATTGCTTTTATTTATTTTTTAAAAGCAGAATAAAGTGTCTCACAAGAAATATTATCATTTAACAACTTAAGAAAATCTCTTTTATTTAGTTATTAAATGAAGAATAAAGTGCCTCATTCAAATCCTTTCAAGTCTGATTCTTCATTGTCAGAATGTCCGAATAAATTGTGGAACTATTCTTGGGTGATATTATCAGTGTAAATGTTGTCTTTGCTGACTCCATCTGTTGAATCATCATCCGATGCTGATTCGTCATAGTCTTCACAGATGGCCTAATCTTCTGAGCCATCCATAGCATTGTTAATTCCACATTTCAGGAATGACTTCTTGACCATTTCTGGTGGAACTGTCTCCCAGACATCCTTTACCTATTTCGCTACCAAATCAATGTCTAGTTTCATCAGGTGTCCTCCTTTTGTTACCTTTGTTTGACCAGAACACATCCATTGTTGCCACATATGCTGCAACTGGTCCTCGTAAGGCTTGTTGAGACAGACATCTAATGGCTGGAGCATTGATGTCAGACCTCCTGGCATCACTGCTAACGTGGATGCCATTTTCTTTGCATCATCCTTCACATCCTCTGTTACATGTGTGCAGAATAAATCTCAAACCAAATGATGGTCATTTTCTTAGCCTTGTGCCTGGTTGCCTACCCCACATATCGTACAGCCACCATTTTGTTCCCTCTTCCTCTATCCAGACTTTAGGATGGACCCGAACAGTTATGCCTGCTGGAATTTTTAGGATCTTGGGCATCATCTTCCTCTTGAATATTACCACTGGGCGAAGTTTTGTGTCATCTGCCGGGCAAGTCAGGACTACTGTGAATGGGTATTTTCTTGACCAGCTGTTTTTACAAGTACCATCTTCTGGCAATCGCACTGTAGCTGGCATTGGTGAGTCATATCAAATGTCATCAGCATTTCTTCCATATTACCAATGATATTCCTATCAAAATGATGCCTTATTCTCTGCCGAATAATGAATTTGTGGAATAAACAGATCTTTTCATGAAGCTCTTTAGGCAGTTTCTGTAAAACCTTTGGGCCAAATTTTAAAAGATGCGCGTGGGCGTAGATTTGTTCGCGCAACCCGGCACGAACAAATCTATGCCCTATTTTATAACATGCGTGCGGTGCCGTGCGCAAGTTATAAAATCCAGAGTCGGCGCGCGCAAGGGGGTGTCCAATTGTGCACCTTGTGCGTGCCGAGCCATGCAGCCTTCCTCCATTCCCTCCAAGGCTGCTCCAAAATCAGCAAATGGCCGCTGTGCCTGGAGGCTCCAGCCACGCCCCCACCCCACCCCGGACTGCTCTGGACCGCCCACACCTCACCCCTTTTTGCGTGTCCCGGAGCTTGCGCGCCGAGCCTATGCAAGATAGGCTCGGCACGCACAGGGGCAGCTTGGGGCAGCTTTTTGGGGGTTACATGCATAACCCTTTGAAAATTTGCTCCTTTGTGTGCTGATGTAGGCACAATCCACATCGGTTCAGGAACCACAAACACCAATCAGATAATGCTGTGAATTCTTTCAGACCTTTGGTTGCTGAATATTTTTCTTCTTTTACCATTTGAAGGCATGAATCCTAATGCTCAAGCAGTCACAATGTAGCCATTCAGTCTGCATTCCATTACCCAGTCATTCAACTCCTTTTCCATTCCATCAAAAGGTGCAATTTTGAAATATAAGGCTTTCTTCGACTTTGGCATTTCTAGCAACTTTTCCTCGTTTTTTTCTCCAATCACTGGCAAAGGTTTCACTAAAGTCAAAATCTCTTGCAGCTACACAATTATTGGCCTCCTTTACAAATTCAATAACCTTCAGTTTCAGTGATACGTGTAAGATATTCTCTTTGTCTTCTCATTTTCCTGAGGGTATGAATTCATTATTCTAATGGCTGTCCCTGCTATCTGAATCCTTCCCTCCTTCCCCGATGGCTATCCCTGCTGTTAGAATCCTTTCCTCCCTCTCTCATAGCTATCCCTGCTGTAAGATTTGTCCGTTCACGCCCCCTCTCAATCCCTTAACTCACCCACTACTATCAGGATGACAATGGCATTTGCAGTTATTAAGGCACGTCCTCCCTCCTCCCCCACGGTGTCCCAGTGTGGTGGTAGGATAGCTCCTCCCTCACAACTCCTCTGGATCCTTTAACTCAATTGCTCGCTGCTGCTATGAGAACGACAGTGAACTTGCGGTCACTCAGGCACATCCTCCCTCCTCCCCAGTGGCGCTCTCTGAACCACATGGTTCTAAGTGCACCAATCAGACTCTGGGCTTAGGAGGAGGGAGGACGTGATAGCAGGATTAGGAGGGGGTGCGGAGGAGAAGCTGTCCAAATGCCTCAATGGGACACCATGGGGGAGGAGGGAGGATGCGCCTTAGCAACTGCAGGTGCCGTCATCATCCTGATTGCAGCAGGTGAGACAAGGGATAGGGAGAGGGAGCATGCAAATGATTCAATTATACATCTTGATTTATCAGCATTAATGTAGATTGACCTGTAGATAAGGTGACTGCGATTTTAAGGATCAATTTTTGAACTAAAATTTTTCGACTTATACACGAGTATAAACTGTAAATACAAAAATTAATTTGCTACATTGCCAGTTTCTTTTTTTTTTATAGAAATGCTATTAAATTTGACAGAGTCTTGGCTAGTTTCCCAACCTTATCCTGGAGGCACACCTTATCAGTCAGGTTTTCAGGATATCCACAATGAATATGCTTAAGATAGATTTGCATGCCCTGAGTCTCTAATGTATGCAATTCTTCTCCTACATATTCATTGTAGTTGTCCTGGAAACCCAACTGGTTAGGTGTTCCTCCAGGAGAGGGCTGAGAAATAATGTCCTAGGAGCTCAGCATGTCTTAATATGGCTCTGGAAAGGGATTGGATATTTTGAGCAGGGAAAAGGCAGGTGGATTGAGAGAGAGGATTGACCTTCTCTGATTTCATATTTTTTCATCTGATGCCAGTAGGGAGGGAGGGCAGAGAATCTTTATACAGGGAGGAAAGCAACATTATTTAAATCAGGTAGGGAGGAGGATCAAGGCACAAGGTTCCATTTGGAAAGATTTTTTATCGAGTTTCCATAGGAAGGGAGAGGTAGATTAGGGACATCAGAGGGTTTCTGTATAGGGGCTCCAGGAGGGTTTGACAGGACTGATTTAGATCTACTGTTGTAGCTCATAGATTTGTCCAACCACAATTAGCCACTTAAAATTTACCAATCATACTAAATGGCTTAATAGCAGACTCCAACCTCCAGCACACTTCTGACCCAGCCCCCTTTTGTCTGGGTAAATTTTTTGTACCTTGACAAAGGTAGAGGGAAGTGGGCAGTGGAGTGCCTCAGGGATCTGTGAAGGGACCTGTGCTTTTCAATATATTTATAGATGATCTGGAAAGGAATATGACGAGTGAGGTGATCAAATTTGCAGATGATACAAAATTGTTCAGAATGGTTAAATCACAGGCGGAGTGCGATAAATTGCAGGAAGACCTTGTGAGACTGGAAAATTGGGCATCCAAATGGCAGATAAAATTTGATGTGGATAAGTGCAAGATGATGCAAATAGGGAAAAATAACCCTTGCTATAGTTACACAATGTTAGGTTCCATATTAGGAGCTACCATCCAGGAAAGAGATAGTCCTAGTGGATAACACATTGAAATCATCAGTTCAGTGTGCTGCAGCAGTCAAGAAAGACAGATTGTTGGGAATTATTATAAAGGGAATGGTGAATAAAACGGAAAATGTCATAATGCCTCTTTATTGCTCCATGGTGAGACCACACCTTGAATACTGTGTACAATTCTGGTCGCTGCATCTAAAAAAGATATAGTTGCGATAGAGAAGGTACAGAGAGGGGCGACCAAGATGATTAAGTGGATGGAGCATCTCTCCTATGGGGAAAGACTAGGGAGGTTGAGACTGTTCAGCTTGGAGAAGAGACGGCTGAGAGGGTATATGATAGAGGTGTTTAAAATCATGAGAGGTCTAGAACGGGTAAAAGTGAATCGGTTATTTACTCTTTCAGATAATACAAGGACTAGGGGGCACTCCATGAAGTTAATATGTGGCACATTTAAAACTAATCACTCAACTAATCACTCAATGCACAATTAAACTCTGGAATTTGTTGCCAGGGGATGTAGTTTGTGCAATTGGTGTAGCTGGGTTTGAAAAGGGTTTGGATAAGTTCTTGGAGGAGAATTCCATTACCTGCTGTTAATTAAGTTCATTTAGAAAATAGCCACTGCTATTACTAGCATCAGTAGCATGGGATAGACTTAGTTTTTGGGTACTTGCCAGGTTCCTATGGCCTGGATTGCCCACTGTTGGAAACAGGATGCTGGGCTTGATGGACCCTAGGTCTGGACCAGTATGGCATATTATAATATTCTTAAGGGGACGATTTAAAAAATGGCAACGATCCCAACAACTATCGACCGATCGCTAACCTCCCCTTCATAGCCAAGATTATGGAAAAATTGGTAAACTCACGACTCTCAAAATACATTGAAGACAACAACCTCCTATTCCCATCACAATAGGATTCCGCAAAACCTTAAGTACGGAAGCCCTCCTCATCTCCATGACAGACCACATCATCCTAGGCCTCGACAAAGGACAAGCCTTCCTTCTGATCCTACTGGACCTTTCGTCAGCATTTGACACCGTCAATCACTCCCTTCTCATCAACCAACTAATAGCCATAGGTATCTCAGGCACTGCCCTCTCGTGGTTCAGAACCTTCCTCAGCAATAGAGGATACAAGGTTAAGATTCATAACAAAGAATCCTCACTTTACCCCGCGTCAGTAGGAGTCCCTCAGGGCTCATCCCTATCTCCTACCTTATTTAACATATACCTGTTACCCTTATGCCAACTTCTCACTGACCTCAATCTCAAACATTTCCTCTACGCTGATGATATCCAGGTCCTGATCCCCATCAAGGAGTCCCTCGCGAAAACACAGTCTCATTGGGAAACATGCCTCCAAAATATCAAACAGCTTCTCACAAACCTCAACCTGGTACTAAATTCATCCAAAACGGAACTACTACTCATCACTCCAGAGAACAGCTCCTTCACCCCCACTCATCCAGCCATACCAAAAACTACACAAGTGAGAGACCTAGGAGTTCTAATTAACAATCACCTGAACCTGAAAGCTACCATCAACAAAACCACCAAAGACTGCTTTTATAAACTCCAAGTACTGAAAAGAATAAGACCTCTGTTCCACACTCATGACTTTAGAACGATTCTACAATCAATCATCTTCGCAAAGCTGGACTATTGTAACACCATCTTGCTTGGTCTCCCCTCATCACACACCAAACCACTGCAAATGGTTCAAAATGCCTCTGCCCGTATACTCACTAACACCAGGAGAAGAGACCACATAACCCCTATCCTAATGGGCCTCCACTGGCTACCCATCCACTTCAGAATAATCTACAAGGCTATTCTCACCATATACAAAAACATCCATCAACTAGCCCCAATTGACCTTCATTTCACCCTCCGATTACACACCTCAACAAGACCGACAAGAGATGCTTACAAAGGATCACTTCAAGTACCCCCATCCAAAACTACAAGACACATTACGCTAAGAAATCGGGCCTTCTTCACAGCCGGTCCTACCTTATGGAACTCCATCCCCCCAGATCTTAGAATGGAACCCAGCCTCTCAACCTTCAAGAAAAGACTCAAGACCTGGCTGTTCTTGCAGGCTTTTCTTAACTCCAATACTATTTAACTCCCAACAATCAACACACATCACCATCAATATCACTATTAGCTACCTCTTACAAAGTAATTATATGTAATTATCTGGTTTTCCTTTTCCTTCTTACTCCAAGTTCTATTTTCCTTGTTACATGTAACTGCTTTTTCCGCACTATTGTTCAAGTTTAAGTTTATTTTGCACTCCTGTTTCATGTGAACCAGCATGATGGGACTATTGTCTTGAATGTTGGTATATAAAAAAACTTAAATAAAATAAATAAATAAATATATGGCTAACAGATAATTTTAACAGCACAAATGTTTTGATATCAACATCAATGTGAAAAAGGAATAAGGTGCTTGCAGAACTTCACACAGCATAACCTGGTATTTCACCAATGGTCTCTTATCAACAGCTATAGATTTCAGTCTGTTATGCTACTTTACTAAGATGATGTAAACTGCTTTGATGAATTTTGCATTCAATAAGGCAGATAATAAATCCAAGTAATAATAATAGTATATGTAGAACGTAGCCTGGCTTAAACTTTGGAATGTTAACAGTATAAAAGTTACTTTGGTTTGTAGAACTGTGTGTAATTTGCAATACTGTCATTAAATTTGAACTTGGTTATACAATCCAATCTGCATAATTGGATTTCCCTCAGTCAGTTTTCCCTTTGGCTACTATGACACGTACACAGCACAGATGGGATCTGAAAAAGCAGCTCCAATAATCAAGGATTCAGGTAGGCAGAACAGGAAGCACCATCTTTCAGTTAGCAGTGAGGCACCAACAGTACAAGGCATCACCAACAAAACTGGCAATCAAGCCAGCACTGAGGAAAGATTCAAATTCAGGACATGCTATTAAGCAAGGCAATCTGTATATGTTAGTAAAGTAATACAGAAAGTGGGTAATTTAGTAACACTGTGAACAAGTCAAGAACATAAAAGTATACCATACTGGGTCAGACCAAGGGTCCATCAAGCCTAGTATCCTTTTTCCAACAGTGGCCAATCCAAGTTATAAGTACCTGGCAAGTACACAAACATTAAATAGTAGGGATGTGCATTCGTTTGCAACGAAATAGGAAATAAAGACGATATTTTGAATTTCATTGCATTTCGGGGGGCCGACGAAACGATAGGAAAACCCACGAAATTTCATATGGTTTTATCATCGTTTTTTGGGGGGGGGGGAGAGAAAGGGCAATTAAAAAAAACAAAAAACAAACTAAACTCACCCCAACCCTTCAAATTTAATTGCAACCCCCCCCCCCCAAGACTGACCGAAAGTCCCTGGTGGTCCAGTGGGGGTCCCGGGAGCCATCTCCCATTCTCAGACCATTGGCTGCCACTAATCAAAATGGCGCCGATGGCCCTTTGCCCTTACCATGTGACAGGGGCTATCGGTGCCATTGGTCGGCCTCTGTCACATGGTGGGAGCAATGGATGGCCCGCACCATTTTTTAAGATGGCGCCGGCCCTCCATTGCTTCTACTATGTGACAGAGGCCAGCCAATGGCACCGATAGCCCCTTTCACATGGTAAGGGCAAAGGGCCATCGGCACCATTTTGATTACTGGCAGCCGACGGCCCAAGAGAAGGAGATCGCTCCCGGGACCTGCACTGGATCACCAGGGACTTTCGATAAGTCTTGGGGGGGGGGGGGGGGTTGGGCAAGTCTTGGGAGGTCAGGAGGGTTGGGGGTTGCAATTAATTCAATTTGAAGGGTTGGGGTGGGTTTCGGCTTTCGTTTCGGGGGCAGCCAAAATAAAATCGGCCTGAACCACTGGAAAACAAAATTTTCTGCGATGGGCCGATAACAGAGGCCGAACTAAAAGGTTCGGCCGAATCACATCTGTATTAAATAGATCCCGAGTTACTATTTCTGGCAACAAGCAGTGGCTGTTCCCTATTGATTAATAGCAGTTTATGGACTTCTCCTTCCGGAACTTATCCAAATCTTTTTTAAATCCAGCTACAATAATTGCCTTAACCATATGCTCTGAATGAATTCCAGAGCTTAATTATGTGTTGAGAGAAAAAGCATTTTCTATGATTCGTTTTAAATGTGCTACTTGCTAACTTCATGGAGTGCCCCCTAATCCTTATATTATCTGAAAAAGAAAATAACAGATTTACATTTAACCATTCAAGTGCTTTCAGTATTTTGTAGGCCTCTATCATAGCCGCCTTTAGCCATCTCATCTCCAAGCTGAACAGCCCTATCCTAGTTAGCCTTTCCTCATTGGGGAGCAGTTTCATGCCCTTTATCATTTTGGTCACCTTTCTCTGTACTTTCTCTAGTACAATTATATTTCTTTGGAGATGTGACAATTAGATTTGCAGATGATATTCAAGGTGTAGTCTCACCATGGAGCAATACAAACGCATTATGACATCTACCATTTTATTCACTATCCCCTTCCTAATAATTCCTAATATTCTGTTTGCTTTTTTGACCGCCGGAGCACACTGAGCTTATGATTTCAATGCATTTTTCCACTATGACACCTAGATCTCCTTCCTGGGTGGTAACTCCTAATATGGAACCTAACATTGTGAAACTACAGTATGGGTTATTTTTCCCTATATGCATCACCTTGCACTTGTCCACATTATATTTCATCTGCAATATGGACACTCAATCTTCCAGTCTCGCAAGTTCCTCCAGCAATTCATCACAATCCACTTGAGATTTAACTACTCTGAATAATTTTGTGTCATCTGCAAATTTGATCACCTCACCCATCGTACCCCATTCCAGATCATTTATAAATATATTAAAAAGCACCAATCGAAGTACAGATCCCTGAGGTGCTCCACTGTCTACCTTTTTCCACTGTGAAAACAGACCATTTAATCCTACTCTCTATTTCCTGTCTTTTAACCAGTTTGCAATTCACAAAAGGACATTGCTTCCTATCCCATAACTTTTTAGTTTTCTTAGAAGCCTCTCATGAGGGACTTTGTCAAACGACTTCTGAAAATCCAAATACACCACATCTACCAGTTCATCTTTATCCACGTTTATTCACCTCTTTAAAAAAAAAAATGTTACAGATTTGTGAGCCAAGATTTCCCTTAGGTAAATCCATGCTGGCTGTGTCGCTTTAAATCATGTCTACCTAAATATTCCGTGATTATAATCTTTATAATAGTTTCCATGATTTTCCTGGCACTGAAGTCAGGCTCACCGATCTATAGCACCGGGGAACACAATTTTTGTTGAGTTAAATCTGACACTTGTTTTTGACTAACTTTTGATATCTGAATCCAAAAATGACCCCAGTTTTTCTCTATCACATCAACCTTTTAAGGTACAGGATATCCTCCCTTTGTCCCCAAAATCATACAAAATGTACATACAAAGGAAATTAAAGAAAAAATTACCTGAATATACTGTTTATTTAGAGCTATTTTATTCATACAGAGGCTATATATTGTTACTGTAAGACAAATTGTGTACAAGTAGTAAAATTCTGCTAGAGGTGTGCATCCATTTTCCACATATTTGTAATCCGCAACTTATTTTTTGCTACCTGTTAAATACGTGGGGAGGTGAAACGCATCGCGACTCCCCACGTATGAAACAGATTTCTGTTTTATTCGGCCTAAATAAAAATTTAAACCCCCCACCATCCTGGACCCCCCCCCCCATGACTTACCAAAACTCCCTGGTGGTCCAGTGGTGGGGTCCGAGAACTCACTCACACCCTCAGTGCTAGTTTCATCATGGCGCCGATAGCCTTTGTCACAGGGGCTACCGGTGCCATTGGTCAGCCCCTGTCACATGGCCATCGGCGCCATCTTGTGCTCCTACCATGTGACAGGGGCTGACCAATGGCACCGGTAGCCCCTGTGACATTGTATGGGCAAAGGCTATCGGCGCCATTTTGAGTCCTGGCGTCGGACGGCAGGTCGCTCCGGGACCCCCGTTGGACCCACAGGGACTTTTGGCCAGCTTGGGGGGGGGGCCTCCTGACCCCCACAAGACTTGCCAAAAGTCCAGCGGGGGTCCGGGAGCGACCTCCTTTCACTCCGGCTGTCTGATCCCAATACTCAAAATGGCGCCGATCGCCTTTGCCCTCACTATGACGGCGATCGGCGCCATTTTGAGTATTGGCGGGACGGCGATTTTGAGTCTCAAAATGGCGCCGATCGCCTTTGCCCATACTATGTCACAGGCGCTACCGGTGCCACTGGTCAGCCTTTGTCACATGGTAGGAGCACAAGATGGCGCCGATGGCCATGTGACAGGGGCTGACCAATGGCACCGGTAGCCCCTGTGACAAAGGCTATCGGCGTCGTGATGAAACTAGCACCGAGGGTGTGAGTGAGTTCCCGGACCCCACCGCTGGACCACCAGGGAGTTTTGGTAAGTCTTGCCTGCACATCCCTAAATTCTGCTACCAAACATACATATTAAGGTAAAAATTTATGCTTATAGCTTTTACGGCAGTGTTCAATCTGTGGACAATCTCGCCTGATGCTCCAACAATAGTCAGCCATCATATGTACATCTCATCTACCCTGATACCGTGCCTCCATGACCTTCAAATTTTGGTGGAATTGTTCACCTTGGTCATCACTGACTGCACCAAGATTTTTCAGGAAGTCAGCAAGATGGCTATGCAGAAAATGTACCTTGATGTTCATGTTGCAACAAAGCATTTTGAAGCTCTCCAAGAGTTTCTGGACAATTTTGGTGAAATTCCAATAAAGTCCTTGACAAGATTTTTGAATGACAACCATGCATTCTTTTGGAGTTACAACAATTCTGGCACTTACCGCAAAATGCAAAAATGTTATCGCAGTTTGCGGTAATATCTATGTGAAGCGCTAAGATAGCGCACTTTGCGATAAACAGCCAATTACCATAAAACACGCTCCTTTTCCTATCGCATGCGATATTTAGTGCATTTTGATAAATCCAGGCCTAAGATAGGCTGTAGAGAAAAAACTTGATGTGATAGAAGAAAACTAACTGCAGTTTTGAAATCAACATGCCTATTTAAGTCTAAAAAAGCTGAAAAATCGAACTCAACAGGAATTATGTTAAAAATTGTTCCCCAGTGTAGTTTCTTGGATCATCTCGGGAGCCCTTTTTAAATATTGGAGTTACATTGGCCACCTTCCAGTCTTCAGGCACAATGGTTGATTTTTATGATAGGTAAAACAAATCACTAGTGATGTGCATTTAGTATGGTTCAGGAGCGCTCAAAAACAAAAGAAATTTTTCTGAAATTTCGGAAAAATTCATATTTTGAGTTAGCACGCACTAACACGAAATTTGGGAACCACAAATAAAAAATTCCAAATCGCGGAAAAAAATTAAATTACCCACGGGGCACCCAAACCAAACCTCAAAATGAAACAAAAATCGATACACATCTCTACAAGTTTCTTGTAATAGGTTTGAAATATCATTTTGAGTTCTTTCAGAATCCTGGGGTGCATTTCAACTAGTTCAGGTGATTTGCTACTCTTCGGTTTGTCAATCTAACCTACTACATCTTCCAGGTTCAGCATGATTTGGTCCAGTTCATCTGAATCATCACCTTGAAAGCTGTTTCTGGAATAAGTCACATTTTTCAAAGTGGATTATCTCAGCAATGCTACATGCACACAATTACACCTACTGCTGGGTGGGCATAATTTTACCGAAAGGAATTGCGCACATAGACAGTAACTTTAAAAAGCAGCTCGCAGGCACACATGTGCACACATATGTCGGCCCATGCCCAGGGTCATGGCCATTTTATAACATATTTGCATATATGTGCACATGTTATAAAATAACCTGTCTGTATGCAATTTTAAGTGGAAATGCGCCTGTGTGTGCAAATGCCACTTCTACCACATAATCAAAAATATGAAATCTTGCTATTATTATAAGAGCATACACCAAATTTTGTTGTTGAGATATAGAGTGACCTCATATAGCACTTTAGGCTTATTTTGTGTAAACTCAAATGTGGTGCTTGGACTTTATAATCATCAGTCACTCTATAATAGGATTCTTAATGCAAAAGATATCCTAGACACTTATGTTTTGGTACGTTGTAGTAGCGATAGCTCACAGCATCACGGATTTACAGCAAGTGGCCTTTTGACGTTGTACTCAGATGTTGAAGATAAAAAGAATTAGATGGGTTTCCATTTGAAGCTATCTTTGTGTTTACAGCAACAACATTGGTTGAGATCGAATAGTTCACTTTTTCTAGCACTACCGCTAACCAAATAAGTGTCCTTTCCTTGTCTGAACGTCATTTGCTTTAGTGAACAGACATTAGCAATTCACTTTGTAAAGAGTGTATCCAACAGACTGTTTTTAATATGTTCACAGATAAATCACATGATCTCTGAAACATTGCAGTGCTGGAGGTCAACAAGCGGTTCTTATATATAGTGGACTTCAGAAGATAAGTGTCTAGGATATCTTTTGCATTAAGAATCCTATTATAGAGTGAATGATGATTATAAAGCCAAAGCACCACATTTGGGTTTACACAAAATAAGCCTAAAGTGCTATATGAGGTCACGTTATATCTCAACAACAAAATTTGGTGTATGCTCTTAGAATAATAGCAAGATTTCATATTTTTGATTGTTTGGAGTTTCATGCTATTAGGGTTTTTTTTATTATTGTATACTTCTATCACATAAGCAGGGGGATTTTAAAAGGCACGCACATGGACACATTGCCCATTTTTTCAGTTTGTTCCTAGCTTGCCCAGTTAAGGGAAAGGACTTCCAAACCCCACTAGTTTAACAGTCTTCCTTCCCTCCAGTTAGCCCCAACCTTTAAAACTCCACTGATGTGCCTAGATTTTTTGTTTTACATTTCACATGTCATCTGTAGCAGAAGTAGAGATGCGGCAGGGGACGCCTGGCACGTGCCATTGTACATAAATATTTATGCAAAAATGTTAGTTTACAATTCCAGAATGCCCATGCCCTGGCTCTTTTTAACAACTTTTCATTTGTGCATGCAGCGGCGTATATGGCCAGCTTTTAAATTTCACTTAGCACACATTGGGTCCCACATATTCGCACATCTCCTAATTGATGTCGGGATTCTAATTTTTTTCCCACTAATTTTTATTAAATTTCCACAAAGTTCATACATTTACAATTGTATCAAACAAGAACCATTGACAATAACAAAGTGCCCTTTATCCCCGTATCCCCTAACCCACCCAACAAATATCTCCCCCAAAAACAACAGAATACGTATATGCAAATATCATCCACAAGTAAATAACTTAAGATCGTTTGAAATGCTTAGCATCATGTAAGGAATAATATCCAGAGGTAATACAATTGTAGATGGATAGGAAACAATCTGAAAAACTAATATGGCGTTAATGTTAAATTCAAAACATCTTCCTTAAGGATTGAACACTAAACTTCTTGTGTGAGGAGATATTTATTTATATTTATTTATATTACACTTTTCGCACTTTTTCAGCGCTTCAAAGTGGATTACATTCAGGTACTGTAGGAGACAGGCCAAATGTCGAAAAAATAATCAAACATTTTACAAGATAAAGTTTTTACCATCAAGTATTCAAAAATCAAAAGTCTATGAACCTACAACTTCCACTAAGTAATGGTAGGCCAATAGGCACAGTCCAATGCACTAATATAGTCTTTTTCGCTAACAAAAATACTTCCCGCAAAAATAATTTTTTCCTCAAATCAGAGTTTTTCAGAAATATAAATTAAACATACTCACAAGGATGCAGGTAATAACAAGAGAGAAGTTTACCAAGATATTCCTGAAGCTCCATCCAGAACAATTCAATTTGAGAACTCAAATTTATGTAAATAGAAACCCTTACATAAAGTATTTAATGCAACTGTCCCACGTTTGGGACATGTACATATGACATAACTTTATATTGTGTCTCCCTGAGTATAACCTTTTCTGTTGTATCCACGATAGTATTAAACAAGTCTATTACCCTTCATGTGTTATCTGTACTTCCACATCTTGTTGCCATTTATCTAACAAGGGTTGCAAAATGGCCGTGTCTTAAATGTTTTATAGTGTTTTATCTAAGCACAGGATCCCTTTTTCATACAATGTCAAACAATCTCCTCAAAGGAATGTGTGCAATGTAAGTCAGCAACCATGCGCTCCAAACAATCAATATAATGTCTGGCTTGCAAATAAGCGTAGAAGTCTGTATTTGATAGTAGATACTTACACTTCCAATGCATGTACCACAGAAACCCTATGCAAAAAAAAAATAAAATGGGGACAAGATGGCGTCCTGAAGGGTGCACGGAACAGAGCAGCTCCAGTTTCCTCAAAATAATTTCAAGATGCCGCCAAAAAGAAAGGGGAAGGTTAGAGTTTTCCCCTCTATACCAACCCAGCTATCGGAGCAGGCTCTTATAACAACGTTCCTTGCCCAGGGAGCAGAAAAATTCGAGGGGGCGAATCCCATTGTGAGCACGCCGGGAGGAGAGGCGTTCTCACCAGGGACGGAGGTTTCCCTCAGCCCCCCCGACGCACGCCCGCCGGCAGCCAGAGGAACCTCGACCCCGGACGTGCAGCAACCAGCGCAGACCGATGAGGTCAGAGCGACAGGATTGCTGGCAGAACCGTCAGTGAGTCTTGAGGAAGAAGGAAGGGGAGAGGATACACTGCGGGAAGGGGTGCTGACCCACGCTGTACCTGAAATTTCATCGGATCCCACAGAACCGACCCCCCTAACAACGGGAGAATGGCCGGAACCCCTGGTAAGGCCTGCGGTCGTCACCCTTGAATCCTTATGGGAACTCTCTGCGGGGCTAACATTGGCTGTTCGTGACTGTAACACTAAATTAGATGCTTTTGCTTCTCAAGTAAATTCTAAAATTCATACTCAAGATGAAACTCTTTCCCATCTTCAGACGTCAGTTGGGAAGGTCGAATCCGAAATTAAACATCTTAAAGAATTTAATTTTGCTACTATACAGGATCGAGCTGCGCTCTCCAGGAGACTGGAACTATTGGAAAATTGGAACCGTCGGTTAAACTTAAGATTAATTAAGTTTCCAAGAATCATGGGAGAGATGCCTATTACCACACTAAAAAGATATTTTGCTGAAGTTCTTTTGCTTTCAGAGTCACAATTTCCTTTAATTAATAAAGTTTACTTCCTTTTGGGTCAAAATCGCCCAAATGAACAGGCAGTCCCTCCTATTGATTTTCAAAATTTGACAAATTTCTTAGAATCGTCTGCAATAGAGATAATAGATTTTTCTACATTGCATGTATCATTGATAGTTGAACAAGATATTAGTAGGTTGATGGTTCTGTATTTCAAAAATTTAAATACCCTGTTTCACGGTAGTAAGGTCCGTATGTTCCCTGATATTTCTAAAATAACTCAGGAAAGAAGGAAAGGGTTTCTGAGTATGAGACAGAATGTGATATCTTTAGGTGCAACTTTTGTCCTAAGATATCCGTGTAAATGTATTGTAAAAAAAGAAGCAGACATATATTTTTTTTTCCCCAGAACAATTAAAGCTTTTCTTAGATTCTCATAGCTCTCCAGAGCATACCGTATTTTCAGGGGAATAAAGTAGGTATTCTGCTCTTGTTCAGGTTAAAGTCTAGAATTTGATAATTTTTCCTATATTCTCCTTTAAAGTATGTCTCTCTAAAGTGTTTATTTGAGAATTGGTTGCAACTTAGGTATATATTTTCTTTTAAATGAGATTTATTCAAATATTGTTTTCTCCTATAGTATGCAACATGTTTCCTGTTTTACTTTATGATACAAATTGTATTAGAAAAGTTATAAATAAAGATTTAAAAAAAAAAAATAAATAAAATGCTGGATTTCATGAAGGCCCAGCTCTTTCCACCTCTTAAAGACAGGAATATTCAGACCTGGAAGTAATTGTAGACTACCATATGGAGATAAATATGAGGGTGTCACACAGCTCTTATGAAGTTTATTACATAATTTCCAGGCCTTTCTACATGAAGCCACAAATATATTCTTTTTGACAAAATCCTGCAATCTGCTCCTGTGGCATGTAAAATATTACCTAACGATAAGAGGGAAAAACCCAATTTGCATAAATTTAATAGGAAAACAATCAGCAGTTTCATAACGCCAGCTGTTAACAAGCCATGCACGCTAAATTATAATTCTGCAAACTAGGGCAATGCAGACCTCCAGAAGGAGTCCTCAACAGAATATTCAGGACAACCCTTGTTTTTTGTTTATGTCGTCCTCTTTAGGGTGTGTCCCAGACTATTATGCTTTCTTTGCCATACTCTTCTGAAAGCATCTAGCTTTGATGGCTGTTTATATAAAAATGTTAAAATAAAGAGTTTGAAAAAAAAATAGAAAACACCTTATCAACCATCTGAACATGTAATGTTAACACGCATTTCGATCGTACAGCTTTCTAAAGGCCTGAGATTCTGAAGGTAAAGCGCTACTTTACCCAAAGAAGACCCTTTGAAAATTACCTTCAAATTAAAATAAGAGAGAAAAATACTTAATAGTTTGTTTCTGTGAACTTTACATCCCCTTTCACATTTTCAAAGAACAGCAGGAAGGGCAGATTTCCAGTGAGCCTGAGCAGATGGAAATTCTCTGAGTAAGCCACTGTTACAAAAGTAAAACTGTGTCCCATGGTAGAGATGGTTGCCAAGAGAGAGCAGAAACAGCACTTTTAACAAAATATAGCTTCATGAGAGTTTAAGAAAACCATATGCAAATCCAAAAGCAAATGTCTGGGGGTCAAATTTACAGATTAGGCAAAAAGAAAATACAAAAAGTCTATTAATTTATTAATATAATTGTGAAATTTCACATCTTTTTTTCCAAGATTTAATTTCCAGCAATCTTCTGAAGGTTAAACATTCCCTGTCAAAAAAAAATTGTACAAAAAGCACTGGGGAACTTTCATTTGATTCTATAATTTACTATTTGTTGAAGATGTGGACCCTTGGACCAAGGTGGATGAGCCCTGCAGGTCCCCACAGTTGCAAACAGAGCTGGCTGGAGCAGAGGCCCTACAGGAACATTGCTAATACCAGCTCAAGTTCCCCTTAGGTTGAGCCCTTGGGTGCTGGGGCTGGCTGATCTTAGGTATGGGCCTCTGTGAAGGCGATAATCCGTCGCGATGAAGATGTTGCAGGCTAGCACAGAGAAATAAGTGTAGTCAAAGCAAGCAGCAAACAGGGCAGACAGTGGTCAGACATGGTCAAGTTCAAGCTGTGGTCTGAAGCAGGCAGAGTTCAGAGTGCGTTGTGGTCCAGGCAGTGGTCGAGGCTGGAGACTTCAGAGACAGAGAGAAGGCAGTGGTCAGTGGCAGACGGTGGTCAAGCAGCATAGAGTTCCAGTCCGAGGGTCAAGCTAGAAATCTATTCGAAGACTGAGCCAGAGCTGGTAAGGGGTCAAAGCCGGAAGTTCAATCCAAAGGGATAGAAAATGAAGAGGATGACAGAGGAACAGAGGAGCAGAAGATGCTGAAGACAGAAAAGGGGAGACTGACCATGATGACTAGTACTTCAGATGAACCAGACTGTCAAACTTGAACAGGAACAAGACACAGGAACTCAGGAACACACAGCAGGAACTGGAACCAGGAACAAGATTCAGGAACAGGAATGCGTTAGCAATGCACTTCTTGAAGGGAGACAATCTACTGCTGAGGCATTGGAAGGGCGTCTGGAGGATCCTTATCTGGAAGAGACATTATCAAGAGGTGCCCTCAGATCGTTCCAGCCACTGGCCCTTTAAATAAGAGGAGATGGGGTATGCACCTTAGGAGTACTCGGGAGAGCAGTGGTGCGGCAGGCAAGCTGGGCTGGGCATCTGGCCATGTCAGGTTGCAGAAGCTCGGCAGAAGGCTGCGACATGGAGAGAGGGAAGGCAGTAATGTGGCAGGAAGGCTGGGCACAGCGTCTTGCTGTTGACGAATTGGGTTGCAAAGGTGCGGCGGGCAGCCACATTGTGGAAAGACGGACCAGGCCCAGTGTCAGGAGCGCAGGTGAATGCGGCGGTCCGCAGCTTTACTGCACGGGCCAACACTAATTCTAGCAAAAGTCCCACAGTGCTTTTTGGAAAAAAGTTTGCTTACATAATTTTTCTTTGCAATTTTTTCACCTTTTGAAGTTGCAGGAAATGAAAAAGGAAATTCCAAACTTGTGCAAGAAAACGTGAGAGCTTCTTGCACTTTTGTTTCCTTTCAACTTTCAATGTATGCATGTGAAAGGGAAGGGTAAGTGAACTCACAAGCAGCTACAGTGACTAATACAGGGCTTTCCAAACTTTAAGCCAGTGTCATCCCATTTTAGCACTTGAAAATTCATATAACTCCAGAGGAAGACCAAAATAAATTAGCAGAGGTGCAGTCCCCTTCCAACAATCACTGCACTCTCACCCTCCCCCAGACTCAAATTGATCTCCTCTCCCAATCCCCACCCTTTCCATTCTATCCTCTCTCACAACCCACACTCCCTTCAGCATAGTAACATTTTAATGATGGCAGGATGGGACCAAATAGTTCATGCAATCTGCCTAGCAAGCTCCTTGTGGTCGTGTCTGCTGTACTGAGCAGGTTACCCTTATGTTTCTCTTAAAGGAAGCAACCTCCGCTCCATGCAGTTATCCTCAAACCTATGATAACCCATAAAAATTTACTGTGAGCAAAATTTTTATTGGGTGATGAGCCTTCATGATGCTGCTTGATGTGCTTTGCTTATAGACTTGGCCATAGAAGCAGTCCTGTGTTTTTTCTGTTATGTGTGAGCATCAGTACCCCAGACCGTAAAAGTCAGTGCCCATGCTGGTTGTCGTCTGAATCCAATTCCTCTCTGTCCGTCATAGTTGGTGATTTATTAGGAATGTAGACAGCTGGGTGGCTGATGGGTGTGAGGATCGCCCGGTAACATGCCTACCTGGTGCGAAGGTTGCGGACCTCACGTGTCACCTAGATAGGATTTTAGACAGTGCTGGGGAGGAGCTGGCTGTCGTGGTACATGTGGGCACCAACGACATAGGAAAATGTGGGAGGGAGGTTTTGGAGGCCAAATTTAGGATCTTAGGTAGAAAGCTTAAATCCAGAACCTCCAGGGTAGCATTCTCTGACATGCTGCCTGTTCCACACGCAGGTCCCCAGAGGCAGGCAGAGCTCCGAAGTCTCAATGCGTGGATGAGACGATGGTGCAAGGAAGAGGGATTCAGTTTTGTAAAGAACTGGGGAACCTTTGGGGAAGGGGGAGTCTCTTCCGAAAGGCTGGGTTCCACCTTAACCAGGGTGGAACCAGACTGCTGGTGCTAACCTTTAAAAACAGAGCAGCTTTTAAACTAGAACAAAGAGGAAAGCTGACAATTACTCAGCAGTGCATGGTTCGGAGGGAGGTATCTTCAAAGGATACTAAAGATGCATTAGAATTATGGCATCCCAACAGTGAGGTTCCAATAATAAGAAAAGTAGTCCAAGTGCTTGTAACTAAAAACTCACCTGAGCTAAAAAATTCTAACTTATCCCTATCAATTAAAAAGCAGAATGAAAATACAAACAAAAACCAAACTTTGAAATGTTTGTATGCTAATGCCAGGAGTCTAGGAAGTAAGATGGGAGAATTAGAATGTATAGCAATGAATAATGTTATAGACTTAATTGGTATTTCAGAGACATGATAGGAGGAGGATAACCAATGGGACAGTGCTATACTGGGGTACAAATTATATCGTAATGGAAGAGAGGAGCACCCGGGAGGCGGTGTGGCGCTTTATGTCCGGGATGGCATAGAGTCCAACAGGATAAACATCCTGCATGAGACTAAATGCACAAGCGAAACTTTATGGGTAAAAATCCCATGTGTTGGGGAAGACTATTGTGATAGCAGTATACTACCGTCCACCTGGCCAAGACGGTGAGATGGACAGTGAAATGCTAAGAGAAATTAGGGAAGCTAACCAAATTGGTAGTGCGGTAATAATGGGAGATTTCAATTACCCCAATATTGACTAGGTAAATGTATCATCGGGACATGCTAGAGAGATAAAGTTCCTGGATGGAATAAATGACAGTTTTATGGAGCAATTGGTTCAGGAACCGACGAGAGAGGGAGCAATTTTAGATCTAATTCTCAGTGGAGCACAGGATTGTGTGAGAGCGATAACGGTGGTGGGGCCGCTTGGCAATAGTGATCTTAATATGATCAAATTTGAATTAATGACTGGAAGGGGGACAGTAAGCAAATCCAAGGCTCTTGTGCTAAACTTTCAAAAGGGAAACTTTGCTAAAATGAGAAAAATAGAAAAAAACTGAAAGAAGCAGCTACAAAGGTAAAAAGTGTGCAAGAGGAGTGGTCATTGTTAAAAAATACCATCCTAGAAGCACAGTCCAGATGTATTCCACACATTAAGAAAGATGGAAGGAAGGCAAAACGATTACTGGTATGGTTAAAAGGTGAGGTGAAAGAAGCTATTTTAGCCAAAAGATATTCATTCAAAAATTGGAAGAAGGATCCAACAGAAGAATATAGGATAATGCATAAACGTTGGCAAGTTAAATGTAAGGCATTATAAGACAGGCTAAGAGAGAATTTGAAAAGAATTTGGCCGTAGAGGCAAAAACTCACAGTAAAACCTTTTTTAAATATATCCAAAGCAGAAAGCCTGTGAGCGAGTCAGTTGGACCATTAGATGATCGAGGGGTTAAAGGGGCACTTAGAGAAGATAAGGCCATCGCGGAAAGATTACCGTATTTTTTGCTCCATAAGAACTAAGAAGCATTTTTTCCCCCAAAAGTGGGGGGAAAATGTCTGTGCGTCTTATGGAAGGAATATAAAAAAAAAAAAAAAACCTAACTACAACCCCCCACCCTCCTGACCCCCCCAAGACCTGCCAAAAGTCCCTGGTGGTCCAGCGAGGGTCCGGGAGCATGTGGACCGTCGGCTGCCAGTAATCAAAATGGCGCCGACGGCCCTTTGCCCTTACTATGTCACAGATCGCTCCCAGACCCCCGCTGCTCCACCAGGGACTTTTGGCAGGTCTTGGGGGGGTCAGGAGGGTGGTGGGTTGTAGTTAATTAAATTTAAAGGGTTGGGATTTTTTTTTTTTGCAGGGGAGGGGGAGGAGGGTTTTTTTGCAGGGGAGGAGGGGGAGGAGGTTTTTTTTGCAGGGGGAGGGGGGGAGGTTCCCACAGAAAGAGAATGCTAAAAGTTTTCTGATTTGAGGAGTGGACCGAAATGGCCCTCCCCAGACCCAAAAACGAAATGGGGACAAAAATGGGGACAAAAAAAATGTTATGCACTCCCCTAATTTGCTCCAAAAGACGCACAGACGCCCGGGAACAGAGCCGGTTTAGTGCAGTTAGTGTAGCTGTGTTTAAAATAGGATTGGATAAGTTCTTGGAGAAGTCCATTACCTGCTATTAAGTTGGCTTAGAAAATAGCCACTGCTATTACTGGCATCAGTAACATGGAATAGACTTAGTTTTTGGGTACTTGCCAGGTTCTTATGGCCTGGATTGGTCTCATTTGGAAACAGGATGCTGGGTTTGATGGACCCTTAGTCTGACCCAGTATGGCATTTTCTTATGTTCTTCTTAATTCCCCTTTTTCCCAATCACTGAAGCAGAAAGCAATGATGCTGCTGCATCAAAATCATTAAGGTTTATTGATTAAAGTAGAGATGGGAAGAAGAAAAAATGTTTTTCATTTTGTTTTCAGAGGCTTGATTTTCCATGGATTTAGTTTCATCAAATGTTTATTTCATTTATTTAGTAAAAAAAACCCAACAAAATAAACATTTTAAAAAAGAAATGGTCCTCCCGTGTCCCCTACCCGAAAAAAAAAAGCCAGGGCCAAGATCCTCCCTGGACCCCACTTACCCGGTCTGGGAGGAGGGGGGGGGCAGAAGATGACAGAAAACCTCCAAGGCCTGGGCCTGACCATGGGCAGAAGCCCTAGGGTCTGGACCAGGTCTCCGGGCCGAGCCGCAACCTCTGACCAGGGTCTGGGCTGAAATCCCAATGTTGGGATCCAGGCTCCAGACCAGGTTACGGCATTGGCCTGGGTCCAGACTGAGGCCCTGCCATCGGGACTCGGTCTCCAGACTGGGTCATGGCATTGGATCTGGGCCTAGGCCTGATTTGAGGGCCAGGTGTTGTGCCTGGAATGCAACACTGGATCCCAGGAGTAGATAAGTTTTTTACATTTTTGGGATATTAGTCAAGGCCCTGGCATTAGCCCTGGGCCTCCGCCAAGACCCTGGCATTGTGCTCGGGCCTAGGCCATGGTTCCTGCGTCAGGTTGTAGCCTATATACCTAGGCAAGGTCCCGGTGTTGTGCTAGGGCCTAGGCCCAAGGCCCATCTATTCTCTAGGCGAGGCATCTGCTTCGCGCCTGGGCCTAGGCCCAAAGTACCAATTTTCTTTTCAAAACAAAACGTGAAAACCAACAACATTTTGGCAGATTTTCAATTGTTTTGCTTTGATAACAAAATGAAATGAAATAGGAAATTAGATGAAATTTCCTATTTCATTTCTCCTGAATGCCCATCTCTAAAAGGGTAGTAACCGCCACCAGCAAGTTACCCCCATGCAAACCTCCTCCCCTCCAGCAAAACCCTGCTATCTCCTTCTGCCCATCCCCCTCTCTCTTATTCTTTTACATTATGGGGATAATATTAGAATGCACACATTAGTGCATACTACGGATGTGCATTAGTTTGTGACGAATTAGGAAATAGAGACAATATTTCCTATTTTGTCGCGTTTTGGGGGGGGCGATGAAATGATAAGAAAACCCACAAAAGTTTGTGTGGGTTTCTTATTGGGGTTTTTTTTTTGGGGGGGGGGAGAGAGAAAGGGCACATTAAAAAAAAAATCCAAACCCACCCCAACCCTTCACATTTAATTAATTGCAATCCCCACCCTCCTGATCCCCCAAGACTTGCCCGAATCCCTCGCCAAGACAGCCCGTGCCACTTTTTAAAATGGCACCGGCTGTCCATTGCTCCTACCATGTGACAGGGGCCGGTTAATGGCACAGATAGCCCCTGTCACATGGTAAGGGCAAAGGGCCATCAGTGCCATTTTAATTAGTGGCAGCTGATGACCCGAGAGGGGGAGATCACTCCCGGGACCCCGCTGGACCACCAGGGACATTCAGTACATCTTGGGGGGGGGAGGTTGGGAGAGTGGGAGAGTGGGGGGTTGCAATTAATTAAATTTGAAGGATTGGGGTGGGTTTGGGGTTGGTTTTTTTTGGTTGTTTTTTGTTTTTTACAAACCCCCATTGGAATTAATTAAATCTGAGGGATTGAGGTGGATTTCGAGCTTCATTTCGGGGGCAGACGAGATAAAATAGCCCAAACCGTGGGAAAACGAAATTTCCCGTGGTGGGCCGATAAAGGCCGAACCAAAAGGTTTGGCCGAATCACATCTGTAGTGCATACTTTGTACTAATTTTCAAAGGAAAGTATATGCATGGTTTCCCTTTGAAAATTATCCCAGAAACACTCTTCACACATTTACTGTATATCTGTTAATTTGTATGGATAGTTTTTCAAGAAAAAATATACACATGCTTTCAGAACTTCAAAAGTATGAGCCCAATTTTCAAACCTATCCACTGTACAGTATTTATCTGTGTAGGCGGACACATGGAGATTAATGCTAGTATTTTATAAACTGTGTGATGGGAGCAACAGAGTTTATAAAATACCAGATATTCCTGCTCCAGAAGTACATGTATATGTTTCAGTGTGCACATATTTCCAATAGGGATGTGAATCGTTTTTTAATGGTTTAAATTATTTATTTATTTATTTATTTATTTATTTTTAATTTTTATATACCGAAGTTCTTGTAGGGACTACAAATCACTCCGGTTTACATACAACGAAGAACTGCTCAACAAAGAGCGGAGCTTTACAAGGAACCGTATAACATATGGAACAGTATAACTGGTTGACAATTTAACATAGTGCTAAATAAAGTGATAATATTTTAACTGGTAATAAATAAAGAAATATAATATTTTATATAAGAAGTATAACTATTTAACGTAGCAATAAATATAAATATAAGCAGTGCCTAATATATATATGAATTAAAGTGAATTTTTGAGCTCAAAGATAATTGTCCAGTTGCAGATTCTTAAAAATAGTACTTGATACAGCGTCCAAGGTTAAGGGATACCTGGTAATTAGGAAGTCTGTCAGTCACAGTAAGATTAAGCGTCTGGGAAAGCTTGTTGGAAGAGAAAAGTCTTCAGTCTTTTTTTGAATTCTTGATGACTGGGTTCTAGTCTAAGATCTGGGGGAAGCGTGTTCCACTGATGTGGGCCTGCTGAAGATAGCGCTCGTTTGCTCAATGATGATTTTATTTGCGGAGCATGCAGTGTTCCTCTGTATGCGCTTCTGATTGGTCTGGAGGAAGTGTGCGGTTGGAGTTGAGAGCTTAATGTGATGGGGGCTAATTTGTTTGTCGCTTTGTGGATGATAGTGAGTACCTTATAGAGTATCCTTTGTTTAATGGGGAGCCAATGTAAGTTCCGAAGGATTGGGGTGATATGATCTTTTTTGTTAGTGCTAGTTAGAATTCTAGCCGCTGAATTCTGAACCATCTGTAATGGTTTGATAGTGTTGGCGGGAATACCTAGTAGCAGGGAGTTGCAGTAGTCGAGCTTGGAAAGAATGATGGATTGTAGTACTAGCCTGAAGTCAGAGAAGTGAAGGAGGGGTTTAAGTTTTTTGAGGACTTGCAGTTTGTAAAAGCTTTTGTAAAAGTTTGTAAAAATTATCGTCCGATAATTTTAAAATCGTCATTAATCGGTAAGGGACTCGATACAATAGGAATTCCCTCGATTTATCGTGAAAAATCGTTAAATCGAGTACGGGAATTATTTGGGGGGAGGGCGGGAAAACCGGCACACCAAAACAACCCCTAAACCCACCCCGACCCTTTAAACCCAATCCTTTACCCTCCCCCACCCTCCCGAACCCCTCAAAAATGTTAAATTACCTGGTGGTCCAGTGGGGGGGGGGGGAGGGGTCCGGGCGCGATCTCCCGCTCTCGGGCCATCGGTGCCATTTTGGCTACCACTGATAAAAATGGCGCCATTTTTATCAGTGATATCATTTTTATCATTTTATCACTTTTTATCATTTTTTATCACTTATCATTTTATCACTTATTTTATCACTTATCATTTTATCACTTATCATTTTATCACTTATTTTATTTTATCATTTTATCACTTTATCACTTATTTATTTATCACTTATTTATTTATTTATTTACTTATTTACTTATGTATTACTTATTTATTTATCACTTATCATTTATCATTTTATCACTTATCATTTTATCACTTACCATTTTATTTTATCATTTTATCACTTTGTCACAGGGAGCGTCGCTCCCTGTGACAAAGTGAGGGCAAAGGCGATCGGCGCCATTTTGAAACCAGTCTGGCACCGAGGGTATGATTGAAGGGATGGCTCCTGGACCCCCCGCTAGACCCCCAGGTACATGTAAAAGGTTTTTTGGGGGGTCGGGAGGGTGGGAGAAGCAAAGGGGTAATTTGTAAAGGGTCGGGGTGGGTTTTTATTTTATCGGGCCATCGGCGCCATTTTTATCAGTGGTAGCCAAAATGGCGCCGATGGCCCGAGAGCGGGAGATCGTGCCGGGACCCCCCCACTGGACCACCAGGTAATGTAACATTTTGGGGGGGATCGGGAGGGTGGGAGAGCAAAGGGGTCATTTGTAAAGGGTCGGGGTGGGTTTTTTTTATCTGCTCAGGCCTCACTAAAAAATTAACGATGTGAATTGGAATCGGAACCGATTCCAATTCACATCTCTAACGATCCGATATTTTTCTCCCTCCATCCGAACCTGATCGTTAAAACGATCGGGCACACGATTCACATCTCTAATTTCCAATGCAATAGAATGCATACTTTGTCTACCCATTTTATAAACATATCTGTATATTTTACGTGCAAAATAAGTGTGGCACTGCAGAAATAAGCACTCAGAATTAAACTCAGAATTAGTAATTTATAAAATATGAGAGGATACCGGTTTTGACAATGCTTACTCGCCTAAGTTCTTGGAATCACCAGGTCACTAATAACGCCATCACTTCACCCACTCTTTCTCCAGTTCACCTAGACCCTCTAGCACTTCATCCTGAATCCTCACCCAAAAAATGCAGACAAGCCCGATTTAACTTGCACTGGTCAATTTGTTACTTATGTGTGTATATGCTATTTTTACAGAGGAAATTCATTTGAAAATTCACTCTAATGTGAACTAGTGCAAAGCCTTCCTGACTCCTGCCCCTGGGAATGCCTCCCCCTTCTGCAGGTGAAGGTGTGCACACAGAGGCCGTATGCAGGTGCTGTTACCTGCAGGTAGGGCGAGCAGTGCACTAAAAGCCCATTTCTGTGGGTAGAGCACTGTTTTACATATGGAAACAGCTTTGAAAACTACCTGTGGATAACAAGTCAAACATGTTTTCTGTAATTCAATCGCCTTAAAATAAGATATTAAGTAAAGTTTTAACGGAAGTACTATCTAATCAGGGCTCGTGCCCAGCACTTTTTTTTATGCCAGAAGAAAAGGCTTTATCAAATAATTTACAATTATAAGATCAAAGGACTCCCCAGTTTGTTACCACTCAGCCTGTTTCCATTATATGGCTTCCTATGGATCAAACTAAGCCCATCCACATTACCAAGAAAAGTGTAATGGGGGGATTTGGGTCAGTTCTTTAGACCAAAACCATCGAAGCACCACCAAAAGGTCACTTGCATTTTCTAAGTTTGCATTTATTATTTTAAGACTTATGTAGTCAGTGTTACTTCAGTGATTCTAGTAGGTTGACAGGGAATGCATTTCAGGTTAAAAAAAAAAAAAAAAAAAAAGAAAGTAGGCAGATAATCTTGTGACACAGCTTATGTTTCAGCTCAGCTTGGACTGGACCTTCCTTCAATATGAGTTCTGGCTCTGACCTGGATCACAAAGAGCATGATTCACACATTCTTCTTGGATATCCTCAGCTTGCTCAGTTTGGTAGGTATGTGCATATGGCTGTACTATGTATGTAGTAGGAATAGGAGTGGAGGTGGGGAGAGAGAGAAGGGGCGGGCGGGGGGAAGGTGGAAGTAGGAAAATTGTGTCTGGTGAACCATAGGGTGGGGATTAATCATCCAGTGCATGTAACTAGCTTTAGGCTACAAATCCTGCAATTTTTCACAGGCCTACATAATCCACCCCTGAAATTCCTATCGGACAAGGAATCAATCACAGAGCCCACAAGAGCATATCCAAGCCCTTGGGCTGGATGTTACACTGAATTTTAAATGTATTTAATAAAGTTGGATTTCAACCATCTGGATGATTTTTTCTGGTTCCCCAAAGATTAAATCTGCAAACTACCATGATATATCATATTGGGGTCTATACACTAAAAGGTAGGGTGAATGCTAAGGCCAATCAATGTATACCCAGAATGGAAGACTATGCACTGAAGCCAAAGCATGAATGCTAACCCAGGTTCAGAGTATGTCAATGGGTTCACACTAAAATTAGTGCATAACCCACATGTAAATGAAGGAATATCATATGCAAACTAGGCTACAACAGGTGATTTGTATATAGCATACTATACTTTCTCTCTTATGTCTTTTAAAGTCTAAAATGTAATACAGATCTTGCAATAAGTGTTAAATGTGGCTGGAATACTAGCCTTTAACAACTATGTATTTACACTCATTTATAGACTGCTCATAAAGAGAATCTCTTGCTGAGTGGGGTACAATATAACAAACTTACAAGCAACAAAACACATACTTAGATAATAAAACAAAACATTAAAACAAATACACCTTCAACTGCTTTCATAACTGTACATATGTCATCCATGTAACCAGATACAGCCAGTGTACTACTGTCAAAGTTATATTTAAATTATAGCAATTAGCAAACAATACAAAAATATAATAACTGAGATGAAGATTTTGACCTAATCTCAATGCTTTATAATCTACCATAGCATGGGGGAAGGCTATGCTTTCAAGGCATTTCCCCCAACACACAAACCCTCCTAACTCTCATTGTACATTGTACCCAAAGATCAATGGACTTCCATTTCCCAAATACTCATAACCCAGTACCCCAGGGGTCTCCATGCCTTGATCACCTGCCCTCAACTCTGAGCACAAAAGAAACAAGGTGATCGCTGGTCCTGATCACCCCTACCCATTAAGACAAAGGAAATAAGGGGCTCACAGCAGCCCTAATCATCACATAGGCACAAAACTAAAGATCTGGGGTGATGGCCCTAACTAACCCTCGATGCCCACTGTAAACACACAGTCATAGGACTTGATGGCTCTGGCTGACCCAGCCCCCCCTCCCAACTTATCTCCCCCCCAATACACACACACACAAAACATCAAGGGGCCTGCCAGCCTGACCCTCTCACTTGTTTTGCCCTGTGCCCGGGAGTCGGTTCTCTAGTGCCACTCTGAAAGTGGGCTGCGGTATGGAGGAAAGCAACCATGCTCTCTCCTGCTCCGATCTTTGTCATGCCCTCATCAGAAAGGACAGGAAGAGGGGGGACTGCCGGGGGAAAATTGCAGCATGATGGAGTGTGCGGGGGGGGGGGGGGGCGGGATCAGGGTGTCACAGATGGAGCTGGGGGGTTAGGGATGGGAGTCCGTGCACCGAGGACCCTTGATGTGTGTGTGAATGGGGGAAGTATTTCTGGGCACCAAGGCTCATTGTTTGTCTTGTTGGGGATGGACAGTAGGGTGTGTGAAAATAAATCCCCAGTATTAAACATCCCTCTCACTTTGGGGCAGTTAGCATGGAACAATAGCATACACACTAACCTCACTTTTTAGGTTAGTGTGCATGCTATTGTTCCCACATTCACTAGATTTTAACTGAGTGCACAAAAAAATTAGGATATCCTGTTAAATGGTGATTTAACAAGCACTCTAAAATAAATGTTTGCTATAAGCCTCCAAGTATGGTTTGGATCCTGTGCATGCTGTGATTTATTTCCTGATCCACAATAATTACAAGGGTGGATTATATACGCCTGAATGAACTCCTCCTGCTGGATGCATGTAGCACCCTTTCTATAAATGACATGCTGGATTATCATTTCATTTGCTGCATTGCAATGGATGCTTGAATAGGTGCCTATGTGTATGGTTTTTCACACTCTGAAAGGAAAGCAAAACTCAGGGCTGTCAAAGACTAATCCTCAGGGACCAGCAATAGATCTGTTTTATAGGACATGCACAATTTATATCCAGAGTTGCATACAAATGGCTCTAGACCAGGGTTCATTTACACATTATTTTAGTTATCCTGAATAGCTTTTGGTTGCCCTTCTGATCTGAAGTGTGACAAATCCTCATCCTGCTAAAATGAAAGTGGATAACCAGTATCAGAACTGATATTCCTGACCTCCTCCATTCCCCACTTCGGATCCCAACACTTTTTTTTTGTCAGGGAGTACTGCCCGTGTTGTAACCCCAGGGACAGCAGCAGGGCTGGACACTGGTGGATCAGGCTGGAACAGGACAGGACGGGAGTCTTCTGCCTATACTGGCCATCTTCTCTTTGAATTCAGCCTTCAGCTTCTGGTAGCCAGCAGGACTTAGGAGTATTCACACTGGTTACTGGAAGGCACTTAAAGGAGCAGGGCTGAACAGCAGGATTAAACAAGAAGACCCCCCCACTAAAAACAAGACAAACTAGGGCCTGAAATAGAAACAGAACACGACAAAAGAAGATAAGACAGAATACTTGGCCTGGGAGTAGGACCAGGCAAAACCAGAGAACATAAGAATTAAAACTAGGACAAGAACAAGAACAAGTCTACCAAACATAGGACCATAACTAGGGTTATTTCTGGGACCAGATACTGGACTCAGCTCTGGCCATGTCCATAGTATAAGGCTGGATTACATCTGAGGCAGCCAAGGAACAACATGGCTGCCAGCAGGACCTACAAGCCATAGAGCCCAGAGGACTCACCAGATCGTCCAAGCAGCAGACCATAGTATGAGGAGGGCTGGGCAGCAGGACCACCGAGGACTCCTAGTGGCAAGATGCAAAATCTAGTGGGACTTTTACAGATAGATTTGATTCTTATTTGAATTTGCGCCATCATTGTTATTCACCGATTCTGTCAGTCAATAGGCATGTCTGTCATTCATCTTTAAAATGTCGAGGAGGACTTCTGTTTCTTACTGCCACATTTCATCATTTCCTGCTGAATCATTAGAGAAGGAGATAGAATCAGCATTCCTTCTAGTGTTTAACTTCAACATTTTCTTAGCACGTCACAAATAAAGGAATGTGCCATAATGATGGGTCGTTTCCCACATCTCTCTTACTTTTAATTCTTCCGAGATTAATAAGCAGCAGCAGCAGCCAGAGGAGTCAGCCTGTTCTGGCTCCACTGCAAATGCCCTTTCATGCAAGGAGACGACCACTTAACACTAAAACTGCAGCATTTGATTCTGAACAGGACTGTCCAACAAAGAGAAGCAAATAAAGCTGTTTTACTTACAATGCCACCTTATAACCTCATTATTCTGTGAACTAAGTAAGCTCTAAAATGACTGACTGTGAAAAGAAACGAGACTGTGTGTACAAGTTAAATACTGCACTTGGATTTTCTTTTATAACGGCAAAGAGCATTTTTGCCAATGTGTCTACTGACGTAAGGTAGCTAAGACCACAGCGATATGGCAAAAGGCAGTTAAGTTCACAAAAAAAAAAACCCCCAAACCTAATTGCATCCCATCAAAATTTGTTTAAATACATCTGCATGTAACAAAATTGTTTTTATTGCCTTTAATAATGTCTCCTGCACACTTTACCTCCCTCTACAGTCATTAGTTCTCATTAATCATCTCTGCACATAAGTTCCATTCTTTCCTCTCCCATCCTTGTCTCCAGAATGACATAATGAGCTGTGCACAGATCCTTCAACAGATTTACTCACGTATGATCCCAGAACCTTTTTCCAGCAAATATTTAGTTAAGTAGTCACGGTTACACAAGACAAATTTTGAGTAGAAGGCAAACAAACTTGTGTAGCAAATTTTGAATGTCAGAGCACTATTAATTTTTTCAATAATAAATAGCTAGCATTTCTGTATCTGCTATTCTGAATGTCTCCATCTTTTTTCTGTCTCCTTGTTGGTCATTTCTTTCTGTTATGAAACTCTTCTTTGTCCTCCATTTTACTGCCATCATCCCTTTCCCCCTTACTGTCGCCACCCAGCTTTTTCTATTTCTCTTTCTCTCTTTCATCCACCATTGCTTTCTGTAACTCTTCTCTTTCTCCCTTCTCTCCCTCTGTCAAATGCAAATATTCACATATTCCCTCTCCCCTCATTCCTCCACCACAGAGAATACATACACAGACACAGTATTTATTAAAGCAATGGCCTGGGCAGCAGGGAAACCAGGGTTCAAATCCCACTCCCTCACTCACAATCCTTCTGTCCTAGGGCAAGTCCCTTTATCTCCCATTTCCTCAGGGATCCATTTAGACTGTAAGCTCTTTGAGGAAGGGACTTCTTGTATCTTAATTATTACATTCTGGAGGCATCTTGTGCATTATTTGGAAAGGGGCTACAATCCCCAAAATATAAAAATATAGTTCGCAACCTCTCCAGCTCTTCCTCTGCATTCTCCTCTCCAGCCATGTTTGCTTCTATAACCCCTTTCCTCCTGCCACAGTCGATCCTTCATTACTTGTCTCGTTGCTTTCCCACCACACCTTTATCTACTTCTTCTCAGTTTTCCTTTTTGCTCCCACCCCTGCCAACTCTTTTCTCTTCCAGTAGGCGGCAGGTCAGAGCTCTTCTGGACCTTCACTGCCTCTCCCTTCTTCATGTAGGCCACAGGCAGAGCTCTCCCTAGGCCTGTACAACATCTTTGCTCCTTCCATGCGCCAAAGCTCCCCTGATCTTACGCTGTTCGCCTCTACCTCCCATGGGGCAGAGCTTCCCCAGCTCCACCCTGCCTCTCCCCTTCTCACATAAGAAATTTCTCCTAGCTCACGCTGCTTTAGCTCTTCAGAATTCTCCTGAGCCTGCACTAACTTTTTCAGCATCATTGGGTTAAGCTTACAGGGAAGAGCTCATCTGCTCTGCATTTTAACTTGTCTTCCTCCAGTGCTATCCAATGACTAGAGGAAACACTGTCCAGAAATGCACTGATTTCAGAGACGTGCCCTCCTTTTAAAGCAAATGATATTGAAGGAGGAGCAACTTTGCTCAGTATTGCATGGCAACAAATCACATTTTTTTGTCTTCGTTTTTTTTTGCAATGTGATACAGGGATGTGTTTCTTGCATATGACTACCAATAGTCAAAACATTAGAGTGCACTTTGAGACTCAGGTCAAAATCTATTTATATTTTTATTTATAATTTGAATTTTAATCTGCATTTCCAAATAATACTCAAGGCATCTTACATCACTATTTGTAATTGGGAACAATCGGAGTTCAATCCATGTACATGCATCACTAGTTCAAGAGATGGAGAATGTCGGTAATTATTCAAACCAGCTTATCCCATCAAGTCACAGCAAAAAAAAAAAAAAAAAGGTAACCCCCCTCCACCTTGTCCTCACAGTAAAGGGAAGTACAAGTGGATGTTTTTTTTTTTCTGGGTAAGATATATTTCTAGATCCTTAGACGGCACACACGAGCTCAAAAGTCACAGTCTCCACACGCCAACTAGTGAGGCAGCAGAAATCTTTTCTGTACTAAAGTTTCTTCAACCTGGATATTCTGGCACACAGTACATTTACAAGGTAATGAAGCTGTGTTTTCCATTTATACATTCAAAATCAGATAGGATCTTGAAATAGAGTGACTATTTTCCTCCTTTTGTGTGTGCTGGACCAGGCTAGATGCCTAGTCCACCTTAAAGCCCACAAAGCGACAGGGGAGAGTCCGGAGGGTGGGACCAGCTGGGGAGCATAAGAGGGTAAATTCAGCTGTGTTCAGGAGGCCCCACGTCTCCAGGAGCAAGGAGCTCCTGACCCTCTCTGAAAGGCTGTCTGAAGGTTTAAGTTTAAGTTTGCATTTTAAAAGGCTGGAATCTGTGTGGCTTTGTGCCTCCAGCTGGGGAAACATTGCTCTATCTCCCACAGATCTCCTTTCCTTTACTGTAACATTTTCTCCTACTGAATACATTTAGAGAACACCTATACCTTTTAGGACTCTTTGTACCTGAAATACAATGTAGCTACTCTGTTCCTCAGCAGGACAGATTCCTCTCCTCTTCCTCACCCTCTCCTTTGGTGCACCATGTAGGCACAGACTCATATCCTCCCCAGTTGTGAAGTATATTATTGGAGCCTGATTACACTGACTGAATACATCAACATAAAACTCCTTCTCACTTGGAGGATGCTTGTAGCGGACTGCTGGGTGGGTCTCAGATTATTTTCTGGACAACACAAAATAGGAAGTTGCCTGAACCCAGAGCCATTCTCCCTGAGAACTTCTACATGTAAGGGCTATCTTCCCCAGCTTGGGAAACTCTCACCTCTTCATGTCTGAGAGTGGAAATCTTCAGGCTTGCTGGAACCTTTACAAATAGAAAGCTTTAAGCTTGTTCTCTCTTACTCCTCAGAAGGGGGAGAGAGAGAGAGAGCTTACAGACCCCTACTTTTGGATCTACAGCTGCTCCCTGCACATAACAGCTCCTGTGCTGCCTCTGCTCCCCCTCTCCACTACTATGAACTTTCTGGAAACACCAGGGGGGGTTCTATCTACGTTCATAGAAACATAGAAACATAGAAATGACGGCAGAAGAAGACCAAACGGCCCATCCAGTCTGCCCAGCAAGCTTCACACATTTTTTCTCATACTTATCTGTTTCTCTTAGCTCTTTGGTTCTATTTCCCTTCCACCCCCACCATTAATGTAGAGAGCAGTGATGGAGCTGCATCCAAGTGAAATATCAAGCTTGATTAGTTAGGGGTAGTAGGGGAAGTAACCGCCGCAATAAGCAATCTACACCCATGCTTATTTGTTTTACCCAGACTATGTTATTCAGCCCTTATTGGTTGTTTTTCTTCTCCCCTGCTGTTGAAGCAGGGAGCTATGCTGGATATGCGTGTAGTATCAGTTTTTCTTCTCCCCTGCCATTGAAGCAGAGAGCTATGCTGGATATGCGTGAAGTATCAGTTTTTCTTCTCCCCTGCCGTTGAAGCAGAGAGCTATGCTGGATATGCGTGAAGTATCAGTTTTTCTTCTCCCCTGCCGTTAAAGCAGAGAGCTATGCTGGAAATGCGTTGAAAGTGAAGTATCAGGCTTATTTGGTTTGGGGTAGTAACCGCCGTAACAAGCCAGCTACTCCCCGCTTTGTGAGTGCAAATCCTTTTTTCTTCTCCCCCTGCCGTTGAAGCAGTGAGCTATGCTGGATATGCGTGAAGTACATTCCAGCAAAACATTTAAGGAAAGGAGTATGCTGTCAAACTAAGCATATCCTGTCTCCTCCAAAAACATGTCTTTGTAAGTGGGACACATTTACTAGTGAGGAATCTCATCGATTCCTACAAAAAAAAAAAAGTCACTGTTTATTGACTGCAACATTTCAAGGAAGATTTGCAAAGCTGTGCATATTCTGCCACACATGAACCTTGCAACAAAACTGATCCACATGACAAAGGAGAAGTCTCATTGCAAGCTTTTTCTTTTGCCTGCAGCCTTCTATTGTGTGAAGCTGTTGTAATCCCTATTAGGGGTACATAAAATAAAGGAACCGGGTGCTGAGAAGTTCACATCCTTGCACTAGTCTGTGGCTTAAAAAGCAGTGGTCAGGCAGATGGTGTAGTGGAGCAGGCTCAGAGGTATCTTTCATTGGTCTTTCTTCCAGGACAGGGAAATCCCTTTCCCCTTCTGTGGCTTTAAAATATGTCCCTTGCTTGATACGGCTGCCTCTTCAGACCCACCATAACTCACAGGCATCTCCAACCTCAGGGAAACCCAAACCTTGGGGAAAGGATTCAGTCCAGACTTTGGACTAGGGTTTCCAATACTGCCAAATTTAATAAGCACAAAATAGGAGTAATCCAAGTAGTTTCACAGGCTTGTAAAGTAGAGAATTAAAAAAGCCAGAACCAAAAGAAAAATACCTTAGCAGGACAACAAACTCCTCAGCAGAAGGAATTCATTCTGACAGCGCTCCAGTACCATTTTTGCATGAGAAAATCGGTCATTTACTCAATTCTAAAGCCAGCATAAATGTTGAGATTTTCAAGATAGACTGTGCTTTGTTTGTGTGTCCATAACTTCTCCTAGAGGCTCTTCCAAAAGAAGTTAGGCTTTAAGCCTAGGAACAAAGCGTAAGATTTACTCCCTCCTTGGAAAAAATGTGCCTCCCTGGGTTTGTACATCAGAGTGCAAAAACCCACAGAAAGCAGGCTAACGCTTGCAAAAGGCTCCTGAACAAAATGAGCACACATTCACAGCATGCCTCAGCCTATATATCAGGGATGTCACTCTAGGACATCATCAGGGCTTAAAGGTACAACTATCCTTTTAAACCATCTACCACTGCACCCATTACCACCCATGGCTGGAAAGTATAGAGTATGTAGAGGTGAAAGTGTAAAAATATTAGTGGCATATGGACCAGAATTTCGGACCTGGGCCAAACTCTGCAGCAAAAATCTGAAAAAGTGCAGATCAGCTTTGAATTAAGCCCCAACTGCATTCATACCAAGTGGAAGCCTGGGAACTCAAAGTATTTTGAGAAGCCATCTGCTACTCTAATGGTAGATTCATTAGTGAAAGCCTGACATGTGAGGTTTCTTGTAGCATTATGAGAAAATAGTCTAAAAGCAACATGAACAGAAGGTAATTCTAAAAAAAAAAAAAATGTTTTCTTTGTTGGTGGTGAGGTTGGAGCTTCCGTAAGTTCTCTTCTTGCCTTACCGTTAAAAGGCAAAGGTGGCAGCTCCCAATGAAAAGACAAACTCTTGAAAAGGAAGCTCTGAAGACAAGAAATGTTATGGGGTACATTTCTTTGAGTGAGAAAATAGAGAATAAGAGAGCCTCTCTCCAGAGAGGGTCAGCTGGCAACACTGCAAATATCTAAACAATATAATACCTATCCCTTTCTTTTTAACCAAATATTGAAAATAAAGGTGAGGAGAACAGTCGCTCTTGTGAAAATTCCAAAAGGTAAAAAAAACCAGTGAGAGCAACAATATTTTTGTGTTTTAAGTTTTATATCAATATTTATTTTATTATGTACAATTTTATTTGTTTTAATGTTTTATGTATATGAAATTTATGAATGTAAAAGATGTAATCCACCTTGGATATTAATTTGGCGGGCTATAAAATGGAATAAATAATTAAAGTATAAAGTCTAAGGGTATTTTTTTCCACATACTCTATGTCAATTTTCAAAGGGAAAAAGTACCCTTTGGAAAATGAATGAACAATTTATTTCAGCATCCATGAGTCCTGTACCCTGATATAAGTTATTTATTTAAATCACTAATAACGAAACACTGGATAAGTGTCAGGATGCTACAGAGGAGAAAGAAGAAATCTCTCAAAAGATAAGTTCTTTTCACGTGCATGTCCAAAAATGAAAAATTATGCCAAGTGTGACCTATGATTATACTCAGATGCACTGCCTCATAGATTTGCCAGTCGCTCTAAAACAGAGTTCCGTCAGCATGTAGAATATATGTGTCACATTATACTCTTTGATAAATATTCAGCAATGGCCTAGGGTGAACGTTTTGGTACTCTAGTAAGTTTTTTTTTTTTCCCACCCGCCTTGGTTCTCAGATTATGGAGCAGAGATGAGCCACTCCGCTCCCTAATTCAGTCCCTCCCCTCCTTATCCTGAAGGGAACAGAAGGCGAGGGGCTGAGATCTCTTAAATCAAACCAAAGATGATGTTGATGTAATTCCTGGATGGAGTGACATCCCTTTAGAAAAATTTCACTTTATATGAAGGTTCTCTTACCTGTAAATGCAGCCAGCCATACACCAGCTGACAAAGACAAGGTATTTTGGAATTCTGTAGCTGCTCCTGTTCCACAACTGGCAAAGGGGGCACTAATTTCAGTTAACAGCACAACAATCTCTGTTTGTGCCGAGTGCAGCTTCAGCACAGCTAAGCTCATATACGCAGAAAGATAAAGAGAACTTTCTCAAGAATAAGCATAAAGGATATTTACATTGCATTTCAATCCAAAATAAAAGTGACATTTCACATTTTGTAACTTACATGTCTGTACTTGATAGTCTTATATTCTTATATGATAAATTTTGTATTGATATATATTTTAAATAATGTTTAAAGACAATATGAAGCTTTCAATAAAAATGTGACTTTTTTGCATAGTGAAACTTTATGCAAAATTATGCAAATGTGCCACATAATGGCCACAGAAGTTTGAAATAGCCGCAAAATAATTTACTAACTCTTGCTGCAAAATCTTGACAAACCTGTCACCAATCAGAATAGATCTCTGTAATCATGGATTTAATAGCAAGACATCCACACTTCCCCCTACCTAATCCTGCAAAAGCTGCATTTAACTTAATTTAATAAAAGTAAAGCAGTTATTCTGCACTGCAGAGTATGGGGTTCCCATATGGTGTACTGTGACCATCTGAGGCTCAAATATAATCTGAAGGCGGGTCACAAATGGAATCCCATTACGGTCAATAAGGAAAAAAAAAGAAAAATACACAGCAAAACAGCAGCTTGTGTATGATTTTAACAACTTTGAAGCCAATATTTTAAAATACAGATAAAATTTATCCTGCTAATAGATATGTTATCAGAAATATTCAGTGGAATAAACGTCCCACTGAGTATCCCCAAAATAAAGTCATCCAGGTCAGTCTACCCAGGTAGCTTTGAAACCTAACAGGCTAGGTTTACACACCACTGGTTAGGATGCAAAGTTGACTGGGTATGTTTACCTGGACAATCTTAACTTAATAGGCAACATTCTTTGAATATTGCTGGTTATGCAGAATTTTCAGGACTAACAACAAAAAATAAAAGCTTCTAAGCGGCCTTAAGAAGCGATTCCCCCCCCCCCCCCCGACACCCCCAGAACCACCACTCCACTACAATGAAAACAATGCTAGAGCTGCCAACCAAGCACCTCTCCCCCCTCTCCCACAACCAATCAGGTAGATTTTAAAAGCGTTGCTCGTGAAAAACGGCCCCATACATGCGTATGTGGCAAGCAACTCAAATTCTAAGAAGCCGGGAAGTATGCGCGTACATACCTGTGAACACATCAAGAAAAAGGAGGAGGAGGAAAGGGGTAGGGCGGGGCCAGGACTTACGATGCAAGTTCCAAACTCCCGTTTGCTGAAAGATGTTTCGGGCGGGGGGGGGGGGGGGGAGTGGAATAGGGTGGACATGACAGAGGGAGGAGGGCATAATGCTGTGGTCTTTGGACTTTTGTGGGGGGAGGAGGCGGAAGATGTTTTGGGCCAAATGGACCACAACTTTGTATGCATATTCAGGTGAATTTTAAAAGGAGTGCACACGCGAGCAGAGATACGCTTAATTATATATCCTGAGTGCATGTACACGCATAGCATTTAAAATACCCCTGCCAAAGTGACCATATTTGGGGGGGGGGGGGGGGAGAGAGAGCAGAACTCTGTTAGAGGATGGCACTCTATTTATTTTCCACTGTAAGAGGGGCACTTTCTTCTCAGGGGGGGAAGTGGTGTTACAAGACCCTTGTGCCCTGGGCAGACCAAGGTAACACTGGCCCCCAAAACCCATCCTGAGTTGAAAGTTGCCCCTCTTACAGTGGGAGATATTCTCTCTCTCTCTCTCGTTCAGGATCCCCCTGGTTCTCATGAGGCGCAAGGCTCAGACTCAAGATCCCAGGGGGATCCTGAACGAGAGAGAGAGAGAGAATATCTCCCACTGTAAGAGGGGCAACTTTCAACTCAGGATGGGTTTTGGGGGCCAGTGTTACCTTGGTCTGCCCAGGGCACAAGGGTCTTGTAACACCACTTCCCCCCCTGAGAAGAAAGTGCCCCTCTTACAGTGGAAAATAAATAGAGTGCCATCCTCTAACAGAGTTCTGCTCTCTCTCCCCCCCCCCCCCCCAAATATGGTCACTTTGGCAGGGGTATTTTAAATGCTATGCGTGTACATGCACGCAGGATATATAATTAGGCGTATCTCTGCTCGCGTGTGCACTCCTTTTAAAATTCACCTGAATATGCATACAAAGTTGTGGTCCATTTGGCCCAAAACGTCTTCCGCCTCCTCCCCCCACAAAAGTCCAAAGACCACAGCATTATGCCCTCCTCCCTCTGTCATGTCCACCCTATTCCACTCCCCCCGCCCAAAACATCTTTCAGCAAACGGGAGTCTGGAACTTGCATCTGGCTCCTAAAGCTTACGCTAACAGGGCTGCTGTCAGAGCAAAGCCGGAGGCACAGGGGGCCGGCCGCCAGGTCCAGGCTCCTGGCTGCCAAAAGAAGTTTGGGGGGAGGGGTGCAGGTGGGGCAGGAGGGTTAGGGTGGACTTCACAGGGGTTGGGGTATAATGTTACAGTTCTTTCCTTGATTAATCTTTAGACTTTCTGGAGGCGGGAGAAGGCTTTGTGAACTAGCAAAAACAGTTTATATGTTTTGGGGGTTCGGGGTGCGAGGGATCTGCTGGCAGGACCAGCATTGTTTTCACTTTGGTGGAGGGGGATCAGGCCATGAGGCCTGCTCGGACGCGTTATGCTTTTCTGCAGTCTCTGTTTAACCAACAATGTTCTTTGTGTCTCGCTGGTTAAGTTAAAAGTTTTCTGGGAACACGTTCCTGGATAACCTGAAACCTCATTGGGCCCACATCTAGACACAGCCAAATAATTCTTTCAAGTAACTCCAAATATCTGTGTTAAGCCAAATTATTTGGCTATCTCAGCTCCACCACAGAATGCCCCCTTCGTAAGCCAGCTAAATGTTAGCCAGCTGATGATTTTATTGGCTAAAATGTAGCCCGATGAGTGCCAGAAATTAAAAGTCAGCATTTAGCTGAAAATTCAGAGGACATCCAGCTAATTTCCTTTGAATAGCGATCTCACAGTATCTCTGGTTCTAATTCCTGGTGCTATCTGAGGATACTTTCATTTTTCTGAGTAGTGCAATAGTGAATCTTAAAATGGAAACTTTCAGGAAGCAGTGATACAAAGTTTACATATTTCACATTTTGCCTTTCTAGAGGCAGAAATGACTTTCAGACCTGTGGTAAATAAATAATTCTGATCTTGAGTTTTGCATTATTTATAGGAAAATGAAATGCACACGCCGCTGGCACCGAACATTTATTTCAACACTTCTATTTATTAAATGGCATTTAATAAATTATTAATGGTTATCTGAACATATGTGGTTTCCTCAACATCTAATTCAGAAAGCTATGGCCTTAGCTGACTTCCCAGGCTATTATCTGCAGTTGTAACAGTTTTGTTTCTATCTGCGCTGTACTTTTGTTTTCAGATCTGACCACCGAGCAACTGACTCCTCTAAAAATGTGAGTTTTCAAAAAAATAAATAAATACATTTTCTGGAATCCAAGGAGTCATAGGAGATCAGAAAGCATCAACAAACTGAATTTGTTTGGCATGATTTTGTTCTCATATCACTTTTTTAAATGAATAAACCTCGGGGGGTATTCATGCAGTTACAGCACAATTAATGGACCTTTGAAACCCATGACAGCTTGCAGAGATGGACAGCTAATTGTTATACAGTAACAGCTGGCTTATGTTTTCTGCCACTTTAAAATTTATGAAGGCAGCTGTGAGGGGCAAAGAAAAGATACACAGCTAACGTATAGAAATGAACTGCACTTTTTGTCAATAAAAAGGTGATATCAAAGATGAAAATAAGGAATACTTTACAATACCTTAAAAAAAAAATAACAACACAATACATGTTGGCAGATAAGGGATCATTTGCACCCACACCCCCTCTGGTTGGCCCTGATGCCCCTGCCTACATTGCTCTAGCTCATGGCATCTCCTAGTAGGAGGATGTTCATTATCCACATTGGTTTTCTCCTCTCTTCTTTATGCTCCTCTGTGTGGATCAGCATTCCTAAACCAACAACCAGGCACCCACCTCTTTTTCCTATGCATTCCAATACCTGATCTTAACACTGCCCTTCGCATCTGTCCCAAGCGTGCACCTTTGCTAAAAACAAGAGTTCTGAGCGAGCTCACTATAATTAAAATGTGTTAGGAGAGTAAAGTGCTCTTAAAACTTGTAAATTGATGCCATTGGGACATACATTTCTGATCTTCTCAGAGAGCAGGTTTTATCAATGTATGAGGGGCTAGAATTCTAACACTATGTTACCACAAGCACTGTCCCATGGCTCAGTCAAGAAACACTCCTCTCTAATTCAGGCCCTTCATGCGTTCCTGCCTGCGCAGTTGCATCTCCAGCCATGCTGAAGCCTGAAAATCTGGAAGCTTCTCGAGCCCAGACCTCCTGATTGGTTAGCAAATGTCATTCTTCTAAAGTATCAGTCAACTCACTTGAATGCAGCAACATTTATTTATTTATAAAACTTGCATACCACTTATCAGTTTCTAAGTGGTTTACAATAACAATATTCATAATTAAAAGAGAGTATAAATAATTAACATTCAATACAAACACATACAATCAGACAATAAAAATATGGATTATAAAGAACTCAATACTGCCTAGATGTTTACAGCTGTCAATTTCTGCTGTTTAAAACCACATTCATATTATAATCTGTGATGATTTAAAGATTAATTCTGCCCCGTCCTGTTTACTTAGAAATAAAATTAAAATAAAAAATAAAAATTATAGCTTAATTTCTAAAAATATTTTATTTTAGCCACTGATTAACTTTGTATTACAAAACTTTTCTTTTTCTAAAAATAGAAAATCATATATTTTGCAAATCTTTGCCCAAGAAATCTAAGGTATAGGTATATTAAAGGCTTGATACACACACACACACACACATGCATTCAGTAGGGAAAGTTAACCACCCACTGGTGAATGGCTAGATATGTTTCTTATCAGACCAGATATACCACACACATGGTTGCTGTAGTCAGGGAAAAGCAGCAGGAGAACAAGGCATAAACTTTCCATTCATACGAAATTGCATGAACTCCAATTCCAGAATTCTGACTTAGGCCCTGTTCTCAAATGTGGCTACATCTGTACTTAGGGGTTTATATTGCCAATGTTTACAACTAAGTTCACAAAGCACAGAGCCATGGTTGAATATATGCTCTGATAAAGAATGTGATACTATTTCTAGTAGATGCTGTTACTTGTGTCCTTTACTGCCAGTTTTAGATGACATCTTCATTTTTTAAAGGATTACTCTATATATCTCCTGTTTTAATTGGGAGATTCTGGAGCACAAGGTGATCAGAAATATCCTGGTGGTCATAGAGAGAGAGAATTATCCTTATTAGAATTTTAAGCTAAATTATACAGAACATACCCACAATTCCCTAGTATCATTTGTATGGTTTATTCCTGAATAAATGAGTCATTTCTAATTTTCACACACTGTTACTGCAATTCATTCTGGTACTGCTCTGTCATGATAAATCTGCACATGAGTTTCTTGAACCATAACTCTGTTTAATTGGCTTCAGCTGTCAGACGTGAATGCAAAATGCATGGGAAGCCCTGGGGCCAAGGAATGAAAAAGGAAGCATTTCCCAGCACATTCCCATCATGTAAAACCAGCAAAGAGAAAGAGCTCCTCCATTAAAACAAAAACTCTACTATTTGGCTCCTGGCAGTGACCTCCTGCAGCAGATAGAAGGTATTGTTTCAACGAGGCAGCGACACCGCTGAAAGCCTTTCTTCTCTGCTAAACAGAGCACGCACATTACTCATGCCTCGGCACTTCCACTCATGGACGACAGCCTTTCCATTTTTCACTATCTAAACTCTTTTGCCGGAAGTAGGAATTTCAAAACAGAAACAAAGTTGCTTAAAAAAAAATAGAATAGATTTTTATGGACTTAAAATCTATACCACTAAAAGTCAAATTATTTTTTTGCTGCTAATATTTTTAAAATGATTGCATTTAATAATTTGATTTTGTCAGAATTCTGTATTTTAAGATTCTAAAGAGCATTTTATTTTATTTTTCAAATACTAATGTGTATTTTTGGCAAGCACTTTTAGTATTGTCTAGGGATACAAAACTAATTCTGCAGTAGGATCAATGGAAGGATTGGCGGATGAGTGGTACTGTAAAATGTCTCAGAGTTTGCATGTGGTGGCCACTATGAAACAAACCTTGTGTGTAGATAAAGAAAAATGTACTCTACAATATACTTCTGAGTTACATGAACAGAAAAGGGGGTTTTGTCATCATGAAAAATGTTGGGTAAAACCTCGGCGTCCATAGGATAGAGACAGATGGAGGAAAGCTGTCAATATATACCCTGCTGTGGTTCTGAAGTGCAAGAAAGGCTATTATACATACAGAGATTATTTCATAGGTAGGTAATAACCCAAGGGGTTTGTTTTAAATAGTTAGTTCACTTTTGATACCACTAGATATTAAGATTATGGCTTGGGATGGCTTTCCTGATTGTGAAAGTTTGGCAATTTATTTTCATGAAAATGTTGTCGATTAAAGGAATCGCCTATATACAAGATCTCAATGCACGGTAACTTGTCTGTTAAAGAGATTCAGTTCTCCTTTTGAATGCGGATATGTTAGAAAAAAAAATATCAAATTGGCAATTATGGAACGGCCTCCAGGTATACATTAGATCAGAGGTGAATTTTTCAGTATCTACAAAAAAATTAAGACCTATCTGTTAAACAATTTTATCAACAAGGCAGTAAAACTGAGGTGATTCAGTCTTTGGTTGATGATGTTGGGGTCAGTGTTAGGTAGTAGAATAGTGGCTATTTCAGGATCGAGGATATTTTAATTTTATATTCTATGTTCTAGCTCTAAATCCTACATCTTTTGAGTTAGAGGGTAGAAGTGAATTTGGTGGTCAGATATGAGAATTGTTTGATTGGTTTCTCTGCTCGCTAATTTTCTCACTTTGTTGTTATCAAGGGCAGAAAAGATTTTGGTATTGGGCAATTTAAACATTCACAAGAACAGTAAACCAGTGGGTATTTTTGATGATTATCAACAAATTCTTTCTTCTCTTTCTTGAGTACAAATTATTCAAGAGCCAACACATAAAGGAGGGCAAATGGTATTTTGAACCATATTATTATTATCAACAAGTTGTTAGAAAGCTGTCAATTATGCCAGTTCCATTGTCTGATCACTTTTTGACCATCTTTAATCTTTCTGTGGATAGAGAATTGATATCTCGCCATAAGACAATGCCACTTTCTAACTTTAGAGGGGGACCTATTGAATTTGCAGATTTTATATCTAAATGGGTAGAAGAAAGGGTCTACATCTGTTTAAATACAGCTGATACTTTGGCCGACTCATTAATTCATACCTTACGATCAGTTATGAATGCAGTAGCCCCACTGAAACCTGTTCAGATGGTTTCTAAGTATGGAAGGATCTTAAAGTTTACTGCCAAATTAATACAAAAAAATAGATCTCTTCGGAAACTTTAAATGAAATGGCATAAAAGACCGTCTCCTGGAAATAACATTAATTACCAAGAAGCACGTTTGGAGTATAGAGCACTTTTTATTGCAGTTCAGAGAATTTTTTTTACACCACAAATAAAGCTCTCTTTGAATTGCCCTTTTGAGCTATTTGATTTGGTCAATAGACTAATAGTGGGGAAAAAGTATACTCAAGGAGTGGAAGATATTTCACCCCAGGTTTCTAGTCATTTGAGGAGTAAAATAAGTGGTTTACAGAAGGGAATTCCCCCCACAGTTCAACTGTTGTCTAAGTGGTGATTCCCAAATCTCAGGGATATTTTTGATAATGTATCAGAAATGGAAGTTGAAAACTTATGTCATGTCAAATGAAGACTTTTCGATGTCCTTTAGACATGTGCCCTATGTGGGTTCTGGGTTCTTTATATGAAAATTGTTTTGGAGAGATTGATTAATCTTTCATTGTCTGAGGAGATGGTACTGATATTTTAAAAGCTACTGTGGTCCATCCAATAAAAAAGAAAGGGACATTTTGACCAGGAGATCCAAAAAACTATAGGCCAATCTTGATCCTGACTTCTTTAGGGAAGCGGTTTAAGAAAGCATTATTCAGGCAATTGAAGGAATATTTACAGGACCACAATATTTTACACCCTAACCAAAGCAGGTTTCCTACAAACTACAGTACTGAATCAATCTTAGTTTCAGTAAATGATTATTTGTTGAGGGTAATGGATACAGGAAAAGTGGTCATTGCTATATACTTGAATCTGCCTTTAGCATTTCATCTATTAAATCATGGTATTCTTTGTTTGAGACTTGAATCATTTGGATCGACATGGGATGTTTTTCCAATGATTCTCTTTATATTTGTCCAAGAGGAATTAGTAGGTCAGGGTGGGCCTGCAATGTTCAAATTGGTATATAATGGATGCAGGTATACCACAAGGATATGTGTTGTTCCCTACCCTCTTCAATGTCTACTTGTAGCCTTTCTGTAAATTGTTAGAATCATTCAACATCTTTAAGGTCTTTGCTGATGACATTCATTTATATTTCAAAGTTGCATCTGACTGGCAAATCACATAAATTTGATTTCTTCTTAGAGGCTGTTCGTAACTGGCTGTAAGAAAATGCTTTAATTCTCAACCTATTGAAAACTGAGGCTCCTTGGTTCTCGCAGAAACCTCAACCAGAAGGATTGCTAGTATCTTGATTGGGGGTATTAACATTGAGTTTTCTGATCAGGTCCGGAATTTGGGGTTTTACTTTGACCCATTACTGACCTACAGAAAACAATTAAATTTGGTATTACCTTCGAGATATTTTAAACTGAAACAATTTATGCACCTTAGACCCCTAATTGAGCAGTCTGATTTTCATACCTCAGTCCAGACTTTTATTATGATAACCTTGGACTATGGAAATTTTTATATTTTGGGATTCCAAAAATAGCTAACGAGCAGTCCAGCTTTTACAAAATTCTGCAGCCAGGTTTGTTTTGAATGCTCCATGGTGAGTTCATATAACTCTGTTGTTAAACCAGCTCCACTGGTTGCCCATGGAATAGAGGGTTAAGTTTAAGATCTTAACCCTCATGTTTAAATCAGTTCATGGCACAGCTACAATATTTTTATCTAATCTTTTTAAAGATTATATATCTAAAAGAAAATTGCGTTCTGCCACTCAAAAACTTCTTGATATACCATCAGCCAAGGATATTCATTTTCAAGACACTAGGCAATGGGCACTTTTTATTGGGGTTGTTGTGCTTATCTGAAGAAGTACGAGAAATATCAGACTTCAAAGTGTTTCGCAAAACAGTGAAAGCAGCTATATTTAGAGAAGCATTTTTGTAAACTGTCATTTTTAATTATTTTCAAATCTGTTTATTTGACTTTGTCCTTTTCATGTTTTTGTTTTATGTTACATTTGTAATCTGCCTAGCATTACATTGTTATTATAGGCAGAATAGAAGCATTTTAAATAAATAAATGTTTAATTTTATTGTATTTTATTTTAATAAGAATGTTAATTTTATTTGATGATCAATCAAATAACTGCTTCCTGCCGTTTAACTAACTTATTATAGATGAACAGAGTCTGTACAAGCATCCAGTTAACAGATAAGGAATATTTAATTTCTAATTTCAGAGTGCTTTTGTGATAGAATATATTGCTGTCTGTACTTCATATTTCTCTCTCTCTCTCTCTCTGCTTTTAGTTATTGAGATTGTATATTAATTTTGCTGTGGGTTAATTATTTCAAGACAAATAAAACAAACAAAAAATTCCTGTTGAGATACTCCTGTCTCTATAATCACTCTACACTTTAATCTCTATCTTGAACTACATATAGTTGTTATTAAAAATCACTGTTTGTCTAGATATAAACATTGGGGCCAAAAATTGATGTGGAGTGAGTTTTACAGCAAAACTGAAAGCATTACTGAAACAGCCTTGCTGTAACCAGCTTGGGCAGCAGACTCACAGAACCAGCAGGGGGCAATTAGATCATTTAAGGGCTGTGCTCAGCCAGAACACAGGAGATACTAAAGCTTCTTGTGTCCAGCTATGTAAAACATTTTAACATAGTAAGCCAATCTGGGGGAGGCTATTGTCAAAGCAATAGCAGATACAGGGTCCTGAGAGCAACCTTGACCAAGGGTAACTGTTTAACTCCCTCCCACCCTGCCCCACTACCCACCCACCCCTGGGGTTTTGTTTCTGATATAATCTGCCTGCATACATAATTTCTCACCTTTATAGGCTGGTAATTTGGTAATTCCTTAAGTGTTATCCATCAAATTTACAAAAATGAGGACTATCCAATGCAACTGCTGTGGAGCCTTTATATTGAGGGTAATCATATGGAAACTTAAGGCTTGCCCCATTTGTTCAGAACTCTCTACCTTGGAAAAGGAACTGGCTGGTTACTAAGAGCCAAGAGAAACAGATAAGTATGAGAAGGAAAAAAAGTGTGAAGCTTGCTGGGCAGACTGGATGGGCCGTTTGGTCTTCTTCTGCCGTCATTTCTATGTTTCTATGTTATATGTTTCTATAGAGAAGTGGAAAAAATACATACTTACAAATGATCTTCCTTATCTGTATTATAATATATTGTTCAAGAATCCAATAGCAAAAGCTATATTCAAAATACTCTAATGCACAGTAGAATGACTTTCATAATAGGCGTGATTGGTATTTGTTTGCACATTTAATACTTGGCCTTATAAATAATCATTGGTCATATGTCCATATGTTGGATACTTTTTTTTTTTTAATATATTTTCATTTGCAGATAAAACAATGTTTGCAATACTGAATGCACTGTTTGTTGGGACTGCTCTTTGTGCATTTCTGTCTCTTTACGTCCGCCTGGGTTCTGCTGCGAGCGGGCAGGCCTCCCCTCTCTCTTTCGTCAGGCACACCCCCTCTGCTGATTGACCTTAGGCCTTACTGACTGAGTTTTACAGTGTCCGGTTACCCTTGTAACCGCCCCCTGTAGAATTACCTGCGAAACCGGACTGTCTGGTCGAAAACCAGGCAGTTGGCCACCCTATTTCTTCTGGCCGTTATCGCACAAGTTATCAAGGTAATCTCATAAGTAAATCATAACATTGAGCAATTAAGGAGTACTCAGTTACATACAACTTACAAACATATCTAAATAGTTAAGGAAATGAACAGAAGATTTAAGAAACATTGTCATTGTAAATAATTATGGTCAAATCAGATGTATTTTAAAAATAATCTGTGCGCCAGGCACACTTATTTTTTTTTCTTTGCTTAAGTGAGTAATAGCTAATAGCCTCATCAACATGAATTAACATGTGATGAGCACTATTAGCTACGTGCTGATTTGGATGTGCGTTTTGGATGCGCTAATACACTTTTTGCATAAGGGGTTTTGGACGCATGTCCAAAATGCACATCCAAGTGCATGTAAAGCTGAGCACTCGGCTGAGCGCACTATATTGCATCAGCCTGATAGTTTCTGACAGCTTATTTCATGTTATTCTTGAAAATTTGGTTTCAAGCACTCTCCTGGACTCTACCATCTTTAGAGGCCTTTCATAATAGATACTGTACTTATAATAAGGGTGAAACACAAATGGCCCCCATCAGTGCAAACTCCACAGGTGCTTTTTACCTGTGGAAATGGCTTTCAAATTTGACCCAAATGGGAACAATGTTAAGAATGCCTGCACTGGTAGAAAATCCATGAGCAATTTTTGCCTGCAGACACTGCACCAATTTTCAAAATGTAAATACAAGTGTCTTTTCATGTTGAAAATTAGCCCAGCAAAACTACCTGCCCACATTCACAGCTGGGATAGTTTGCCCAGAGAGAAATCATGCTTATTCTTTTGAAAATGCAAATGAATGCACATGTAAGGAAGGCTTCACCCCTTACTAGATTTTTTTTTTTTTTGGCTTCTTTACAGCTGCTGGGGAGAATTTAGTATTTTTATATCCTCCACAGTTGGTTGGTCATGCCTCCTTATTTCGGGATTGTGTTGTGAATGAAGGGCAGCTGGAGAGGGGGTGTTGTAGACACCATTTCCTGGAGTAGCGTAGGACTGGAATGGAGTATAGATGGTCTGGTGAGGCTGGGGCACTAGAACAAGGTGCAGGCTGGGCTGGAGCACTAGAATGCTGTAACTGAGTGCTAGTAAGAGTAGAACTGGAACGCAGGAACAGAGTGCCGGTAAGGGTGGAACTGGAACACTGGAGCTGAGTGCCGATAAAGGTGGAACTGGAACACTGGAGCTGAGTGCAGGTAAGGGTGGAACTGGAACACTGGAGCTGGGACTGGGGCAGACAGGCTAGGACAAGACAGGACAAATCAGAACAAGGACTACAAAGAACATGGAACACAGAATGCCCGAAGATAGCAGAGACAAAGAGAGCCCCGAGGGGCAAGGCAGGCAGGGTCTAGAAACAGGAAGAGGCTAAGGGAGCATCAGGCAAGGCCAAGTAACAGAGAGGGTTAAGGTAGGCCACAAGGCAGGGAAGTGTCAGAAGGCCCACAGGCCACAGAGCAAAACTTGGAACAGAAGGCTGGATGTCCACAGGACAGGCAAGGGAACCAGGAAAGAGAAGGCCCAGGGCCAAGGAACAAGGCACAAGGAAACTAGAGTCAGAAAGCCCGGGGGCCATACAGATATACAAGGAAAGATCTTAGAAGGCTGCAGAATGAGAGTGGCTAAAGCAGAGAGCCAAAAAGGACTTGATGGCAAAGCAAGGAGATATGGGAGAGACAGGACTAAATAGGGCTACAGTGTGGGTGTGGTGCAAGCAGAGAGAAGGGCTTGGTCAGTCTGCTGGGTGTGCTCATGACAATCCCCTGGTGGTGGAGGCAGTATAGTAGGCAAAGATGAAGGACCAATGACATGCTGGTAGTTTGGAGCTGAGCTCACAGGGGTTCTCTGTGGCGAGGAGAGCATGTGTCGACCGGAATTGCACCAGATTGGCTGCGTTGAGCACGAGGAAGTGTGGCTGGATGTAACTTTTGGTTGGAAGTAGAAGCTGCCGTTTGTGTGGATCCCAGTAGCCCCCCCCCCCCCCCCACAGGGTCTGTACCAGTGGTTACCCCAGGACAGCTCTGAGGAGAAGATTTTTACTTTTAAAAGAGCTGGTTTGTTTTTGCTCTTCTCCCAGTTTTGTTTTTTTTTTACTTAAAGATACCACATTTCTGGGTCATAAACTTTCTATTTTTCTTGATGTGGCAAAAAAGTACACAATTAAGTCATCAGTCTTTTCTGTTAAAAAAAAAAAAAAATAGAGGATAGATAATTGGGTGCTTCTTATGAAAATTCCCTTGCAATTGTCATTAAATATAATTTATTTATTTATTTTTTTAAATTTTATTTTTATTCCACTTTATATTATTTCCAGAAGATAATCACAGATAAGTACACACAGATCAAAACAGAAAGCAATATTCATACAAAAAAGAAAATATGAGTTATACATAAAACTTATCTATGAATCCTGAGACTGGTACTGAAAGAAATAACGGAACCTGTCTAAAAGAAAACAAACAGGAAGCCGCTTCAGCTGAAAATTAACATTTTAAAGAATCTGTGTTTGAACTACTATATTTCTAATTCTCTCCTACTCCTAAGGTTTGATGAATTTAGGACTCGAGGTATGTTCGCAGCTGATCCGGATGATTAAATACATATCTCGTGTTTTGATAAATCAAAACACATTTACAAGGAAAACGTAAAACATATTTCGCTCCCTTTTGGATTACTTTCTCTCTCATGGTCAGAAATTCTTTTCTCCTCAACTGTGTGCTTAAAGATACATCCGGAAAAATCCTAATTGGAAATCCATGAAATTGAGAATTTTGATTTTTAAAATATAATCTCAATATTAAATCCCTCTGAGAAATATCAGCACATTGTATTATTAAAGTAGCCCGAGTTTTTATTTCCATATCTGATGACTTTTCTAACAGTTCAGACAAGTTTATATCTTCACTTAAATTTCCTTGTTCTGGACATTCTGTGTCCCCTACCATACGAGATATATAATAAACTCTAGAAATTACAGGAAGCGTATTATCAGAATACTTCAGTATTTTTAGAAGGTAACTCTTAAATAATTCTCTAGGGGACAACAAATGTGTCCTAGGAAAATTGAGAATTCTCAAATTTGCCCTTCTCATTTGATTTTCCATCTGCTCAATTTTATTTAGTTGAAATTTTTCTGACTTTTTCAATCTCTTCAATTTTATGTTCTAAATCTATCATTGAATTTTCTACCGGCACTCTAAACTTAATTGAACTGTTTTGGTCAAATCAATTATGGATTTTTGAATTGCGAAAATCATACTACCAATTTCTTCCATTGTAAATTTTTTGGGCTCAAAAACTATAGGACCAGCTGACAATTCCCCTTGTCCACTTTCCATCTTTTTAACCCTAGGAACCAATACGGTACTATCCCCCTGATTAGGACTTAAAGACAGCGGGGACTCACGAGTCCGCAGTGGTACCTCTATTCCCACTGCTTCCCCCTTACCCCCCGCTGGTAAAAAGTCCAAACTCTGGGTGGTATCCTCAAGTGTTGTTACACCTCCTCCTCTTCCCGTTGGCTGTTCAGGTATTGAGGGAGCTCCAGGGCTCAAAGATATTTCATTAGTCAGGGAATTGAGTTCCTGCTCCTGAACTTCAATTCCAGAGACTTCAGCACCTGGCGTTAAAGTAGTTCGACCAAAAATGTCCTGAATTCGAGGCTGGTTGCTATCAATCACAGGTGTTGAAGTAATTGTTATTCTCCCCTTCCTCTTAGTATGTGGCATCACTATGAGGAAGGGGCATCAAAGGTTTGGCTCAGTAAATTAAAACCTAAGACTTCAGTTAGGGTTTTGGTTACACAGTTATATTTAGACAGGGTCCGATGGCTGCTGACCATAAATATAAACCATTAATTCTTTTTACCTTCGGGACTCGAATCTTCCATTTATCTCCAGCTGTCCCAGCGAAATCCGGCGAAGCCGGCTAAGCCGGGCGCCCCTTAGGCGCGGCTTTGGCGACGCGCTGACGGCGATGCGCCGTACAGACGCCGATTTTATGGGCGTCTGTTAGGACTCCTCCTCCTAGTGACGTCAGACCCGGAAGGGATCGCGGCAGGCCGTAGCAAGAAGAAAAGTTCCTGCTTCTCCACAGAAAAATTCCTCGGTAAGCGAGCCCCAAGCAGCAATTAGCAGTCAGAATAGGCAGTCAGCAGCAAATACCTCCAGCCAGATGCCGGTTTTATGGGCGTCTGTTAGGACTCCTCCTCCTAGTGACGTCAGACCTGGAAGGGATCGCGGCAGGCCGTAGCAAGAAGAAAAGTTCCTGCTTCTCCACAGAAAAATTCCTCGGTAAGCGAGCCCCAAGCAGCAATTAGCAGTCAGAATAGGCAGTCAGCAGCAAATACCTCCAGCCAGATGCCGGTTTTATGGGCGTCTGTTAGGACTCCTCCTCCTAGTGACGTCAGACCCGGAAGGGATCGCGGCAGGCCGTAGCAAGAAGAAACGTTCCTGCTTCTCCACAGAAAAATTCCTCGGTAAGCGAGCCCCAAGCAGCAATTAGCAGTCAGAATAGGCAGTCAGCAGCAAATACCTCCAGCCAGACGCCGGTTTTATGGGCGTCTGTTAGGACTCCTCCTCCTAGTGACGTCAGACCCGGAAGGGATCGCGGCAGGCCGTAGCAAGAAGAAAAGTTCCTGCTTCTCCACAGAAAAATTCCTCGGTAAGCGAGCCCCAAGCAGCAATTAGCAGTCAGAATAGGCAGTCAGCAGCAAATACCTCCAGCCAGACGCCGGTTTTATGGGCGTCTGTTAGGACTCCTCCTCCTAGTGACGTCAGACCCGGAAGGGATCGCGGCAGGCCGTAGCAAGAAGAAAAGTTCCTGCTTCTCCACAGAAAAATTCCTCGGTAAGCGAGCCCCAAGCAGCAATTAGCAGTCAGAATAGGCAGTCAGCAGCAAATACCTCCAGCCAGATGCCGGTTTTATGGGCGTCTGTTAGGACTCCTCCTCCTAGTGACGTCAGACCCGGAAGGGATCGCGGCAGGCCGTAGCAAGAAGAAAAGTTCCTGCTTCTCCACAGAAAAATTCCTCGGTAAGCGAGCCCCAAGCAGCAATTAGCAGTCAGAATAGGCAGTCAGCAGCAAATACCTCCAGCCAGACGCCGGTTTTATGGGCGTCTGTTAGGACTCCTCCTCCTAGTGACGTCAGACCCGGAAGGGATCGCGGCAGGCCGTAGCAAGAAGAAAAGTTCCTGCTTCTCCACAGAAAAATTCCTCGGTAAGCGAGCCCCAAGCAGCAATTAGCAGTCAGAATAGGCAGTCAGCAGCAAATACCTCCAGCCAGACGCCGGTTTTATGGGCGTCTGTTAGGACTCCTCCTCCTATTGACGTCAGACCCGGAAGGGATCGCGGCAGGCCGTAGCAAGAAGAAAAGTTCCTGCTTCTCCACAGAAAAATTCCTCAGTAAGCGAGCCCCAAGCAGCAATTAGCAGTCAGAATAGGCAGTCAGCAGCCTATTTTTTTTTTTTAATCCAGAACAGCTTGAATTTTTTTTTTTTTTTTTTTTTTTTACAGAATAGGAGTGTAAGTCCTTTGATAGGATAACTATTATAATTTGAACATTTTGAATAATTGTTAGACATCTGCTTCTTTTTATTTGTTTCTTACTTGAATGTCACCCCCACACATCAATATGGTCTATTGGGATACAGATTATGGGGTAGATTTTCAAAAAACGCGAATAGGCGTACTTTTGCTGGCGCATCAGGCGCCAGCAAAAGTACGCTGGATTTCAGTAGATACGCGCGGAGCCGCGCGTATCCACTAAAATCCTGGATCGGCGCGCGCAAGGCTATGAATTCTGTATAGCCGGTGCGCGCCGAGCCGCGCTGCCTACCCCCGTTCCCTCCAAGGCCGCTCCGAAATCGGAGCAGCCTTGGAGGGAATCCTCTAACGCCCTCCCCTCATCTTCCCCTCCCTTCCTCTATCTAACCCACCCGCCCGGCCCTGTCTACACCCCCCCCCTTACCTTTCTCCAGGGATTTACGCCTCCCGGAGGGAGAAGTAAATCCCCGCGCGCCAGCGAGCCTCTTGCGCGCAGGGCCGCGACCTGGGGGCGGGTACGGAGGGCGTGGCCACGCCCCTGGGCCGCCCCGGGCCATAGCCACGCCCCGTACCCACCCCCAAAACGCTGCCGACGCCCCCGAAACGCCGCGATGACTGGGCCCGCCCCCCTCGGAGAACCCCGGGACTTACGTGAGTCCCGGGGCTCTGCGCGCGCCGGTAGGCCTATGTAAAATAGGCTCACCGGCGCGCAGGGCCCTGCTCGCCTAAATCCGCCCGGTTTTGGGCGGATTTAGGCGAGCAGGGCTCTGAAAATCCGCCCCTATATATTTTAGTTTTGGTGTTCGGCATTGTTATGACTGATACTTTGCTTTTCTATGTACCCAATCCAATCTAGTAATCTAAACCCAATTAAGTAATCTACATCAAGATTACTTGAATATTATTTGAGAATTTCAATACAAAGATTTAAACATAAAACTACCCTCAATATCTCTCTTATAGTGGTTTAGCCATGAAGCAATGCTTTAGGCCAGAGGTTTCCAAACCAGTCCTAGAGAGGAAAACTGAAGGTGGACAAAGCCATGGGGCCTGATGAGGTTCATCCCAGGATACTGAGGGAGCTCAGAGATGTGCTGGCGGCTCCGCTGAGTGAGCTGTTCAATAGATCCCTGGAAACGGGAGTGGTGCCGAGTGACTGAAGAAGAGCGACGGTGGTCCCGCTTCACAAGAGTGGGAACAGAGAGGAGGCTGGAAACTACAGGCCAGTTAGCCTCACCTCGGTGGTGGGAAAAGTATTGGAGTTGCTTCTGAAGGAACGAATAGTAAACTATCTACAAGGAGCAGAATTGATGGACCAGAGGCAGCATATGAGCACCAAGGGTCAAACAAATCTAATCAACTTTTTTTGATTGGGTGCCTAAGGAATTGGATTGAGGAAGAGCACTCGATGTCATCTACTTGGATTTTAGCAAAGCTTTTGATATGGTCCTGAACAGGAGGCTTATGAATAAAATGAGAAGCTTGGGTGTGAGTGCCAAGGTGGTGGCCTGGATAGCAAACTGGTTGAAGGACAGAAGACAATGAGTGATGGTAAATGGAACTTACTTTAAAGAGAGAGTGGTGATGAGTGGAGTGCCGCAAGGGTCGGTGTTGGGACCGGTCCTGTTCAATATCTTTGTGAGCGACATTGTGGATGGGATAGAAGGTAAGGTTTGTCTATTTGCAGATGATATTAAGATCTGCAACAGAGTGGACATGCCGGAAGGAGTGGAGAGAATGAGATGGGATTTAAGGAAGCTAGAAGACTGGTCGAAGTTATGGCAGCTGAGATTCAATGCCAAGAAGTGCAGAGTCATGCATAAGGGGTGTGGAAATCTGAAAGAAATGTATTCAGTGGGGGGTGAAGGGCTGATGTGCATGGAGCAGGAGAGAGACCTTGGTGTGATAGTGTCTATCGATCTGAAGTCGGCAAAACAATGTGACAAGGCGATAGCTAAAGCCAGAAGAATGCTGGGCTGCATAGAGAGAGGAATATCGAGTAAGAAAAGGGAAGTAATTATCACCTTGTACAGCTCCTTGGTGAGGCCTCACCTGGAGTACTGAGCTCAGTTCTGGAGACCATATCTCCGAAGGGACAGAGATAAGATGGAGGCGGTCCAGAGAAGGGCGACCAAAAAGAAGGATGGTCTTCATCGAATGACTTATGAGGAGAGACTGAAGAATCTAACTATGTATACCCTGGAAGAAAGGAGGCACGGGGGTGATATGATACAGATGTTCAGATACTTGAAAGGTTTTAATGATCCAAAGTCAACGACAAACCTTTTCCACTGCAAAAAAATCAGCAGAACCAGAGGTCACGATTTAAAACTCCAGGGAGGAAGACTCAGAACCAATGTCAGGAAGTATTTCTTTACGGAGAAGGTGATGGATGCCTGGAATGCCCTTCCAGAGGAAGTGGTGAAGACCAAATCCATGAAGGATTTCAAAGGGGCGTGGGATAAACACTGTGGATCCATAAAGCCTGGAGGATGGGAGTGAAGAGAAGAGGTATAGGGGTGGCATGCGAGAATGACGGCTACTACCTGGTGATTAATACCCTTATTCAATAAACGTTAACATGGTTAATGCGACTCCAACATTGCTCTATGCTTCAACGGCAAGAGGAAATGTGGAAAGAGGATTTGCATTCAGGCAACAACCAACAAGGTAGCACAAGTCTGAGTAAACAAATAAGCATGGGTGTAGCTTGCTTGTTGTGGCGGTTACTACCCCGAACCAATTAAGCCTGTTACTTCATTTGGAAAGCATATCCAGCACAGCTCACTGCTTCAACGGCAGGGGGAATGAAGAAAAGAGGATTCATATTTAGACAACAACCAACAAGGACTGAATTGCACAGTCAGGGTAAACAAATAAGCATGGGAGTAGCTTGCTTATTGCGACGGTTACTACCCCTAACAAATTAAGTCTGATACTTCACTTTGAATGCATATCCAGCGCAGCTCACTGCTTCAATGGCAGGGGGGATTGAAGAAATAGGATTTACATCCAGACAACATCTAACAAGGCATTGATATGAGCAGTATGAGTATACAAACATCGGGGTAACTTGCTCGATATGATGGTTACTACCCTCAAACTTTAAGCCTTATACTTCACTTTGATGCAGCTCCAACACTGCTCTCTGCATCAATGGTGGGGGTGGAAGGAAATTAGAATTTAAAAAGTTACCAATAAGGGCCCTAAACTCAGCGGTTGAAGTAATAGATAAGTATGAGAAAATAAGTGTGAAAGCTTGCTGGGCAGAATGGATGGGTCTATTGGTTTTCTTCTGCCGTCATTTCTATGTTTCTATGGAGAACCTCCAGCTAGACAGGTTCTCAGATGTTGAGACCATCGGGTAGCCGTCGTTGCTGCCCGACGGCTTCACTCTGCCTACCTTTCCCTTTTCTGTGACTTCTCCTGCTCTCCACAGATGCCTGGCTGCCGCAGCATCCATCTGCCAACCTCTCCGGTGTCCCCGGACCGGCTTGGGTGCTGCCTCCCGCCATGCTCTCCAGGTACCTTAGGGCACACGCACCGCGCGGCCCTCATTCTTATTTCCTCATTGGCGCATTCCTCAGGGGCGTCCTCCTGTGATGATGTCACGCTGCCCGGATATTTAAGCCTACTGTTTATTGCTAGCCGTTGAGTTAGCAAGGGTAATTTTACGGATGGGATTTGCTCTCTGTACCCAGCTACTCTGCCTTCCAACTTCCATTGGACTCTTTCTGCTAACGGGGTACCCGCTCCTCGAGGGCCTCTTTCATTCTTTCAGGTCACTATCAGGTAACCGGTACTCGCTCCTCAAGGGCCCATGTTCCCTGACCCACTGCCTGCATCTATCTCCTCTTCTACTTAGAAGAATTCGCTGCAGACCCCATCAGTGAGTACTACTATAATCTACTCCTCAGAGCTGTCTCCCTGGAACCAAGTACTCGCTCCTCGAGGGCCTACCCCCGTTCCAGTGCCATCTCCTACATGGAACCGCTATGTGAGTACTTTGTCAACAAGTCTCTCTACCTCCAGGGATCTGGTACTCACTCCTCGAGGGCCAGCTCTCCCTATCTCAGGACTTCTCCATATTTGGGGCTCTGTGAATGTTCTATTGTACTCACTTTCTCAGTTCTCTTCACTACAGCACTGCTACCGGAGAAACTGCTGTTCCAGCGCCCTGCAGAATACTAGCCCAGCCGGGCTACTTCTTCTACTCACTACTGCCACCTCTGGTAGTTTTTCAAACTGTCTAAATAAAGAACTATCTGTGTTTGTGTGTCCAGAGCTGAGTCTGACCTGTGGCCCCTCACGGGACTTCCCCCCATGGGCGTGGTCAGCTGCTACAGTGTCCAAGGGTCCACCCAAACCTCACTAACTATAACATGAGGTTATCCACAATGAATATGTAAGGAATAAATTTGCATGCAGTGGAGGCAGTGCATGCAAATCTCCCTCATGCGTATTCACTGTGGGTATCCTGCAAACCTGACTGGCCGGGGGGTGGGGGGGGGGGGAGTGTTTCCTAGGACAGGTTTGAAAACCTCTGCTTTAGGCATTATACATACTCATGCTTCACCTTCAGGATGGTAAAGAATGCAAAGTGTCCCATCCCAAAGCAGCACAAACACCTTCTGAGCATAGTGCATTTACAGTACACAGCAGCATTGAAACGGATCAGATTAACCTGAACTCAGGGAACAATGAAAGGCAAAAGCTGTGGGCATTTCCTTCTTAAAAACACATTTCTCCCCTAACTAGAATCCCCTTTTCCCTTCTTTATAGGAAGAAAAATATGATGGCAGAAGAGGACTATAAGGCCCATGTAGTCTGCCCAATTTTATTCTGGTTTCACTGTCCTAGTAGGCCCCAGTTGATCTCTGGCTTCCCATTCACTTCTTCATAACTAAGGATCCTCTGTGTTTATACCATGCCTTTGTGAATACTGCTACTGTTTTTGCCCCCCATCTCACCCTACGAGACCTTTCCATGCATCCATCACCCTTTCCAGGAAGAAATAGTTTGTTTTCCTGAAAGAAAGAAAAACACAGGGATGCTGAAACATGATCAAAGAATTTTAGATTTCCATGGTGTATGTTTACTGATTTCAATTATTAATAAAAAGGTTTAAAAAAAAAAAAAAGATGCCAAAAAATTATCATCTTTCATTCATAGAAGTAATGCCTGTCAGTGGCTGTGTTTCACTGTTAACATGGACAGTTACAGCTCTTTTATTACTATAATAAAACTAACATGATACAAATGGTGGCACTCCTGCAGCACCATAATACAGAGGGAATGAAAAATTGAAATGCCACTGTGCAAAGCCACAGCAGCCGGAGTGCTGCGACACATGATTGTAACCTCATTTTACATCTGGAAATCCGGATTCTGCTGTGGAGAACTGACTAACATGTAAGGCCCAGGGGATTACACTCAGTCACTCCAAAATGAAAGTCCATACACCAAATGTTGTGCTCCAAAACGAAAGTAAAATGTTTACTGAGAAAAAAAAAATCAATCAGGTCAGCAGTACAAAATAAGTAAAGCACAAGTAGTCTTTCCCAACACAGCAGATACAAAAATAGGAAAAACAAGTTTCAAATAGTTCACAGCTCAAAATACAATCCTCATGCGCCTTGAGTGAAGTGCAGCTTCCTTTGGCTCCTGAAAGGTCTCTTTCACCTTAGATACCTCCAAGAACTCAGGAATCCTTTTCTCCCACTTAGATAAAGATTCTTACACAACTTGTTGTCAGGAACCTCCTGAACGAGCTTCTTACTCCACTGACCAAGGAACAGTCATCCTCCTGGAACAGCTTTCAATGCCTTTCCTGGAACCCATGCCCCAAAAAAAAGTTAACAGGAAAGAACATCCCTCTCCTAATGGATGAAAAAGGCAGTTGTCTTTTTCTTCCTTGGAGCCCTGAAGAGCTCAGCTCTTGGCTGCCTCTGCTACAATCGCTGGAAGATTTCTCTCCCCAGTTCCTCCCAGTGACTCGCTGAGTCACCTTTATCGATCTTCTTAGTGTTTGGGTACTTGCCAGGTTCTTGTGGCCTGGCTTGGCCTCTGTTGGAAACAGGATGCTGGGCTTGATGGACCCTTGGTCTGACCCAGCATGGCAATTTCTTATGTTCTTATAGATGGTACCCTCTCACCCACCTTCAGGGATGGACCCTCACTCTTATTCAGAAATGGAGATACCTCCCATTGATCCTCCCACTGCTAGAAGCTTCCTCTTGTAAAAGCAGGGTGAAGTCTAGTAGGATTTATGTAGAAATGACCTACTGGGTACAGGTGTACTGGGGCCCAGAGCCATACTGCATGCAGCAGGAGGAAGCAGAGATGTGCTATTATTTTAAAATGACAGAAAACAAAACAAAATGTGTTTCCAATCCAAAATGGCATAGAAACACTAATAAAATTGTGTTTTGTTTTCTCCATGCTCACCACAAGGAAAGAGTGCTGAAGTGCCGAAGATATATACCCCTTTCAGCCCTAAACACCATAATACACAGAGTGGAAAGATGAGGAGGAGCTTAAGTACCATGAGGTGTATGGAGAAACTTGACCTGCATGCCTGGGTCCATACTAGTACTGTTAGAAACAGGAAGGACTCAAACTTCAGAGAGACGTACACACTGGAGCCAAGAGTGTCCTGGTATATCAGAGCAGAGGATGCCTCCAGGAGGAAGGAGGAGCACTGCGACTTAGCTGGCAGCTGCTGCTAGTCTCAATTTGACAAGTTTGGATGTAGCCAACTCAAAAGTTTAAGAAGGCTGGATCATAAGGTGCTCTTTTATTGAAAACTGCTGAGCAGACAGAAGGAAAGGGGAAGGTGTAAAAGGTCTCATAATGAGAAGGTTCTGGTGGGGAAGACTGAGTTACAGGAATAGAAGCATGAAGAAATAAGCTATTGGTGGATGGAGGCTTTTTCTCAAACTTACAGGAATTTCTCCTATACCTCCAGGTACAAACCAATGCTTTCATCCTATTGTGCATGGTTCATTGGGAAATGAGTTTCTTCTACATTAAAAGTGCTGTACTTTCTTTTTTGATCCAGCACTTTCCCTCTGCTCCTTTGGACTTCCAGCATGCAACAGTGCCATTCCATGAGTCATTTGTAAGTACCCTCTCTTCCCTTCCAGCCAGCCCAGCCACCACAGTGAGAGTGGTTGGTCAAGGTCCCATGAACTGTGGTTCCCTCCAAACCCCAGAAATATGTGCATCCTTCTGTAAAGGGATATACAAGAGAAAACACCAGAATATCTTAAACAACTGGCTCCAGAGATCTGGCCTGCTCCACATAAGAACATAAGAAAATGCCATACTGAGTCAGACCAAAGGTCCATCAAGCCCAGCATCCTGTCTCCAACAGTGGCCAATCCAGGTCATAAGAACCTGGCAAGTACCCAAAAACTAAGTCTATTCCATGTAACCATTGCTAATGGCAGTGGCTATTCTCTAAGTGAACTTAATAGCAGGTTCCTACTAGTCCCTCCTGGTCCTGGGTGAAGGTCAGAAATACAACTAGCCAGGCCCAGGAGGGACTAATAGGAACCTAGGGAAGGCCCAGACTGCATAGCTACAAACTGAATTGCTGTTTTTCTTATTTAAAGAACTGCCTTGGTAAGTAGAGCTGTTTTTCTGTTTATTGATAAAAGTTGATGAGAGAGAGGGATTCAAACTCTATTCAAACAGTTTAATTAGCAACAGGGCTTGCTGACAGTTAGTCCAAATAATACAAAACTCCATCACACAAACAAGCCCATCTCCTTCTGTTTTGTTTGAGATGAAGGCAGGGGAAGATCCAGCTATCTTCTTGAAAAGGTTTGAAAGAACCACCCCATGACTGGTTGGCAGGAGACTACTTGGACCACATACCTGGCCAATCTACTTACAGTGGTAAAAACCAAGCACCCTTACAAGCGACCAGTCCCTATGGGAGAGCCAGTCCCTATGGGACCAGTCCCTATGGGAGAGCCAGCTACTCAGATGTTAAAACTGCCATACGGCTGGCGCCATTTTGCGCAAAATGGCGCCGGCCGTATGGCAACACGATTCGACTGCAGGAGGTCATTCCAGACCCCCGCTGGACTTTTGGTACATCTTGTGGGGGTCAGGAGGCCCCCCCAAGCTGGCCAAAAGTCCCTGGGGGTCCAGCGGGGGTCCGGAACAACCTCCTGCAGTCGAATCGTTTTTCCGTATGGAAAACGATTCGCGGTAGGAGATCGTTCCGGACCCCCGCTGGACTTTTGGCAAGTCTTGTGGGGGTCAGGAGGCCCCCTCAAGCTGGCCAAAAGTCCCTGGGGGTCCAGCGGGGGTCCGGGAGCGATCTCCTACACTCCTGACGTCGGGGGACAAAAAAACAAAATGGCGCCGGCGCTACCTTTGACCTGTTGACAGGTTAAAGGTAGCGCCGGCGCCATTTCTACAACGCTCGGAGGTCCGAGAGTAAAAGATCACACCGGGACCCTTCCTCTGGACCCCAGGTAATTTAAGGCATTTTGGGGGGGTTCGGGAGGGTGGGGGATTTATTTTAAAGGGTCGGGGTGGGTTTTAGGGATGTTTTAGGTTGCCGGTTTTCGATTTACACGATTTACACGATTTACACGATATTTAAAAAACCCAAACTGCGACGATCCGATTCCCTCCCCCTCCCAGCCGAAATCGATCGTTAAGACGATCGATCACACGATTCACATCTCTAATGAAAACAAGAACTAGCAAACTTCGTCATACTGCTTAAAAACTAAAAACACTAACATTCCAGCACTTTTTTGTTCTGTCTCGTATTCTCTCATTTCAAGTCCTCCAGTAGCTAGCTATACTACTCAGATTTCATATTATAATAGATTTTCTCCTCTACACCTTTTCTACAAAATATACTTAATTTGATAACCAAATTTTTCTGGGATTGTTAGTCTTGTCTGCTTCTAGTTCATTCTAACTGATTTTTAGAATATGTCTGACTTAAACCCCGCCAGCTGCTATTTATGACATATGTGAAAGCAAAGGGACAAAGCGGAGATACAACAGATTTTCATTTGTGACATCTAGAGCTCTCGCCTTCATGTCTACCACACCCCTTGCTAGGCCAGCCATTCTGTGGCAGTTCTAGTGCGGAGATATAGACTACAGAGAAAAGGGGAATCTCATAACTGGTGCACAGAAGTGAAATGGTTTCTAGCTTCCCTAGGTTCAAAGTTCCCTGTTTATACAAAAGTTTTGTCATAGAGAATTTAAAAACAATTATAAAAATTAATGTTTTTCAAAAACAGGGCTCATAGAAAGTCCACAAAGAAGGCATTCATCTCCCAACAGATTAAATTAAGCCTCCAAGTTTTTGTTTCCAAACTGGCATCTTCCAAAAATTCAAGCTGATCCAGATTACACAGCATCCAAACTCTGCATCTTTATGACTATTAACAAGTGCCTCTACAGTCCTGCACATGGGGGGGGGGGGGGGGGCCTAACTATAGAACGCTGCGTGTAACTTAGAGATGCAGGTTTTACCCCACATTTTCAAAGGGAAACTATGTGCATACATGTGCTCTGAAAATGCTCAGGTAATTGCCCTTCACTGCCAATAAAATACAGAGCACAAAGTTGTACCAGCTTTTCGCAGGGAGTGACGTGAGCAGGTTAATTTATGTACGTACTTTGGAAAATAAAAAAGTATTTGCATATATCCCAACTCTTCCATCTGGAACACCTCTCCCTGGTACGGGTACAATTATGCACCAGTGTTATAGCCAGAACCAATTTTTTGGCCAGGCCCAAGGCTAACACAGGTGACCACTAGGTGCATGGGTCAGAGCCATGATAGTTAAACTCTTATTGATAAATAATGCGTCAGAGTGCACCTGACAACAGATTTTTAAAGAGTGTGTGTGTGTGTCATAGGTAATTATTTTAAAATCGGGCCCAAATAAATACCACACTGTAATGTAGAGCCCCCTTTTCAAAAAGTTAAGTGTTAACATGCCAAAATGCCTGTTATTGTATTTATAATCTTGCTGAAACCGTTTTGGGTCTCCTTCGGCGCTTTGAGTGAGGAAGGTGGCATTTAAAAGCAAATGTTATGTACTCCCAGGAGTATTTTCCTGCTCATTCCTTTGTAGGAAGTGTTTCTTTCTTCTCTAATGTATTTGTACAGCACAGGAGGAAATGCATCTCTTTTTCTCCTGTGTTGCACTATAAGCAGAGCCTGATTTTTTAAGGTTTCTAGTTCAGCTTTTCTCTGCATATTTCTATTTGCAGTTCCTTATTCTGTGTTTGCTGAGAGTTTATCTGTGGTTTGCAGGTGCAACCAGGATTAGATAATCTGCTAGCACAGGTTTCTGTATTTGTATAGGGATCTGAAGCAATCCAATCTGTTCTGTTTTCCAATCTGCACTTCCCAATAGGAGGCTGAATTGTGTTCTTGGGCAGTGGTTCTCAACCTTTCCTGACTATTGTACCATTTTGAGAGTTTTAGATATCTTGTATACTCTTAGGATCAAAAATGTTTTATAATCCAAAGCAAATATTATATCCTCTATTTACAAAAGTGCATTAAACTTTAACAGACAAAAACATGAACTATTTAGTGCAGGTCTCCTTATTCTCAGTGGGGTCTATTCACTAATAAGCATTTGTCACCAAGAATTTATGATTGAGCGGGATATACATTTTTTAAATAAATATCTAAAATAAAAAATAATCAACACAAAATAATCTAACTACCATCATTATTCCAAAATTGCATTCATTCTCTACTACAAAATAGAGATGTGAATCGTGTGCCCGATCGTCTTAACGATCGGGTTTGGCTAGAGGGGGGAACAAATCTGATCGTGGGTGATGTGAATCGGAATTGGCTCCGATTCACATCGTTATTTTTTCTGTAGTGAGGCCCGACCCTTTAAAATTAACCCCTTACCTTCCCCAACCCTCCCGAACCCCCCCAAAACTTTTTACGATTACCTGGGGGTCCAGTGGGGGCGCGGGGACCGATCTCCCGCTCTCGGGCCATCGGCGCTATTTTGGCTGCCACGCAAAAATGGCGCCGATGGCCCGATAAAAAAAAAAACCACCTGACCCTTTAAAAATGACCCCTTAGCTTCCCCCACCCTCCTGAGCCCCCCAGAACATACCTGGTGATCTAGTGGTAGTCCCGGGAGCGATCTCCCGTTCTCAGGCAGTCGGCTGCCACTCATAAAGATGGCGCCGATGGCCCTTTGCCCTTACCATATGACAGGGTATCCGTGCCATTGGCCGGCTCCTGTCACATGGTAGGAGCACTGGATGGCCGGCGCCATCTTTAAAGACGGCGGCGGCCATCTTTAAATATGGCGGCGGCCATCTTTAAAGATGGCGCCGGCCAGCCAGTGCTCCTACCATGTGACAGGGGCCAGCCAATGGCACGGATACCCTGTCATATGGTAAGGGCAAAGGGCCATCGGCGCCATCTTTATGAGTGGCAGCCGACGGCCTGAGAACGGTAGATCGCTCCCGGGACCACCACTAGACCACCAGGTATGTTTTGGGGAGATCGGGAGGGTGGGGGAAGCTAAGGGGTCATTTTTAAAGGGTCGGGTGGGTTTTGTTTTTTTATCGGGCCATCGGCGCCATTTTTGAGTGGCAGCCAAAATGGCTCTGATGGACCGAGAGCGGAAGATCGGTCCCCGCGCCCCCACTGGACCACCAGGTACACATAAAAAGTTTTGAGGGGGTTCGGGAGGGTGGGGAAAGATAAGGGATTCGTTTTATAGGGTCGGGGTGGGTTTAGGGGTTTTTTTGGTGTGCTGGTTTTCCCCGCCCTCCCCCCTCCCCCGATTTACGATTTTTCATGATAAATCGGGGGAATTTCTATTGTATCGTGACTCAACGATTTTTGACGATTTAAAATATATCTGACTATTGCTTTAAATAGTCAAAAAACGATTCACATCCCTACTATAAAAACAGGAACAATGGCAGTTATTGCAACAAAAGATGCTGTATCCTGCCAGTAGGCCAGAAATATAATCTCACTAGGTATAGTCGCAGTCTCAGGTCCTTCCTCCCCCCATCCCAAGCATTCTCACTCAGACCCCCCTACTCCATCGCCGGCACTCTCACACTCCCCCTAGATGTACAACTCCACACCCCCAACAGTCTCATACTTCCTCCATCCCCTGCAGTCTCACACGTCCCCCAGACCCAGCAGTCTTACACTTCTCCCAGACCCACGCCTCCATCCCCTGCAGTCTCACACTTCTCCCAGAACCACGCCTCCATCCCCTGCAGTCTCACACTTCTCCCAGAACCACGCCTCCATCCCCTGCAGTCTCACACTTCCCCCAGACCCACGCCTCCATCCCCAGCAGTCTCACACTTCCCCCCCGACCCACGCCTCCATCCCCAGCAGTCTCACACTTCCCCCCCAACCCACGCCTCCATCCCCAGCAGTCTCACACTTCCCCCCAACCCACGCCTCCATCCCCAGCAGTCTCACACTTCCCCCCCAACCCACGCCTCCATCCCCAGCAGTCTCACACTTCCCCCCCGACCCACGCCTCCATCCCATGCAGTCTTACACTTTCCCCACACCCACGCCTCCATCCCCAGAAGTCTCACTTTCAAAGTTTCCCTAGTAGTCTCATTCTCAAACCCCACCCCAACCCCTACACCGTCCCAGCAGTCTAGTCTCCACTGCTACAAAGCAAGAACTCTCTGTTTTACTTTTAGTGTCAAGACCATCCCCTTCTCTCCCTGTCCTCTGCAGGCTGTGCCTGGACCGGTCTTTCAAACTATAGCAGAAGCGCTCAAATAAGCAGCCTCATGTTGCCTTATTTCCTTCTTCCCTAACAAGAGTCCCGCCGCTGCCACCACTGCCTATATAGGCTGCTGCTGATCTTCCCAGTGCTTCTCTCTGGATGCCTCTTACTCCTCCTGCCTCCACGCACACACACAGACTTCTCTTGGGCAACAGAGTGCCGTAAGAACTGCCTGCAGCCTGTATGCTGCTGCTGCTGCTGATCTTCCCTCCGCCAACCCTGGCCTCCTGCCACTGATGATCTTTTCCACCCCCGCAGCCACACAGACTCCTTCTCACAGTTGACTGATCTTCCTTCCCAATGCCAACGCTCATTCTTCCCGCCAATGAGGATTCCCTACTTTTCTGCTGCTGCCTGTCGCTGCTGAAAGAAGTCTTGTGAGTAGCTGCTGGCTGCTGGCCCTGCTGGGACACTTGCTAATCAGCAAAAAAAAAATTGGGAGGGCTACGTCACTTGCACAAAATCGGATTATACTTGTGTGTATTTAAAATGCTCCGAGCAATTTTCTAAAAGCATTTACGCACAGAAAGCTGTGTTTAAAGCATATAAAATGGTTTAGAAAATTCAGCCCATGGTGCCAAAGTTGGTTATGCATGTTATGCCATGCCATACCATTCCATGTCTGAGGCAAAAATAAAAAAAATACTTCTTTGCTGGTGATTACCCATCATCCAGATCTGAACACCATTTACATTATCTGAATCCACAAATGAAGCCGAGAGCCCACATGTACATTGCGTTTCCAAAGCAGCATCTTCATTTTACACCTCCCTCTTAGTCCAGTTAATATTCTGTAGGTCTAGGTAAAGAGTTATCATATGTACAACAGGTGAAAAAATCTTGAAAAAAATCAGGCTCAAAAACTCTACGGACCAGAAGTGGCTTATGAATATCTTTGCTCTATGACCTTATCCAAACTACATTGTATTACTGTACCTTAGCATGTCCAACTATAATGAAAATATTTCTTCACAGAAAGGTGGAGACAAAGAAGAGTAATGACAACCACAGGGAATTCCAAGTTACAAAGAAGTGAGGGGAAAGCCAGAGAGAAACTGGAGTCTATATAGCAGTGCACCAGGAATGAAACCAGGCAGACTAAATTTACTGTTATATTCTATATTTATATAATGGCATGTTGAAAATAACCTTCATACTACTACTACTACTACTAATATTAATAGTTCCAGTAACTCACTTTGGGAACCCCTTTGGATGAAAGAGGAGGATAAGCGCAAGAGCTAGTATTTATAGTCATAGGATAGGTGCTGGGAAAGTAGACTTGAAGCTCTGCCCCTCCTATAGACACTCCCAATAAAGCTCAAAACTCACTATCACCCTGTGGTTCAGGTATCCAGTTAAACTGCAAGTCCTGCTGAGCAAGGACTCACTGGTACCAAAATGTACTGCATAAATCTTGTGTACATTATCAGCTCAAAATTATTGTTACGATGCTATTGGTGAATAATACATTGAAATCGTTGGCTCAATGTACTGCGGCAGTCAAAAAAGCAAACAATGTTAGGAAGGCAATGGTAAATAAAACAGAAAATGTGATCATGCCTCTGTATCGCTCCATGGTGAGACCACACTTTGAGCACTGTGTAGAATTCTGGTCGCTGCATCTCAAAAAAGATATAGTTGTGATGGAGAAGGTACAGAGAAGGGCAACCAAAATGATAAAGGGGATGGAACAGCTCCCCTATGAGGAAAGGCTGAAGAGGTTAGGGCTGTTCAGCTTGGAGAAGAGAAGGCTGAGGGGGGATATGATAGAGGTTGTTAAGATCATGAGAGGTCTTGAACGAGTAGATGTGAATCTGTTATTTACATTTTCGGATAATAAAAGGACTAGGGGGCATTCCATGAAGTTAGCAAGTAGCACATTTAAGACTAATTGGAGAAAATTCTTTTTCACTCAACACACAATTAAGCTCTGGAATTTGTTGCCAGAGGATATGGTTAGTGCAGTTAGTGTAACTGGTTTTAAAAAAGGTCTGGATAAGTTCTTAGAGGAGAAGTCTATTAACTGCTATTAATCAAGTTGTCTCAGGGGGTCGATTTTAAAAGAAGCGCGCTGATTTTATAACATATGTGCGCCAGTGGACCCTTGGTCTGACCCAGTATGGCAATTTCTAATGTTATGTTCTAAAGCACCATTTAGTTAAGTAAACATAAAAGAATTTTTACTCACCACATATTCAAACACAAGTGTCAGTGTCTCCTTGGTATGGATAATATCATGAAGCAGCACAATGTTAGCATGCTTCAGTCCTTTCAAAAGTGAAGCTGAAAAACAAAGTGAAGAATTGCTCTACTACAGAAATAAAATGCAGAGCGTGTCACAATACATTCTGGAGCATGCAATATGTTTCCTTTGTAACAGATTTCCATGGGCAATAATGCTTAGTTGGGTTTTATTGCTCTCAAAGGTATTTGTTCATTCACAAACTACCAATACTGCACACAGTTCTAATGCTAGGGTCTTTCTTACATCCAAGCAATAAACTTGTTAACCCAACTGTTTAATCTTCCTTGTGGGAGAGTACCTTCTGTTACAGCAGCTAGAGTATATTTAAACAATTTTTTAAAAAATGCACAAGACGCATAACAGTTTCTTTTTATTATATATTTTTTAGTAAATTTAGCAAATTCCAAAATGATACAAAAATAAATGAAAAATAGCCATCGTTATGCTTCCTTTTAATGATATCCATCTAAAATATATATTCATTTTATCACAGTCAATCATTACTCCTGTGGTTCAGTCCTTATGACATGGGAACAGGAAAGCAACAAATTTTAGTGGAACTTAAAAATAAGTTTAAATAATTTATCCTGCTCCCTTTGCTTGAACCCAATGAAGAGAATATAGCTGTGGAAAACTAGTAAAAAAAAAAAAAGTAATGTTAGTCTAATAAAAATATATCACCTATAATGTTTTTGTTGACCTTTATTTCTAAATATCAATCAAAAAGTCTGAAGTTGAAACATAGAAACATTGAAATGATGGCAGAAAAGGACCAAATGGTCCATCCAGTCTGCCCAGCAGACTGGATGGACCATTATGTTAGTATCTGCTGCACAGAGTGAGTTACCATCATGGTTATCAGTTTTCCAGATCATAAAAGTTGGGGCCCCCGATGGTTGCTGTTCAAATCCAAGTTCCCTTTTCCCCCTGCCATTAAAACAGAGAGTCAATATGGAGTTGTATCAAGAGTATGAAGGCTTATTGGTTAAGGGTAGTAACCATCGCACCAGCAAGTTACCTCCATGCATTCTTTTCTTCATTTCCATCCTCTAGCCTTTAGGAATCCACAGTGTTTATCCCATGCCCCTTTGAATTCTTTCAAAGTTTTCTTCTTCATCACCTCCTCCAGAAGGGCATTCCAGGCATCCACCACCCTCTCCGTGAAGAAATATTTCCTCAAGTTGCTTCTGAGTCGTCCTCCTTAGAGTTTCATTTCATGACCCCTAGTTCTACTGATTTCTTTCCAATGGAAAAGGTTTGCCAAATGTACATCATTAAAACCTTTCAGGTATCTGAAGGTCTGTATCAAATCTTCCCTGCATCTCCTCTCTTCCAATGTATACATATTCAGATCTTTCAGTCTCTCCTCATAGATCTTCTTATGCAGACCCCAAACCTTTTTGTTTGTTCTTCTCTTGACTGCCTCCATCCTTACTTTATCTCTGTTGATATATAGACTCCAGAATTGAACCAATACTCTAAGTGAGGTCTCACAAAGAGCCTATACAAGGGCATTATCACCTTTTTCTTAATGGTTGTTCCTTTTTCTATACAGCCCAGCCTTCTTCTGACTATTGCTTTGTCACATTGCTTTACCATCTTCAGATCTCCAGACACTATTACCCCAAGATCCCTCTCTTGGTCTGTGCACATCAAATTTTCATCCGTCAGATACAGCTCTTTTGGATTATGCATCCCAGGTGCATGACTCTGTACTTCTAGGCATTGAATCCCAGCTGCCAAATCTTTGACCACTCTTCCAGCTTTCTTAAATCCCTTTTCATGCTCTCTCTGCTCCTTCAGCATGTTCACTCTATTGCAGATCTTAGTTTCACCTGCAAATAGACAAATTTTACCTTCTATTCCTTCCACAATGTTGCTCACAAAGATATCGAACAGAACCAGTCCCAAAACTGAACCCTGTGGCACTCCACTTAACACGGTTTTCTCTTCAGAGTAGGTTCCATTTACCATTGCACTCTGTCTCCGATCAGTCAACCAGTTTGTAATCCAAGCCACACCTTGGCACTCACTCCCAAGCTTCTCATTTTATTCATAAGCCTCCTGCTCTGTGGAACCGTATCAAAAGCTTTGCTGAAATCCAAGAAGATCATATTGAGTATTCTTCCTAGATCCAATTCTTTAGTCACCCAATCAAAAAAAATCAGATTTGTCTAACAGGACCTTCCCCTGGTAAATCCTTGCTACCTCGGGTCCAGCAATCCTCTTGACTGTAGGTAGTTCACCATCCTTTACTTCAGCAGAGTCTCCATTAATTTTCCCACCACCGAGGTGAGACTAACCGGCCTGTAGTTTCCAGCCTCCTTTCTTGTTTCCACTCTTGTGAATTGGGACCACCACCACTCTTCTCCAATCTTGTGGCACCACTCCTGTTTTCAGAGATCTATTGAACAGGTCCTTCAGTGGACCCACCAGCACATCTCTGAGCTCTCTGTTTCCTGGGATGTATCTCATCCGGCCCCATGGCCTTGTCCACTTTCAGTTTGCTTAGCTTCTCCCATACATTCGATTCTGTAAATGGAGTTTCATCTATGCCATGCCCATCTACGGTCTTATTAACCAGCAATGATCCTTCTACAGGGTCTTCTATAGTGAATACCGAATTGAAGTATTTGTTTAAAATTTCTTCCATTTCTTTGTCACTCTCTACACATTGCTCCTTGTCACCTTTCAATTTCACTATACAACTTCTGCCCTCCCTTCTTTCACTGATAATATCTGAAAAATGTTTACTCTCCTCGCTTACTTCTTTGGCCATCCTTTCTTCTGCTTGACATTTTGCTTTCCTGATTTCTTTCCTTATCTCCCTCAGTTTTAACAGATATTCTTCCCTGTGTTCCTTTTTTTGGGATCCTTTATACTTCTTGAACGTTGTTCTTTTTGAAACACTTGACTGACTGAGTACACAGACTGAGTACACAGACATCAACAGTTTTACTTAGAACCTCCTAAGCCTTATGCATGCATATAGGAGATATTTGCTCACATTAATGATGATCCTTTTCAGTCCAAAACAATGCACAATTTTAGATCATTTATTTATTTTAGATCATTTATGACTATGTAATGTAAATTGTTTTTCTCTGGTCAGTTAAATTTATAAATAAGTTGCCCAGTTTATTATACTGTATGTTCTTGGTTCCATGTATCGCCTTACAGGCAGTTTTTTGTTCCTTGTAAACCGGTTTGATTTGTATCTAATGCAAGAAGATCGGTATATAAAAACTAAAAATAAATAAAATAAATAAACAATCAAATCATCAGAGGAAGCTCACTAAAAATGCAAACCTTTCATAATCTGATCTATCATCATAACAGAGCAAATATAGAACTACACCAAATACATAAGGAAAATAGGTAAATATTATTACATCTAGAGCTAATGTGAAACCTGCAAATTCTAGTCAACTACAGCAAATAGAGAATTTTATAATTTGGTTTACGTTCTCTTATCTGGATATAATTTGATTTTTGTTAGAATATGAACAAACTTAAAACATTTATTTCCTTTAGAAATAACATTTGAATATGAAAACTCAAGTTTGACCTCACTATTTAAAATTTCATGGCACCCACTCTGTAGTAAAAAGAAATTCACACGTAAAACATTTAATGAAATCTTCAGACTTGTTAATGCAGACAGAAACAAAGAAGTACATTATTAATCAACATTATTAATCAGGTTGTTTGTTACAAAAGAATTAAAAAGTAATTTGCAACACATTTATTACTCATAAAACATGCATAGTACTGGTGATAAATATATCATTATCTGATATATTTCACTATAATCTATATGTGCTAAAAGAAATGGCTTATTACGGAATAGTAACAGATCATGAACAGCGAACCCTTAGGGCTCCATTCACCAGAGAAATGCATCTGATATGTGACACCTATAATATATAAGCTTTTGTCTGAAATTTGCATTTGTGATTCAAAAGGTAAAGTCAGTGTTTAAGCAGAATAGGCAGAACAGAGGCAGATGACAAGAAAAGAGGCAGAGAGACAAGCAGTTAGGAATGTATACAAAATGTCTTGCTGAATTCTGATATAGTACAGCATATGTGTGCGCAATCCTTTCCTCAAGTGAATAAAAGCAAGTTAAAGTTGTGTACTGAGCAGTGGAATGCAGCTGAGGGAAGATATCAATGCCCTAACCTATGTGACAGGTACATATGGAAGCCCCACACTGGTGGCTGCAGCTGCCAAAGGACCTCACCAAGGAGTCATCGCTTGCTGCTGCTGCTAACCACTGTGCTTAGCAGAAAGAAATTCCCTCACAGAAAGACAATGGTGTCCAGTCACTGCCACTTAAAAAATATATTTTTAAAAATAGGAATGCAAGCACCACTTTTCATGGTTATTCAAAACAGTGATCAAGCATGCAGTGAGTTCAGAGCAGGCCAATTCAAAACAAATATTTCAAGAAATTATAAGATGATAAAGTATAAAAACAATAAACAGGCTTTGGTCCAGAGAGAAAGCTTGGGAAGCACACATGGTGTGGGCTATGATGTGCACATAAAAGCGCCTGACGCTGGCTGAGGTTTCTGCCTGGCTTACACTGCCACAGATCAGGCGTTTAGGGGGCAAGTTTGGAACTGTCCACATTGGAGTATTATGTGCGAGTACTTTTCACCTGCAGACTTTAAGTCACTTTTCAAAGGGAAAGCACATGAATACTTTCCCTTTGAAAATGTTCCCACAAAAACTACCTGCACACAATTACACCTACGTTTTTTGTGCACAGATTTTGTATGTTCAGGAAAACATACACAGACGTTTGACAAACGTTATGCATGGAACTCCAAACCCCACCCCCAAGAAGGCTTCATATAACTGCGGGAAAAAGTAAACACATTACAGACCCTTCATGCACACTTTTGCCTGCACATCGTCCATGCAGTTATGTAAATGTCCCTTTCCGAGGGTAATGCACTGTTTTACCAACCAGGCCCCTCTATTATTTTTCTATGGCACTATCAGGCCCATACAGTAAACTGCGCGGGAGAGCCGGCGCTCTGAGGCAAGCGCCCGCTCTCCCAACGTGCGCCCAGGCCACTCGCCTGATCGCGCGATTCAGTATTTAAATTAGGGCCTGCGCTAATAAGGAGGCGCTATGGACCCTAGCGCCTCATTGGCGGAAGCGGCGGCTGTCAGCGGGTCTGACAGCTGACGCTTAATTTTACTGGCGTCAGTTGTCAAACCCACTGACAGTCATGGGTTTGGAACATGGACGCCGGTAAAATTGAGTGTCTGTTTTCCAACCAGTGGGCAGATTTTTTTTTTTTAAGAAGATTTTTATTTTTTTTATTTTTGGGGCCTCTGACTTAATATCACTATGATATTAAGTCAGAGGGTATACAGAAAAGCTGTTTTTTCTGCTTTTCTGTACACCTGCCCGGTGCCGTCTGAAATTAACTTCTGCCTTTGGTAGGAGTTAATTTCTGAGAGTAAAATGTGCAGCTTGGCCGCACATTTTGCTTTCTGTATTGCGGGTGAATACTTAATAGGCTCATCAACATGCATTTCCATGTGATGAGCGCTATTAGTTTCGGGGATGTTGACCGCGCGTTTTCCACGCGCTATTACCCCTTACTGTATAAGGGGTACTTATAATACTGTATAATACTGTATAAGGGGTACTTATACTGTATAATACTGTATAAGGGGTAATAATAGCGTGTCAAAAACGCACATCCAAACGGGGTGCAAAATGCCGCTGCCCATGTGTTAATGGAGTTGTGACGAAGTAATCACAGTCAGCCCACACTAAAAGAACTGCATTGGCTGCCAGTGCAGTTAAGATCAAAATTCAAGCTCCGTTCCCTTGTACACAAGTTCATGTTCTCTGACAGTGGATGGATTCTACAAAAAAAAAATAAATGGAATGGTATAAACCAAATTGCAATTTTCAGACAATAAATAAAGCATTGTTAAAAGTTCCATTGAATAATGTAGCTCAGCTACAGAGAACAAGGAAGAGGGCTTTTTCATATGCGACCACTGTCTTGTGCAACTCTCTCCCTGATAAATTAAAAACTCAAACTAATGTAAAGGACTTCAGAAGGCAGCTAAAATCGGTCCTCTTCTGTGATGCCTTTCAGTGATTATCAGGGTTTTATTGATTATTTTATGCATTGATGTTTTTTGTAGATTTGTTATATTTTTATTGATAGTTGTAGTCCGCACTGAACACTGAGTGAAAGGTGTGGAATGTAAGCCTTTATTTATAAATAAATATAATAAATATATGCCCTCCAGCAAAACTACAGAAATTAAGCAGCATCCAGGGAAGTACCAGCAACTCAATATCCCTGAGAAAAGAGCTGCAACAATTTTAAGTCAACACTGAGAGGAAGAACAAATGCTCTAGAAGGAAAACATTAGGTACTCCACAAAGTAAATGCTGATAACAACACCCAAAATATCACGGTCACAAAACTTGGGGAGAAAAAAGCAAAAGAAAAACTAATCTGGTTATCCACTGACCACTTGCCTCAAAAACATCTTGAAGACATGGCACAGCACAAGCTTGCCAAAGAGCCTTTTTTTTTTTTTTACTCTACAGTTTCCTCCTGCTCCTTTGGGCTTCCAGTTCATTTGGAACTGGCCTCTGTTGTGTTGCCATGAGCCTTCATTAGCAAGAATATGGGGGTTTCCCTTAATTTGTAATTCCTAGCTAGTCCTGTGCAGTGACAATACTTGACCAGAGGCAACAGACAGTGCCTCCCTCCTGAACATGGTATGTCTGCACCCTCAATCTGGCCAGCAGGTGTCACTGTTGAGTGAAGGCTAGGACTCCCTTCTTCCCAGTGGCTGGGAATGCTGCCTCCACATAATGATGCAAGCAGCAGAGCTATCATGGGAAAACCTTGCAGAGATAGGATTAGTCCCTTTTAAGGGAACTCCACTGGTTACCTGTGGAGTCAAGAGCCAAATTTCATTTGCTTGCCCCGACCCTCAGAGCTCCGAGAAAGGCAGAACCACAACACAAGAGAGTGGTACAGTAGGTCAAGTCAAGCGGCTTTCCTTTGCTCTCCTTTGCTGCATGAACTTCAACTAACAGCTTCTAGGGAAGGGGCCTTTACTTCAGTAGCTCCTCAACTATGGAACAGGATTCAAGTGTACTTAAGAGTTGGACAGGATTGTCTTGCTTGGAGAGAAAAAAAAAAAAACTAAAAACACGGCTGTTCAATCAGCAAGAGGCTTTAACTTTTGTTTTTACAATATAACCGCCTTGGTCAGCTTGCTGTATATGTGGTATGGAAAAACCTGAGAAATAAATAAATATCTTGACTGTGGTTTCTTTGAAGATTGTACATCTGAATACAAATGCTGGAATTAATTAGAAAGGACTTTGATTAATTGATCTTCTTAATGTTTTAAATAATCATTATGGTTATTTAATTTATTAGCTGGCGATTCATTTGTCACTTTGAATCCTGTGCTGGGGTTTATGATGATTTGAAGGGAAACAGATTATATAGTATTATTTTGCTATTACTGTAGATGGCAACTTTTTAAAGTGTATTATATAATTGTTTGTATATCAAAATGTTCAAATGGGCTTTGCTGAAATGGCAGAATATACATTTTAACACTAAATTGAATTAAATCATCCCCAGCCCTGGTTGGCTCAGGGAGCACAATGTCTTGCATCAAACTCGGGTCTTCCAGATGGCCGAATACAATAGAGATGTGAATCGTGTGATCGATCGTCTTAACGATCGATTTCGGCTGGGGGGGGAGGGAATCGGATCGTCGCGGTTTTGTTTTTTAAAATATCGTGTAAATCATAAATCGGGGGAGGGCGGGAAAACAGACACACTAAAACATCCCTAAAACCCACCCCGACCCTTTAAAATAAATCCCCCACCCTCCCGAACCCCCCCCCCAAAATGCCTTAAATTACCTGGGGTCCAGAGGGGGGCTCCCGGTGTGATCTTTTACTCTCGGGCCTCCGGTGCATTGTAGAAATGGCGCCGGCACTACCTTTGCCCTGTCATATGACAGGGCAAAGGTAGCGCCGGTACCATTTTGTTTTTTGTCCCCCGACGTCAGGAGCGTAGGAGATCGCTCCTGGACCCCCGCTGGACCCCCAGGGACTTTTGGCCAGCTTGGGGGGGGCCTCCTGACCCCCACAAGACTTGCCAAAAGTCCAGCGGGGGTCCAGGAGCGACTTCCTGCACTCGAATCGTTTTGCCGTACAAAATGGCGCCGGCCATATGGCGTATGGCCGGCGCCATTTTGTACGGCAAAACGACGTCAGGAGCGTAGGAGATCGCTCCCGGAAACCCGCTGGACCCCCAAGCTGGCCAAAAGTCCCTGGGGGTCCAGGGGGGGTCCGAGAGCGATCTCCTATGCTCCTGACGTCAGGGGACAAAAAACAAAATGGCGCCGGCGCTACCTTTGCCCTGTCATATGACATAAACAGGGCAAAGGTAGCGCCGGCGCCATTTCTACAACGCACCGGAGGCCCGAGAGTAAAAGATCACACCGGGACCCCCCCCCCCCACTGGACCCCAGGTAATTTAAGGCATTTTGGGGGGGTTCGGGAGGGTGGGGGATTTATTTTAAAGGGTCGGGGTGGGTTTTAGGGTTGTTTTAGTGTGCCGGTTTTCCCGCCTCCCCCCTTCCCCCGATTTACGATTTTTGACGATAAATCGGGGAAATTCCTATTAAATATCGCCTCTAACGATTTTTGACGATTTAAAATATATCGGACGATATTTTAAATCGTCAAAAAACTATTCACATCCCTAGAATACAATACTGCCACTGAATCAACTACATGAACCCAAATGGCCATCTTGTCTCATCACTCTGGGTTTGATTTTTAATGGATTTATAACACTGCTATTTATTCTAATGGCTTGTACCATGTTTGTTTGTACTTGACAGCCATATCCTTCTCCAAACGAATTGAGTCCACGGGTAAAGAAGATAGACATCTACGTATACACACACACAAATACAAAATGGTTTGCCATGTCCATACCAGCTGAATGCATGTTTGAATGTATTTACAGGCGGCTGCATGAATAAAATGCACTAGTGTAGGATTCCACATGTACAGCTTTTTCAGTTGAATTTTCAAAGGAGTTCTGCATGTAAATGTAACATCCTATCAGCAATTTTCAGAAGTCATTTACACATGTTAAGTGCACTTAACGAGGGTAAAACATATTGACAATTCAATGACATACTGTAGCAATTTTCAAAACCCACTTACATGGGTAAAGTACTTTTCCACTTGTAAACTCAGTTTTAAGCATGTAAATGCTTTTGAAAATCAGTCCTTTTTTTAAGGGAACAATATACCTTTGAGCATTAAATATCATGTTAATTTGATTAATACTATAAAAAATATGAAAGTCTAGATAGAGGAAATGGTTAAAAGATCCATTCAATATATTTATGCATCTTTTAAAGTAAGGTTAAAAAGTCACAGTGATAATATTGGAGCTAAATAATATCTTTGGGATTCTCTGTATATAATTGGCACATATATTAGGATTCATAGCAGCGGAATATAATATTGCAGGTTAATCATGTTAATACTTGGCAGGAGCTTATGAAAAACTAGAATTCCAAAAGTAAGTAATTTCATTAGCTAACAGTCCTAGGCCTTAAAAGGAATGACAGCAGTCATACAAATATCACTAAGCCAATCTCACATTTTCCTTGCTATTAGTTATAACGTAAAATTACAGCCTTTAAAGATAAAGCACAGAATAAAGACAGAAAACTAGTTTATGAAAAGCTGCTCTCAGTAGCTAAAATGCATTCTTTATTATAGAAATAAGGCTTTCGGTGCTATGCAGTCTTCTACTATATTAGCATATCAGACACCTTGCTGAGGGTTACTCAACCTTCAACCTGTCACTTCATAGCGCAATTTGGGTATGATTTATGGACTTTTCTTTCACAGAGGCAAGGAATGGGATAAGATCTATGATACATCAGGTCTTTCATAATTATGCTGTCAGTTTTGTTTCATCCAAGGAACAAGAACATATCTTGGGAATCACACTGAGGTTTAAATGTGGATGGTAGTACAAACCATTACCAGCTGTTCCTACTTCCTTGAGTACTACTTCTAAGGGTAGAAGACTAGATGTGAAATCTCCTGAGGCTATTCCAATGGTAGCAGGCAAAACACAAAATCCATCACCACAACAATATTTCCTGAAGAGTGCTTTGATTTAGTTCTAGCACAGATGGGAAAATGCACCAAACAATGGGTCAACAATCAGGATGTCTCCTATCAAAGTAGGAACCAGATGCATCCCTGCTCAGCTGCTGAGATCTTGAAGGACAAGTGAATACAGGGCTAAAGCTGAGTTTCTCTTAGCAAAAATCAAACAAATTAAAAGAAATCAAGCAGCAAAAGTCAATGAGGAAAATTTTCAAAACTTGTGTAAGTAGCATCTACTCACATCCTTTGTTTATTTATCAAAGTTGAAAATAGGCACATATTTTCACTTTTGCACACAATATACATGTGTGAAAAGGGGGTTATCTAGGAAAGTGCCAGGGAGAACACAACATGTATAAAAATACACTTGTGCATGTACATAAGGACATAAGAAAATGCCAAACTGGGTCAGACCAAGGGTCCAAACCCAGTATCCTGTTTCTAACAGTGGCTAATCCAGGCTATAAGTACCTGGCAAGTCCCCAGAAACTAAGTCTATCCCATGCTACTGATGCTAGTAATAGCAGTGGCTATTTTCTATGTCAACTTAATTAATAGCAGGTAATGGGCTTCTCCTCCAAGAACTTATCCAAATCTTTTTTAAACCCAGCTACACTAACTGCACCAACCACATCCCCTAGTAACAAATGCCAGAGTTCAATTGTGCGTTGAGTGAAAAAACTTTCTCTGATTAGTTTTAAATGTGCTACATGCTAACATCATGGAGTGCACCCTAGTCCATCTATTATCTGAAAGAGTAAATAGCTGATTCACATTTACCCGTTCCAGACCCCTCATGATTTTAAACACCTCTATCATATTCCCCCTCAGCCATCTCTTCTCCAAGCTGAACAGCTCTAACCTCTTTAGTCTTTCCTCATACGAGAGCTGTTCCATCCCCTTTATCATTTTGGTCGCCCTTCTCTGTACCTTCTCCATTGCAACTATATATTTTTTGAGATACGGTGACCAGAATTGTACACAGTATTCAAGGTACGGGCTTCACCATGGAGTGATAGAGGCATTATGACATTTTCTGTTTTATTCAACATTCTCTTCCTAATAATTCCTATCATTAGCCTGGATTTATCAAAATGCACTAAATATCACCTGCGATAGAAAAATGGGTGTGTTTTATGGTAATAGGCAGTTTATTGCAATTTGCATTAATACCTATGCAAAGAGCTAAGTTAACTTTTTCCTACATACAACAAGAGAGAGAGACTCACTAGCCATAATGCCCTCATGCTAGATAGATATTTATATCTCTATGGGAGGCCTACATAGTAACTTGAGGTGAGGTTTAGGAATTAGTTTAGGGGCCACTTTTACATTCAAAGTGAGACATATGAACAGAATAGTGCTCTCTAGTGAAGATTTGATGACCCTAGGTTGAGAGAACATTGCACAAATCTCACCCAAAGATGAGATTTGTGCAATGTTCTCTCAACCTAGCTTGATTGACTCTCTACCTGGGTAACATCAAGCTATGTGGAGAGAACATTGCACAAATCTCATCTTTGGGTGAGTGTCTTCACTAGAGTGTCATCAAATCTTCACTAGAGAGCACTGTTCAGTTCGTACGTCTCACTTTGACTGTCAAAGTGGCCACTAACCCCTACACTAATACCTAAACTTTACCTCGAGTTACTAGGTGGGCCTCTCATAGAGATATAAATACCTATCTAGAGTGAGGGCATTAAGGCTAGTCTCTCTCGCTCTCTCTTTCTCTCTCTCTCATCTGAGGTCCCTGATAGCGAGGATGGCACTCTGAGAGCTTCAAACTACCAAAACCGGCATCCGCGAAAAACATTGCAACAAGTGATACAGCCGTAACGCACGCTATCACACGGCTTAACGCTACTGAAAACGTTGTAGCTAAAATCGGCGTTAAAGCCATGCGATAGGGCTTCGCAAATTGGTAAACCCAACCCACTCCTGCCCCTATTCCTCCTCTTTTTCGGATTTGCATCGCACCATACGATATGGCGCTATCGCATGTGTTAAAGGCGTTTTTGCATGTGATAAGCCCTTAAAGTATTTATTTATAGTTTTTTATATACCGCAGCACGTAATGCACATCACCTCGGTTTACAGCAAACAGTAATTCAGCCATAGGCTTTACAATAATAAATGAGGGGAATTGTTTGCTTTTTTGACTGCCGAAGCACACTGTGCCGATGATGTCAATGTATCCTCTTCAGTAAACACCAAAGTGAAGAAATCTTTCGTGATGGCCTTATCTTCTCCTAGTGCCCCTTTAACCCCTCGATCATCTAACAGTCCACCCAACTCTCTCACAGGCTTTCTGTTTCAGATATATTTTAAAAAGTTTTACTGTGAGTTTTTGCCTCTACAGCCAACTGTTTTTCAAATTCTCTCTTAGCCTGTCTTATCAATGTCTTACATATAACTTGCCAATGCTTATGTTTTATCCTATCTTCTTCTGTTGGATCCTTCTTCCAATTTTTGAATGAAGATCTTTTGGCTAAAATAGCCTCTTTCACCTCACCTTTTAACCATGCTGGTAATCGTTTTGCCTTCCTTCCAACTTTCTTAATGTGTGGAATACATCTGGACTGTGCTTCTAGTATGGTATTTTTTTTTTTAACAATGTCCACGCCTCTTATACACTTTTCTACCTTTGAAGCTGCTTCTTTCAGTTTTTTATAACTATTTTTCTCATTTTATCAAAGTTTCTCTTTTGAAAGTTTAGCACTAGAACCATGGATTTGCTTACTGTCCCCCTTCCAGTCATTAATTCAAATTTGATCATATTGTGATCACTATTGCTAAGCGGCCCCACCACCATTACCTCTCTCACCAAATCCTGTGCTCCACTAAGAATTAGATATAAAATTGTTCCCTCTCTCATCGGATCTTGAACCAATTGCTCCATGAAACTGTCATTTATTCCATCCAGGAACTTTATCTCTCTAGCATGTCCCAATGTTACATTTACCCAGTCAATATTGGGTTAATTGAAATCTCCCTTTATTACTGCACTACCAATTTGGTTAGCTTCCCTAATTTCTCTTAGCATTTCACTGTCCGTCTCATGATCTTGGCCAGGTGGACGATAGTATACTCCTATCACTATACTCTTCCTTCCCCAACACACAAGGGATTTCTACCCATAAATATTCAATTTTGCATTTAGTCTCATGCAGGATCTTTATCCTGTTGGACTCTATGCCATCGTGGACATAAAGCGCCACACCGCCTCCCAGATGCTCCTGTCATTGCGATATAATTTGTTCCCTGGTATAGCACTGTCCCATTGGTTATCCTCCTTCCACCATGTCTCTGAGATGCCAATTAAGTCTATGCCATCATTCACTGCTCTACATTCTAATTCTCCTATCTTACTTCTTAGCCTTCTGGCATTACACATTTCAGTGTGTTTTTTGATTGTATTTCATTCTGCTTTTTAATTGGTAAGGATAAATTGGAATTTTTTAGCTCAGATGAGATTTTAATTACAGGCATTTGGAGTACTTATCTTATTATTGAAACCTCACTGTTGGGATGCCCTAATTCTAATGCATCATTAGTATCCTTTGAAGATACCTCCCTCCGAACCATGTGCTGCTGAGTGACTGTCGGCTTTCCCATTTCTTCTAGTTTAAAAGCTGCCCTATCACCTTTTTAAAGTTAGTGCCAGCAGTCTGGTTCCACCCTGGTTAAGGTAGAGCCCATCCCTTCGGAAAAAGACTCCCCCCTTCCCCAAAAGGTTCCCCAGGTCCATACAAAACTGAATCCCTCTTCCTTGCACCATTGACTCATCCATGCATTGAGACTCCGGAGCTCTGCCTGCCTCTGGGGACTTACGAGTGGAACAGGGAGTATTTCAGAGAATGCTACCCTGGAGGTTCTGGATTTCAGCTTTCTACCTAAGAGCCTACATTTAGCTTTCAGAACTTCCCTCATTTACCTATGATGTTGGTGCCCACATGTACCATGACAGCTGGCTCCTCCCCAGTACTGTCTAAAATCCTATCTAGTTGATGAATGAGGTCCACCACCTACACACCAGGTAGGCATGTTACCAGGCAATCCTCATGCCCACCAGTCACCTGGCTGTCTACATTCCTAATAATTAAATCACCAACTATGACAGACGACCTAACCCTTCCCTCCTGGGCAGTAGCCCTGGGAGACACAACCTCGGTGTGAAAGAACAATGTACTACCTGGAGAGCAGATCCTTGCTACAGGATCCTTTCCTGATGCACCAGGTTGATGCTCTCCTATCATGAAACCTTCTTCCTCCAAGGCAGCACCAGGGCTGCCAGTCTGAAGTTGGACTTGACTACTATGTCCCTGAAGGTCTCATCTATATACCTCTTTGTGTCCCTCAGCTCCTCCAGATCTCCCACTATAGCCTCCAGAGATCAGACTCATTCTCTGAAAGACAGGATCTCTTTGCAGCGGATGCACATGTACAATTTCTCACCGGTGGGTAAACAAAATCATACATGTGACACTCTAAAGACTGGGAAGCCCCCCTCTTGCTGCTGGATTGCTGCCTTCATCTCAAATTTGTTCAGTTCCTAGTTGTTTTACGTTACTATGGGATTATGAATGTGTCTAATTAGGGTCCTTTAAATGTATAAGTGAATTCACTATATGTCTGGTAGTGGCCTACAGGGGAATGATCAAACTCTCAATAAGGTGTGGGGAATTCGTAAAGTGAAGTTAAAAGGCTGATTTTTATTTATTTATTTTTTTTAGTGTGAAAGTAGCACCTGCCTATAAATTAAAGGATGAGCTAGGGGTTGGTGGGAGGATTGGGAAATACAAACAAACTAACTTCTGCTTATTAGCTGCATTACTATTAAAAGCACAAACACACAAACACACTAAATAATATACTCCAATAGTTTACTTCTCCCCAATACTTAAAAAAAAAATCTCCCAAACAAAACTTACTGATTTCTTTCAGCCACCAGCAAGATTATCCTCTCCTCTCAGTGCTCCCACTTACATTTCCGAACTTACATGAGTATTTTTACACCTGCTACTTATTTGACCTAAATTATATTAAACATGTTTATTTTGTATTAATGGCTGGGTGGGAGGTCTGGGTAAACTGGAAGATTTAAGCTGAAGAATCAGGAGGGACTCAATGACTGGAGAATGACTTGGCAAACTGGTAATTTTATTTACACGCCCATTTTTTAAAATTGGTCAATTTACCGAAGTCCTGTCTTACTTTCGCGTGTAAAATTACACATGTAATAGTTGGGAAAAGAACATGTGTTCAATGGAATGATATACCAGTGCATTGTATGTATTCAAGCATAAGCCTATATATGCATATATGTTGCGGGGTAGAGATGCGTGTATTTTATAAAACTTGCTTATATCATATGCACAGGTTATAAAATACTTGCATAGATTTACTCGCAAGAGAAAATATAAAAATGTAAAAAATGTTTTTAAAAACATCCAAACAACATGAAAACAGACAATTCAAACATTTGAGCTCTCATCTTAACATAACCTCTAAAAACAAACAAATATGGCAACGAGCGGCTAAGGAATGCCAGCATAACAATTATCAACAAACTAATCAATCACAATAGACCACACAAGAGACACAGCTTTATTGAACCAATACAAATATTCACAAATATTCTCCTCTTTATATTACTGTCTTAGTTTGACGGTAACCCGAGCTCTGATAGACTCTGATGTAAATTCTTGGTGTTGAAGTTGTCATGTTAACAAGCGTACTGGAGTGATGAGGGGAAGTTGATCACTCAGAGCAGTAGTCCTAACCTACAGGGATGTGGTGGTGGCGGGAGGGACTCAGTAAGGCAGAGGTCTGCCCAAAGCAGCTTTGGAAGCTGTGGTTGGCTATTGGTGGTCCCTGTGCCACGACACGACAGACAACCCTGGGGCTGGCCGTAGTCCACATCGCTGGCAGGTAAGCATATCCTGGCATGGACTAGGCAATGATAAGGATCCATAGAAGGCAGGAACCAAGATTTCAGCAGCACCAAGCTGGAACTGAAGACTAAAGTGGAGCCAAGCTGGAGATGCGAAACCAGGATCAAGGCTGAAGACCGTAGCAAATTGAAAAACAGAGGTCTCACATTTACTGCTTTTCCAAGAAGTGTAATTATTTTATCACAGTTGACCATCTGCTGTTGCATAGGATTGCTTAAATACGAACCCCTTTGCATGTATTTGCATTATTCATGCATGCAAACAAGGTCATTGTAATAGGGGAGGGAATTTAGGCGGGGACATATAAAATATTGTGTATATTGTGTGATATGCATGATATAATGCACGCTAGAACATTACCATGGTTTGATGCATTTCCCTGTAAGCTTCTTAATAATTATTCCAAGTTCATCCTTAATATGCTAAACTCTTATTAGTATATGCTGTCTTAAGGATTGGATATAAGTTTCTTGTCTAAGAGTGCTAAATTGTTCGTATTATGACTAATAATCTAAATGCCTTAAATAAATTTCTTACATGAGACCAACGGTATTGTATGAATCACTGGGCCATTCGGGTTGTATATAAATGTATAATAAGTGACAAGTTTCTGTGGCGTTCTCTGTCCCACACCGAGGAGGAAGGATGTCAACAGAAAGGCTGCAGCTTACACTTACAAATCCTTATGGGGGAAGAAAAATCGTTGTTTTTGGATTGCACGCCCTCCGCATATCAAGCGAACATAATTGTTTCACCATAAAATTAACACCACCATTGTCTTGGTTTCTATTTTTGTCATTCTGACGTATTGCAGGCAAACAGATTATCAGCTATAATGGTAAAGACTCCTGCGCCAACTAAATAATGGTTCGGGAACATAAGAACATGCCATACTGGGTCAGACCAAGGGTCCATCAAGCCCAGCATCCTGTTTCCAACAGTGGCCAATCCAAGCCATAAGAACCTGGCAAGTACCCAAAACCTAATTCTATTCCATGTTACCATTGCTAGTAATAGCAGTGGCTATTTTCTAAGTCAACTCAATTAATAGCAGGTAATGGACTTCTCCTCCAAGAACTTATCCAATCCTTTTTTAAACACAGCTATACTAACTGCACTAACCTCATCCTCTGGCAACAAATTCCAGAGTTTAATTGTGCGTTGAGTGAAAAAGAACTTTCTCCGATTAGTTTTAAATGTGCCACACGCTAACTTCATGGCGTGCCCTCTAGTCTTTCTATTATCCGAAAGAGTAAATAACTGAGTCACATCTACCCGTTCTAGACCTCTCATGATTTTAAATACCTCTATCATATCCCCCCTCAGCCGTCTCTTCTCCAAGCTGAAAAGTCCTAACCTCTTTAGTCTTTCCTCCTAGGGAAGCTGTTCCATTCCTTTTATCATTTTGGTAGCCCTTCTCTGTACCTTCTCCATCGCAATAATATTTTTTTTTAGATTCTGCGACCAGAACTGTACACAGTACTCAAGGTACGGTCTCACCATGGAGCAATACAGAGGCATTATGACATTTTCCTTTTTATTCACCATTCCTTTTCTAATAATTTCTAACATTCTGTTTGCTTTTTTGACTGCCACAGCACACTGAACCGACAATTTCAATGTGTTATCCACAACCAGTGTGGAAAAAAATAGGTGATCATATATATATATATGGTGCATATACATTATACAGTAACAAGGTTTATAAATAAAGGTCCCACAAGCATAATATATCCACTGTTTGGATCTTTATTTCCTTAAACTCACATGGATATAATTTGTATAAAAGTATTGTCATACACTTTATTTTTAAAAAGATAAATATACACAAGATTAAATGCAAGGCCCCTTAATCTTGTCAAGTATTTTGGTGGTAATTTCCACAGTGTTTTAGGCACAGAAGTGGCCTTTTACAAAACTGTCCATCCATATGCTACAGGTAGGGGAGACATAAAGGTACAAATGTTATGGGCGGGGACAGGGAGGGGCTCTTTCTGCTTTTTCTTTCTATTTCATTCAGAAAGCACTCACTGAATGTAGCAAAAAAGAAATAAAAGAAAATAAATAGCAAATGAAATGACTGAAATGAAAAAATGATAAACAACATGAAATAAAATAATAAAGCAAGTGGGTTGTTTTTTTGTTTTTTTTTACTGCACATCCTCTACTGCTCATTTCCTGCAAGGATCATGTAGAATGTTTTATTTATTTCATCTTATACAAGCTCTAAGTCTGACATCTCTCAGACTGAATCTCTCAAATAAAACATTCCCACTGCATAGGTAGTGATATCCAAGTAGTTCTCTTCACCACATGTCTAGTTCGCATACATTCATTAGATTTTTCATTTGAACATAGTAACTCGAATTGCAAAACAATTTTAGTTTCCCTTCCACACTTCACACTCACGGTGATACTGATCAAACATTCCCCTTCCTCCCACTACAAATTCAACATGGCTTCTACATCTGTGCCATAGTGATGCCTCATGCTCCCAGACACTTCTTAAACCTTCCCTTGAGCCCTAGGCTGCTGAGAATCTCTCCTCTCTCCACAAAACCACCACTGGCAAACCCATATGTTAAGTCAAAGCTTTACATGCTAAGTAATAATTAATGCATGCTTGCATATTACAATTAACCCTATTAACCTTGATCTGGTTCAGGTATACTTAAATGCTGTGATTTTGCAAAATTATATATCTATTATGTTGACATCCTTAGAATGCATATCATCATCAGCATTCCACTATGCCATTTCCAAAAGAGCCAACTGTAATCATATTTCCAAATAAATCCAGTAGGCTTTACACATACACCACCACAAGAGCTAATTTTATCCCTCACACAGAATAACTCTGAAAGAAACAATTTACTATTGAACTCAGTAACTGGAGGGAAAAATATAATTAAATATCGTTTCCCATGATTTCAATAAGATAAAGAATGAACTTGGCAGTACACTAAATGAGCTTATATCTGTCCGACTTCTACGGAAACTGTCTGCAATATAGTGTCTGTGTGCCTCATGTGGTCTCCCAATTACAACTCATTTCTGGCTTTAACTGGTATCTTAAAAAAAACCACTGATCTTCTCCAGTAGTAATTCTCCTTCCTTGAAGGCAAAATTGACCACTATAGGCTCTCCTGTAAGTTAGTTTTCCACTATGGTCATTTGGATTCAAGTCTTTTCAAGTGCTGTTTTCATGTCTCTGTTATCGCACAGGGGAAAAATAAAACATATCAGAGCCTCAAATGTCACTAATTTGTCAACACAAAAATCAGAAGCAAACACCTCTCCAAATGATAGTAGACACAAACAGAGAGGGGGAAAGGATCAAAGTTCAAAAACATGTAGAACAATCTTTTAAGTATTTTAGATCACAAATGACAATAACATAAAGAAGCTCCAATAAATTTTAATCTGCAGCCTCTCGCCACGTAACCAGCTTGTTGTGGCTGGTTTAAACGTTTCAACTTTTCTGGGCTAAGTATTCGACCTATAACTACTGTTTCAGAATTATTTGATGCTTCAAAATTGGGTTTATTAAAATTATTATGGGATATACTTATATTGGGAATAAAAATTGTATAAAGAGACACCTTTCACAAATGACAATAAATGATTAAAATTCCAGATTGCTCTAAAGGCTGATTACAGCTTGTGGCCCATTACATGGCGAGAGGCTGCAGATTAAAATTTATTGGAGCTTCTTTATGATATTGTCATTTGTGATCTAAAATACTTAAAAGATTGTTCTACATGTTTTTGAACTTTGATCCTTTTTCCCTCTCTGTTTGTGTCTAGTCTACTACTAATTTTTCGACTACATTCAGTGATTTCAGTCTTACTTGTTCTGATATAGGTTTCCAATACATTTGTAAAGAATTGTGTATCTATACGTTAAATGGTCTCAGGCTTAAGTTTTCCATTAAACTACTGTTACGTACCCTTTATACCCCACTTCTATCTGTCTCCTCTCAGCCGTCTTTTTTCCAAGCTGTAGAGCCCTAGCCTGCGTAGCCTCTCATCATAGGCAAGCTGTTTCACCCCCTTTATTATTTTTGTAACCCTCCTATGAACTTTCTCTAGTTCTGCTAAGTTTTTTTGAGTCGGGGAGACCAGAACAACAAGCAATACTTAAGGTGAGTTCACACCATGGCTCAATACAGAGGCAATATGATATTTTACGTTTTATTCACTATTCCTTTCTGGCTCATTCCTAACATTGTATTTGCTTTTTTGACTGCCGCCAAACATTAAACTAAGGATTTCAAGGTATTGTCCATATTGACTCCAAGGTCTTTGTTCCAGGCGGTGATTTACAATACCTCTACCTGTAACTGTAGTTGGGATGGTTTTTTTTTTTCCTATGTACATCACTTTCCATTTTCTTTTCATTAAATTTCATCTGCCATTCGTATGCCCAGTCTTCTAAAGACTCTTGTGAGACTAGAATTCTCACAGTCCATTGCTGTTTGAATAACTTTGAATAATTTTGTCATCTGCAAATTTGACCATTTCACTCTTTGTTCCCTTTTCCTGATCATTCCTAATATTTTGTTTTTTTTCCCACCAGTAAGCATTCAGCTGAGGATTGCAATGTATTGTCTACAAGGACTCCAAGATCCTTTTCCTGGGTGGTGACTCCTCTAACACAGAACACCGCATCATGTATCTGCAGTTGGGAATATTTTCCCCCACGTGCATTACTTGGCAATTGTCCACATTAAATTGCATCTGCCATTTAGACGCTCAGTCTTCTAATCTCTCAAAGTCCTTCTGCAGTTCCTCACAATCTACTGCTGTTTTTACTACTTAAATCAATTTTGTGTCAACTGCAAATCTGGTCGCTGTTTCTTTTTTCCAGATTATTTATTAATATGCTAAACAGCACAAGTCTGAGTACTGATCCCTGTGGTTCTCTACTAATGACCTTTTTCCACTGGAAACCTGACCATGTAGCCCTACCCTCTATTTGTTTAACCAGTTACCAAACCAGAATAGGAAACTGCCTCCTATCTCATGACTTTTTAATTTTCTGAGAAGTCTGTCATGGGTACTTTGTTAAATACCTTTTAAAAATGCAAACACACTGTATCAACCGGCTGACCTTTATCTTCACGTCTATTTATGCCTTCAAAAAAATCTAAAAAATTGCTAAGAAGATTTCCCTTTGCCGTAACCACATTGACACTTCGCCGTTAAGCCATCTTTATCTTTATGGCCAGCGATTTTAAGATTAGCATCTACCATTTTGTCTGGCACCACCGTCAAACTCACTGGTCTGTAGTTTTCAGGATCATCCCTAGTGCCCCTTTTAAAAATCGGCATTATATAGGCCAGCATCCAGTGTTTAGGTTTTGTAGTTGTTTTAAGTGATAGGTTACAGATAATAATATCAGATTTGCTGTTTCATGTTTGAGTTTTTTTTAGGACTCTGGGGTGGATACTTTCTGATCCTGGTAAAATGCTATTCATTAGTTTGTCAATTTGATCCCTTCCACCAGGCTGTGCATTCCACCTAGTCTCAGTGCAAGATGGACCAATCTGGATTTTTATTCCTCAGGTTAATGATTTAACTGACTTAAGATGCCTTAATGTTGAGAGGTGAGAACAGTTGGTAAAGGACAGTTAATTACCCTTTCAAACAATACTATCTGAAGGGGGATCATCCATGAAACTACCAATCAGCAGATTTAAAGCAAATCTTAGAAAGTACTTTTTCACTCTGCACAATCAAGCTGTGGAATCTATTGTCAGAGGTCATGGTCAAGGTGACTAGCATAGCAGGGTTTAAAAGAAAAGTCCATAGCACAGGATTAGCCAAGTAGAATAAGGAGAGCTATTGCTGTCCCTGAGACTGAGCAACATGAAATAGATCTACATTATAAGATCTGCCAGGTACTTGCAACCTGGGTTGGCCATTGTTGGAGGCAGGATGCTGGACTCCGTGGATCTTGGACTGACATAGAATGGAATTTCTTACATTCTTTTGTTCAGCACCATCTCTCTCTTTGCAAATAGAATAAAAACTATGAGGTGAATATTCAACCAATACGCACGTAAATAGCACATGCGCGTGGATACATTATTTTAAAAACAGCAACATACACGAGTATCTTGAGGTCCACAAGTTAACTTCGCAGGTTAAAAAAAAAGGGGGCAGGCCAGGAATGTTCCGGGGAGGGGCCAACATTTATACACATTTTACAACCTGCTAAAGTGATGCGCGAAAGTCTTTTGCTTGTGTTTTATTTACTTCTGCTCAATATCTGGTGTAAGTGATTGCAAACATCTGAGTAAAATGAGGGGACTTCAGGTGGAACAGTCAGGACGGTCTACACAAGCTGCAGATAGACTGGGCAAGCTGTTAAACTAATTAGTAAAACTGGGAATTTTATTGCCGCATGCATTTATAAAATCCCCTGACTTATGTGTGTAAAAGCAGACTTACCGGGGGGGGGGAGGGTAAATGCACCCGTAAGTTACACAAGTAAAATTAATTTGCATATTTTTTAAAATTCAAAGTACAAATAGGCAGGCATATCATTTGCGCATGCTTATCCAGCTACATTTTGCCGCTACTTAGAGAAATTTACATTTATCCGGATAAATAGCTCTTCAATTGTAGATTTATCCAGCTCCCTTACATGCTGGATAAGTCGGAAAAATGCTTATTAGACAGACAAGTAGTGCTTATCAGACTTATCCGGCTAAATGCCACTACTCAGCCGCATAAATCAGAATTTATCCAGATAAGTGCTGCTACTTTCCCGAATAAGTCTGAACATGCACAGGTCATGGTTTTTGCTTATGCAAGCATGTGTGCACACATATGTACTCGTATTTTATAACCTGTGAATATCATTTTCATGCAGATTATAAAGTACAGTAGTAAATTCACGTGTGCCCATATACAAGCGTACATGGGCGCACCTGACCAGTTTTGGAGGTTATCCTCTATATATATTCTCCCAGCTTTGCACACATTTGCTTGGCAAATGAGACCACCATTTTTTTTTGTCTGTACCATAAGAACATAAGAAAATGCCATACTGGGTCAGACCAAGGGTCCATCAAGCCCAGCATCCTGTTTCCAACAGTGGCCAATCCAGGCCATAAGAACCTGGCAAGTACCCAAAAACTAAGTCTATTCCATGTAACCATTGCTAATAGCAGTGGCTATTCTCTAAGTGAACTTAATAGCAGGTAATGGACTTCTCCTCCAAGAACTTATCCAATCCTTTTTTAAACACAGCTATACTAACTGCACTAACCACATTCTTTGGCAACAAATTCCAGAGTTTAATTGTGCGTTGAGTAAAAAAGAACTTTCTCCGATTAGTTTTAAATGTGCCCCATGCTAACTTCATGGAGTGCCCCCTAGTCTTTCTACTATCCGAAAGAGTAAATAACTGATTCATATCTACCCGTTCTAGACCTCTCATGATCTTAAACACCTCTATCATATCCCCCCTCAGTCGTCTCTTCTCCAAGCTGAAAAGTCCTAACCTCTTTAGTCTTTCCTCATAGGGGAGTTGTTCCATTCTCCTTATCATTTTGGTAGCCCTTCTCTGTACCTTCTCCATCGCAATTATATCTTTTTTATTTATTTGTGGTTTTTTATATACCGAAGTATAGCGTTTTGCCTTCACTCCGGTTTACAGGATAACAACGTAATACATACAAATAACTTATAACTGTATTTAACATTCATATAGTATAACCTTATTTAACATATTAGAAGAGAAATTCATATGAAAGAGGTAATCGACACGAGGAGTAAATATATGATATTCATTAATTATTATGTGGAACGAATAGCAATCTGAGCGGTAGAGGGTTGATGTAGGATATGGGTAAGAGTAGGAGCTCGGGGCATGTTAGGTGCTACAGGTAAAGACTTGAGAAAGGTTGGAAGAGGATGAGGGATGAGGGATGAGGGCAGAGTAGGGGAGGTGAGAGGGAGAGAGGGGGGTGGGGGGAGAAGGGAGATGAGACAGTGTTTAATAGAAAAGGATCGAAGGAATGGGGTTTTGAGATGCGGCGACCAGAATTGTACACAGTATTCAAGGTGCGGTCTCACCATGGAGCGATACAGAGGCATTATGACATTTTCCGTTTTATTCATCATTTCTTTTCTAATAATTCCCAACATTCTGTTTGCTTTTTTGACTGCCGCAGCACACTGAACTGATGATTTCAATGTGTTATCCGCTATGACACCTAGATCTCTTTCTTGGGTTGTAGCACCTAATATGGAACCCAACATTGTGTAATTATAGCATGGGTTATTTTTCCCTATATGCATCACCTTGCACTTATCCACATTAAATTTCATCTGCCATTTGGATGCCTAATTTTCCAGTCTCACAAGGTCTTCCTGCAATTTATCACAATCTGCTTGTGATTTAACTACTCTGAACAATTTTGTGTCATCTGCAAATTTGATTATCTCACTCGTCGTATTTCTTTCCAGATCATTTATAAATATATTGAACAGTAAGGGGCCCAATACAGATCCCTGAGGCACTCCACTGTCCACTCCCTTCCACTGAGAAAATTGCCCATTTAATCCTACTCTCTGTTTCCTGTCTTTTAGCCAGTTTGCAATCCACGAAAGGACATCGCCACCTATCCCATGACTTTTTACTTTTCCTAGAAGCCTCTCATGAGGAACTTTGTCAAACGCCTTCTGAAAATCCAAGTATACTATATCTACCGGTTCACCTTTATCCACATGTTTATTAACTCCTTCAAAAGAGTGAAGCAGATTTGTGAGGCAAGACTTGCCCTGGGTAAAGCCATGCTGACTTTGTTCCATTAAACCATGTCTTTCTATATGTTCTGTGATTTTGATGTTTAGAACACTTTCCACTATTTTTCCTGGCACTGAAGTCAGGCTAACCGGTCTGTAGTTTCCCGGATCGCCCCTGGAGCCCATTTTGTCTTTGGCAAAACAAATACATTTTAATTTCTATTTAAAATAAAAAGATATTAAAATTAAAATGCAAAGCAAATATAAACAAACATTCTCACAGGTGATCTTCTCAGTGCTCTATTTTCTGTATAAGCTTCCTTAATGATGTTAAAAGGTGTATATTCTCTTTTTTCATTTATCATATTACAATAATAACTCAAGTATGTCTTTGAAAGAAAAGTATTACAAACAATATACCCGTGTCAATGAAATATTTTCAATTTTTATTCTTTAACAATCCTTTAAAAATACATAAAACATTACCTATTGCATCAACCATTCATGCCACACTCAATCATACAACAATGAAATATTAAAATTTGACAATACAAACTTGTTACATTTTAATGTAATTCTGCATTTTAAAATGTTACATTTTAAAATGTAACACGTTTGTATTGTCAAATTTTAATATTTCATTGTTGTATGATTGAGTGTGGCATGAATGGTTGATGCAATAGGTAATGTTTTATGTATTTTTAAAGGATTGTTAAAGAATAAAAATTGAAAATATTTCATTATTGACACGGGTATATTGTTTGTAATACTTATCAGTAATAATACCTGTGGTAGACCCAGGATAGTTTGTATATATTTGAAAGGAAAATGACAAAACATACAGAAATAGAAAATCATCAACCATAATTTAATTATATAAGAAAAAGCATTCTAGACCTCTGCTTACCCCCTCCCCCCATGAAGTTTCCCTCAAAAAAAGAAGGGTGGACTCTATAGAAATAGAAAGGGAGGAAATGGAATTAATAACTTTTAGAAAAAAAAAAAAAAAAGAACATGACAGTAGAAAGACTATATGGCTCATCCATTCTGGCCAATCACATCTCCTGCTGAGCTTTATAGTGCCTTCTTCTCCCTCAAAAGATCCTCTCTGGTTGTCCCATCTTTTCTTGAATTCTGAAACTGTCCATGTCTCTATCACCTACACCCAGAGGTTGTTCCATGAAACCCCCACTTTTCTAAAAAGAAATATTTTGTTAGATTCCTCCTGACTCTACCCTTTCTCTCCCTTCTCCCACAGACCCTCATTCAAGAGCCTCCTTTCCAATGAAAGTGGCCCACTTCTTGTGTGTTAATTCCTTGCAGGTATTTAAACCTTGTCCCTAGCACATCTCCTCTTTTCTACCTGCCCTTCAGGGTATACAGTTTTAGATCTTTAAGTCTGTCCCCGTATGCTTTATGATGAAGACCACTGACCATTTTAGCAGCCACCCTCTGGGCTAACTCTATTGTCTTGTGGATGCATGTCGGAAACTCCAGTGCATTTCATCAAGCGCATGAGGTAAATGTTCCTGCCAGTGGGAAACATATCAGAGGTTGACCTAACCACTTGCCTGACCATTCCTGCCTCCAGCCAGCATAGAGTGTGAGTTTATGGAGTTTGGCATCTGAGACAAGCTGGTTTTCCAACTATTCTGCAGTTTTCCCACCCTCCTACCTCGTGTTGCTAGCTTAGTGGCAGTGTTAGTGTGTAATTGCTGGGGTCAGTATTTATGGGTTTTTGAGATTCACTTTGTCACAGTTAGTGGGAGTGTTGCTATTTTCTCATCCCCAGGGATTTGTTCAAGGTCAAGTTGCCAGTTGTTTTGAGCTAGGTCAAGATAAGAGACTGAGATTGTACAAATGCTACCACTGCAGGGTGAAGAACAGCAGGTCATTTGGGGAAAGGCTAATTCTTCCACCTAGTGTTGCCACAGACTGAATGGTATCAGGAAAGAAGATCCATGGGATACCTTATCTTGGCTAGATCACAACCAACTAGTCAGATGGCTGAGTTCAGCAATGGACCCTGGCTTTGACTTTATTGCTGGATAGTTGACATATGCCGAGCTTATGATGGGGGACTAGAGACAAGCAGTGGTGGCCAATTCTGGGAGGCGGGACAAAATGCATTAACTTTAATGTATTCAGATATTTTGAGTTTTTGTTATTTTGAGATAACTTTTGAGATTTTGCAATGTCTTCTATTAATAAAGCTGTGTCCTACATTTTCTACAACCAGTTTTTCTGTTGGCTTTTTAAAGTATTAATGTTTAAGAGGGAACAGAGTTTGTCCACATGAGTGCTAATGTAATCTCAATTTTGTGGGATACTGGGGCAACCTTAATTCCTCTTTCATACAATTCTTAACAGTAAATCGTTATGGCTCTTTGTGACTGGATAATTTTTGCAGAATAATCCTGAAACAGGATTTAATTTCCATTATATTTCAACACTGTAATATGCCAGCCCTTGAACCTTATTTGCCTAATTTTAGCACTCATGATTGTTTTAACTTCTCGTTCTCTTCATGGCATGTGCCCATTCTATAAGCTTTCTCAAGCGGTCATTTACTAAGCAGCGATTTTCTTGCTACTCAAGTTTCTCCTCCATTTTAGCTTTCTTGATTTCTAGCACCATTATACTAGTTTTTTGTTTTTTTTTACATTTCAGTAGGTTCTTCCTGTATGATTAGCATTTCTTCAGCCTCTGCCAACAGCTTCTATGAGACTCTAATCCTTCTTTTATTTTATGTACTGAAAGTTGAAAAGCTTGTCTTCCAAGGCTACCATGACATGCTAGGTAATGTTTTAGCTATTTCTTCAGATGTAAATGTGAGGGTTCTTTCCAGTTCAAGCACCATTTTAAGCTCTTACTGTTTCTTCACTTTTTCTCAGGTTCACTTGACCCCTTTTAGTAGACACATCAACGTCATTCTTCATGATATTTTCAAGGTTAGGCAACTAGGGACCCAAGGGCCACAAGCCACTTGGGGTTTCAAGATATCCATGCTGAATATTCATTAAATTCATGTGCACGCACTGTCTCCAGTGCATGCAAATGCATCTCATGCATATTCATTGTGTATATCCTGAAAACCCGACCAGCTTGTGGCACTCAAGGACTGCAGTTGCCTACCTCAGATGTATTTATTCATGCACAATTTTCTTTTTCTGAGCAGTTGCAGGACTTCAGTGAGTAAAATAAATGAGTTTGCTGCAGCAGCCTGCCCTTAGACATCCGTTCCCATGCTGGTCATCATGTGACTCCATTCCTTAGATTTCAGCCACATGTGTAGCGTTTACTGAACAGGGTCGCTTAGTATAAAGCTTTATAGTATCTTTTACTTAAGAGAGCCAATCTCTCTAACCTGTTAACCACTGAACGCTCATAACTGCACAGTAGTTTAATTCTTATTTCTGACTGATAAAAGCTATGTATTCCTGAAAAGGCATGTATCCCTAATTGGTTTTTTTTATGATCACAGAAAGACAAGGTCAGAAGATTAGTATAAATGAACTACACAACATTTGCAAATGGTGAGGTATATTTGCAAAATAAAGTAAAAGTACATTCTGCTCAAAAGTAAAACATCTGTGAAATGCATGCCATTTAGCTCTCTTAAAGTTTAAGTTTCTGTAAAGTGTGTAGCCTTTGGTCTTTCAGTTATTCTTTAGACTAGTTGTAAAAACAAAATATTTTGACACTTCTAGTAGAGTAAAAGCAAACAATAAAGTCCAATATGTATCAAATCTTATTTGCACTCCTCCACCTATCAAATTCAAATTTCTACTGAATGAATTTTATGCTGAAATCCATGGAAGCAACCAACAATGCTGTCACAAACACCAGAAAATTGCAAGTGCAAAACCATGTCTAGAAAATGCTGTTTGAATCATGAAAATTACTCAATTTGTGAGTGCATGAAGATGCCAAGACCTTGAAGCTCATGTATTAAGTGAAAATTAAGCATATTCATTTATGGAAATCAACAAATTTTATCTAGCATTGAAATCTGAAGTAAAAAAACTGACTTCATTGATTGTCTTTATCTCAGCATGTCATTCTGTCACACTGCTGTACTGTTTTCAAAATATTACAGCTTCTGCAAAAACAGGATCAAAAACTATGATTTTAATGACATGCAAAAGTAAAGAATTCCAGTGAAAGTATTACATCTGACATTACCATTTAGAAAAACTATAGATTTTATGGCCTGCCTACTGGAATTGGTTTCCTATAAAATAAATGTAATCACATTATCAATGCGAGTGCAGTATGTTCCTTTATAATAATTTATTGACTTATGCTATTTAACATTTGTTTGTACAAGCATTTTTGGTACTTTCTACCACTACAGCTAAAATCCAAGCCTAAAAAAAATCATGATAGCAAACTTTCCAAAACTTATCATATTTCAAATTACAATGAAGTAATAGTACACTCCGTGCCAAAATGGTCATATGCAAAATGAAATCTTGTGGGTTCTGCGGTTTAATTTGATGGGATGTTAAACACTGTACAGCATTTTTCCCCCTAAGCAAACAGTTGGCAAAATAACGATTTGTCAAGCAGCCATCTCTATGGGATAGACAGAGAGATACAAAAATAAAAGACAGGATGAAGAAAAGGCACCAGCTTTACTGAGCTGACAATTTGTAGACAGTAGCAGCAAGTAAAGCAGGAATCTGGAAGAATAGCATATGAATGAAAACAGAGATGAGAAAATACCACTTCAGAATTTTATAGGGTCATTCATCAAAATGCATTATGGCGTTAATGCCATAAAGCATGCGATAATAGTACTATCGCACGGCGCAAATGCAAATTTTTGTAAGGGGTGGGATTAGGGAGCGGTTTGGGCAGGATTAATTAAAATAAGGAGCAATATTGAACGGTTTTAACACTGGAAATAACTACACCTTTTTTCCTGGTGTTAAGCTATGCGATATGCCAGAAACAGCCATAACACAATTTGCGATAAATTTTGCAGAAAGAGAATCACTAGAGAGACCTTCACAGTATTCAACTATTTATATCACTATAGAAGTGCCAGCTAATCGCTCGAGATGAGTGTTGGTGCTGGTTTAAGTTTTAGGGGCCAGTTTTATATGCAGAATGAGACGTACGAACAGAACAGTACCCCTCGGTGAAGATTTGACGTCATTTGGAGTGAGAAAAGTCTCACAAAGATGAGATTGATACTATGTTATCTCGTCCTAGCTGATGGTACCCCTGTTATAGAGTCCATCAAGCTAGGACGAGAGAACATTTTAGAAATATCATCTTTGTAAGAGTTTCCTCACTCCAAATGAAGTCAAATGTTCACCGAGGTGTACTGTGCAGTTCATATGTCTCACTCTGCATGTAAAACTGGCCCTTAAACTCTAAACCACTACCAGCACCTCATCTCGAGCTGGCCCTCCTATAGAGATAAAAATAGTTGACTACTATGAGGGCCTTGTACATAGTCTCTCTCTCTCTCTCTCTCTGAGTAATAGCCTGTCTGGGCATTTTATGAGCTGCGAAATAGAAGTATCGTGGGGTGTGAAAACTTTACTGCATCACGCAATACTACCTATGCAAAGTGCTATGTTAATGCACGGTGTGGTAATTCTAAAAATTACCCTAAACAAAAGTCCCTTTCTCTTACCGCGGGTATTATGCATGCGATATTATAGCATTTTGATGAATCTAGGCTAAGTGTCCATTTACCTCATGCTTATGCTTCAATGATTCTGGAAACTTTCCAAAAATTACCACTGATCCCTGAATTTCAAGGGATTCAGAACCAGATTTTAGCTAAAATAACCAAATTAGAGATCCTATAGATTTCTGAAGTTTTCAATTTGTAGTAAGATCCTTACTGGGGCAGGGGAAGAAGGGAAAATGCTTATTTTCAAAACTGGATCCTCATATATTTGAGGTATTTATAAGCAAAGGCAGCAGGAGGGCAGCACGGGACAATCTATAAAAATAAGCAATATACATTACACATGATTTTTCATTAAACAAGTGGGAAAAGGCATGGCTTTGGAAATGTCTCTCTTAGAGCAGCACTGGAAGTGCCGGGCGTATTGAAGTGAGTCCCTCATTCCCACAGAGACAGTGCAAGTATCAGAGGAGGGGGAGGGACTGCGGGGACAGGAAGGCTGCCTGATATTTTTCCCTTGCAAAAATTACGCCAGGAGGGTTGGACCAGCAAATCCAGGGATTTTCAATTTTTGGCTAAAGATTTGGGGAGGCTGCAGGAATCACGGTCTGACACTGCCATGGATGATATTTTGGGGGGAGGGAGGGGGATCAGGCTACTAGCCCTTTTTTTTTTTTTTTTTTTTTTTTAGTTTTGACAGCACTACTTAGCTGGATATCTTTTTAAGATATCCAGTTCATTAGCATGTTATCTGGCCACAGAAAGTCAGATAACTTTAGGCCTCTTCTAAAGCAGGCCTAAAGTTATCCAGATATCCCTGATATTCAGGTAAATTAGGTGGATAATAAATATTCTTCCCAAAGCACTCTCCTAATGCCCCCTTTTTAACTGGTGAAATTACAACCTGATAACTACATATCTGGCTATAATTTAGCCAAATAGTTGGCTGAAAATTCCAAATTTACCATTTAAATAACTTTTGAGTTATCCATCTTAATGGCCTTTGAATACAGACCTCCCTAAAACTATGTGCATAAATGAGCACTCCTCCATTTAAATTAAATGTTAATGAAGGCATTAGCCAATAGCCATTACCCCTTGCTGTAAAATGCATGAGCTTAACTGCTGGTTTTTTTTTAACACTGGAAATTTAACTCCTGGTCAGAGCTGGAGTAAAGTTACTCAGGTTAATGTTAGTCTATAAGGCTGAACCCAAACTTTGTGTTGCAGGGTTCTGTACTTGGAATTTAAGTGCAGAAAAATACAGTATGTACGCAAATCAAGTTTTCTGCACATAAAACATATTTTGGGTCTGGTTTTCAAAAGAATTTGTATGCAGAAAGGTTGCTTTCATATGTGTACTTGAGCAAGCACTTTGGGTGACTTCGTGTGGAATTTTGCACACACTGGAAAGAGGCATTCAGGAGGGGCATTTACATGCATATTTGATTTTCAAAAGTATACATATAAATCTGCTTGCACACATTTCCGCCTGCTAACGAGAGGATGCCAATGTCGTGCTGGGCTTCACATGCAGCTGCTAATTTTCTAAGCAAACTTATGCTTGTACACGCAACCTTCAGCCCTGTGTGGGCCACTAAAAATTATCCTCTTTATATGCAGAGAATATGCTTTGTACACAAAATTTTTTTTTATTGCACAGAAATTACATTTAATGTACAGAAGACACTATTTGTGTACATACACAAAATAAATGTTCTATACAGAAAACATGTTTTGTGTGCATAATTTGTATTTTATGCATGTTAAGCATGTCTTCAGAGCACATTTTCATGATAATGCACTTTTATGGGTTTGTTGGTTCGTCGTTTTTAACAAGAGAGGGAGCCAAAGAGCAAGGTGATGAGAGCAGTCTGTTGAGCTGAGTACCAGAAAAAAGTAAAAAACAAAAAAACCACATACCGATTTTTGCAGAGAGACTTCAGAAGAGAAGGGTGAGCTGGACTCTCAGTAAAACTGACTGTTAATGAAAAACAGCAGCCAGCACAAGTTTGTAATTTAGAGCTCTGAAATTTGGGCACCAACAATTTGTCTGTCAGTAAGCACTGCTTGTCCTTGTAGTTTATCAAGTTACTGGCTCCAGTTTTACTACCTAAGCAGACCTGGTCTGTAGAAACCGCAAGCAGCAGGACACGTTTAGGCAACAATTTCTACTGAGGCTCCATCAGACAAAACTCAAGTTCCGTCTTTTCTGTCCATCAGCCACGATGCCCCCCACCTGTAGCTGATTTTTCTCAGAACGTCTTCAGTATCTTTAAAAGAAAAAATGAATTGATGGCCATTGGTAAATGAAAAGTTGATGCTATCGTTCATGTAATCTTAGTTGCTAATCTGACATCTAGCTGACTTAATGAAACGATTTGCAGTATTCATTTTCATTTCGTTAACAAGTTACAGTCTCTGACATGCTTTCCCACTATTATACACTTTAGGATGGTACCGCTCTGTAATTTTTAATACAAATTATTCAGGTTCAAGCCTTTCTGATGATCTCTATTATTGGACTCAGAACCTATTACGTCACAGAATTAGCATTTCTGCAGAGCATGTAACACCGGCACCAGCAGCACAGGGTCAGTAAAGGCACTGTGATGCCACAGCGCAAGAGTTTTATTATAATGGAAGCATAAGCCTTGAGGAGGAGAGAATAGTGAGCATAACACTTTCACAGTTTTAAGTTCTACCACAACCACAAAGGGGAGCAAACACAAAAGCAAGGTAATGAAATAGGATGGAGACAGAAAAGTAGCAAATGGGACCAAGGAGAGTGAGAGGGCCAGAAAAGAAAAGGGGGCAAGGACTGTAAGATTTAAGGAGCAAGAAAGGGAGAAGAGAAGGAGTTGGGAGGGTACGAGAGCTAGATAGGAGGGATGGAGGATGGGAATGCAAGCCAGGGATGGAGGGAAGAACCTAGGAGAATAAAAGAGACAGAAAGAGGTAAGACAGGGGGACTGCAAGCAAGGATGTGTGAGCCAAAGTCAAACTCAACTCAGAAGGGTTTCTACCTGGTTCACTTTCAACTGAAATTTTGCATTATCCCCAGATCTGCTGAATAAACATCCAAAGTGGATTCATTGCCCTAGGCTTCCTGAAATCTGCTTCATATTTCCCATAGACATAAAGCAAAATGTCAGAAATCTAGATTTTCTTTATCATAAATAAAATGTCAGTTGATTCACATCTTTTAAAAAGATTCATATTTTTCTTAATTGCAAAGGCAAAAGATTCATTTAGCAACTATAACCCATTTTTCAGGATTATAGTTGCTAAATGATTTTCTTACCCAATGAGCGTGCTATCATTTTTATAAATTATACATTATTAAAACATATCCATTTTTTAAAATTCCTACAAATTTACTATATAACCATTCTATGGGGATGATCAAATCTCTTAAAAAAGTTTACCAGCAAATGTGGTGTATCTGTAAAAAAAAAATGCACATTCACCAAGTTGGTTGAAATCTTTTAAAGGAAATGCCACATTTGTGGCAAAAAATATGCAGAAGAACTTTGGAAAACCCAAGTGAATCAGAAGAAATCCACTGTGCATTTCCTCAAATTAGTGGATCCTTTTGCAGATTCACTTTGGATTTTTGGCAACAGATCTTGGGAAAAACCAGCGTTTTCCACCAATCAAGAGAGAAGCTAAAATTGTTCATGTGTTCCTGGCCAGAGGGTTCATTGAAGCATTTTGATGCACTTTTCTTGTTTTGAGACACCTATTTTTTTGTTAGCAACGAGCATCTTAATAGGCCTGTGACATGTATGAAAAGCCTTTAATTCATATCCTTTTGTATGCTTAATTCTGCATCTATTTAAAATCTATTTAAAGAAATCAAAAAGTCCACAAGGCATTCTCAGGAACAGCATTCTACCCCCTCTGGACCTCTCCCAGAGGATTTTCACCTAATTCAGAAGCAGGTGAAAATCTGTTTTTTCTGTCAGGCCTTTAATGAACGACACTTCTGACTGGCTGGATTAAAATCAATGGAATTATTTGGAAAGGAATAGAGAACAAAACTGAGAACATAATGGGGTAGATTTTCAGACGAGCGCGAACAGCCTACTTTTGTTTGCGCTCCAGGCGCAAACAAAAGTACGCTGGATTTTAGTAGATACGCGCGTAGTCGCGCGTATCGGCTAAAATCCTGGATCGGCGCGCGCAAGGCTATCGATTTCGTATAGCCTGCGCGCGCCGAGCCGTGCAGCCTACCCCCGTTCCCTCCTAGGCCGCTCCGAAATCGGAGCGGCCTAGAAGGGAACTTTCCTTTGCCCTCCCCTCAACTTCCCCTCCCTTCCCCTACCTAACCCACCCGCCCGGCCCTGTCTAAACCCCCATCCTACCTTTGTCGGGGGATTTACGCCTCCCAGAGGGAGGCGTAAATCCCCGCGCGCCAGCGGGCCTCCTGCGCGCCGGGCCGCGACCTGGGGGCGGGTACGGAGGGTGCGGCCACGCCCCCGGGCCGTAGCCACACCCCCGTACCCGCCCCCAAAACGCTGCCGACACGCCCCCGAAACGCCGCTACGACCGGGCCCGCCCCCGACACGCCCCCCTCCGAGAACCCCGGGACTTACGCGAGTCCCGGGGCTCTGCGCGCGCCGGGAGGCCTATGTAAAATAGGCTTCCCGGCGCGCAGGGCCCTGCTCGCGTAAATCCGCCCGGTTTTGGGCGGATTTACGCGAGCAGGGCTCTGAAAATCCGCCCCAATGTCTTTGTATAGATCCATGATATGACCGCAATCTGAGTACTGCGTACAGTTCTGGTCACCTCCATCTCAAAAAAATAAAAATTAAAAAAAAAACATGACATATAGGACATAGGAAAGGGGATGGAAAAGCTCCCTTATGGAGAAAGGCTAAACAGATTTGAGGTCTTTAGCTTGGAGAAGGGTCTGGTCACTCCATGAAACTTTAGGCAGAATTAAGACAAATCATAGTTATGTCATCTTTTATTCTGTGCACAATCAAGCTATGAAATCTGTTACTGGGGGACGTCGTCAAGGCGAACAACATAGTGGGATTCAAAAGGAAAAGTCCATAAACAGTTATTAGCCAGGTAGACTTGGGAAAGCCAGTGCTTATCCCTGGGAGAGAGATACACGTAATAGATCAACTATTGGGGATGTTTAAGTGTGTCTGTTCTCATGTCAAACTCCACCTGTCCTCATTACTCAGTTCTCCACTCTCCCTTGTTCCCCCTTCCACAATTGTAGGTGGCATAACAATATCCATGTATGTGCACTATTTATTCTATATATTATTGACACAATGCATTATGTACAGTATAAGCATACAGCAGTACCTATGTATGAGAATTATTTATCCTAGGCACCATCTGACTATATGGACTTGCTTGTTGTTCCGTGTTACTTAAGTTGTTGTACCTTACCTTGGGTGAATTCTCTTTCAAAAGGGAAGGTAATAAATCATGATAAATAAAATAAATATTTAGAAAACTTTAGCTAGTTAATAAGTAATCCAACCAGTTGAGTCTTTGTCACAACAAGGAAGACTTTCACTCCCTCTAGAAAAGGAATTGTCAACGTATCAACATATCCAATGTCTAAAGTTAGTTGAGAACAAAAGTATTGATTTGTAATGAACATACATCACTGACACAAGTTACAAAATACAGAAACAGAGAATATAACAGTAAGGCCCATGTGGTCCGCCCAAGTTTTTCTTGGATCCCAGATAATCATTGTTGATCTCTGTCTTTCATGTCTTCACAACTATGGATCCTCTGTGTGTATTCCATGCTTTTATAAATTCTGCTGCTCTTTTAGCCTCCATCACCTCTCCTGAGAAGCCATTCTATGCATCCACCATCCTTTCCATGATAAAGTATTTTCATATGTCACTCCTGAGTGTACCCCCTTGAAGCTTCATACCGAGATCTCCTTTTTGCAGCATTTTCTCGCCACTGAAAATGATTTACTTCTTTTACATAAGTTATACTTTTAAGGTGTTTGAATGTTTCTATCATGTCTACTCTCTCTCTCCACTTCTCAAGCGTATACTCAGTTGGATCCTTAAGTCATGTGTCAGTGTTCTTGGTTCTGTTCCACAAAACAAATGCAGGAGCGAGGAACTGCACTTCAAGCATTCAACAACAACAAATTGGGAAATGCAGTAGGGTTTAATGAGTCCCAAACAACATGAGAATAGTTGTAAAATTAACTTTTTATTGGCGGCAACTCCATTGCTTTGAAAAGGTACAGTTTTAGACAGGGTCCCCGACACGGACCCGTGTTTCGCCAAATGCGGCTGCATTGGGAGGGACGTATTTAAAGCAGAGTTCATAAGCTGTAACAGAAAGAACAATTTAAATGAGGGGAACTCATGGCAAAGGATCCAAAATTGAACAGCACAGATAGAAATTCATAATTAAATCATAACACATTATTTTAACATAATACTTTCAAAGTAATACTCACATACAATATTACAAAGAAAAGACAGGCAGTGCCAGCAGTTTATACATTTAAAGAAACCAAAAATTGGCGCCAAGATTTTTTGGCCAGTCATAATGAAATGAACCCCTATTTAATAAGCAAAGTGACCAGTCCAAAAATACAGTAAGTAAAAAAGTAAACGGGAAGACAAGTGCAAGCAGATTACAGAAAAACAAAAATATGTAGTGTGCGAGGTCGGTAAACTCAACCAAACTTATAAAGGTAAAAAATAAAGAAAAATAAATAAAAGAAAATAAAAATACAAATTTTTTGCACCCGATTATAAAAGCTACAGAGAAATTTAGAAAGAATATTTTCTTTATTTTTTACCTTTATAAGTTTGGTTGAGTTTATCGACCTCGCACGCTACACATTTTTGTTTTTCTGTAATCTGCTTGCACTTGTCTTCCCGTTTATTTTTTTACTTACTGTATTTTTGGACTGGTCACTTCGCTTATTAAATAGGAGTTCATTTCTTTATGACTGGCCAAAAAATCCTGGTGCCAATTTTTGGTTTCTTTAAATGTATAATCTGCCGGCACTGCCTGTCTTTTATTTGTAAAATTGTATGTGAATATTACTTTGAAAGTATTATGTTAAAATAATGTGTTATGATTTGATTATGAATTTCTATCTGTGCTGTTCAATTTTGGATCCTTTGCCATGAGGTCCCCCCATTTAAATTGTTCTGTTACAGCTTATGAACTCCGCTTTAAATACGTCCCTCCCGATGCAGCCGTGTTTGGCGAAACACGGGTCAGTATCGGGGACCCTGTCTAAAACTGTGCCTTTTCAAAGCAATGGAGTTGCCGCCAATAAAAAGTTAATTTTACAACTATTCTCATGTTGTTTGGGACTCATTAAACCCTACTCCATTTCCCGATTTGTTGTTGCTTGGTTCTGTTCCAGACATTAAATTCTATCAGTTCTCTTGTTCTAGCTTCATTTATATTATAAAAATCTCTATCCATTTAACATTCTTATTTATTTTATTTAGATGTGAACCTTAAGTTTAAATCAATGCAGTTCATGGCAAAATATGAATTGCCTACTGGGGTCAGGTAAGAGTTGCTGCTCAGTGCTTCTATCAGAATACAATAAAAACTGGGGACTGGTCTAGGAAAACCACTAAACAGGGCAATGTGACACAGGACCTAATATGTTGCTGAAAAAGAAATGAAAGGAATTACAATATTGACCTGAAAATAAGACTACCTCAAATAAAAGACCAGTCACTTCTATTCAGGCTAATATGGTAGAAACATAAATAGCCTTAATGACCTTGGAAAAAACTGATTTCTTTGCAGGTTGTGATAACTTTTATTAGACCAACCTAATAATTATCCAGAAATAACCTATAAAGCCTCACAAGCTCAAGTAGATCATCAACAACTTCGGAAAATTCCAAGGTTGGTCCAATGAAAGGTTTCACATCTTGCAAAGGATCCACCTCTCTTTTATGTAATGTTCATGTTAACCTTTACAAAAGCATGCTTATAAGTTGTTTGAAAATTCCATTTTTAAGAATTTTTTTTCAAAAACAGGTCAGAGAGAATAGAAACATGCAATTTTCAGTGAATAATAAACTATTACAGCTGTGTTGTACTGTGCCATTGATGGAATTCTATCATGTTACTGTTAAATTTAAATAATAATAATAAAAATGTTAGAACCTTAGCAATTCAAAACCAATTTTATATTGCCTGCAAAAAGTATTTTTCTAGCAGTTATGTGGTATGGCAGTGCTCGATCTGCTTTGCAAAGCACATTCATAAAAGAAATGTCAACATTACTTTACCAAGAGAATGTCCAGTCTACCCACAGAACAGAGATCCACAATACTACCATAGCTAAATACCTCATGGCTGCTGGAAAAAAAAATATTTACCATAATGAAAGTTTAGCAGCATCCTAGCAGCAGCATTTGAGAGCATGTCTAGACATGCAAGATATATGAAGACATCCCGGGGCACTGTGAGCCACAAATCAGAGCCAATTTATCTTCAACATCCACTGGACACTGAAGGGTGTTATTTTTCTTATCAAATAAATGAAGAATCCTGGGTCTCATTTACTAAGCTACGGTATTTTTCCTGGAAGAGAAAATACCGTGGAGTTTACCAAGCTGCAGTCCTTGGTACCACAGCTTTATAAATTCTATGGCATTTTCCCTAGTGGTAAAACAGGCTGAAGAAAATACCGTGGCTTTGCTATCCCCACAAATTCCGCATGATTGTGGCCCCCAGAACTGTGGAGCTGTCATGCCATAAAGGGTCCAATCAGCCCCAACTAACAGCCCCCCAAAACTGTCAGAGACCCCAAAGGTATCTGCAGACCCCCATTGTCCCATCCCCTCTACTGCCCCTGGAGGCAGCCAAAATTGCAAACAAATGTTTTCTTTTGTAAAACCCACAGGCCCCGCCCCCAACCCATCCTCTTTGAGAAAAAAATGATCATGTGGAGACCAGGAGTACCCTCATGCTCCAGACCCAGCTGTGGCCATCTTCCCAAATGGCACTGGCTGGCCCTATCACGTGATGGGGAAAGGGAAGCAGTAACCAGCCAGCGCTATTTTGGAGAATGGATGCCACCAGGTCTGGAAACCAGAGGGTGCTCTGTGCCATTAGACAACCAGGTCTACTTTGGTAAGTCCAAGGGGAATTGGGAGGTTGGGCTTGGTGGTAGGGAGGGCAATTTTATTTTTTTTTTATCAAGGGGGAGCAGTTGGGGGGCTTTAGGTGGAATCTACAAATGCTTTTACAAAACAAAATTTTATTTTACAACTTTGGCTGCCTCCAGGGGCAGTGAGGAGATGGGACAACAGGTCTATAGAGACCCCCCCTGGGTCTTTTCCACATGGTGGGAGTTATAGTCGGGACTAATTAGCCCCTTTAAGGGTAACCCCTGTGATGTTTAAATCCACATAGTAGTTCCAGAGGCCATATCTCAATTTACAATTTTTAGCAATTCACTTTTAAATGGTTAAACACATTATTGCAGGATTCCCTGCGGAGGAGGAAAGATCACTTTCAAGAACCTACACATTACAACACTTAATTTTCAATTGAAAATCTCTACATATTGCAGTGATGACAAAAAATGCAGATAAGCATCAGAGTCATTAAATAAGTAAACACCCTGCAGGCTTTGGTGGTTTCCAACAATACCGTTTACTGATAAGAGGTGAAATGATGAAAGAGTCTTTGCAGCTTTTAGGTGGTACAAGTGCTTTTAAATAAATTAGTAACTTCTCAAGACTTGATTACGTTTAAGATGTTAGTCAATTAATTCAATCTTTAATCGGTTGTTTCTACCTTCCCATTGGCATAGGGCAAGTTTAATGCTTCCCTCCCAATGTCAGTGAAGTATTAAAGGTGAAATCCATTTTACACAGTAATTTATCTCCTATTTCCTCCGTGATATCTTCTCCTCTGAACTTACGTCCTCCTCTTCTCCCTTTCAGTATCAGGATAATACTTCTGAAATTCAACTTCTCCGAATCTCCAGTAGATGTTCTTGGGCCATAAGAGTCCATTCCAACTCCTTTCTCCCCTCTCTCCTCATTCTTCTCAGGATGGCTGAAAGTCATCCTTCTCTTTGGATCCTGATCATCACAGGTTCTTCTTGCAGGAAGGGAACCTCTCATATTTGATATTAAAGCAGCAAAATACTTGAGTCCCTAGCTAATGGCTACTCCAAACTTAGATAAATCAATCAACAAATATACAGTGGATTGGGAGAGCAGAAAAAAACCTCCAATCCAAATAAAAAGGTTCATGGAAGCATTTCATTCAATAATCAAAAAAATCAGATAGCAGCCAAAGCATGCTGCTGCCACAAAAGAAAATAAGGAATCCACACCCTAAGATGGTGATCTGGCTTTTTATACCATATGCTTTCTCCCATATTGGGGAGCTATATACCCAATCAACTATTTCTCTGTTTTCTCCCCTCACTACTCTTATACTCCATTTAACTTCTAGTCAGAGCTGACAGAATCCCTACAAAGGTATGAACCCCAGGAGCATCAGGACATGCGTTAGCATTCCAGTGCTCCTGAGGGAAGTTAGCTACAACTCTTGAATGGAAAAGGGATGCTGGGCTTGATAGACCTTCGGTCTGAATCAGCATTGCAACTTATGTTCTTTATGTGAGTCTCTGTGTATGAAATGTGCAAACTTGCAAGTCATTCAAACTACTTGTTTCTTAGGAAATTTTGTGGCCTCTTGTAACAACTTGACGCATTTATACAAAGAGAGAAAACTAAACTAATACTTCCAACAGCATTTATACACCTTTAAAAGGAAGTAGATGAAGTTTGTTCTCAACATTGATCCACTGAAATGTACAGGAAGGTAAACAGCTCATGTGTTTGGGTACTTGCCAGGTTCTTGTGACTTGGCTTGGCCACTGTAGGAAACAGAATACTGGGCTTCATGGACCCTTGGTCAGGCCCAATATGGCATATCTTATGTTCTTATGTGATGAAATAACTAGGAATGAGCAAGTGTCAACTCATAACAGTAACAGAAGGCCCAAGCAGCTAGACACGATCAAGAAACATAACTTATTGACATAATCAGTAAGAGGTCCTTATGCATCACAAATCAACCAAAGTGATATATTTTGCTACTATGAAAATTAAACAGAATTCTTGAAACAAACCTCCCTAAAAAAGAGTCTAGCCTGTTTCACTTAGCTGATAAGTTGGCAGATATAAAGTAAACCTCAGCCCACTAACTTCCACGAGACACTGCACATAAAATTGTTCCAACTAAATACCTTTTAGTTTAACCATAAAGACAAAACCATATTTGGAATAACTGCACCCGACTGCCAGAAACTGATGTTATATTCATTGTGACTTACCTATACTATGGCTCTCCCTATTGGGCCTGGTTTGTTGGCATAAGCACTTTTCCAATATCATGGGGGGGGGGATTCCAGTTTTGATACAAGTATGTTTAGAAGTTTCTCAGCCCTTTTGTTCCCACCTCCCCATGCTTTCTGTTCCCTGGCCTTTTGTTAAGATACTCTTCCAACCAAAAACTGAAAGGAAGGCATCTTAACAAAAAATTCATTAAAATGTCCAACTGCTTTAAAATGAATTACCAAAGGCAGCCAGGGCGATTAGTTCCAGAGGAACACTCAAGGTGCCAATGGTAATCAAGTCATTAAGAATGCTTACACTAGATATCCAGAGCCCAAAAGTGAACCAAACTTTCTGTGCCATGAAAATACATGCCCATGACAACAAGTAATGCCCTACAAAGGTTTAGATAATAGAACTAAGTATGTCACAAATAAAGTACATATCTATATATATATATATATATATATATATATATATACACACACACACATAGTGTTTCTTGTGTTGACACTACAAGTCAACTATTACACCAGTTCAGAGCATCTCAAAACAGAAGACAAAGATATTGAGTAGCACTATGATTAATATTAGGTTTTTCACCCACCATGCAAAAACAACTGCTTTTGTCAAATAATTTAATGACAAAAATCAGAGGCAAAACTAGAGAAAAACACTCATGTATTCGCAACCATCATTTTTATTAAAACAAAACAAACACCATGGTGCCGGAAAATGTTGCCATGTTTCCTTGACATAAGAACATAAGAAATTGCCATGCTGGGTCAGACCAAGGGTCCATCAAGCCCAGCATCCTGTTTCCAATAAAGGCCAAACCAGGCCACAAGAACCTGGAAATTACCCAAACACTAAGAAGATCCCATGCTACTTATGCAATTAATAGCAGTAGCTATTCCCTAAGTATAGTAGCAGTCAATGGACTTTTCCTCCAAGAACATATCCAAACCTTTTTGAACCCAGCTACACTAACTGCACTAACCACATCCTCTGGCAACAAATTCCAGAGCTTTACTGTGCGTTGAGTGAAAAAGAATTTTCTCCGATTAGTCTTAAATGTGCTACTTGCTAACTTCATGGAATGCCCCCTAGTCCTTTTATTATCCGAAAATGTAAATAACAGATTCACATTTACCCATTCATTCTCATGATTTTAAAGACCTCTATCATATCCCCCTCCTCAGCGTCTCTTCTCCAAGCTGAACAGCCCTAATCTCTCCAGCCTTTCCTCATAGGGGAGCTGTTCTATCCCCTTTATCATTTTGGTTGCCCTTCTCTGTACCTTCTCCATTGCAACTATATCCTTCTGCATGGATATTTCACCATGACAGACCATGGCAAATAGTTTCATTACTACAGCAGTTACATTTTTACACAATATTCAAAAAGTGTTCACACAATAAAAATGTTATTTTTTTGCATATCCTTAGGAATCAGAAACAAACTTTTTAAATTCAAGCTAGCAATCAGTTTTTATGAAGTGGATAAACTTTGTCTATTTCTAGTCAGGAGAATGCCTTTGGTTCCTTAAAATTCAAGAAACTGAAATGTCAGTCTTATGGAGGGTCATTTTCAAACAGCCAACAGAATTTAGCAAGTATTTTCAAAGCAACCTTAGATACATAAGCTTGATTTGAAAATCCTCAGGTAATTGGCTGAATCTGTGCACACACATTACCACGCATAAACTTGTGCCTGCTCCAAGCAGGACATAAATTGTACATTGTTAACTTACAAGCATTATTTTAAAAGTAAAAGAGTAGGCAACACAAGTCACAAGCCCATCCATACTCCGTCCTGTGGAACACCTGTTTAGTATGTGAATAGGAGTATGTGCCAAATCCAGTTTCACATAACACATATGGGTGCACTTTAAATGGGTCATGGGCGTAAAAACCAGGGGTTACGTGCGTGGCCAGGCCCTGCGCACGTCGTGCACATTTTCAAAGGGGCCCGGCCACGCGCGTAACCCCTGTTACATGCAGAAGTGCCGGGCCCAAGGAAAGGGGCAGTCTGGGGGGGAGGGGCAGGGCTGGAGGCGACCGGTATTGCAGCCATTTGCTGCTGTGCCGAGGAAGTGCGCGCCGGCAGTCGGCCAGCGTGCGCAAGTTGCTTCTGCTCCAATGAAGCAGTAAGCAAAAAAATGTAAAAAAAAAAGTAAAGGTAGGAGAAAGGGTTTAGGGGATGGGGAGGAGAGGGGAAGGGGAAGGGAAGTTAGGTAGGGGTTAGGGAACTGGGGAAGGCCGGGATGCTTCGTCGCACGGAAATTGCATAAGTCAGTCGTCCCCCCACATGTATGCGCAGGCATGTGCGCATACATGTGCACATGCCTGCACATGTATGCGCAGCCCACGGGTTTTATAACATGTGTGCGCCGGCGCACGCATGTTATAAAATCAGTGCATCCATGTGCACACGCTGGGAAGCGCGCGCACCTTTTAAAATCTACCCCATTCTAAATAGGCATGCCAGAGGATGGAGCTATTTTCAAATTGCCACACATACAAAGGTTATGAAAATGATTTCCTTACTGTGATAGGCTAGTGGCAGTGCTGCAGCAGAGGGAGACCTGATCGTCCCATGCAGTGGTTTCTAGCTTCTGCAAGTATTCTTGAATGTTTTGGTTTAAACATTGAGGGAGGGGGAGATTGTTTATGGTTAAGATCAGATTTTAAAAAACAGTTAGTTGTGGAAGGAGCTGATGGATGTGAATGTTTACTAGTAAGGTTAGAACACGGTGAACCCATAATTTTGTTTCTATGGTATTGCCCCCCGGATATTGCAAGGGATAAAATTGAAGACATTTAGAAGTTTTATTAGCTGAAGCTGTTAAATATCCTCATTTGATTTTAAGGGATTTTAATTTACATCAGGATAAGAATACCAGTTTTGAAATAGCTGCATTGCAGGTGCGTAAATTAGCTCAAATAATTTCTGAGCCCACACATAGGAAAGAGTAGGATTTTGGGCTCTTCTTTGGCACGTTATCTGGGAAGACAGATATGAAGGAGTTAAACAAATTTTGTGGTCAGGCATTTTTTTTTTTACTTAGTTTTAGCTGCTGGTTTGCTATGGTTAAGACTAAAAAGGTCAGTGTGAAGACTAAGTCAAAACGGGGGAAAGTGAATCCAGAACTGTTTAGGGAAAAGGAGGGGCAATTTGTGTATAAATATGGGGAAAGGTTAGAAGGAGAGAATGTGGATAATATTGTTGAGGGCTGGTATGAAATAGTAGGTGAGAATAATGACGGGGTGGGGATGAAGGAATAAAAGTAAGGGTGCTGGATGTGATAAGAGTTTGAATTCCCCTGGGTATACATTAGAGTTAGCCGACTTCAAGAGAAACTGCCAATGTTTAGAGAGAAGATGGCAGAAAACGGGAAGCACTGATGATAAAACATGGTGGAGAAAAGCTAATAGAGAGTATTTTGAAAAGATTGTGCTTAGAAAAAGACAATGTTACAATGGCGTAGTGCAATTTTCACAACATAATCCTAAGATGCTATTTCTTAAGGTAGTGAAGTCCTTATTAGGAGATCAGGATAAGGGTTATATGTTGTATGCAGATATTCCAGACTGTGAGAAGTTGGCTATATATTTTAAAGAAAAATGAATGATTTAGAGAAAGAACTGAGAAATGAAAATGATTCAAAGCAATTATGCCAGGTGAACAAGGTGTTACAAGAGCTGTAAGAAAAACAGGATGGGAGTGGTGCTTTGGAGATGTTTGAGCAGGTTTCACTATGTGAGTTAAAATCAACATTGGTGCAGGTGAAGCCATCTTTTTTAATAAATGGGATGTCAGATGAAGCTTTGATATGGTTAACATTTATGAACTTGAAAAGGGATCAGTGCCTAGTAGACTTAAAAAAGCTGTTTTCACTATTTTGAAGAACGAATCGATGGATCTATGTGAGTGTAGCAGTTATAAGACCAGTTTCAGACTTGGCCTACATGGCGAACGTTTTAGAATGAATTATGATAAAGCAATTATTAGACTATTTGGAGACAAGGGAACATTTTGATGTGGCACAGGACGGCTTTCAAAAGGGCTGTAGCATGGATATTTTACTGACTTCATTGATAGATGACCTCCTACCAGGAATTGACAAAGGGAAGGCGGTTATTTTAGTTTTTCCTTACATATCCAGTGCTTTTGATTTAGTTGACCACTCTGTTCTATTATAGAGATGTGAGGATTTGGGGATGAAAGCTATAATTTTAAAATGGTTGAATGATTTTCTTAAAGATAGACAACAATGTATCTTTTTTTTTTTAAGTAAAGAGGTCAATTTGGCAGTTAGTGGAGTTGGGGGTTCTGCAAGGCTCATCCCTTTCATCTCTACTTTTTAATGTATATTTATCATTGGGAAAGCCTGTCCATTCAATTGGATTTTATTTATATATATGCAGACAATGCCAGATTGTAGCCTCTCTGGACCACAACTGAAAGAAGCTATGGTCGTTTAAATAAATGTTTACAGGGGGGTTTGAATTGGTTGAGGGAGAAGAGATTGGCTTTAAACACTTTAGAAACTTGGGAATGAAGGGATTGAGGCATGCCCTAAACTAGGGAAACTAGAACTCTCCCCAGGGAGTAAACAGACTAAAAATTGAACATGGAGAAGCAAATAGCACAACTCGCTAAAATGGTAAAACAACTGAAATCATACTTGGATTTGCAAGCCCTATGAACGGTAGTATATGCCCTAATTTTGAATCGTATAATCTACTGTAATGCCATCTATTTGGGATTATCAATTAAGATAACACGAAAATTGCAACTGAGTCAAAATGTAGTGGCGAGGATAGTAGCTGGTAGTTCGAGAAAGACTCAAGCAATGCCGTTATTGTTGCAATTACATTGGTTGCCGGTGGAGGCATGCTACAAATTTAAATGTTTGATCCTGGCCTTTAAATTATTAAGAGAAAATGGTCCACAACATTTGAAAAATAGTTTGAAATGGTACGAGACAAGAAGAAATTTGTGTTTGGTAGGAAACATCTAGGGCAACTGGTTTCACCTAAAACTTTCTGTCATTTGAGACTGTTTAGCAGATCTCTTTCAGCTTTTGTTCCGATATTGAGAAACACAGAATGGGAGAAAAACCTTAATAAGTTGGGTCCGCTGCTATCATGAGATATGATTCTTTTACACTAGAAAAGAAACAAATCCTCAAAATTATGAGCAAATTTGGGAAACTGGAAAGATACTACAGTGGGAATGTCATATATATATATATATATATATATGACATATATATATATATATATATAAATTTGCTCATAATTTTGAGGATTTGTTTCTTTTCTAGTGTAAAAGAATCATATCTCATGATAGCAGCGGACCCAACTGCTCTCCCTCTCAGAAAGCTGCACCCTATCGAATTAATATGTATGGTATCCAACTATGTCTACCCTCCTCCTACGGTAAACAAAAAAGGGGGGGATAGATCTCAAGTCCAAAAAAAATCTTTATTATTATAAAAGCAAGTTGCTCAATAAAAGCCCATGGGGAACAGGACATCTTCCTTAAAAGGGATGGACCCAGAAAACAACATGGAAGATGATCCATCCCCCCTTTTTTGTGTACCTCACGGCTTTGATAGATCATCTTCCTTGTTGCTTTCTGGATCCGTACCCTCCTCATACGGACACAAAGCAAACAAGCGAGGTTGCAATCTAAGGTTAAGGATTGTGCTGCCTTTTTCTTGTTCTATGGTACCATCATTTTGAATACCGATTCTTGGGTTTTTTTTTTTATTTTGTCTGTGGTACATGACAAGAAATGAAACAGAACAGCTCTGAAACGCATACAGAGGCAGCCTTGTCCCTTAACAGATTTCACAGGTACTCCCTGTTGTACTTAGCTGATAGTTTCCTCTTGTGTCTTGCCAGTCACATGTTCAAGCTGCTGTAGGCTACAATTGTGCCATTTTGTGAGCCTTCTCCTTTGACTCACCTTGAGTAAGGTCATTTACAATCAGTCAAGAGATCTCGGCACAGACCCTTTTTAAGGGTATAAACAAAGTGCTTTACAATGCCCTTCATGTTTTGTTTTGGGTTTTTTTTTTTTAACTAATTATGCAAGCGCACCTTGGAGCCAGGAATAAGCTAGTACGCATTCTAAGTATTCACCGAGTTTCTTCTGCTTTCTGCTGCATTATAAGTTCATGTATTTTGATTTTCTAGAAAATGTGCTTCTCTCTAAAGACCTTAGAAAAAGTTCAGCCATTAAATGTAAATATTTATTTAGGAATCTTAAAGCCTATTTTCCAGCTGGTTTTCACAACCAAAGTAACTTTCTGAAGAGCATTAAAAGTTTCAAAGAGGAAAAACTCATAAGAAACCTGCAAAAGCTGCAAACTTATACGTAAGTTAATTTAACATAAATATTTTGCCACAGTACTGAAACTACAGACTGAACTGATGTTTTCTGAAAGTAATAAGAGGAATCAAGTAATCTGATTGATATTGAGAATCTAAGTTATTCCAGTCCCAAACTGAAAACATTGTTCAGATGTTGATAGTTCTTGGCCTCTGGCTTCATGCCACATAAATCATAACATTGATAATTAATTATTTCCAGGAATGCCGCATTGTCATACAGCATGAGGTAGAATGATCAAATGGTTCAGCATTACTGGGCCATTTGTATTTGGTCCTTATTATTTCTTTACTATCTCAAAGCATTCATATATTTATATGCTTGCTTTTTGTACTGAAAGAAGATGACAAAATGCAAAATTATTTTAATATGAATTATGCAACCATTACTAGAAAAGAACCAATCTTGATAGACCCATATGGCCACCTTGGCATGAGCAAGCAGCTCATCCTGCACATTTTGCGAGGATGTCCCACACTGGAAATTTCTGTCTCACATATGAGCAAGCAACTTGTGCAAGATGGTGATGAGATGAGCTGACAAGTAAGGAATCAGTCACATGCAGAATGTGCAGATATCAATCGCTGGAGCAGACCATGTTATAAGAAAAGCACAGGCTTTAAATAAGGCATTTGGGAAGTTTCACCTGCTATAAAGAAGATAGGTGCATGTGTGAAGATGGCCTTGGAGTGAATCCCATGCACGGATAACTCCACTGACAGCAACGCAATGTGGGTGACTGCACAAAGAGAAGGAACAGGCAAACAAGCCAGACAGCCTCATCAGGGGAATATCAAGGGAATGTGGGGAAGGGAGACAAAAGAGGAGATTAAATAGGGCAGGAAAGAGGAGAGAAAAGGGAAACAAAAATGAGAAGGGGGAAGGAGGAGATGAAGGTAAAATAGAGGTTGCATTGATCAACAGAACCTACAATCAAAATATCTCAGGATGCGGTAAATAAAGAAAAAAAGGCATAGGGCACTCATAATATTTAGATGCTTTTGGCCTCAATGCATTAAAAGATGCGCGTGTCCACGTGTGAAATTCATGCGCCAATTGGGTGGTTAAGATGGTCTACTATCTTGTTCCAGTATGGTTGTTTCTGAAGCCAAGCTCATCATTGTGTTTAATTATGAAAATAGTTTCCTGGTTCAAGGAGGATGGGGAAGCTGAATTTCTTGAACTGTCTTTCTAAAGTATTTGGTTCTAAGGTTACATTGTTATGGTTTTACTTTTATTTTATTCTTTGTACATTGTTTTACTGTTTTACTGTATCGCCCACCTGAGTTATTTGTAAACCGGCATGATGTGCTGCACGAATGTCGGTAAATAAAAGTTAATAAATAAATAAATAAAGTCAGACGGTTCCTGTACTAGGGATCTGAAGTGAAAGAGGCTGCTGTTTGTAAACTGCTGCCTTAAAGTAGCACTGCTCTGTCGCTAGACACTACAGATTTTTTTTTCCAATATTATCTCTCTTCAGATTGGACTATGCCAATTTCATCTTGGCTATCCTCCCAGACTCAGCTTTATACCCTCTTCAGATCATTTCCCTTTTATGCCTGTCTCATTATGACTGCTCCATTTCTCCTCTGTATAAAGTATACTGGCTCCCAATCAAATACAAAATTCTGTTCAAATCTCTAAGTCGTGAAATCTATCATGAACTTGCTCCTAATTATATCTGGTCCTTCTCCTATCTCTACAGGTGTTTTTCTATTTGTTTACTGCTACCCTGCTTTCACAATGCCCTTCCTTCCACAGCAGTCTTTTTCGTTTCTGTGCGTCGGTGCTTATGTTCATGCTTTTATTCTGCTCAAACGAGTGAATTTTCACAAGAGTTATGCATGTAAAAGTAGCAAATTTCAAAAACCCAGTTTTATGCACGTAAATCCTTTTGGTCGGCCAGCAAATTCAATGTTCCTGCTGTCTTCAGTGGCAGCTGGCTCTGAAGGGTTAATCTCTGACTTTGAAGGCAGGGAAACCAGGGAGGTTTCCCCTCACGTGTCCAGTCAGCTCTGCTTGACCTGTGTCAGCAGAAGCATCGCCTTTTCTCCTGCCTTTATTTCTCTGACCCAGACGGCTGCAGCTATTCCTTTCTCCGGGTTATTCACAATCAGACCGTTTCCCTGCTTCACAGTTTAATAGTTTGAAGCTGAAGCAGCAGCATCTCTGTGCAGTAAAGACTGAGGTAAGCTATCTGCCCAGTTGCACATGGGAACGTGCAGAGAGGACAGAATTGTCCTTGCTTATCAGAAAAGTGACTCTTCTAATACTTGTACCCATCAAGCTGCCTCTATCATACATTCTCTTTACAAGCCCCATACCATACACTCCCTCCTATAAAGTAAAATGCCCTATTCTTGCCCCATTTTTTTTTTTTAATTAAATCCCATTTGTTTATGGATTTTCAAAGCTACGCTTTATCCTCCTTGAGCATTTATTCTCGCTCCCGATCAGTTTTGTGATTTATCCGTTGCTGAGTTTTGAAATAATTTCTGTATGCCCTGCTTTGGCACCATAAGAAAAATGCCAAAATAAATATCCTTCACCTGTGGATACAACTTTTCTTTTTAATCAAGATAGAAATTCAACAAGGCACCTCCTGGCTTTACGCTTTGCCGATACCATCTGTTGCGATTCCTGGCCGAGGTAGCCCCAGGACCCCCTACCTCCCTCTGAGCTCAGGAGCGGGGCCTTCCCCCGGCACGACGGGCGGCGCGCGGACCGCAGCATGCTTTCCCCGGCGTCTCTACTACTGTGTCGGGGAGAGCGCGGCAGGTCCCGCCTCTTAAAGAGGCCGCGGCGCGCAGTCCAGGCTGGCTCCAGAAGATGACGCCAAGACCCAGGGAGATTTAAACCTCTTCCTGGGATCTAGCAGATGCCTTTGCAATAAGGTTCCTGTGTGCTATACTGGTTCTTCTCTGCTTTGCCTGCTGCCTGCCTTGACCTTGCCTGGACCCGGACTCTGCTTTGCCTGCTGCCTGCCTTGACCCTGCCTGGACCCGGACTTTGCTTTGCCTGCCGCCTGCCTTGACCCTGCCTGGACCCAGACTCTGCTTTGCCTGCCACCTGCCTTGACCCTGCCTGGACCCGGACTCTGTTTTGTCAGCCACCTGCCCCGACCCTGCCTGGACCCGGACCTTGTTTGCTGGCCGCCTGCCTTGATCCTGCTTGGACTCAGTTCCTGCTTGCTACCACTTGTCTAGAGACAACCCTAGACATTTCTGCTCCACCTTCCGGAGAGGAGTTCGTCAGGACTATTCCTCGGTGAGTACCCTCCGGACTAAGGGTCCACATTAGAACTGAGAACAGATTGCAAAGGCCATGGACCCGGTGGACTTGACAGGTCTCCAGGCTATTCCAGGCCTGGCTCAACAACTTATGCAACAAAGGCAACAGCAACAGTGCCTAGAGAATTTGACTGCCACGGTTGAACATTTGGCAAACCGACTTGATGCGGTCCGAGGAGCAGAGGCTGCTGTTCCTACTCCTGCAATTCCGAACAGTACTAGTGCTGTAACCCACTTGCCTGCTCCACCTCGATATGCCGGGGATGCCAAACAATGTCGAGGATTTCTGAACCATTGCTTCATCCAGTTCTCGCTACAGGAACAATTCCCTACAGATCGGATTAAGACGTCCTTCATCATTTCCTTGCTAGATGGGAAGGCCCTAGCCTGGGCATCCCCGATCTGGGAATGTGGGGACTCCATTTTGGGCGACCTGCCACGATTCGTTCGGACCTTCCGCCAAATATTCGATGAACCAGGACGACTGTCTACCGCCTCCTCGGAACTCCTTAACCTCCGTCAAGGCACCCGTACTTTGGCTGATTTAGCAGTATTGTTCCGCACCTTGGCATCCGAGCTGGGATGGCAGACTGATTGCTTAAGAGGGATCTTTCTGGAAGGTCTTTCTCCTCATATCAAAGACGAGATGGCGGCACGAGATTCCAGATGACCTTGAGGCATTAATTGATCTCGCGGGTCGTATCGATCGATGGCTTCAGCAACGAGCCAAAGAGTCTAGATCCTACCGTCGTACAGTTCCATTGGCCCCTTCCTTCTCCCACCCCATAGTTCATCCTACCACTTCCGAAACCTCTTCCGAGGGCAGGGAGGAGCCCATGTGACTACCGAAGGCAGGGTAGGAGCCATCTGACTACCGAAGAGAAGCAACAACGAAGACGGATGGGACTTTGTCTTTATTGCGGTAATAAGGGACATCTATTATTTCAAAGTCCCGAACATCCGGGAAACTATCGGACCTAGGTGTCTTAGAGGGGCTGACCCTAGGAAGCAATCTCGCCCCCCCCCCCCCCCACTGTACTGTTCCGGTCACACTACATTACCTCCATGGGTCCCTTACAACTCTAGCCCTCATCGATTCAGGGTCAGGAGGAAACTTTATTTCAGAGGACTTGGTTCACCAACTACAACTTCCAATACTTCCTCGCGAGACACCAGGGGAGATCCAGGGGGAGAATCTTCCGAGTCAAGTCACTTCCTGTACCGCCCCGATAACACTCCATATGGGGGTCCTCCATAGGGAGGAGATATCCTTCTTCATTTTGCAAAAGACAGTTCATCCAGTGGTATTGGGCATCCCCTGGCTACAGAAACATGCACCCATCATTGACTGGAGAACTCTTCAGATTACAGCTTGGGGACCAGAATGTTTCTCTACCTGTCTGAATCAGAGACCTCAACCCAAGATCCAAATAGTGGCTACAAGACTCCGACCCCCTCCGCAATACGCAGATTTCATGGATGTATTTTCCAAGGAAAAAGCGAAGATCCTTCTGGCACACTGTACCTTTGATTGTACCATAAATCTGCTGCCTAATACATGTCCACATAGAGAGCGAGTGTACCCATTATCTGGGCCAGAATCCCTGGCTATGTCTCAATACATTAAAGACAATCTTGAATGAGGATTTATACGACAGTCGTCATCTCCAGCGGGAGCAGGGTTCTTCTTTGTCCCCAAGAAAGATGGGTCATTGAGACCATGCATTGATTACCGAGGACTTAATGCGATAACTCGCAAGGATCGATATCCTCTCCCACTGATTCCGGAGTTACTAGATCGCCTTCATGGAGCTAAAGTATTTACCAAACTAGACCTACGAGGGGCATACAATCTGGTTCGGATAAAACCGGGAGATGAATGGAAGATGGCATTTAATACATGTGACGGCCATTATGAATATCTGGTAATGCCGTTTGGACTTTGTAATGCCCCGGCGGTATTCCAAAACTTAATGGATGAGATATTTCGGGACATGTTGAATCAAGGAGTGATCATCTATCTTGATGATATCTTAATCTAGTCCCAAAGCCTGGCTGCTCATCGCACAGATGTCCAAAAAGTTCTTCAACGCCTGAGAAAGAACTGGTTATTTGTAAAACTGGAGAAATGTCTCTTTGAAAGACAATCACTACCTTTTCTGGGATTCATCATTTCTACCACTGGGTTTCAAATGGACCCTGACAAGTTGGCTAGCATCCGGGAATGGCCACAACCGGTAGGACGTCGTGCACTACAACATTTTCTTGGGTTCGCTAATTTTTACAGGACCTTTAACCCTCGATTTTCTCACATGGTGTCACCCCTCACGGCCTTGACCAAGAAGGGGGCGGATCCCAGGAAATGGCCTGACGAGGCTATTCAAGCCTTTAAGGATCTCAAGACTGCATTTCTACAAGAACCCTGTCTCCGTCACCCAGATCCCACACGCCCTTTTATTGTGGAGGTGGATGCTTCGGACGTGGTGGTAGGAGCCGTACTTATTCCAATCAGGGGAAGTTACTCCCTTGCTCTTACTTCTCACACAAATTTTCCAAAGCCAAAAAGAACTACAGGATTGGAGACAAGGAACTGTTAGCTATAAAGATGGCCTTTGAGGAATGGAGGCAATGGCTGGAGGGAGCACAACATACAATTACGGTCTACACAGACCATAAAAACATGGAATACCTTAGTAAAGCACAACGACTGAACCCACGCCAAGCTCGATAGTCGCTATTCTTCAGTTGCTTTGATTTTGTATTACGCTATCGCCCCGCAACCAAGAATGTTCGTGCAGATGCCCTTTCCCGACTACATGAGACCGATGACACACCTGACCTCCCCAGCTACATTATTGATCCAGCCAAGGTGATCTTGGCCACCACAGAGACTGCACCAACAGGGAAAACAGTGGTCCCTCTCCACCTTCACCCCAAGATACTCTCATGGGCACATGATTCCCTTACAGCCGGCCATCCCGGGAGAACGGGTACCTTGGAAAGATTATCACATTACTAATGGTGGGCCTATTTACGCCGGGATGTGCGTGCCTACGTTGATTCCTGTCCGAAGTGTGCTCAACAAAAACAGTTACCTGGCCGGCCAAGGGGCCTCCTCCGACCCCTTCCACCACCTCAGGAACCATGGACCCATATATCCACTAATTTTGTAGTGGATATATGGGTCCTCCTTCTTCCGGTCATCAAGTAATATGGGTGGTGGTAGATCGTTTTTCTAAGATGGCCCACTTTGTGCCCTTGCCCAAATTACCCTCTGCCCCTGAGTTGGCTGGGCTCTTCGCTCTTCATGTGTTTCGCCTACATGGTCTTCCACTTCACATAACATCGGACATGGGGCTGCAATTTACCGCCAAATACTGGGGTGCGCTGTGCAAGAAATTTGGTGTACAACTGGACTTTACCACTGCCTTTCATCCCCAAGGGAATGGGCAGGCTGAAAGGGTCAACAGAGGATTAAAGCTGTTTCTTCACCTATTCGTGAACGACTGCCAGGATGATTGGTCCACGCTATTACCCTGGGCTGAGTTCTCACATAATTCCCATATTCACTCCGCTACTGAGAATTCCCCATTCCAGATTGTCTATGGCAAGCAGCCTCGGCCTCCTCTTCCTCTACCTCTTTCAGTTGCCTCTCCAGCAGCTCACCTTTCCGCATTGCAGTTGCATGAACTTTGGAAGGCCACCAATACCAGACTTCTATGGGCAGCTGTTGCTGCCAAGCGGATGGCAGACAAGAATTGTCGACCTTCCCCTCTGTTTAATGCAGGAGACCGAGTTTGGCTCAGTACCCGCCACATTCGCCTTTGGGTCCCATCCATGAGACTCGCTCCCAAGTACATTGGGCCATTCCTTATCAGTAAGCATCTGGGACCCGTGACCTATCGCCTTCGACTTCCTACCAGTCTTCGGATCCATAATTCGTTTCACATCTCATTGCTGAAACCAATGGTTTCTTCTTCCTTCCATGCTATTCCTCCTCGCTCACCGGCTGTTGCATCAGAGGAAGATCCAATCTATCAAGTACGAGAAATTCTGGATGTCCGTCGTAATCACAGGTGTTGGGAATATCTGATTGCTTGGGAGGGGTTTGGTCCAGAGGAGAATTCATGGGAACAGTCAGTGAATATTTTGGATAAAGCCTTACTTCAGCACTTTCATCTGACGCATCCTGAGAAACCCGGACCTTCCAGGAGGGGGCATAAGAGAGGGGGTACTGTTGCGATTCCTGGCTGAGGTAGCCCTCGGCCAGGACCCCCTACCTCCCTCAGAGCGGGGCCTTCCCCCGGCGCGACGGGCGGCGCGCGGACCGCGGCATGCTTTCCCCGGCACCTCTACTACTGCGTCAGGGAGAGCGCGGCAGGTCCCGCCTCTTAAAGGGGCCGCGGCGCGCAGTCCAGGCCGGCCGGCCCCGGAAGATGACGTCAAGACCCAGGGAGATTTAAACCTCTCCCTGGGATCTAGCAGACGCCTTTGCAATAAGGTTCCTGTGTGCTATACTGGTTCTTCTCTGCTTTGCCTGCCGTCTGCCTCGACCCTGCCTGGACCCGGACTTTGCTTTGCCTGCCTCGACCCGGACTTTGCTTTGCCTGCCACCTGCCCCAACCCTGCCTGGACCCGGACCTTGTTTGCTGGCCACCTGCATTGATCCTACTTGGACTCAGTTCCTGCTTGCTACCACTTGTCTAGAGACAACCCTAGACATTTCTGCTCCACCTTCCGGAGAGGAGTTCGTCAGGACTATTCCTCGGAGAGTCCCCTCCAGACTAAGGGTCCACATTAGAACTGAGAACACCATCAGCATTGTATCAAAAGATTCCCCTAGCCAGGGCATGATACATTGGTACAAATAACACTGCACCAACTTGTGCCAACACAAAGCCTGATACTTCAAGGGGTTAAGTGTATGAATTGTTCCAACAGTGAGTGGAAGTGCATTTGTTGTATATGGTTGAGTCAAGGAATCTGTTCTATAAAAGTTATAATGTACACCTGGATACTAGAAACCATGACATTCATTATGAAAGCACCTACATTATTTTTGTAACCAAGAGCTATTCTTTGGTTATCAATAATCCCTGGGAAATAATACTAATGCAGTTAGTAAAAGAAATAATTAGGGGAGGATCCATTCATGTGCATCTCCTTCTGTTGTGAGTGCTAGAATGGACGTTGCACTCAGAGATTTTATAGCAGAGCTCCACCTGCAGTTTAGGAGGAAGGTTGCAGATATTTCCACTGCTGTACTCTTCTCCCAAAGTGGAAAGTGGTTGTCTTGAGAATATTCTGGCTTTTGGGAGGAGCCTTGCTAGACACCTGGGACTTTCCAGAATTCAGGGAATAGGGAACTTTGTGTTCAGGATGCCAGGGATAGGGAAGACCTGCCCTCGACATGGTGACCCATTGCAAAGGGACAGCTCTGGTGTTATTTCTTTTTGGGGACCAGAAGAAGTTATTTTTGAAGATCTGGGAGGAAGTGTTTTAAGAAATTGCCATGCTGGGTCAAACCAAGGGTCCATCAAGCCCAGCATCCTATTTCCAACAGAAGCCAAACCAGGCCACAAGAACCTGGCAAGTACCCAAACACGAAGAAAATCCCATGCTTCTGATACCAGTAATAGCAGAGGCCATTTCCTAAGTCAACTTGATTAATAGCATTTAATGGACTTCTCTTCCAAACCTTTTTTGAATCCAACGACACTAACTGCACTAACCACATCCTCTGGTAACAAATTCCAAGGTTTAGTTGTGCATTGAGTGAAAAAGAATTTTCTCGAATTAGTCTTAAATATGCTACTTGCTAACTTCATGGAGTGCCCCCTAGTCCTTCTATTATCCGAAAGTTTAAATAACAGATTCACATCTACTCGTTCAAGAACTCTCATGATTTTAAAGACCTCTATCATATCCCCACTCAGCTCTCTTCTCCAAGCTGAACAGCCCTAACCTCTTCAGCCTTTCCTCATAAGGGAGTTGTTCCATCCCCTTTATCATTTTGGTTGCCCTTCTCTGTACCTTCTCCATCGCAACTATATCTTTGAGATGCGGCGACCAGAATTGTACACAGTATTCAAGGTGCGGTCTCACCATGGAGCGATACAGAGGCATTATGACATTTTCCGTTTTATTAACCATTCCCTTCCTAATAATTCCTAACAATCTGTTTGCTTTTTTGATTGCTACAGCACACCGAGCTGACGATTTCAAAGTATTATCTTTTTCCTGGATGGTAGCTCCTAATATGGAACCTAACATCGTGTAAATGTAGCAAGGGTTATTTTTCCCTATATGCAACACCTTGCACTTGTCCACATTAAATTTCATCTGCCATTTGGATGCCCAATCTTCAGTCTCACAAGGTCCCCCTGTAATGTATCACAATCCGTTTGTGATTTAAATAATCTGAATAATTTTGTATCATCCGCAAATTTGATAATCTCATTCTTCGTATTCCTCTCCAGATCATTTATAAATATATTGAAAAGCACTGGTCCAAATACAGATCCCTAAGGCACTCCACTGTTTATCCTTTTCAACTGAGAAAATTGATCATTTAATCCTACTCTTTGTCTTTTAACCAGTTTACAATCCACAAAAGGACATCGCCTCCTACCCCATGACTTTTAGTTTTCTTAGAAGCCTCTCATGAGGGACTTTGTCAAATGCCTTCTGAAAATCCAAATACACTACATCTACCGGTTCACCTTTATCCACATGTTTATTAACCCCTTCAAAAAAAATAAAGATTTGTTAGACAAGACTTCCCTTGGGTAAATCCATGTTGACTGTATTCCATTAAACCATATCTTTCTATATGCTCTACAATTTTGATCTTTAGAATAGTTTCCACTATTTTTCCCGGCACTGAAGTCAGGCTCACTGGTCTATAGTTTCCCGGATCACCCCTGGAGCCCTTTTTAAATATTGGGGTTACATTGGCCACCCTCCAGTCTTCAGGTACAGTAGATAAAATTTGTAACCTATCATTAAAATTAACTAATAGATCAGAAATTTCATTTTTTAATTCCTTCAGTACCCTAGGATGCATACCATCCGGTCCAGGTGATTTGCTACTCTTTAGTTTGTCAATCTGGCCCACTACATCTTCCAGGTTCACAGTTATTTGGTTCAGTTCGTCTGACTCATCACCCTTGAAAATCATCTCTGGAACTGGTATCTCCCCAACATCCTCCTTAGTAAACACGGAGGCAAAGAATTAATTTAGTCTTTCTGCAATGGCCTTATCTTCCCTAAGAGCCCCTTTAACCCCTCCATCATCTAATGGTCCAACCGACTCCCTCACAGGTTTCTTGCTTCGGATATATTTTAAAAAGTTTTTATTATGAGATCTTGCCTCTATGGCCAATTTCATTTCAAATTCTCTCTTTGCCTATCTTATCAATGTTTTACACTTAACTTGACAATGCTTATGTTTTATCCTATTTTCTTCAGATGGATCCTTCTTCCAATTTTTGAAGGATGTTTTTTTGGCTAAAATAGCCTCTTTCACCTCACCTTTTAACCATGCCGGTAACCGTTTTGCCTTCCACCTTTCTTAATGAGTGGAATACATCTGGACTGCGTGTCCAGGATTGTATTTTTAAACAGTGTCCCATGCCTGTTGAACACTTTTAACCTTTGCAACTGCACCTTTCAGTTTTTTTCTATTTTCCTCATTTTATCAAAGTTTCTCTTTTGAAAATTTAGTGTTAGAGCTGTAGATTTACTTATTGTCCTCCTTCCAGTTATTAGTTTAAATTTGATCATGTTATGATCACTGTTGCCAAGTGGCCCCACCACCGTTACCTCTCTCACCAAATCCTGCATTCCACTAAGAATTATATCAAAAATAGCTCCCTTTCTAGTTGGTTCCTGAACCAATTGCTCCATGAAGCAGTCATTTATTACATCCAGGAACTTTATGGTAATTTCTGCCCCTCTTGGTACCCTGTAAGCTGCAGTTCCAGCCAGGATCCCTCCCAATAGGGATCCCCAACAAGTGAAAGGGAGAAAGAACAAATAACTGAGTAAGAACCTATTTACAATTTGGAGGACACACATCTGGATACTTCACACCCCTGGGGAGAAGGAGGATTTGCTCTCTGTGCAGAAACAGATTTTTGGCCAGTATGGAAGGGGTTTTTTCCTAACCCTGCCCACTGGGACTACTATTTTCCAAATCCAGGAGGGTGGATGGATCCCTCACCTACTTAAAAGATTCTTGCATAGATAGAAGACAAAGGATAATAAAAAGAGCCAGGATGACTGTGGTGCCGGACACATATTTATTATGCCATTATTCAATCAGTATTTACAGTAAAGACTTTAAATTTGGACACTAATCCAGTAGCTCCAGCATAGTGAACAGAGATTACCACTCTCCCAAAAATAACTAGAAGGATGCCAGCCACCCCTGCACTGGGACCCAAAAGAAACCCATTCCCATACCCAGTGGAAGGGGGCAACACAAAGAGCTAGTCAGGGTTCCTAACCCAGATAATTTAAAAATTGACTATTACCCTAATCATTCAGGACACACACACCAAGGTCGGCTTACATATAATAAAGCATTGTAGGGTCATTCTATCAAACACTAGTTGATCATGACTCTGTCCTCTTGTAAATGAATGAATTATTTGCTTCAGTGTTTACTAATGAAGAGATAGCCATTCTACAGATGGTTTTCAAAAGTGATAATTCATGTGAACTGAACTAAATCACAGTGAACTAGAAGATGAAGTAGCCAGACTGAAAAACTAAAGAGTAACAAATCACCCATCTGGTGTTCTGAAAGAACTCTGAAAGACCTAAAAAATGAGTGTTCTGAAAGAACTCAAAAATGAAATTTCTGATCTATTACTAGTAATTTGTAACCTGTCATTAAAATCATTCATTGACCCTGAAGGCTATAAGGTGGCCAATGTAACCATGATATTTTAAAAAGGCTCCAGGGGTGATCCGGGAAACTATAGACCAGTGACTTCAGTGCCAGAAAAAAATCAAGGAAACTATTCTAAAAAACAAAAACACAGAACATATAGACAGACATGGTTTAATGGGACACAGCTAGCATGGATTTACCCAAGGGAAGTCTCGCCTCACAAATCTGCTATATTTATTTTGAAAAGGTTAATAAACATGTGGATAAAGGGGAACTGGTAGATGTAGTGTATTTGCTTTTTCAGAAGGTGTTTGCCAAGTCCCCCATGAGAAGCTTTTAGGAATATTAATAAGTCATGGGATAGGAGGCAATGACCTTTTGTGTATTGCAAACTGGTTAAAATACTGAAAATGGAAAATAGGATTAAATGGTCAGTTTTCTCAGTGGATAAAGGTAAACAGTGGAGGGCTTCAGGAATCTATACGTGAACTAGTGCTTTTTAATATATTTATAAATGATCTGGAAAGGGAAATGATGAATGAGGTGATCCAATCTGTAGATGACCCAAAATTATTCTGTGTACTTAAATCACAGGAGTTAGTGATAAATTGCAGGAGGACCTTGTAAGACTGGAAGATTGGGCATCCAAATGGCAGATGAAATTTAATATGCACAATTGCAAGGTGATGCATATAGGGGAAAAATAATCTATGCTGTTGTTACACAATGTTATGTTTGATGTTAGGAATTATAACACAGGAAAAAGATCTAGGCACCATAGTGAACAATACAGTGAAATCAACTCAGTGTGCTACAGCAGTTAAAAAAACAAACAGGCCATTAGGGATTATTAGGAAGGGAATGGTGAATAAAAACAGAGAATGTCATAATGCCTCTGTATCACTCTATAGTGAGACCACACCTTGAGTACTTTGTTTATTTCTGGTCACTGTATGTCAAAAAATACATTGCTGCAATGGAGAAGGTGTGGACAAGGGTGACCAAAATGATAATGGCGATAGAACAGCTCTCATATGAGGAAAGGCTAAAGAGGCTAGGGCTGCTCAGCTTGGAGAAAAGATGGTTGAGGGGGGGATATGATGGAGGTCTATAAAATCATGAGAGGACTTGAATGGGTTAATGTAAATCAGTCGTTTACTCTTTCAGATAATACAAAGACTAGAAGGCATGCCATGAAGTTAGCAAGTAGCACATTTAAAACAAATTGGAGAAAATTCTTTTTCACTCAATGCATAATTAAGCTCTGGAATTTGTTGCCAAAGGATGTAATTATGGTAGTTAGCTTATCTGGGTTTAAAAAAAGGTTTGCCCAAGTTCCTGGAGAACTTGGGCAAACCTTTTATATACCGACATTCGAGTTAACTTCATGTTGGTTTACAAGACAGATGAAAAAGACAGTCATTGAAAAAAAATACAATTTACAATAATTAAAAGAAATTAACTAGAATACATTCAAACAACTTTAGATAAAATGAATTCTTAATATCAGTTACTCTAAAAAGAAAATCTAAAAGAACTGCCCTTAGAATTAAAAAGTAAAATAAATGAAAACAGTGAGCATAATTCTAAATAATATAAAACAACAATAAAAATAATTAAAACAGTAACAATAAATAATTCAAATAAAAGTACATTAAGATAAAATAAGAAAATGGTAAGGGGATCATCTCGACTACATGAATGCTTGTTCAAATAATCATGTCTTCAGCTTTTTTTTTTTAATGACCATGGATTTAACTCTAGCCTGATGTCAAGAGGTAATGAATCAAACAACCCATGTAGGTTGCACTGGATGGCCCCCCGCGCCATTTTTAAAGATGGCGCCGGCCATCCAGTGCTCCCTTCATGTGACAGGGGCCGGCCAATGGCACGGATACCCTGTCACATGGTAAGGGAAAAGGGCCATCGGCGCCATTTTGATTAGTGGCAGCCGACGGCCCGGGAGCGGGAGATTGCTCCCGGGACCCCCACTGGACCACCAGGTACCTGTAAAAAGTATTTTTGGGGGGATCGGGAGGGTGGGGGAAGCTAAGGGATTAGTTTTAAAGGGTTGGGGTGGGTTTAGGGGTTATTTTTGTGTGCTGTTTTTCCCGCCCTCCCCCAAAACAATAAGAGAACTCCCATGAACAATTTCATGTGGTTTTCCTATTGGTTTCGGGGAGCCCCCGATTTCTGACGATTTTGAAAAAATCATATGATATTTTCAATCGTCAGAAGCCAGATTCACATCCCTACTTGTAACCTGGATTGGCCACTGTTGGAAATAGGATGCTGGGCTTGATGGCTCTCGGTGTGACCCAATATGGCAACTTCTTATGTTCTTAAAATAGGAACAATTTTAAATCACAGCGGAAAATGATATAGAGTTGTTGTAATCCTTTGGGTACAGACAGTTGTTTACATAGCTATTGTCCACTCTCCACAAAACAACCCATGATCAAATTGGTGGTTTCAATCACATAAATCATATTGCAGGGCATATTATTTCCTTTTGGACCAGGCCACATGTAATGTTTCATTGCAGTTTAAATATGTTTAGGTCTCCAACAGATAGGAGGGCAGTACAAGGATTCAAACAGATTTGCCCAAAATGTTACTTTTTCATGCTGCACTAATTTAAGTTCTCACTGCTGAATTATCAGTCCTGAGCTTCTGGAGATTCTCTTAAAATATGTTTTCAGTCTCTAAATGAAGACTCACAATATAAGAGAGAGTAGCATATGACCTTGCTGTTTCCAAAGCTAGAATAAAATAAGGGTTTCCCCATGATGTGTTTCATTCCTTAATCAAGTGGGCAAGTGTGAGGCCTATATTATTCCATTCTTATTTATATTTTTTTTTGAAAAGCACAGGTGCAAATTATGGCTGTTTTGGTTCATCCATGGGACTCCACAAATTGTAGAAAGCTGGATGTGCCAGTACTTTAAGCCCGATTGTACAATCAGGATTTGGACGGGATAGCAGTGTTAAAACATGCTTTTGTGTCATACTCGGATATTTAGGGCAATAATTACATGTTTTATCTAAGACTCCAACGATATTCTGAGCTATGGGAATGCTTAAAAACAGGAAAGCACCTGTTTGGTAGGTACTAGATAATGGGGACAGTAGGAATCTGAGGCCATGCTATCCTGTATTTGAAGGTAGCCTTTTTAGAGAAGGTATCAAGGGTGTGAAGGGTGAATAGCTGGGGAGACAATACAGGAGGTGACTAGCAGAATTTTGAAGGATATGTATTGAATGGATTACTGAATCAGGAAGGCTAGTCAGTAGGGAGTTGCAGTAGGCCTGGTAAGAAAAAGTATCATGAAAGAGAATGCAGAATGACTCAGAGGTGAGAAAAGCATGGGGGTTTTTTTTTTGTAAATGTTGTAAATCTGATAGTGGAGGGAAGAGCAGATGGTGCTGAAGTACTGGCAAAGGGAAAGGTTATGGTCAAGTGATACACCCAGACTTTTGGTAGTATCAGAAAAGGTGAGAGGATAAATTCAATTGTATGAAACTTTGGGAGAGGGAGAACAGAAGAGAATTTTTATTTTAGAGGGATTTAGCATTAGGGAACAGGATTTTAACCACAAAGTAAAAGCAGAGAGACAGTAAGACAGTTCAGAAGAGAAGAGAGAGAGCAAGAGCAGTCAAAAGAGGAAACAACAGGATCAAGAGATTTTATGGAAAATTATAGAGGCCTAATGGATGTCTACTGAGAGCAGGAATACAGATAAGGAACTATAAAGGAGCAATGAAACTGATAACAAGAGAGTTTGGTATAAGCTAAGTCCCTATACATAGGGAAGCCAGCAAGGAGGACAATCTAACAATTAGCAGTATTGAAAACTGCAGAGAGATTGAGCAGTCCTAGGATAGTTGAGTGATGGAAAGAAGAAAACTGGAGATGATCCAAGAGAACAAGTGCAGCTCTTTCAAAGTGTGCTACATGAGAAATATCAATTTTCATGCATGCTGACTTTTATTATGTAAATATTTAGTGCAAAATATGGAAAATAAACTCCAAACCTTAAACAAGGAAGTGGAAACAAAGACATTTAAGACATTTTACATCAAATTCCATAGGGCAATTATGTAGATGTGTATCCCCAAGAGCCTAGAATCTAATTTAAGAACAAAATGGTCAAATATTGAGCTTGTCAGGAGCTTAAATTGTAACCTCTTTCAGGAAAAACGTATAAAAGGTCAACAAACCTGCATGAACTGATACGATTTCTCTTGATTTCAGTAAGTAAGCTTCTCCATTACAAGTCATTTTGATGCAACAGATGGACCTTTTTATTTCCAAACAGCTGCTGTCATGCAGGTATAGCAGCCACTAGTAAATGAGAGACCAACTTCATCATTTAAATTGCTTATATAGGTAACTTACCATAATTTAAGATTCAAGGGGAAATGGCCTATTTTGTGATGTTATGACATGTCTAACATTTTCACGAAAGGAGACACTCTCTCTCTCATGCACAATCAGCAAATATGTGCCATAGTCTCCCTATTCTACCTATCAGAGCAGGACCCTGTGGAACAATAGCCAACTGCCATGATTAGCAGCTGCTTCCTGAGAAGTTCATTCCCTGAAGCATGGATGACAATACTAAATTTTAAAAGAGCAATCCCCCTAAAGGAGGAATTGTGAGGCATTCAGAAAACAGGGACTATGTCAGGGTCCCAGATACAAGTACAAATAAAGCTAACTGTTCTGCAGTTTTCAATGTTAATATAGACAGTAATAATAAATAAAGAACAAACTGTGAACTGATTTGCAGGGGTAGCAGCACTGATTTTATTTGCAGTATATACAAATGTATGAAAAGAATGGCAGACTAATGGGAGGGACTGAATGTAGACATGAAATGGTATTCGTTAATCTGATTCAGGGGCGGATTGTAGGAAAATATCAGCCCGGGGGGATTTTTTCAAACCAGGCCCATGTGATTCACTGACTCACAAAAGCACACCAAACTGACCCTTGAGAGATACATTATGTGACCTGGAACACAAACGCCTTAACTGTCAGACCTGAGCCAAAAAACTCTTCAACACAAATTTCAAATTTTTCATAAATAACCAAGAAGTAGAGCACATTCTAGACTAAGCATGAGCACATTTGGTTGAGCCCCCATCCTCCCCAAGTCTGGTTACATTTCTCCTGGTTGTTAAACCAATCAGCTCTTGAATCAGTTGCTAAGTAGTGAGACAACCACACACTCTGTCTCTCTCAGACACGCACACACACACATGCAGATTTTGTGATACATATTATAGAAGAGATAGTTATACAAACACTTTATTGAGGCAGCTTTTGGGAACAGAGTTCACTTCGTCAGATGTATGCAGCATCTCAGCTCACCTCCTCAAGCCCTAAATTTTCATTCTCCCACTTTACCCATCAGTCCCCACTTACCTTTCCCCATCCTATCTCATCTCCCAGGCAGCATGCTTACTGTCCTGAACCCATCCTTCCTCCTCCAAGCCTCTTTCTCCTGCCAGTCCCCATTTTTCTCTCCCTATCTGGGGCTGTGCTCTCTCCCTCTTACACTACCCTTTAATCTCTTGAATCTCTTGCTCTACACCTTAATCCTCCTGGCTCTACATTTCCTCAGTCTCTCACCCCCCCCCCCCCCGCCCCCACCAGTCTTCGCACGTTTCCTCACTCCCCACTCAGGGCTTCTCTCCCCTTCCCCAGTTTCCAGTTTACCTTCATCCAATCCTCAAATTCCTGCTTTAATCCCCCAATTACTCTAGCCTTTTTTTTTTTGCAGATAATCTCAGTTTACCTACTTGCAGGCACACTTTATCTCACATACACATGCAAGCTCTTTTTTTCATACACACGCAGGATCTCTCCCTTTCTCTCTCTCTCTCACACACACACATACAGGCTCTTTCATATACACATAAAACAGACTCACACACTTGCAGGATCTCTCACACATATACACAATCTCTCTCTCATACACACACACAGACAGACACACACAAACATGCTTTCCAACTTCCGCTTTCTCCTGGGCCTTGTCTTCAGCTGTTATGGAGTGGCTGCGCTCTCCTCACTACAGCAGGGGAGATGGGAGGAGGCCATTGCTTTTAGCGGCCCTGCAATTGCGCTGCAGCTGCTGTCTTCTTATGGCTCTGCTATTCCTGATTGGGGAGTGGCTCTGTGCAACTGTGCAGGCCTTGGTGAGTTGGGCACCATCGCGGCCCCACTGAGCTTTTCTTTCCTGCCAAACCTTTATTCAGGCCGTAGCAGTTTGGATTCCATTGCAGCCTCACCAAGCTCTGCTTCCCCGCTGATCTTTTCTTCAGGCCGCGGTCCCGGAGAGTTCTGCTTCCCCTCCGATCCTTTCTTCGGGCTGTGGCCCCGGCGAGCTCTGCTTCCCCGCCGATCCTTTCTTCGGGCCGTGGTCCCGGCGAGCTCTGCTTCCCCGCCGATCCTTTCTTCAGGCCGCGGTCCCGGAGAGCTCTGCTTCCCCGCCGATCCTTTCTTCAGGCCGCGGTCCCGGAGAGCTCTGCTTCCCCGCCGATCCTTTCTTCGGGCTGTGGCCCCGGCGAGCTCTGCTTCTCTGCTGAATCTTCCTTCGGGCCGTGGACCCGGCGAGCTCTGCTTCTCTGCTGAATCTTCCTTCAGGCCGTGGTCCCAGCGAGCTCTGCTTCCCCGCCGATCCTTTCTTCAGGCCGCGGTCCCGGAGAGCTCTGCTTCCCCGCCGATCCTTTCTTCAGGCCGCGGTCCCGGAGAGCTCTGCTTCCCCGCCGATCCTTTCTTCAGGCCGCGGTCCCGGAGAGCTCTGCTTCCCCGCCGATCCTTTCTTCAGGCCGCGGTCCCGGAGAGCTCTGCTTCCCCGCTGATCCTTTCTTCGGGCTGTGGCCCCGGCGAGCTCTGCTTCCCCGCCGATCCTTTCTTCGGGCTGTGGCCCCGGCGAGCTCTGCTTCTCTGCTGAATCTTCCTTCGGGCCGTGGACCCGGCGAGCTCTGCTTCTCTGCTGAATCTTCCTTCGGGCCGTGGCGGTCTCTCTTCTTTACTTTGGCCGCAGGCGCTCTGAGCAGGAGCTTAAAAAAAGTCATGTGACATGAACCTCCGGCCCACCGGGGGATGCCCGATCCCCCGATAGGCCAATCCGCCCCGATCTGATTATACAGTGGAAATAGAAGAGTGTGTGTGTCGTTACATATTGATAAAGTTTGATGTTATGAGCTCTGATATACACTCATATGATTGGTTGCAGACCAGTTGAAATCCTGAGAAGAACGTGAATCGCAGCCGCTTCCAATCCAGATTTATTGATGACGTCAGATGCCAGTGAATTGGAGAATTATTCTCCAGAATTATCCCCTTAGGAAGGACGCGTGCCATCAGAAATCTGTACCAATTGGGTGCTTGAAAACAATAAGCAAGTACTGAAATATGAGATTCAAGTGCATCTGTGGAGTGAGCATATGGTAATGGTGAACAGATTGGGACATCAGTTATAAGTTAAGTCGCATAAAAATGAAGTAAATATTTTAATGATTCATGATATTTTAAATCATGAAAAACTGTTTGATAAAAAAATGAGTAACAAGGGATTAATGATTATATGATACTGGGCATGGCAACATGATTGTTGCTCTATGGGCTTTGCGATGGTTTAGCCCCTGTTATGAAATTCCCTACAATAATATTACAATTCAGTGAGTGAGTGTATATAGTAAAAAGTATTTATCAAAAAGTATGTAATAAAAGATTGAGTGGAATTATAACAATATTTGGCTTCTTATTGTGGTTTTCCACTTTGGACTGGATATATTGGCAGTTTTACAAAGTTAAACAAAACATATTTCTGTAATATTTAATGCAAAATTACTATTTGCTGATTTTAACTGATTAAAAATAATAAAAGTGAACATGGCATGTGCCAAAGTTAGGACACCCTTCCAGTTGATTCATTACTACTTTTTTTTTTTTAAGTTGTTAATAAGGCCTAAAACGTTTGACTCATTAGGTTTTCAATTTGTCAGGTCAAGACAATTCCATAGTTGAGCAAATACTCTGACCCACCTATCCTCTCAAATTGTTGTTGTTCTGCTTTCAACAACCATGAGTTCCTCTATGCAGGAGCTGTCTGAGCATTCAAACACTGAGCATTCAAACATGAAAATAATTTACTCTTCCATCTAGCAATTTCAACTGTCAGAAACACTGTTAACAAATGGAATACCCAAAGCATGCCACAAATCTGACATGTATGTTTCGTTGGCAATACAGAAGCTATCACTCAAGAAATCCCACCATGAATCCTATCTAAGGTTTTCAAAAATATAATTCATTCTATCGCACAGTCATATTTGAATCTGACTGAAGGATTTAATGCATAGGGAAGGCAATTTTTAAAACCAATTCCACATATAAAGCGGTGCTTTATCTGCAGAAATGGAGAATTTGAAAACTGCTTGCCCTAAGTATAGTGAAATTATGAGCATAGTGCTCATAATGCTCATAATTTATGTACTCATAATGTATGTAATTCTGCCCATAGTGAAAGGCATTCCCAGGGGCAAGTTTAGGGAAGAGCATTCAAGAATGGTTACACTTTTACATTTTCAATTATTCACAGAGAAGCAGGCATTGAAGTCTTAAGGATCACGAAGAATTGTGACAGAACTCATCCAAGAAAAATCCCTAAGTGGTGATAAGAAAGCAAAATGAATAGGGTTCATGGAAGCAGATAAATTAGCCAGAACAATTTTAAAAACGATAGAGAGAAAAACAGAAAGAAATTTAAAATTGTTTGAAAACAGTAAGAGGCAATTTCAGTTGAAGATTTCATGATACATTTAGCAATCAGATTTCTTTGAAGAGCAGAATAGAGATATCCACACAAAACATTTTCATATTGGTTCATTCACATTCTTTCAGCCATAATTCTGGCTCTTCTTTCAGTTTGTTTCATTCACTTACGTAGTTTGTTTTTTTTAACAAAAAATTAAATTTTTTTATTTATATTTTATTGATTTTATCATCATGTAACAATAACATTAAAAGGCAAATATACTGGAATACTACAGCGAAATATAACCAAACATACAAAAATAATAAATCAGTGTTTTACAATAACTCAAGTCCCCATTATAAAATTGGGGAGCATTTTAAAAAGAAAAAAGGAAAAATGTGAACAAGCACAGTTAGGAAATACAATTCTTAATATCAGCTAATTCTCTCAATTACCAAACTAATCCTAAATCTCCAATCGACCACCTTTGTCTAACAGCAATGTCTCTAAGTGGGAAGGTCCTGAAATACAAACTTGTTCCTCTGGTATGTAATCAGGCACTTACAAGGAAATTTTAAAAAAGAATACTGCTCCTATAGCCAGAACTCTTGTCTTAAGATGTAAAAAGTGATTCATCCTTAGCTGAGTGCTTCTAGCCACATCAGGAAAAACTTGAACTTTTTGAGCAAAGAAAATCTTTATTTTTGAAATGTTTTTGAAGCACCGGATTATCTTGTTCTAAATTAAAAGTGACCAAAGGGTGGATCTAGTTGGTATATCATCTGTAGAAGTCTCTAAGAAGGAAGTCAAATTAGGACTATCCCCTTGCAGTGCCTCCATTACATCCTCCTGCTCTTTACTCCTCCTTCTAAAACAAGGAATGTAATATTTTTATATCAACATTTCTTTATCTATAGGAATATTTAATATTTTTGTAATATATTTTTTAAACAATTTCGTAGCTAATAATAACCTAGACATTGGAAAATTTAAAAATCTTTTTTAATTCTCATACCAATTTCTAGGTTTTCAAGTTGTTTGTACATGGTGAGACTATAGTTAATAAAAAAAAGAGTCCCACTAGCTTGAACTGAGGTAATTGAGTATTTAATAAGACTGTTGATTCTAAAGCAGTCAATCGTGTACCATGCTCTTCAAGGACTGTCTTAGTTTCACCAAAATATTTACCAAAGTGGGCTATTGATTGGGACAGTGATTCCTCTATTTTGATGACTACTCTCCAAACATCGGCAAGGGTCACATTTTCAGGTTTTATTAACTCAGAACCTGGAATTTCTAACTGAGAAGAGACTGTTAATGGAGTAACTGTATTGGGGCAAAAGTGCTACTCACAGTCGGAACCACCTGAAGTTCATGACTCCATTCTGCTGTTGAGGATGAATTCAACCCCAGTTCTAGTTGGTTATCTGAAGCCTGTAAATTGGCCTCAGGAGATCAGAGATAAAGAGAGGGGGCATGGACTGGCTGAAGGGCCAGATGAAAAAGAAATATAAGGAATGGAATGTTTGGCTGGCTGACTGACTCACCCTGCGAACCAAGTGCACATCCATAGGCTCTTTCAAAGAGGACGATCCCGGGGTAGAAGTTGTAACTTTAGCCTTCCATTTTCGTCCCCTGAAACTTCTGCAGAGTGCCTTCCAAATTTGCAAGAAGGGGTGCATCTCTTAAGTGCGAGGCTTCGGCAGCACACCGGTGGCTGTGCGCCGCTACCTCGCTGATTAAATAGACTCACCAGGACTTGCTGATGACATCACAGGGTGCAGGGAGAGGTAGCGATGGTTCCTGGCCCTTCAAACACCCACTCCTCAAGCCAAACCCACCTAGGACATAGGCAGTAAGTCTCTCTGCAAGTGCTCCAACTGCACGCCGCTGTCTCAGTGATTAAAGCATGCTCACCAGGCACTGGGCTGATAACGACACAGGGTGCAGGAAGAAGTAGCAATGGTTCCTTGCCTAAAACATAGGCGGTAAGTCTCTCCGCAAGTGCTCCCCAGAAAATTTAATTGTATGTGCAAAAAAATGTATACACAAACTACCAAAATGAATGAAAACAAATGCACATACCAAATGCAGAACATCAGAATCATAATTTTTCTGCAATAGTTCAAGGCAAATTATAGTCATAAAGGAACACAATAATGAATTAATTTTTCCCTATATAGTAGACCCAGATGTGTCCATTTTTGTTACAGAGATGTAAACAAACCTAGTGATGAATACTGCAGGTTTTGAAAATGAAGCTGAGTTCTATTATTACTTGAGGAGTATATAAAAAAATTGTACATATAATACTTTCAGACTACTGGCAATTAAAGGTACAGCTGAAGCTAACAATTTCTGAGCAGAGCTACTGAATTGGGAAGATTCATACTTATTTGCAGAAATTAAAACTATATAAAGTTTGTTTAAAACCACAGCAACTTTTGCTGTGACAGAAAACAGGTTCATAAAATGGTAAAGAGCACACAAAGATTTAGCGGACATTTCATCATGAGCAGTATTCTCTGGTTTGGTAATAAATGGGTTGAGTACAGGGCTTTAATAACAGCTGGCAAATAGCTAATTAGAATAGTTTTGTTTTTTTTAACCACATCAGAATTTGGAGGGCAGCAACATGAAATTTAATGCTTGACTGAACTTCTTTGGGCAACTCCAAAATCCCTGCTTTGTGGTCTCTCACCCCTTTAATTATTCAACATTTGGCTGAGTCAGTCAGAAAGGGATAACTATATACACAAAGAAGGGCCAAGAAATGTTGTCATGCCTTCAAAAGTGTGCAAAAATAGCGAGGAAGTAAAGGAACCAGGCAGAAAACACGGTTCAACTACAGTCACCAAAATACCGGAGGGCCAGAAATCCAACTGCTGGCAAATACTAGAAGTCACCTTTGCCTCCTGCTGTTGCTAACAAGTACCAGAAGCTCAATCAGTCCTCTATATTTATTTATTTATCAAGATTTCTATACAGACATTCGGATTCATCATAAAGCCATCATAACGGTTTACAAACCTAATGGAATGCATTGAAAAGAAAAAGTGTGTATGGAAGTAAGCACATCAAGAGAGTGGTGTACAGGAGTGAACATGGGAGGAAAAGAAGTAAAAATAGTAACAGTAGATTTATTTATGTATTTATTTAAAATCTTTTCTATACCGTCGTTAAGTTAATTTACCATCACAACGATTTACATCAAGGCATATATAGTAATTGTAAAGATAGATAGCACATTATAGAGATGCCAAAATAGTGGTAACATTGTTCTTTTAATATAAAAAACTATTTGTTGATTTGTTTGTATTAGTTTGATAAGTCTTTATTGCAGTACGTTTATCAAGTTTAACACTTTAAGCTGTTTTTAGTTGTGAGCAAAAAAGGAAAAACTAAAAAAAATTATTTTTCGGTGCTGAGTACAGATCTTAATTTGATTCTCCATTCTCTTTTCAAAAAGCCTGTTTATAAGCCAGGTTATTAGGATTACCTTGAAAAGTTTGAAATTCCTCTGAGTCTTATCTCCAGTGGCATTGAGCTCCATAATATGGGCCCTGCCAAAGATAGTGCTCGCGCCCTTACTTGTGTAAGTCTGGCGGACTTAACAGATGGGATAGTCAGCAGTAAACATGTGGTTCGTTTATCACCAGAATTAGGAAACCACAACGAAATTTCCTAATTCGTTGTGGTTTCGGAGACCCCGAAACCCGAAAAGAATTTTCCCCGAATTTCATGGAAATTTCGTTTTTCGGGTTTGCACGGGGAGAGGGACACTTTTTTTTTAAAAAATTAAAAACCACCCCAAACCACCCCAAACATTTAAATAAACTATAATACAACACCCCCCCCCCGATCCCGATCCCTCCCCAAGACTTACTAAGTACATCCCTGGTGGTCCAGCGAGGTCCCCGGGTTCCATTTGCCCTCCGTGCCCATGCTAATTCAAGCCGTGCTCTTTAAAATGGTGCCGAATAGCCTCTGAACTACCATGTCACAGGGGCTACCGGCACCATTGGTCAGCCCCTGTCACATGGCCATCGGCGCCATCTTGTGCTCCTGTCATGTGACTGGAGCTGACCAATGGCGCCGAAAGCCTCTGTGACATAGTATGGGCAAAGGCTATCGGCGTCATTTTGATTACTGGCAGCCGACAACGAAATCGCTTTCGGACCCCCAGGGATTATTGGCAAGCCTTGGGGGGGTCAGGAGGTCTGTCTTGATGTCAAGAAGACTATGAATGAATATTTGCAGGATGGATGAATATGTGTCAGTCTTGTGTAACATATGTTTAATGTAATGTCTGAAGTACTTGTTGTTTGTGGTTCAGCCTACTGCAAATGACTTTTCCTTTAAATGATTAATTTACATTTATGCTAATTTAGTGAATGAAAATTAATCACTGTATAAAAAACATTCTCGATAATGGGATTACCCTCTGTTCTGAAAACTGATAATGGCTCTGCTTACAGCAGCCATTCCTTTGCTGAATTTTGTCAACAATGGAACATTAAACACGTATTTGGCATTCCCTACAACTCCACAGGACAAGCCATTGTGGAGCGAGCCAACCACACCCTAAAGAATGCCCTTGACAAACACAAATAAAAAGCAGGGATTGCCCCTGGACTTCCTCCTAAGCAGGACTGGCTGAACAAAGTATTGTTTACTTTAAATCATCTAAACATATCAAATTCAAATCAGACCACAGCCATGGATAATCATTATGGGACAAGGGTTAGTCACCCACAGCCATCCGTTTTGTATAGAATGTTACCTAACCCTGTCTGGCATGGTCCCGTTCCTTTGTTAACATGGGGACGGGGATATGCTGCTGTGCTTGCTTCCACAGGTCCACTTTGGGTTCCGAGCCACTGTGTAAAGCCTTGGAAAGATGGTATGGCATCAAGGTCTACAGAACCCGATCCCAAACTTCACCCTGAGCCTCCACAACCCTCAGAAGGACCGAGAACGAGCTCCCCGCAACAAGCAGCACCAGGTGACCTGGGGTCAAATCAAAGCGTTATCCAGCCAGTCTACACAGCTTTTGGAACAGCATTCTCTCTCCTGCCATGGCGATTTCTGAACAAGAACTATGGCGGAACAACATGTACATCGCCGATACGCAGAACTTATCGCACCTGTTGAATCGAACAGACTGTTGGATCTGCATGCACATGCCGACCCATACCCGTGGAGGACTACTGATGCACGCCGTACCATAAATGTGGAAAAAAGGATTCGCAAAATGTGGAAAAAAGGATTCGCACTCACAAAGTGGGGAGTAGCTGGCTTGTTACGGCGGTTACTACCCCAAACCAAATAAGCCTGATACTTCACTTTCAATGCATATCCAGCATAGCTCTCTGCTTCAACGGCAGGGGAGAAGAAAAACTGATACTTCACGCATAGCTCTCTGCTTCAACGGCAGGGGAGAAGAAAAACTGATACTTCACGCATATCCAGCATAGCTCTCTGCTTCAACGGCAGGGGAGAAGAAAAAAGGATTCGCACTCACAAAGCGGGGAGTAGCTGGCTTGTTACGGCGGTTACTACCCCAAACCAAATAAGCCTGATACTTCACTTTCAATGCATATCCTGCTTCAACCGCAGGGGAGAAGAAAAACTGATACTTCACACATATCCAGCATAGCTCTCTGCTTCAACGGCAGGGGAGAAGAAAAACTGATACTACACGCATATCCAGCATAGCTCCCTGCTTCAACAGCAGGGGAGAAGAAAAACAACCAATAAGGGCTGAATAACACAGTCTGGGTAAAACAAATAAACATGGGTGTAGCTTGCTTATTGCGGCGGTTACTACCCCTAACTAATCAAGCTTGATATTTCACTTGGTTGCAGCTCCATCACTGCTCTCTACATTAAAGGTGGGGGTGGAAGAGAAATAGAACCAAAGAGCTAAGAGAAACAGATAAGTATGAGAAAAAAATGTGAAGCTTGCTGGGCAGACTGGATGGGCCGTTTGGTCTTCTTCTGCCGTCATTTCTATGTTTCTATGTTTCTATTTAATCTTACAGGATGGACTACTTACCCTTGGCCGGGAGGCTCTCTCATTAACTCTCCAGTTGGTAATACCATACTACCCATCGGTAGCCGTATTCAAGAGACTGCTGCACTGTGTTGGGAATATGATCCAGGGGATGGTAAGGGGCTTCAGGTGGGGAAATATCCATATTGTAGCCGAACCATTGTATTACAAGAAATCATGAACAGATCATACTATGATGTAAAAGCATACCCAACAAATATCGCGGAATACTTGCATACCTTTACCCTCTATATGTGCAATTGGCTGATCTCAGGATGTTCAGTGGGAGAACCAAAAAGGTGTGAAAAGAGAGAACGATTCTCAGACGGGCAATTTAACCTTTGTTATTATGCAGCCCAAATGATACAACAAGTTAAACAGACACATGACTGGTCCACTAACCAGATAGGGAACGTTTGGATGTTATGCGGGCGTAGAGCATATAAGCGCATTCCCCCCAAGTGGAGAGGCAGATGCACTCTAGGCTATATTCTCCCCTCATACTACACAGTCAAAAAATTTACCTAAAGACTCCGTAACAAAAGGGAGGCAATCAAGAGTCCTATAGATAAGTATCCAGAAACTCAGATATCTAGGAGCCTGTTTCCCCCAATGGGAACAGCTATGAATTACAGAGACTTGCACATCCTAGCTAACTGGATGACTGCTCTATTTAATCAGACAGTCCTTGCTTAAAACTACTCACAACAGAAGTTTCTCAGATTAGAGAGGTAGTACTACAAAACCGCTATGCTATAGACACCATCTTGGCTGCTAAAGGCAGTGTTTGTGCATTAATTGGATCTCATTGCTGTGTGTACATATCAGATTATAAAGCAAATCTCACACATACCATAGAGCAGATGGAGACCATGGTTGCTGATGCACCACTCTCAGACAAAACACCAATTTATCCCTGGGACTGGCCATGGTCCTGGCTTCCTGATATTTCTGGTCTCAAAAAGGTGATTCCTATTATAATAATTGTAATTGTCTTACTTATTTGCCTGTGCTGCTGCATTCAGTGCATACCCAATCTCATATCCATACTGAAACCTTGCTTTCAGCCTGGATACAAAGATATTTTGTATGCTGCTTAAATTAAAACTTTCAGAAAGGAGGAGATATAGGGAATCAGCTGAGGCAGTGGCTGGCAAACCATGCTGACTCAGCGATTTCAATACATCTTCACTTCCTTATCTCTGACCTTTGCACTGAGTGCAGCAAGACTAGCACATCTTAAAGCTCTAGCTTATAATTAACCCCCACTGCCTAAGGAGAGGATACCTGGCTGCCACGTAATCAGCTGCAGGCAGAAGACAGGCACATATATGGTATAGGCTTCAGCAGCCAATGAAATGATCTGTACGCACCTCCTGAGCCAATGGTCTAATGACACGTCTGTATGCTATGGCTAAGAGAGCCAATGATGTGATGGCACATCTGTATGCTATGGATGTATGTACAATAAAAGGGGACCCATGGGAGTGTTCAGCCCTTTTTGCCATGAATCCTGCCTGATGTGACTTCATTACCGCAACAGATAGGGGGCCTGAGTTGCAAGCACATAGGCTGTCCCATACTGCATCTGGCAATAGTGAGCGACGAGCAGAGAACAATCGTGCTGCATCAGGGCCAAGAGAAAGAGGCCGAACAGGGAGAGCTAGCAGGTTTTAAGTTTACGCCGGTCACCTCCCCCTCTCCCTGACCCCATCATTCCATCACTCCTCTGGACCAATCCCGTGGCCCGGCATCAAGGTGCGCTAGGATGATGTCATTGCATGTGACGCCGGACCAACAAGGAGTGGTGTTGAAGATAAGTGCCAGCTGCGAGAAGAAGGGAGCTCTGCACTGGAGCGCCAGTTCCATGATGCCAGTGCCATCATCATCCACGCAGGGGAGGAGGGGAAGAGACTCTCTTCCCCCCCTCCCCCCGCACCTGTCAGTCTGGCTCGGTGGAGGTGTCTGCCCGGTTATTCACAGTACCCGCACATCCGTGCTGGGGGGCCACCCATATGTGAGAGGATGCATAGCAGTGGGAGAGAGTTTTAAATCCTATTGCTTACATGTAGCAAATTGCCGCTTCACATGAATTTCAGCAGCAACCAGATGGCATTTATAAGTTTTGCTTAAATACAAGCCCTGGGCGTGTACAAGGCTATTGAATCTCAACCTTGCAAGATAAAAAACACCAAAAAGAACACAGAAGGCTGCATACAACCTGCAGCAAGAATACAGAGCTGCTGAAACCAAAGGATCAAACTTTGAGCAGATTAAACCCGGGGTATCAGTATGGGCCAGCAAAATATTTCACATCTAGAAATACACTTCTTCAGGGGTGAAAATACATCCACAATGTCCATGCTTGTACATGCACAGGCTTATCACTAAGAACAAAGCTTTGCTGTTCACCAAAGCTAACAAGGACCAAACTGCACAAAAACGCAACAAAGAAAATACACTATAAAAAGGTGGAGTGGAAAGAGAACAATGTTACAAACAAGTATGCAAACAGAAGAACAAAAATTCAAAATAAATAATGACCAATAACAGCATAAAAAGTAGCCAAATCATAATGAATGTGCAGTTGATCACATTCATGTGCTTATATAAACTTGTCATGTCAATCTTTACAACCATACCTCCGTGTTAGATTCTAATTTCATAACTTGGGATTGTAACATTCCCAACTTTGAAATCTGAAATGATTCCTTCTTAAGCAGTTTGTACTTCTTGCTACATTTTCTTTAAGCTTCTCAAATTCCCCAAAACGAAAGCTAAATAAATAAATAAATAAATAAATAAATAAAAGTTAGATTGGCCCTCTGCACATTGCAAAAGTAATCTGCCATAGGATGTTTACCTCCACCACAACCACCACCACCACCACCTCTGCATATGGTAGACAGATGTTAAAAAATATGAGTTTTCAAGTTCCTTGATGTACAGCCCATACATTACACCATACTCAAGTAGTTATGTACACCACAAAAGCTAATGACAGCATATGAATATGTGGTTAACTGTACTTTAATTAGAATTTGGCTACTTTCTGTTCTATCTTTGACCATATTTATTTTGGATTTTTTTCCCTGGGTGCTCCGTTTGTAACATTTCTACCTTCCCCCTACATACAATTTCTTTACTGAGAATAACTGGCAAGTTTAGTGCTGTTACATCCTTGTTTTTAGCCTTTGTTCATAAGAACATTGTGTTTTTAAAGACAGATCAGTTCATTTTAACTACAAGCTAATCATGGTATTTTCACCCCTAAAGAAATATGCTGATGCTTAAAATACCCAGTTTAAGGGGGGTGGCTGTTTTGCAAGTCCCTGCTGGTCCTCTTGTTGCTTTCTGTATGAAAATTGGACCCTAATAAAGGTAGTCCTGTTTTACTATCACCACCTTAAGATACTCTTGGCTTTTGCTGCAGTTTGTGTGCGGCCTTTACAGTGTGTCCGGTCTTGCACCGCCCCTGCGCAGCTACGTTATTCTCTGCAGATAAACACTGAACTGCAAAAATAAACCAGTGGAATTTTATCACATATGACTAGCTGTAAGCAAATAATATGCAAAAAGTTCATGCTTTGTTTCACAAGAAATCACCATGTTAACCTCACGATTTAATACCAAAACTTTCAAGTAAGAGACACAAAAAGTGTTGAATTACCTTGATTCCTCAAGAAATAGCGGGCTGGTGACCAAAGAACGTGGGAAAATACTGGGACAGGCCTGCACTAGAGCCTTTCCACCACGGGATCTGCAGTACTGCAGCAACACTTTTTTTCTATTCTTAATTTTTTTTAAAAAAAATAGGCAAATGGCTGCGAACCTAGGCTACATCAATTTTACTCGGTCGCAGGCTACAACTTAAAACATCTTTAATGATTTTTCTGCAGCCGGGACCCAACCAACAACACTACATGCCAATGCCAATGTGCGAGAATGAATAGTGATCTAACCGGCTTACCTGTTGCCAGCTTTGGAGAAGGGCAGGATAAATAAACAATTTTACCATCTGTTACAACTTACTTAATTGCTACTAGTCTGCAAATGCACTGCATTTATGCTGTCGCTGAACACCACGGGGACACAGCTGCAATGCAAAGCAGGAACTGGCGGAGACCACAGAACCAGCTAGATCGGCCCACCAGGACATGCGTAATACCCCGATAGGCCAATCCACCCCTGCTGATAGGAGATACTAAAACTTCAAGACCATGCTGCTGAAACAATTAGAAGGGCAATTTTCAAAGTCACTTTCACGGGTAAAATGGTGTTCTACCTGTGGCGATGGGCTCTTTGAAAACTGCCTGCCCCGTGTGCAAGTAACAGCGTGGAAACATCTTTAAAAAATGGCACGGGCCATCCATTGCTCCTACCAAGTGACAGGGGCTGACCAATGGCACCGATAGCCATTGGTCAGCCCCTGTCACTAATAATTAAATAATGAAAAATGCATACAAAAAATGTAAAATGTTTACCAAACACCAATAAAATATTTCAAAGCAGCAGACATCAAATAAACATCCAATTATTTGAAATTAATAAGGATAAAAAAAAATTCTCCACTTACCATACCTGGGAACTTTTGTTTTCCAGCCACCCTTAGATTGTCCTGGATTAGTGGGGGAGGAAGAGGGTGCACAAACTTTTTCTCTCTCTTTCTTATACACACACTCTAAAACAGGTTTATTCTCTCTCACACACACACTAATACACATGTACATTCTCATGCCCAGACCTTCACACACACATGCTCATTCACTGACTTTCTCCCCCTCATAAGAACATAAGAACTTGCCATGCTGGGTCAGACCAAGGGTCCATCAAGCCCAGCATCCTGTTTCCAACAGTGGCCAATCCAGGCCACAAGAACCTGGCAAGTACCCAAACACCAAGAAGATCCCATGCTACTGATGCAATTAATAGCAGTGGCTATTCCCTAAGTAAACTTGATTAATAGCAGTTAATGGACTTCTCCAAACCTTTTTTGAACCCAGCTACATTAACTGCACTAACCACATCCTCTGGCAACAAATTCCAGAGCTTTACTGTGCATTGAGTGAAAAAGAATTGTCTCCTCATATACACAAACTCTCACACACTCAGTGGCTCTCCCCCCCCCCCCCCCCCCGACACACACTCATACAGGCACTCTCTCACATTCAGTGGCTCTTTCTCCCTTACATATACACTCAGTGGCTCTCTCCCCCACAAATACAAATACATACACATCCTCTCACTGTCAGTGACTATTTCTCCCATTCAGTGGCTCTCTCTTTCTCTCTCTCACACACACACAAGCTCTCTATTTCTCATACACACACATACTTTCAAGGTTTCCCACTCTCTATGGACCATTTTTGCAGCTGCCCCATCGAGTTTCTTCTTTTGTCACTAGGGCGGCCTCACTGAAGATGCACTGCCGGGGGTAGGGGCCACCTCACTAAAGAAGCACAGCTGGGGAGGGGGATGAGTCAGTAAAGATTTGTTGCAGAGGGGCCGCGTCAGTAAAGATTCACCGCCAGGTGGTGGGGGTCACGTCAGTAGAGATGAGCCGCAAGGGAGGGATTTCCGTGTCAGTAAAGATGCGCTAGGGAGAGGGCAGCATCGCTAAAAGATGCACCGCCGAGAGAGGGCCATGTGGCACAGGGACAGTGTCATTGAAGCTGCACTGCCACGGAATGAAACTGTGTCAACAGCTCACCTAGAATTCTTTCTTTCCTCCCACAGATGAGGGGGGAAACCCTGTGGGCAGATCACTAAAGCTGCACTGCTGGTTTTTTGCCTTAAGGCACGGGGAAGGTGGCTGCGGCAGGGGCTAATTTTTGCCGCTTCAAAATTTTGCTGCCTCACCCTACCTCATGACAGAGCTGCTCCTGGTTTCCTGAATCGCCTTTGGAGCTCCTTTTAAAATTGTAAGCCTTTTTTTTTTATTAAAGTGTCTGTGGGTATTTTTTCCCTCAGCAGTTTTCAAAGGGAAAGTGAACACACATTTTTACTTTGAAATTTGATGCAAAGACCAAAAGTAAAAAGTACCTGCAGATTTTGCAGCTATCCATACAGTATGAACAAGGCCCCCTACAGAATTTGCTAACTAAGGATGGGTAAGCTGTAGGAAGATAGGAGGAACAGCCAAATATTAAGCTGTACCCAAAGCAGAGCTCAAAGTGATGAGGCTGCAGAACAATCAAATGCAAGATTCAGAAAAACAGAAAAGATGTATTCTGAGAGTTCATTATACCAAAAGAGCAGAAGCTTAAACCAATGTTATATATTTGCAAAGGAGAAAAAAAAAACCACTACTGTGTAATGAATCCATACTTTTCAGGGCATGTGAGTGACTTGACTATACAGGAGTATAGTACAAGCAAAACCACAAAACACAAAAGAGGGTCGGTAACCCATGGGCTCCGTGCTCCCACAGTGAGGAACCCTGTGTCAAAAAGCAATTCTAAGACCCCCCTATTACAAATAGAAATCCAATGCAGAAATAAATAATGAAATGGAATAGCATGGACACGATATGGAGTCGTCTAATCTCAACGAAAAGGCACAAAGAGTGAAAGGCATAAAACTGATATCTTGCACAGGGAAAGGAAAGTGTAGATAACAATTGAGATGTATAAGCTGAAAGAATCAAACAGAACATAGAAGGGAGCAAAACCATAGAAACAGAAGTCCACAGATAAGGATCTCTTGACACACACAATCCACCAATTGGTACCTATCCTTCTGTGCAGGCACACATCTTGCTCAGTCTCCTTTTTCCCTCCCTCGTCCTGAACCCTGAAGAAACCTGAATCCAACCTAAGAAGCTTCAGGTGCAATTTAATAGACTGATGTAATAAGGTGCATTCGAGCGTGTGCATATTCTCCTCCGATTTAACAAGTTTATGTGCACAAATTAGAATGTCTCCATGCAAGCCTCGTATTTATCAAGGCATTAGCTAGAACTTCCCAATGCAGAAAGGTGCATAGGCTTATGTTTTCTCAATGCTGAAAATGTAACTGCTGATTGGAGATGGAGTAAGGTTTCTGGGGCTAAATCTGGAGCTCGTGATGCGGAGATCCTGTGCTCGGGATTCACGTGCAGAGAGCATGTTTTATGCACAAATCGTGCTCTCAGCGCATATAACATGCTTTCGGCTGGATTTTAAAACCCCGGCGCATCTAAATCCCGGGGTTTATGCGCGTTGCCGGGCCAATTTTCAAACAGGCCCGGCCACGCACGTAAACCCCGGGACGCGAGTAAGTGCCGGGGCCAGCGCCATTCCTCCCTGGCCGGCTGTCAGCGCGCACAAGTTACTTCAGGTCGGGCCCTGAAGTAACTTGCGAAACAAAAGGTAAAAAAAATTAAAAAATGGGTTTTAGAGGGTTGGGAGGAGAGAGCAAGGGGGAAGGGAGGTTAGGGTAGGGGGTAGGAAAGTTCCCTCCCAGTCCGCTCCAATTTAGCAGCCCTGATCTTATATTATATTTATCATATATTTATATTATAAATTTCACATTTAACGGTCACAACACCACAAAAGGAGAGAAAATTTAGGGGTGTGCTACCTAATGCACTTTATTCTAAACAAAAGAAGCTCTACAATTTTCTTCTGCTAAATTCTGACTTGCATTACAAAAATGAAAACATCCATTCCATGTTCTCCTGTATCTCCTGATATGAGGAACTACAAACCCACCCCTTTCCTTTTAAACACAGAGGCATATGGAGCACTTTTGATGTGCTAATTTTTTTATTTTTTTTTTAAGTTTTAGTGTCTTTCTAAGCCCTGCTGAAAATCACCTTCACTTTGTCATGGGATCAAGTGTGTCACACAAGTAGCTCCCCCCAGCAGAGCACAAACAATGATGCTGGCGGGAGATGAGAGCTCTGCAGATCAGCCAAAAGTGGAAGGAAGTTTAAAGCTAAAATTATATCAATAAGCAGCTTGCGGCACCCTTCCTCTGGTTACAAGATGAAACGAGGTCATGCCCGGTAGTGACAAGCTTTACATTCCTTCTGCAGAGATAACATACGTCTCCTGTGTGGAAAGAAAAGGCAAGACAAAGGCAGCCACAGAGAGAGGAGGAGGAGGAGAAAGTGTCAAGGAAGCTGTGGAATCTCTCTTTTTAATTATAAAGCAAATAAATACAAGTAATCCAATACGAAACAATTAGAGGCAACTTTAGCTAGACAGATTTGAGCCAACCTACACTTAAAGAGGCTAGAAATTATCATGTTTGTGCTACTTAAAGTTGAAGAGAGCACAGGAGGCTCCAGAGTATGTGTCATTTCTTTCCAAGAAAATAATACAGTAACATTAGTGTGGAAAATGAGGCCTTACCAGGCTGTAAAACACTGCGATTATCTCCTATTTAAGGTTTTCAGCCCTGGACTGGGAGGGATGAATAGAAGCATTTTTTTTAACACGTTGTGGGGGAAATGGGGGGGGGGGGGGGAGAGTTGCTGTCTCTTCTGGCAGGAAACACTTGCCTTCATTGTCCCTGTGGTTCCTTCTCTAACCTTTCTTTGATACGCGTGATCTCATTAGTTTCATGATAATATGTGTTTATGCTTTGACAGCTATGTTCCAATAGCATGGGGGGGAAACGCTTAAAGACACTTTTTACTACTATTGTATTTTCAGTTTCCTGCCTTCATCTTTATGGCTTCCTGCTTTGCCTGCTTTATCGGTGTAGCTTTTCCTGACACCATTTCTTTATGCTTGTTAATAACCATCCTTATTAACAAATCTAGTAGACAAGCAAAGCCAGTGGATTTCCACCTGATGTACTTCTGTGGAAATTCAGTGGACTTGACTTCTTTGCTGTAAAATCTGCAAGAAATTAGATTTGCAGATTTTGCTGAAAATCAGGGTTTGTTTGTTTTTTTTAAACCATCCTGCAGGTTCACGATGAATCTGCTTCGCTTTAAGCCATATTACCATACAACCCTGCATTTCCAATGCTTATGCATTTTCCCTGGCCTTTATTTCTATTGGAGTGTGATTTCATGCATTCTTTTAAGTTCTTAGGTCTTTTTCTGGATTGTATAAATATTTTGTCTGCTTTGCTTCCTTCCTTCTTCTTATTCAGATGTTCATATATTTGATTTCTTAGGCATCAATGCAAAATGTCTCACACTACCATACATACAAAAAGCACACATTTTTCCCCTAACAAGAGAAGCTAATAAATATCAAAGACATAGGTTTTTTTTTCTTTCCTTAATTCACTTCCTTCTCCTTTTCATAAGCCTCACTTTTCTCTGTTTTGATGAGAGGTACTGTCTATCTTCACAGCAGTCACCAATTTGCCCTTTTTTCTGGTCTCACTTGTGTTGAATAGCGCTCTGCAAATCATAGATCTCTTCTTCCTATCATCCTTTATCTGGCTTTCTAAGCTTTCCTAGATTTATTCTTTTTTTCCTCTTTGCTTTGTTCTTTTCAACCCCTTGCCATTAAATGCCACAATGGCTTCCTTGCTCACCATCCAATTAAAACATTCCCCTAGTGCGTATTGTCTAGTAGCAGTATAGGAATGGTAAGAAGTAGTAGGGTGGCCATCATTTGATTTTTTTTTTTCTAATTAAGCAGTAGGTATGGTTACCTATTTTGTTGGGAGATAAAACAGGCCAGCACATTGGTTTTAATTCACACGAGAATGGGAACAGAGGTTCCTTCGGAAAATGACAGGGCCTTGATCAATAAGAACCATTGCCAATCTTAAATATCAATATTTAAATATCACTGAACTTATGGCATCCATTATCATGCTCATGCAATTTCTATCCTTCCAAAGGATCAGCAGTGATATAGTATAAGGCAATTAGTTTGAACTGGGATATTTTGAAGCAATAATCAAATTTCCAGTAACAGATGATAAGGAACCAAACAGACCAAGACTAGAACTTTAAATGCATAGCAGGATACAAGGAGCAACAGCCAACCATGCTTTCAAGCGTATCAGTTTATTGCAATAATGAAGAGAAGAGAGGAAAAAAAAAAAGAAAAGACCTTAGGAAGTAATTATCAAATTGTTCACGTGGTTCAGGGGGAATTCAGTGATTGTTACATGGCCACTTCTGAAAAGGGGTCCCAGGAAACAAACGTGCTTCTGTCTCTCTTTTACTTGGATCATTAAGGACTGCTTAGACAAAAGAGGATTGAGCAGAGTTACAGAAACCTGCCCCTGAAAGTGAAGTCATTTGTAAAACAAACATAGTACTTACACCAGCAAAGCAAGGCCAGAGATGGGAGTATCGTGAGGAGATGCACAGTCACACCAAAATAAAAGACTAAGAATCTATCGAATGGCACATTAAAAACAATGCATCATCTATGTTTAGCAGCTAAGTTATACAAGGGAAATTGTCAAAAGGATTCACGCACTTACAGGTTGATTTTAAAACAAGTGCGCCCATATAAGCGCGTATCAGCAGGAGAACACGATACGCTAGAATTTTTAATCATGTCTGCACTTACGGGCGTATGTTTTAAAATGCACCAATCGCGTGTAAGTATGCTCCTAATTTTAAAAGGTTAATCGAGCACAATTAGCGCCTGTCTTCCATAGGACTATGTCAGTTTTTACATGTGTATGTAAGCAGATTTAAAAACATGCTCGTGCAAGGCACAACCCACTTTTTCCCATTAGTCCACCAGTTTGCCCAGTTAATATCAAGATCTTCCAGACCCCTCTGGTTCTTCATTCAGCACACCCCCTAGTTGACCCAGAACCCTTACCCTGTCCTCTAGGCCCTAAACTTGAGATCTACAGACTTGTTCCTCATTTGCAGCAACAGTAATATTACAGGATAACAAGCCAACGTCCACCGCATTCTCTGGTTTTAAAATACAGAGTTCTTGTGTAATTGTTGGCACCACCAGGGAAGGCCCAAGCTCCGCCCTGCCCTGCCCCTTTTCCCTCTTATTTTTGACACATGCACTGGAATATATGTGCATAATTTGCGGCTTTTTAAAGTTTGCATTGCTTCTGTGCAGCCCACATACGCACGTACATGGGCATTTTGACAAGCACCACTTAAAACTGGGTTTTTCATGTATAAATGTGCTTTTGAAAATTGCTAGAATATATGCCATTGAATTGTCAATAGGTTTTATGTGCATAAGTGCACTTATAAATGGGCTTCTAAAAATTGCTACGATAGGATTTTACATTTACACATGTATCTCCTTTGAAAATTGCCTCCAATGTGTTACATTCATTGACTTGGATTTAGTTTCAACACTTTACCACTCTTCTAATTCTTATAGAACGTCTTCTCCATTAGTCCCCTCTGACCATTATGGGGGCAACATTCAGCCACTGAGCAGCTCGATTAGTTAGCCAGATAAACCTACCTGCATATGTTTATGCGGCTAACTTTAGGAAAGGTCAGCGGCACAAACAGAATTAGCTGCATAAGTTAAATGACTGCTTAACTTGTGCGGATAACTTTACTCCTCCCCAAAATGCCTCCTGCCCACCCGAGGAATGCCCCTGACTTATGTGCCTATGCGGCTAGAATTTAGATGCATTTGTCTTTTTATATGCCAGTTTAGCCATTTTGATGGATAGCTTTTGAGTTATCCATCTAAATGGCATTTGAATATGAACCTCTATGTTAATATTTACAAATAAGAAACCTGCCTTTCCATGGAAGAACTCTCATATTCTTGGAACATCATAGTAAAAATCTCTCAGCATGCAATGTTGTTTTCATGTTCATACCCAAGAAACTATTGAAGGACTGGTTTGAGATCTCAAGTGGCAAGACACATTACATCTGGCAGCCACCAGTAGATGTATAATTAGGAAACATCCATCTTTTTTTTTTTTTTTTTTTTTTTTTAACAAGGAAGCATCTCTTCAAAAGTTAGGCCAAAAAGAATTATTTTTTTAGAACCAATATATTTAGATCTTTAGATAGATCCACTTGATATGGAAGAACAATGCTTTTCCTGCTAAATTATGCCAGCATCTATCATGAAGAACAAGACTCATTGTCATCAATCTATCAGGAATGGAATACCATTAATACAAGAGCTTGCATCCAATTCTTTGGAATGGTTGTGAACAGCAAATCGCCTCTGCTTATTTTATAAAAACTTTAGGGCCACTCTCTCTTTCAGATTTGAAAGCCAACATCCTTCACCCATAGAAGCTTTACTCTCTGCAAAGGGTCTGTCAAATTTACCACTAAGGCTTGGTAAAGACTGGAAATAAGACCTCTATTCATGAAAGGAAATGTGTCCAACTTTTCAAAAACTAAACGACTCCTTCCACACTGGGTCTTATAAGAGATTTTGGTGAATAGTCCCTTTAGTTGCAAATGTTGAAGCACTGGGGTTCTGGTTGTGTCACACTTCCAGTTAAACCGATTAAGAGACTCAAACTGCCCTGCAAAGATTATAGTAAGCTCACACCATCAAGGGAAATTACATCCCCGTAAGGGACTCAAAAGTGAGTGAACAGAAAAAATTCTACTGTAAAATGCGCAGCAAGATCGACATTTGGTAGTGAGCAGATAAATTTATTTGGATATTCAGTGGAACTTACACAGACAAGGGTTTTGCTGAATATGCCTGGCTAAAGTTACCACGATAAATTTAGGGGCAGCTATTTTTCAAAATCTGTGGGTACATTTTACTTGCTGTTTTTGCACCCATTATCAAATTAAACTACACACAGTATGAACTCTCACACAAACTTTCTCAAGGAAAAAAGCACTTGCAGAGTTTTGTACCTGCTTTTTCTGCAAATGCATTTTCTGACCAAACCTATGTACATAGGAGATAATTTTCAAAAAGATTAACACACTTAAAGCTGGGTTTTACATGTGCAAATGCACTTTAAGCACGTCTGTCCTGCCCACTGCCTGGATACCAACTCTGCTTGATCTCTGTCTGGAAAGCATGTTGCTGGTTCTTCGCCTGACCTGGATCTGGGCTGGTTTCTAACACAGCTTGTCCACTCTCTACAGGACCCTCGCCTAAGTCCTGCCAGTCTCAGAACCCAAGGGTTCAACCTGTCGGGGAAGAGGCTGGTACAGATGAAGCCTAGTCCTTGTACCAGCAGGAGCATATCTATATGCTGTCAACAAGGGCCTAGCTGGTTCATTAGCCGGGCAGTACCAATCTCACCACAGCCTAAAGGACTCAGCATGTATCGAAATGTCTCCACATTACATAACTTGAGTTCTTATAGTAGTTTCTAAGGAGATGCAGCCTTCAAAACTAGTTTGGCAGACTCTTCCGGTCTGGCCACTAGATGCCACTATCCCTATCCCTGTACTTAACACCTTTTACATAGGAGTCATCCATACCCTTCAGTCCCTCCCACCAGGAGGTTCTGGATTGGATGACTATCTGCTACTTAGCCCAGCCATGTTAATACACCATGGGTTCAGTCTGAGGAAGTAATCAGAGAGTAAAGATATATTTTTTCCACAATCAGGTGGGGCTTCCCGGCCTTCCCTAAGGAGTTTTCTTTCAGAGGGGATCCCTCATCGTGCAATCCTTGCCAGAGGGTCCTTCTTACTTTAAGTTACAGAGAGTTAGATAGATACCCTTTAGGGGCAAAAGGGCTCTCACCAGGGAACCAAAGACCTGTGAGCCTATTCTAAATCCTAAGTAGGTAAGCACCAGTGATGGATCCTGCTGCAAGAGATTTTGAAGGCTAGAAGAGTTCTATTTTTGGAAGGAGCTATGTTCATCCTGCTTCTTTGGAGAAAGCCATCCTCGCTGGCTATACTCAAAGGACAGGAGCTGAAGAAGAATGAGACCATTCACACCCTGAATGTGGCAAGCACATGTGACAGCACGAACCCCAATTTAGGAAAAAGAATCCAGTTAAGCCTTAAAGCTTATTTGGACTTTGAGTTAAGTGGGGAGGGTTTGTGGATCCCCCTTCCATACTGACAACTAGCATAAACCCTCGATTTTACTTAAGAGAAATTCATGAAGTAATAGCTAATGATAAAGCAACAGCTGAACCAAAGGAAGAAAGATCCAGGAAAGGAGACCCCATCTGGATTTCTGTACATCAAGAGACCAGTACAGGCTAGGTGTCCAATGGGAAGATAATGTCTAAAGGTAGGATTTTTGCAATGCAAAGGGGACCCTTTCCATTGGAGTTCCGCAGAGCCTCTGGGAGAGTTTGAACATTAAAAAATCACAATGGACTCCACACAGATGTCTGTAACAAAGGACACCTATGTACCCATAAAAAAATCCTGTACCAACAGTCAGATGTGCACTCAGTTTTTTGGGACAATGAACTTTATTTAATTTTATGAATTAGTAAATTATTTTACACCCAGTCTTCATCCTGTCTAATTCTTACAGCCTCTCATCTCAAGGGAAGCACAGACAGACACAGTCTAGGGAGATCAAATCACACTGGGGTTATTATTCATTGTCTGGGCCATAAGCAAGAGATTCCCCCATAAAAAAAATCCACCCCAGGGATTGAGAGTTAAGCTGGGGACAAGTCAGCTACCTGGAGCAGCCCCAAAGAAATAAATTGGATTGTATGCCCTGGGACTTAAACCAACCACAAATAGTTACACTAGGGACATGCAAGGAAACATTTTTCATTCATCTTGAGATTTTTTTTTGTGTGTTTGTTTTTTTGTTTTGTTTTGTTTTAATATTTAGTTTCATTTTGTTTCTGTTTTAATTTGTGCCAAAATGATTTTGTACACACTGAACATTTTAGTGCACAGTAAAATGTTTTAATGTGCACTAAGGGGCACTAATATCTATGTCCCTCTGAGGAAGCCCTGCTCCCTGACAGATAAAGCTGTGCTCCCACAACATTCCAAACTCCCACCACCACCCTCAGCTCCATGAACTCACTTGGCAACCTCCTTCATATCAGTGCACTGCCCTGCCACTGAGACACTAAACTGGCCACTTCAAACTATTTCTGAGTTATTAATGTAAAGGGGACCATGGATCTTTTACCAGATTCTGTCCTCTTCCAACTGGAGGACATGTTAGAGCTGGAAATTTAGCGAAGGGACTATCATTTGCTAGAGCCTTCCCCATAAGAGTGGCCTCAGTGGTAAAGTGCTGGAAGTGACCGGAAAAGAGATTTTCTGGAGAGTTAGAGAGGAACTTGGAGAAGGATGCTAAACTCTCATCTCTCTTATAATGGACTGTGGATGGTACCATACAATCTGCCTCTGTGGAGTGCATTTTGCAGTTTCTTTTGCTTTTTGTTCCTGAGTAAATCTGTCTAGTGAAGAGTATCTTCATATCAAGGGAACAAACTTCTCATTCCTGGGTTTGTATTTAATGAAAGAAAACCCATGTCAAAGTTCTGTGTAGAACTGGAACCTTTCAGCAGTGAATAAGCAGTGGTTTGGATAAGTTTGCTTGATATATAGAGAAAGGAAAGGAGCTCAGTTATCACGTTGATAGAAAGAAAGGGCCATTCAGATACCAACTGTTTGAAGAGGAAAAATGAGAAGAAACTATCCAAGAAGTCCCAAGAAGAGAGGAGAGAGATCAAGCAACTGGATGAAAGTTATAACAGGGTGCCCTGGGGAGGTTTTCAGTAACCCATCACTAGTCCAAAGGGGAACCACAATTCAAGGAGAGAAATAAGGGGATCCCAGTAGACTACATTAAGTACTCTGCAGGAGGAGGGTTTGGCAAAACCATACTTATTTCCAAAGAGTGAGCCAGCCCCCTCCCTGGCTTCCATACCTAAACATATTCCCATGATAGATACTTCTATCCTTGGTAATAACTACTTCTCTACCTTGGTGACAGCAGGGGGCAAGTTGTTATCTGTGCCTTCAGTGGTAAAGCCTATGCAAGGGAGGAGGTAATCTCTAGCTTCCCTGGCTGTACAAAGGATTTGACCTTGATCTTTGTGTTCAGGAACCCGAGTCCCTTGGAGGCAGCTCTGCAGTTCCTTGCTACAGGGAAAGAACTAGACCCAGTTTCTTGTGTTCCACAACCAACCCAGCAATCTATGCCTCGAAAGTGAGCTCTACAATGTCTGCATATACATGTAGGCCCTGGTGCCTACATGCCAGTTCCTGCACCTTCTTCAGAGAATTGGAGTAAAGGAGTAGCCTAGTGGTTAGAGCAGCTGGCTATGAACCACGGAAACCAGGGTTGTGAACTTGAGCAAATCACTTTACCCATTTCCCTGGGGATAGAAAATACCTACAGTACTTAACTGTAATCTGCTTTGAATACCCAAAAAGCAGAATATACATCAGATAAATAAAAATAAAAATAGAAGGAACTAACCTCCAAAGTAGAGAATCTTAAAGGCATATCGGAACTTGCAACTACAGGAGATCCTCTGCTGAGTACCTCTGAAGCTAAAGGTTGTGCTTCTGTTTCAGATCCTGCTACTTGGATGCTGAAAAACTCTATTCCAGGGTCTTCTGATTTGGATTCTGATTTTTTGATGCTGGTTCTTAACTCTAACTCAGAGTAAAACTATGTATACAGGGGGTGCTCTTTTGTGAATAGTTATTACTAATGACGCTACCTTTATTTTATTAGGCTTATATCTGGTTCTGTTGATTCTTCCTTGATTCTAGGGCCAGATGGAGTCTATACCCACAGAGGGCACCATACAGTTGTACTATATGAAGGAAGAGCCCCCTCCTTAACCTGCAGATTGGAAAACCTTGCAAGACTATGTAGATTTGAAGGACACTGAACAGTGCTTACACCATGGAATAATTCCAAAGGGAATACTGGACTGTGATGTGAATACTATGAGACCCTGCATCTAAGACATTTCTGCTTCTTGGATCTATCCAGAATCATTACCTTCCAGGAGGCTAGAAATTGGTTTCCCCAAAAGACTTTCTAAGGGTCTAATTTCACATATTTAATTACTGACTCTGCTAACCTTCAGAGAGTCATGGAACACACTCAATACTGTGGCTAAGTCTCATATACTACTGTCTTTCCTTTTTACTTCTTTTACCCAATTGGAGGGCTCTCCATAGTGGTGGAAGGATAACACTCCTGAACCCTCAATGTTAATTGTATAGTTCTTTCATGAGTGCCAATAAACAAGCTGGACACTCTGATGTTGTTTCAACATTACGTTTACTGAAGAAATAGCTCAAACATGAAAATATGGCACTTGGCACACGTCTTTCTCAGATAATACCCATAAATCTCTTTCCTCTTCCACACAACACACACCTCATTGGCCCCAGCACATTATTAATAATAAAATCCAAAAATGTACTCTATTTTTTACTTTATATTTATTAAGTTTCCTTAAACTGTGGCCCTCAGTTCCATTGGGAACAGTATGATGGAATGGAAGAGCAAGCCTAAGACTTTGATGGGTCAATGGAACTAAGGGCAAGAGAAAAGCTCTGAAGATTGGGTTTGGTGGAGGGAGGGGGCAGAGAGAAAGATAGGAATGATTTCATGCCAGACAAGTACATTGCAGAGACTTAAAACAGTTTTCCTACTTGCCCCCTTTCTAATTAGCAGCATTCACTTACTTCTGTGCAGGAGAAATTTCTGTCATTCCATGTGATCCATTCCTTCATAGTTGGGGAGTCCAGCATAGTAAACACCTTAGCAGTACACAAACACATCAAACACCCAATAATTTAAACTAATAAGGATAAAATTAATGCATCAGTCTCCATATCTATGACCTTTGATTTCCATTCACTCTGAAATTGTCAGGGAAAGGTGGGAGGAGGGGAGCTGCACATAACTTTGTCATCTTTCATTAACACACACACACTGTACATACTCTCTCACATGCTCTCACACACACATTCTCGTCCCTTTGGAGTGAACAAGCTGTAGCAACCTCCACCTACTCTTTCCTCTTGGGACTGATGGCCAGAAGAAAGCGGGAGCTGCTCCTGCTCCTTCTTCCCACTCACGAGGGCCCATGCAACTACTGCCTATGCTGGGCCCACATGGGTGGGGAAGAGCAAGGAGCTGCAATAGTCACAGTCCTGCCCCCAATGTACCATCCTCAAAACTGTGACACTAGCAGCTACCTACTTCTACTGGTTCTGCACTCACTCTCATTCAAATCCCCCAAAATACATTCTTCCTTCTCTGCTCTACCCCTACCCCTTTTTTCCACTTTACTCTCTCACTCATCCATTCCCCTCTTCCCTCACTCTCTTGCCCCTTTCCTTCCTCACTCACCCCCTACTCCTTTCCCCCTCTCACTCACAACATTCCTTTCCCTCTCTCATTCACATCCTTCCCTCTTAGGCAACCCCCTTCCTTCCTTCCCTCTCACTCACCTTCCATTCCCTTCTCTTTTCACTCACTCAACTTAGCTCCCCTTCCCTTCCCCTCACTGAGAAGGGAAGGGGAGCGGAGCTAAGTGAGGGGAAGGGAAAACATAAGAAATTGTCTCTCACCTTCCTTTCCCTTCGCTGTCAGTGCATCTCCTCTCCTACTCCCCATGTCCTAACTGCCCATGGGGGGAGGGGGGAATCCTGAGGGCAGTCATCTTTAGTGCCTGAAGCATGTTACCAACAGCGCGCCACTGCTGCTGCCATGGTCCCTTTCTTCTTGCTCGCCTCTCTGGTTCCTTATTCCTGCCTGCAACGGATGAAGATCCCCTGGGCACATCATTAAATGTGGGCTGTCATCAAATTTGCACCACTGCTGCTTTTTTCATCCTGCCCACAGGAGATGGGGGGGGGGCCCTCGGGCATGTTTTCAGAACTGCGCCTAAAGGCCAGGTGAAGCGGCCGCAGAGTTTTCAGGGACACTTTTTGCCACCTCAAAAGATTGCCACCTAAGGCGATCTCCTCACCCTGCCTCATGAAGGAACCACCCCTGCCACTTGTGGCCACCGGGGCCTCAATTATCTTCAGCTGCGAGTGGGATGAGCTACGGTCGTGGCCACCGGGCCTCACTCCACTTCAGCTGCGGGTGGGATGGGCAAAGCTCGTAGCCCACTGGGGCCTCCATCATCTTCAGCTGTGAGCAGGATGGGGCTCTGCTTGTGGTCTCTACGGCATCTCCAAATGCTGTGCAGTAGGGGAATTCTGCGCAGATTTCCCCCAGGAATAAAGCTGATGGTATACGTTACACCCCTTTCTAAAGTTGGTAGTGCCTGTGCACTATGGATGCTATGCCCCTGTCCGAGGCTACTAAGGGAACTTAGAGCTGTCCTGGCAGCTCCGCTGGCTGACCTTTTCAATGCTTCCTTAGAGTCTGGAGTAGTCCCGGAGGACTGGAAAAGGGAGGATGGGGTTTCTACTCAAACGTAGAAGTGAGGAGGAGGCTGGGAATTCCAGGCCAGTAGATCTTATCCTCTGTGGTGCGCAAACTAATGGAATCGCTGCTGAAACAGAGGATAGTGCAACTTTTTTTTTATACTTTATTTTTATTATATCTAATCAAAAGATTCCAAGAAACACTCTTGCAATGAAAAGTATACAAATAAGAAATGGGATCACTACATATATCATAATATAGATAAAGAAATACACCAAAGTCCACAAATCAAAGAAATAAAAAGCAAGCAAAAAAAATGGTACGGCTTGCTGAAACACCAAACCATATTTTAGTAGAAGCTAATACCCAAATGTAGCCAAGAAACATAAAACCATGGAGTATCAGAAGAAGCCTTGCCTGATTTAAAAAAAAGAGGTCAGATGACTAGGTTAAAAAAAAAAAGACATAATTAACACTGCGGTATCTAACTAAACATTTGGCTGGATCCTTTAAGTAAAAAATAGCACCAATTTGTAGTACTTTACGTTATAACAATAAGAACTGTCTACATCACGACTGAGTGGCATGAGCCACATCAGGAAAAATTATAATTTTACAATGATAAAACTCATCTCTGTGTTTGAAAAACAATTTCATAATCCAATCTTTATTAGGTTCCAAAACCAGATTAACCACTAATGTTGCAACATTAATACGACCCTCAGAGGCAGTTAAATTGCCGGCATCCAAGGATGTAGATGAAATTAAATCCCCCACAAAACCCGTAGGTTTCTCCTTTTGAGTCATGGGCAGATAAAAAACATAAGCAACAGGTGGAACGGATTCAGCCAGGACTTTTAGGATCTCAATCAAGTATTTCCTAAACATTTCTTATGGAGAAATCAAATCTATCTTAGGAAAGTTAATCAAACAAAGATTCTTTGCTTTGGAAATATTTTCAAGGTTCTCCCTCTTCCAATGAATCACAGAATTATCTTTAATTAAGGTTATAACCTTTATTTGAAGTTTTTCTGCTTTCTGCTCCACAGCATCTACTCTTTTAATACATTCTGTCAATGATTTTTCCTGAACATTAAGTCACAAATTAATATGCTTTAAATTAGTAGCAACCTGAACAATTTGAAGAGAGAAAGAACTTCTGAGGCCTTCAATAGCCAGCCGAATCTCTTCCAAGGTAAAAACTTGGGGATTAATCATTGAGAAGGAAATTTCCATTATCTCACCCAAAACATGCTGCAGTGATGCTCCTTCGTGCAAAACAACAGTCTCTTGGACTTCCGTGTGGGTAATCACCGGTGGCCTGACCGTCCCCTTGGAGCCACTCGACACCACCACATCCATGGCTTCCATCCAAGGTTCCTTGATGCGTCAGGTAGGATGTCATCATCAACTGGGGACACAAAGCTAACTCCAGTTCGAAACATCAGTGGTGTTCTTTCCTCCACACTCAAAGAAGTATCCAGGGCCGCAGGGGACAGTAGCAAATCCTAACTTAATATCTCACTACAAGGTGAACTCATGGAGGATTCAGGCTGGCCATTCTCCTGGAGAATAAAATGCTCGATCGGTCCCATAACAGGTCTGGTAAAATCTCACCTTCCCTTTTTGTTTAACCATAATGGTGTAAATTAAGCATAAAAAAAGCACGAAGAAAAAGGCTCCAAACATCGCGAGAGATCAGTGAGCTGCCGCCATCTTGCTCTGCCCCCTCACTGATGGATAATGCAATTTTTGGAATCCAATGGATTACAAGATCTGAGGCAAAATGGTTTTGCCAAAAGTAAATATTGTCAGATCAATCTAATCAATTTCTTTGATTGAGTGACCAGAGAGTTTGATCAAGGGAGAGTGCTAGACATAGTGTACCTGAATTTCAGCAAGGCCTTTGATACAGTTATGCATAGAAGATTTATAAATTGTGCGTCCTTGGTATGGATCCTAGAGTGACTGACTGGGTAAGAAATTGGCTGAGTGGGAGGCAACAAAGAGTAGTGATAAATGAAATTTTCTCTGAGGAGGGGTTTGTTACTAGTGATGTGCCTCAGGGATTGGTCCTTGGACCAGTTCTTTTCAACATTTTTGTGAACAACTTAATGGAAGGTTTGTTGGGAAAGGTTTGTCTTTTTGTCAATGATACCAAAATCTGTTACAGGGTGGACAGCCAGGAAGAAGTGAAAAACATGAGGAGGGATCTAGCAAAGCTCAAGGAATGGTCTAAGATATGGCAGCTAAGATTTAATGCTAAAAAGTTTAAAGTAATGCATTCAGGATGCAAAACCCAAGGGAAAGGTACAGATCTGGAGGTAATATTCTTCTAAGCATGAAAGAAGAGTGGGATCATCTTGAGGTAGCCAAACAGATGGATAAAGTGATGGTAAAAGCCAATTGTCTTCGTTCTAAAGCATATGGGATTAGACAAAGATCTAAACATGTATACCCTAGAAAAAAAGCATGATAGGGGAGACAGTATAGAGATATTCAAATATCTCAAAGGTTTCCATGCACAGGAGATGAGCCTTTTTCAATGGAAATGAGGTGCTAGAACAAAGGGTCATAAGATGAGGGTGAAAAGGGGGAGTAACCTTAGGAAATATTTCTTTAGAGAAAGGGTGTTGGATGCAAGCAACTGCCTCCCAGTAAAGGTAGTGGAGACAAAAACAGTATCTGAATTCAAGAAAGCATGGGATAAATACAGGGGATCTCTAAGGAAGTAATGTTCAATTAATTGGACAGATGGACAGATTGGATGGCCCATACAGTCTTTTTCTGCTGTCATGTTTCTATGTTTCTATTCTTAGTAAAGCCAAGCTTTAGTTCTACAAATGTGTGGCTTCCAATGTTCAAGGGACAGAACCAGAGCTGAGGAAAATACCGTATTTTTCGCTCCATAAGACGCACCTGACCATAAGACGCACCTAGGATTCAGAGGGGGAAAATTAAAAAAAAAAAAAAAAATTGTGCTAAACCGGCTCTGTCCCCGGGCGTTTGCGCATCTTATGGAGCAAATTAGGGGAGTGCATAACTTTTTTTTTTTCTTCCCATTTTGTTTTCGGGTCTGGGGAGGGCCATTTCGGTCCATTCCCCAGATCAGAAAACTTTTGTCTTTCTAATTCTGTGGGAAACCACCCCCACCCCCAAAAAAAACAAACAACCCATCCCAACACTTTAATTAACAATCCCCACCCTCCTGACCCCCCCAAGACCTGCCAAAAGTCCCTGGTGGTCCAGCGGGGATCCAGGAGCGATCTCCTGGACTTGGGCCATCGGCTGCCAGCAATCAAAATGGCGCCGACGGCCCTTTGCCCTTACTATGTCACTGGGGTCGACCAATGGCAGCAGTAGCCCCTGTGACATAGTAAGGGAAAAGGGCTGTCGGCTGCCAGTAAGCAAAATGGCGCCAACGGATCTTTGCCCTTACTATGTCACAGGGGCTACCCACTGCCATTGGTCAACCCCAGTGACATAGTAAGGGCAAAGGGCCGTCGGTGCCATTTTGATTGCTGGCAGCCGATGGCCCAAGTCCAGGAGATTGCTCCCGGACCGCTCCTGGACCACCAGGGACTTATGGCAGGTCTTGGGGGCTTCAGGAGGGTGGGGGGCTGTAGTAAATTAATTTGGAAGGTCTGGGGGGGGGGGTGTTTTGTTAGATTTGTAATTTTTTTTTTATATTCGCTCCATAAGACGCACAGACATTCCCCCCCCCCCACACACACACTTTTGGGGGAAAAAATGTGCGTCTTATGGAGCGAAAAATACGGTACTAGCTTTATTTCTGCAAATTTCAGAGGTGTGCAAAAGCTGACATACAGGAAAAAATCTCCCTGGGAAAGAAATGAATGTCTACTGAATTGTCCTGAACAAGAGCAGTAGAACCAACTTCTGCCTCTACATCCCAGCTTCCCTAATTACTAGAGATGTGAATAGGAACATGAATTGTGCAGCCCAATCGGGTATTTTTTTAATTGGCTGCGCCCGAGCCGATAAACAAAAAACCTACCCCGACCCTTTAAAATGGATCCATTAGCTTCCCCCGCCCTCTTTAAAGATGGCTTCCATGTGACAGAGGCCGGCCAATGGCACAGATACCCCGTCACATGGTAAGGGCAAAGGGCCATCAGAGCCATTTTTATTAGTGGCAGCCGACGGCCCAAGAGCGGGAGATCACTCCCAGGACTCCCACTGGACCACCAGGTACTTATAAAACTTTTTTTTGGGGGGGGGGGGCGTCGGGAGGGTGGGGAAGCTAAGGAATCCGTTTTAAAGGGTCGGGGTGGGTTTAGGGGTTGTTTTTGTTTGCCGTTTTTCCCGCCCTCCCCCAAAATGATAAGAGAACCCCACGAACAATTTCGTGGGGTTTTCCTATCTGTTTCGGGGAGCCCCCGATTTCTGACGACTTTGAAAATATCGTACGATATTTTCAATCGTCAGAAGCACGATTCACATCCCTACTAATTACTGATGCCATATGAGGCAAAACGTTGATAGGCCTATGGCCCTGTGATGGAGTGACCCTATTTACCTCCTTTAACCTGTGTGGGACCTGGCATTTAAACTGGTCCACCTTAAAATCTACAGAGGGAGAGAGCTCTGTAGGCGGGACCCTGCTGGGAGGGGAATAAGAAAGTGAGCCCACCTGGTATCAGGAGGCCCCTGCATCTGCAGGAGCAAATTGAAGGTAGGCAGTTATTGTTAATGTGATTTTCTGTTTATGTTAACAAACATTGAGATTGCATTAGAAAAGGCTGGAGTCAGTGTGTTTTCTGCTCCAGCCAAGAAGATTTATTCAGTCATCCTCACAGGCCCTAAACATTTTCTTTCCATACAGCAAATAGCACCAGATATTCAGCATTTGTGAAGGTCAAGAATTTTGAAGACCATTTTGAGGCCATTGTGAATATACAGGATCAGGTATTCTAACTACTCAGATTTTAGCTAAGCTGGTTAGGATTAAAGGTTAATACAGCTTTTCCATTTTAAATGCAAAAGCTATGGAGTTTTATGTCATAGGACATTTTTCAAAGATAATTAGCAAACACTTGAATGTATATTTAAATATATCAGTAGACCTCCCAGGTGCTGAACACACAGCCTTTGGACTTTGTGCCTCACTACTTGCCTACAATATACGGATATAGCAATGCACTCTCTATCATGTGTTACAGATTTGCTACTCAATTGACATCCCAGTATCCATTAATGCACTCAAGATTTAAGAAGTCATTAAATTTCTTATGAATATTAATTATGGTCAAGTCTATCACCTCATGTGGAAACATGTTTGAGAGTCTTAAAATCCTCATTATGAGGCAGTTCTTTCTTAGAAGATAAAATTTAGCCTGACTGCACATAAAGTGGAGTCTTCTAATTCATCCTCCTTTGATTTAAACATAGGTAGATCCAAATATTGCAGCTTTACTCCCCTTTTTTCAGGCAAAGGCACACGTTCCCAATGTGTGTGTGAAGAAATGTGAGGTCTTATTTATGACTGATTTACTGGCAGGTTTATCAATGCTTCACATAATTTAGCAATCTTACCCAATTACCAGTATTTTTGAACATCGGATCAGAAGTAGTGAAGAGAGGCTGTTTTATTGAGTAGCATGAAGTGTGTGTTTCTATTTCTACATATAATAGATAATGTAACCTGAAGAGACCCAGAGATCCCAGTGTCAGCTCTGTTTCATATACAATTTGGTGCAGTGCCACTACAGGGAAAAATGGCCATGCCAATGAATAGGGTCTGGATTTGGTCATAGGTAATCACAACATGCTAGACTTGTAGAAACATATTTTCCACAGAGACCTATAAAGGATTCTATGATGCAGAGTAACTTCTAAAGAGTTCAGAATTCACTTGAGAAATCCATGAAAATTCCAGTTATACATTTTTAAAAAACTGATTCAGTTTGGATTTCTCTTCTGTTGATTCTATTTGCCTTTCTATATCTGATTTTGATGAGGTCACTTCTGACTCCACTCGTTTTCTCCATATTTATATTTCCACCATGTGTTGTTCTTTCTGGTTTCAGCAACATAACATTCATAAATTGTGTTCCTCATCGTTATCTACGTTATCTACTTTTTTTTTTTTTTTTTAACTTGACTGATTCACTAGGCTTTCTGATTCCACATATCATCCACTATAAATTGCGTCAAATTCTGCTGCATGCTTACGCTACCGCAGGGATAGGTATCTCCGGGCCTGGAGTGCCACAAGCAAGTTAGATCTTCAGGATAGCCACAATGAATATGCATGAGATATATCTGAATACAATGGAGGCAGCACATGCAAACTATACCTCATGCATATTCATTGTGAATATCTTGAAAACCTGACCCATTTGTGACCAGAGCTGCCAACCCCTGCTCTATACCCTGCCTCATAATTCCCATGCACTTGCTGGGTTATTTACATTTAGATCAAGTCGTTTAATGCAGGGTTTAGAGGTTTCAAAGCCATCTATATGAGTAAAAATTGCCTTCCGCTAATGCTGCTTTAAATCCGTGTGCTGTTACACAATGCTTGTACTTGTAGCCACATTCATAAGAGGCATTCCTAGTAGCATGTGTAGGTCAGCGGAGGATAAGCAATGAGCTATCACACCTCATATCCAAAATGCCCCATCACTCATTGACTTCAGGGTCAAACTTCAAGCTTATCTTTTCTTATTTTTCCTGATGCCCCACTACTGTTTGGTTCCCTTCATGGCTGGTTTTTTGCTATTTTATATACACTTATTTTTTTTCTTATTTTACTCTGAGTTCTGCTGAATAGGGAACCATTTGTAAAAACAGAAACAAAATAAAAATAAAAACATGTACTGTAGGTGCTGCATGATGCAGCAAGCAAAGTCTGGAGGCTTTTTTTCTTGTTCACGTAGTCAAAGAAATAGAGCACAGTCTCCCACAGATAACACAATCAAACATGCATTCAAGTAGCAGTGAAGGTGGTGAATGTGCAAGAAAAATTAGGCAACTTTCACACACAGACTTGTTTATTCTGCTTATGATAGATGTCCATAGACATTTCTTATGATTTTTACAAATTAAGAGTATTCCATACTATAACAAACACAAACATCTAACTTTGACTCTTTGAAATCTAATCGAGTTTCCTAATAAAACTGCATTGATTACAGAGTGAGGGAGAGTTGCGTATTTCTGAAGGACTTGTGAATGAACAAGTCAACCAATAGCAGAGGTGCAAAGAATAAGAATAACTATTTAAAGAGGCACATACCTTCACGGATAGCTGTAAATGGAGTACCTTCTTCTTCTTGAAGTCTGATCACTTTCAATGCTACGAGTTTTCCATTGACCCTAAACAAGAAGAGAGAAATACCAGGAAGAGAAAATTACTGAAAGCTAATGTTACATGATCAATGCTAACAGCTTACTATAAATATTAACAGTTCAGCTCTTATAAAAAAAAAAAAGGGAGTTTTCCTTGCCATCTATTCCTGGTTAACTCCTATAGCAATCTATGAGTTAATAACTGAGACCAACCAGCAGTCAAAATGAAGTTGCATCAAAGCACTTCCTGTCAGCCAGAGACTCCAAGATATTAAAAGGCTCCAACAGACAGCCGTGTAGTGCTCCTGTATAGAATGCCTTGAGTGGTATCTCACCTTGTCTACCAAAAAACGCACACATGAGATTTTTGTTAAAATCAAGTACTGTCTAAATCTGGTTTTGTAATTTTCTAAAATATAAATAAGTTGCAGAATACGTTTCTTTGTACTTTGAAAGTCAGAGCTTATGAACATGATTTGAAAATTCCCTGAGATCCTGCAAGCCAGCACCACATGAAGTAGGAGAAGACAATTCTCTCTCATGCCTCCTAAGCTCTAATAACAATAAGTAGAGCATTTTCTGCCCAGGCACAGAAACGGGTAGTGGTCAATGGAAAGAGGCCTCTCGGCATCAGCATAAGGGGCAGTTAAAGGGAATTCAAGGGAGGAGGCCACGCTTTGTGGTTCCTGTCATAAGTTAAAGGTCCAAGTTATTTTCAGTGGCCATACCTCAATGGTAAAAGATGTTGCTTTGTCCCACCTTAAATCCTTGAGGTGATGGAATGTCATTCTTCCTGACTGATTCTGATTGCCTCATCAAGAAGCAAATTATGATTTTGTTTTGCACAACTTGAAATGCCAAAGAAAATTCCTTTACCATTCAGCCCCCCACCCCCCCAGGGATTGTGATGGAGACATCAGCCTGTCAGTTCAAAGCACCAATTCATACGACTAATGTTATGGTTTCTGAGAATATGTGTAAACTTGAAGAGCATGTTGTGGTTTCTTTTTATACCAGGCACCATTCTCCAAATGCCTATCTGACTGACAGAAACAGTCCAGCACATCTCCATCATCAGTCCAGTGATGCTGTGTCCCTGATGTGTTACTAGAAAGGCATCTTGTGCTTAGAATGTTTGGTTTGGCCCAGTTGTCCCTAAACATTCCCACTTCCTCCCCGTCCTACAGTAATCATTCACACACAATCTAAGCATTTTTTTCAGCAATTCACAGTCTGAACAAGCATCTCAAGGAAATATTTATTTACAGAGAGGGCGGTGGATGCATGGAACAGCCTTCCCAGTGGAGGTGGCGGAGACAAAAATGATCTGAATTCAAGAAAGCAGGGGATCTCTTGAGGGAGTGGTGGGAATTGTAAAGCTAAATTAGTTGAGAGGCTGGGCAGAATAGATAGGTCATATGGTCTTTTTCTGCTGTTTCTATGATTGATTACTGTATATCAGTCTTTATATTGTACAGGGAAGCAGTATGTACCATGGGAAGATCTAGCAGAACATGAATTGTTAGTAAGGAAAATTCCCATTCCTTTACCCTCCTCAGGAATCAGAAGCTGTGGGATGCAGTACAGCAGTGCCTCATAAGGTTAGAGTAATATCAGTTTAGAGAACTTGACTCCCAAACACCACATTAGCTGAAGCCTCTTTACCTCTTCGGTAATGTTTCATGAATGCCTCTCTCTTCCTTGCAGGCCTAACTAGTCATTTGCACATTAAAAGTAGAACTCGCTATCAGAGTGGGTCCTGAAGAACTCAAAAGAATTTTAAAGGCCTTCTTGTACAACTTCATGATACAACATCTAATCCATCTAAAGAAAGAAGTCCGAGTAACTGATGATCTGTTTTTACCAGCTCTGTGTAAGACAGATAAATGTGCAAGTTTGCTGAAAAATAAAAACCTGTCTTTTCTAAGCAATAATTAAGTGCCTTCTTGAGATTCATGGTTTCCAGTTTCAACTTTTTAGGATTCTTAGCACTAGAAAATAATGTAGGCAAAATAAATTCCTGGTTAAACTAAAATGAAGAAGCACCCTCTTGAAATATTTGGCTGGCCGCGGGACAGTCCAGTGACCAGCCACCAAACGTTACCACGCCTCGAACGCCACCATTCCTTGCTCCCGCTGGCCTGGTCCTTAGACACATGAGCATGGTATGTACCACCCCTTGAAGGCACCATGGTGGCAAAGCCAAACTGAGGCACTACCTAATGACATCTCATGCCTGGGTATTTAAACCTCCACCGCGCTCCTCTCCCCCACCTCAGCAACAGGTATCATGCCTTGTGATGCAGTTCATAGCTTTCCTTGTGCCTCTGTCTTGCTGTTCTTGAGACTTGCTGCCTCAGTGTCTCCTCCTTCTATTCCTTTGCTGCCTTGTCCATTGCCTTGTTCCAGTCTCATTCCTGTGTCCGTCCCTATCCTGTCCGTTCGACCTGTCTCCTGGTACTGACCCTCTGCTATGGACCTGGACCATTTCCTTGCCTGCCGCCTGATACTGAACTTTGCTATGGATCATGACCACTCTTTGCTCACCACCTGCCCTGACTCTTGGCCTAACCTGGTAACTTCTCTGCTCACTACCAGCAATGACCTTGGCCCATATCTAGACTCTCTTTGACTGCCCTTAGAGGGTATTTTTCTAAGTCCTGTTGGCCCATGAAATCCAAGGGCTCAAACTGCATGGAATGGGGCTGGTATAGGCGAAGCTTCTGTTCTGATCCATCAAGGGCATGTCTTCTAGCTGTCGGTATAGACCTAGTAGCTTCGCCTACTACCTGCATCAACCACACCACAGCCCAAGGGCTCACAACTGTGACACCTTTATATTAAAAGTTGGAATCAATTGTCAAATTGTAGATGTAGATTGTACCTCTCTTTGAGTGTTACTTATTAAATGAGTAACAAGTGTTTAAATAAATAACAACTCTTACCACCACCTTGCCTGCAAAAAAAAAAATGCCTAGATGGTGGCACTAATATCAAAGCATTCAATCTGCTCACTGTTCTACATAAACAAATTGCATCCAAAAATTTTACCTTAGTGGTCAAAACTAAAGAAAAGTTGAACAGGGTCAAATGGATTCTCCAGAAGAGTATTTAACACATTATTTTAAATTTTAGAAGCTCTAAAACTTTAGGCTTTTGCAAATCTGCTGCTCTGATAAATCTTGCTATGTCTGCCTAAGGCAGCAGAAGAATGTTATCAACCTTAAAAACAGAAACAGTTATATGAAACCTCCATATACTGAGTTGCGTCTAACTCTGGGCTATGAAAAAGAAAATCTAAAACCTAGCTAATGAAGACTTCGGCCCAGATATGTTGGTCTTAGCACCATAAGGCAAAATGTTTCCCAACGGCATAATATATTGCAGGGAAGTTCAAATTGGTCCTATAACCCCCCCTCCCCCCAGCCAGTCAGGTTTTCAGAATATCCCTAATTAATATACATGAGATATATTTGCATACAGAGGAGGGAGTGCATGCAAATAAATCTCATGCATATTCATTTGGAATATCTTGAGAACCCAACTGACTGGGGGGGCCTGTGGAACCAGTTTGAGCACCCCTGATATACAGTATTTTGAACTTACCTGATCAGATCCACTATAAACCTCAGGGCATTTCTCAAAATCTCCAAACCATTAATTTCAGAAACTGCAATGAAAGGCATTCCCGTTCCCCAAGGATTACAGTTATTGTGCTCAAACTGTCTGCTTGTACATTCAGGTATCTTGCAATATCATTTGCTGACACTCTGGCATTCCTAGTACTATCTTTGTTTGTTCAGATAGCATACTATCATCACATTGGTCGATTCAATTATCATATTCTTTTCATTATTCTGATCTTGAAAAACTATTTGAGGCAAAAATACTACCATCATTTCCATGACTAATATATAGGGACTTGTCTTCAGAACATAGTCCCTGAACAACCCATCCCTGATGCATTTGTGTTCTATGACTTGCACTATGTTTTGACTTTCCAGATTTGATCTGGTCTCTTTCTAGAACAATTAATCTTTGACCTCTCAGTTTAGGCTCAACAGTCCAATCCAGTCTGGATGTAGACCATAAGTGCAAGGGCTTCAAGGTTCACATATGAAATCTCTCCAATGGTGGGTACTATGAGTACCAGGTTCTGGATGCAAAGACTAGATGTGATCACTTTCAATTTGTTGAAGTGCTCCACTACCTATGGGATGGAGAACATCTTGCCCTTCAAGAACATGGCTAGTCCCAAACTAGAGAGGGGTCTAAAGAATTATTTTCACCAATTAATATTCCATCTGTGTTCTCATAACAAGGAAATTCTTTTGCTGAGAGCCTCATAACATTCACAATCCATTCTGCTGAAAATATTGTCACAGAACAGAAAATAGACTTTTGTATTAGTTAAAAACAAAATTGAAAAATGAAACGAATAGGGGCAAATTTGTTTCTTTTGTGGGGCCCCATACCAAATTGAAGGGGCCCCATGAATAAAACAAATTCTAATTGTTTCATTCATTTGAAATAGAATCATTTCTATAAACCTTTATAGTTAATGGCTTCCCTATGATTTTATGAGTCAACAGGTGCGTGTATAGTTAGAAATGATATAGTGTAGAACAGGCAGTCAGCAGAAAAGGGCAGGATGGGCCTGTTGTCAAGAAGGTGAGAGGAATGACCTATCACAGTGAAGCAATTTGCCAATCTGACCTATTGCTGCAGATTGGGTACAATGATGCTACTTTTGAAGACTGAGCATGTCAGAGATTTGCTCTGCATTGCTTCTCAAGACATTGTCTGCATGAAAGCATTTGCTCTGAGCTCTTGCTAAAGTTTTCTAAAACTGTTTTTTGCTGCAGTATATTTTATAGTCTTACTGTACCAGACAATCCACAAGAGAGGAAAAGTACTAAGGCAGCACCACGTCACAGTATCTGTGTCTCAGAACAGATGTGTATTGCTTGCAGTTCTTTTTTTCTTTTCTGGTGATTGAAGGTACACCTGGACACTGGATCCAACATGCAGCAGAACTGAAAGCTGTTCCACCGTTCCTCCTTGTTTCCTGGCCCCAACAGTGTATTAAAAACTTATGAGGTCGGCATAGCTTCTGTGCTCTCACAATGACCGAGATCAGCACAGAGGAAAACAGCTCCATGAGTTCTGAATATACTTATGGAGCCGGCTGAAAAGAAGGAGCAGTCGAAGGGGCCCCTGGCCACATCCTCCAATGCAGCAGAAGCAGAAAATGAAGAGTCTCTGGTGAAGCTATCAAAAGGATCCCGGATGAAGAAAAAGAGAGAGGCCTGGCCAATGAGTGTGAGAGTTAATCTATGTGTATGTGTGTGTGAGAGAGTGAATCTGTGTGTGAGTGAATCTACGTGTGTGTGTGAGAGAGTGAATCTATGTGTGTGTGAGGGTGAATCTATATGTGTGCGAAAGAGAGAGAGTGCCTAACTGTGTGTGTGAAAGAGGGAGCCTGCTATCATGTAAATGTGTGTCATTGTGAGAAGGAGCTGCCTACCTGCCTCCTACCATGATACTGGCTGTTAACTGGCCCTCCTGCCAGCAGGTGCCCTCAGTGGGCCATACTCAATCCTGTTGTAGCCTCCACCTTGAAAGCTGTATGGATTGAAGCAAGACGAGTCCTATAAAATCCTGCCTCATTTTTAACGCTGGGTGTTATCGAATCACCTTGGCTCTTTGTTCTGGCCAACCTTATGCTTGTTTATGCTTCCCCTTTGCATTGACTTGTGTTCATTGTGGCCTGTTAAGGCCTTCTTGTCCTATTCTATGTTATTCCTGGTTGTCTTGTTTCCCTGTGGGACCTTCCAGTGGCCCTTCTGCCAGTGTACCCCTTTGTCTGTGTATACACTGTCTTGTCCGTGTTCTGTTTGGGTCTCCCAGTGGCCTTTCTTGCCTGTGTGTACCCTACTTGTCTCCTGGTGGCCTAGCTTGTCCCGTGTCTTGTTCCTGTCTGCTACTCCAAAAATGTAAAGCAGGATTCTGCAGATACCCAAACTCTTTCTAAAAAACTAAAAATCAGGGGAAAAAAATATGAAAAACCAAATAAACAGGATTTTCTCCACCCTGGAGACAAACACTAGGAATGCAATCTATCCTTCCAATTAGTGGATAAACTCACCTCCTGAGAATCCTTGCAGGAATGAAAGGACTTAAACTAAGAACACAAAAGTACCATGCTAAGTCGGACCAAGGTCCATCGAGCCCAGCATCCTGTCTCTGACACTGGCCAGTCCGTCTCACAAGTCCCGGCAGATCCCCAATAGTTGATTTATTTCTTGTATCTCACTCCCAAGTCTACCTGGCTAATAACTGTTTATGGACTTTTCCTTCAGGAACTTTAAAATCCTTTTTTGAACCTCACTGTATTATTTGCTTTGACCAACGCCTCTGGCAAATGATTCCACAGCTTGACTGTGCGCCGAGTGGAAACATACTTTGTTTTAAATCTGCTGGTTGCTAGTCTTATGCAGTGTTCCCCCAGTCCAAGTGTTATTTGAAAGGGTAAATAACCATCCCTTATTTAGCTATTCCACTGCACTCATGATTTTACGAATCTCAAACATATCCCCCCACCCCCCCTCAGTTGCCTCTTTTCCAAACTAAAAAGTCCTAATCTGTTTATCCTTTCTCTATAAGGGAGCTTTTTCATCGTCCTATCAACTCTCTACTGCCCCTTCAACATACTGAACACTAAACTCTCTAAGATCTCTCTAGAGGTCACTATACACTTTGCTGGAATGATCCACTGAGGCACTTCCCATGGGAATTTTTTTTAGCAAATGGTTGAGACGAGTTAGTTACTCTCACCATCAATGTGCTCATTCCATGAGAGACACATTGCTTGGTAAGGAGTGCAATGGCTGCTTACAATTAACACTATAAGAAAAACAGACAAATGTAACCTTCTACCACAATTAGCCTGTGTAAGGGGTGCTGAAATCCTTCCTTTGGGAGTTATGAGAGGCGCACGAGAAGTGAGACTGTGCAAGACAAGACAGAAAATCAGAAGCAGGTTGACACAGAGGGTATGGGGATTATATAGTGCTGCTATGGTGAAACAGTTCTTGTTGAAACAATTCTGGGCTGTATTTGCTATTTTGTGAGTGATTAGTGAAAAGCATTTCTTTTTTTTTTTTTTTACCAGTCTCTCTCTCTCTCTCTCTTATGTGTTGTTTATCCCTGGGGGAGCCAGTGTGATTAAGGCTGATAATATAACAAAGAATGCAGAGAGCTGCAGAGTGGAATAATAACCACGGAGACAATGCTTTCTGAGGAACACACTACTAGATATACAGGCTATCACAGTGAGGTGCATCTTGGGATACCATCCTGGCATCAGCAGCGAGAAGATGGCAAGGTGTCTGCATGCATGCCAATCTACTTGAATGAAAACATGACAGAGGGTTTATCGGCTGAGAGCACTGCTCTCACCTGAAGGTCACATTTGCATCCTCAAAACCTGAGTTTATACTGCAAAATATCTTTACAGTATTTAACCTTTTAGTAGAAAATTAGGATCTTACTTGCTTTTCCCTTTGTACACGGTGGCATATGATCCCTCCCCTAGCTTTTCCAGTTTTTCATACGAATCAGCTTTTCCAAATTTTGGACTTGTGGGCTAAAGAAACAAAAAAGAAAATAAAAAAAAGAATGTAAGTATTAATATAAATGATATAGTTAACTTATTTGCTTTGCAGATAAAGACAAAAGCATAGATAAAGAATATGATATACATTGTATTTCATGATCTCACAAATGCAGTAATGTTTACAAGCCAGACATGTATCATTGAGCAGCCCTACTGGTACACTTAAAGCGGTTGTCTATCTCCACTATATTTCTGTGTCAGCAAAACCATTAAAAGGATTTTGTTCTTAGTCAAAAAAAAGGAAGGGATAGGGAGATAGAATTTTCAAACCACCGCATGTGCTTTCCAGCCTGTACCTTGCACCTACTTCAATGCAAGCACAATGTATGCAGAGCTTGCAGTCCCATGGGGAGGTTTAATATTGTCCTCGTCACAGGCTTTTTGTTTATATCACGGAACATTCATAGAAACACAGAATATTACAACAGATGGGACTGTAAAGCTAAATGGAAGATATGGATGAGCAGGCTGGATGGGTCTAACCTAAGTATCACATTCTCAAATATCAATTTCTGCCTACTTACTGAATTCATATTTAATTGGATCAGGATGCCAATTATACTCAGATCGGCTTCAAGACCAAATAGGTCAACATTCAAGCTGGAGCAGTGTGATCCAACAGATCCCGTGAGGTCTACTTGTTTTAGAATTCCTTCTGCCTCCCTTTTACACACTGGTTCATTCCCTCAACTGTCTACTTGCTCTCTAGAGCCACAGGTTTACATTAGAAACCTAGGCGATATAGGCAGAAAAGGTCTACTTGGTACAATCAGTGTGCCCATTTTTGCCTGCATACTACATGGGCACAAGCAGGGCAATCGTTAGAAAAAATATTGGTACCATGGGAGAGTGTCAACTCCTTAAACCCGCCTACCTGTACTGACCTCACTGGCAGGGACAGGATCTGTTGAGACCTCTGATCCTACAATTAAAGGCAACTCCTCTAGTAAGGGGCAATCTGGGGTTTCCCTTACACTTACATGAGGAGTCAGCAGCATGCATGCTCACCACATGACCTGTTCTGGTATTAATTATGGGCCTGATTTTCAAAGTCATTTAAGCGCACAAACCTCAGTTTTATGCCCATAAACACCTGTAAAAGCATGCACATAACTCGTTTACACCTGGACCTTTACGCAATCTGCAGGGGCGCATTCTGGAAGAAGCAGGGTTGGAGCACATATGTCTTGATTTTGTAAAAGTCTGGGAATAAGTTACCCCTCTTAAGCTGCGACCTCTGAAGAGGAGGTGAATCGCCACATGAGTTAATCTATGCATACACTGGATCAATTACCCAAACATTTTCAAAATATAATTATGCATGGACATTCACTTTCAAAATGCTGGGCTAAAACAGTCTGAAGCTCCAACTCCCAGTTATAAAATGACCCTTATATGATTACATGGATAAGCCATGAGAGTTGGCAGTTATGCCATTCGTAAAACGAAGGGGCTAATTTTATTTAGGCTGCACAACTTAATGTGTATATTATGTAGTGAAGTTTTCAGGCGAAGCTACCCATATAATTTCTTTTTGAAAATGAGCTAATGTAGAGAAGGCATATACAAAGGGCATACATATTGTCCCTATTTGTGCAGGCAGACAAAGGGAGGTAAAATAAAACGTGTACCTTGGAAAATCTATGTATGCACCTTTTCCTTTTTTTCCCTTAAAGTCTAGATAAACATACAAGTGCTATGAAAGCTCCATTTTTTTTTAATTAGGCACAGAAGGGCAATTTTCAACCAGGTCGATTTACCCAGGCAAATCACTATTTATTCTGGTAAACTGCTTTGAAAATAGCCCTCTTCAGTGGATAATTTTGTAATGGCCAGCCTAAGAAAGATGGCAAAACCTTGCATATGTTCGATACATTTACAAAGCAAACTTACAAGCATATATTCCACCGAAACTATCCACACACAATTACATCTCCAAAAAGGTATGCAGCAATTTTGGGGGAAATTTTACATACATACTTTTGAAAATCCAAACTATACACATTAAGTACAAACCCCACCCCAACTCCAGCCATGAAACACCTCCGGCTTAGTCCTGGTAAACTTCGTGTTAAGTAATTGTCAGGAGGGCAATTTTATAACAAGTCATTTCTGTAAGTTATTTGCTGAGTTGCTTTGGAAAATTACCCTTCCTTCTGAGTGCCTGAGACCATGTTTGAATAACAGGCCTTATTAGTCCCAAAACCTTGCATCTTTAAATACTGATCAACCTCACAAAATTATCAACCAAACCGTTTATTTGGTTTCCTTTTAACTACTTGTAAAATTTACAACTTTTGACAACTGTTATTTTTGTTTAATGGATGGAGCTAATCTTACCCTCACAGACACTGCTACAACACAAAAAGCTCCATTTTCTAGAGTTCCATTCTTTTAACATCTTTGGCAAAACTCTTTGGAAGGGGTCCTCAAGTGATTCATCTACAATCTTACACCGTACAGTCTTATGAAAACATTCAATACACAAGAAAAATCTATGGAGCCTAATGACACTTTCTTGACTCAACATGGCTATATTAACTGAATACTTTTGCATTCAGATGATTTTATTGAATTCATGAGTTAGTTTTATATGCAGTTTCTATATTCTGACCATAACATTAACTCATCTGGGAGGATACTACTACCACAGACTTTAAAACAAGCACGTGGGCGCTCATACAAGAGCATATATGTATGCGAGTGAACTTACGCATCTATTGGGCTCCTAATTTTAAGTCATTACTTGAGCAAACATACTTTGCGTATCTTCCTTAGGACTTTATCGGCTTTAACATGCTCAGGTAAGCAGATTTCAAAACATGCTCACACAAAGGACATTCCCAGTTTTTCCAATTATTCCACTAGATAATCTCAAGGTCATCCAGACCATCTAATTTTTCATTCTTCACTCCCCTCAGTTGACCCAGACCCTTCACATCCCATGCGTTAGGCCTAAAAATGCGATTTCTGCAGACTTAACACCTCATCAGGAGCAGCAGTAAATATATGTGGCTAACAAGCCACTGCGTGCTTTGCTGTCAGATTTAAAATACGGGTTTACAAAAGTAACTGTTGAGCCCGCCCTAGCTCCACCTCAATTTTTTTTTTTTTTTACTCGCGCACACATATACACACGTGGAATTTCTGGCTTTTAAAATACTTGTGTATATCAGCCTTTTGGTGCAAGCTCCACTTTTAAAATTGACCCCATATCGTACAACATACTTTATCTAATGATACAAGAGAAAAATACAGTGGAATACATAAACCACTTGTCCCCAGATTTCCTGACATTTTCTAAGTCTATTGTTTTTTTAGCTGCAACAGTTTCATATTACAAACATTCTATAGTCTAGCAGGTTTAATTAATAATCTCTAGAAAGGAACTATCCTTCCAGCTGTCAATGATGAGTTTTAAGATTAAGGATAGTAAAATATCTATTAATTTCTTATTACTGGCAGACATAGCTTCCATAATCGTGACAGATTTTCAATTAATAATGTGAAATGAAAGCTCACACAGGATGCTCAGTGTATCATTAATCCTTTCCATACTCCCATCCAAATTTTCTTATATTTTTACAGAAATGTAACATATGTGAAAATGACCCCATATATGTATGGCAAAATCAATATTTCTGATCACTGAGTTTGGAGATTTTTTTACCACCATCCAGACTGCCCTATTAGCAATAAAATACAGCATTTAACTGTGGGGTACGAACACTGAAACCTGCAATGATTTACTCCAAATCTAGCCCATTCTGTCGATCCCATATAGAGACCTTCAAGTCCTTTCTCCACACTTGTTCTACTCTTTGGCAATGCCAGATATGTGCATTGTACCACAACTGACAGAACCCCAAGGTCTCTTTGGAGGATGCCAGAACCTTATCAAAAGTTTTGAAAATATCTGTTATCTCTTGAAATGAAGAGACCAATTTATCCTAATACATACCGCCCCATTTGGAGCCATTTAATCTTTGAGAACTAGCTAAGTTTAATTTTGTCCTTAGCTCTTAGTAGGCTATAAATAGGGATGTGAATCGTTTTTGTAATAAATTGAAATACCGTATGATATTTCTTAATTCGTTATATATCTATTAAAAACTAGAAATGAACATTTTTCCCCGAATTTGTGAAAATTGTTTTTCGGGTTACTGCGCGCTAACTTTTTGCTATTTTGTTGTTAGTGCGCGCTAACTTCTGTTAGCGCACACTAAGCCGAAAACAGATTTTTCACGGAAAAAAAATGTCGATCCGCGGGAAAACGAGATTTTCCCGCCGTCAGACAAACCCGAAAGCAGGAACGATCGGCCACCCGATTCACATCCCTGGCTATAAATTCTTTACCTCTTAACACCTCAACCAATATCCATGTGACCTTCTCCCAAGCCAATGACGCAGCAAATTTTCAAACTGCCCCACCTTGCTGCAAACTCCAGGGGCTCCTTTTTGCCTGCGGTCACTGCATCGATTTTCAAAGGAAAAAGGCATTCGTTCATTTTCTTTGAAAACTGCCCCAGGGAAAAAGTACCCACCGAGATTTTCACCTATGCATGTGGTTTTCTTCCCCAGCCTAACTCAGCCCCAGGAACAACTCCACTACACCATGGGTAAAAGTCCTCAGGTTAAGCAACTATGCACCCTTTTAGAGGTGGGCAGATTTCCGATAGCCAATTTATGCAGATAAAATATTTTATATCCAGGGAAACGCCTGTGAAAACTGCCTTTTTAATGCAAGAATTGGTCATTTGAAACATGAGGTTGAACCATAAAAGCATTTACAGTGTCTGTCCATTTATTTTCAATTTTAAATTGAAAAGCACAGGTTGATATTAATACTCAATTTTCCAAGGAACATCCTTGGACTATGAGATGAGGAGGAGGTAAGGCTAGTTCTCTTTCCACTTCCAACCACTGAGGATTATTCTCTCCAATTTTATAGCCAAACTCCACCTCCTTCAAGATATATGCTTGGTGACAGAGAAGAAAGTTTGGGAACTTGATCCCGTCTTTCCGTTTGCTCATTTTAGGTTTCTAGAAGACTATGTGTGTAGATTTCTATTTCCAGAGGAACTCAGAAAGCATGCAGTTCGTTTTCTTATAAAATGGACCTGGAAAAAGTATGGGCAACACATTTAATATTTAATTTGTCTGTGGCCCTTCCCTACCATGTTAAGTGTAAAGGCGAATAACTTATAGTTACTTCTAGCAGGAAACCTTCAATTTTTCCATTTTAATCATATCTCATAATGATTACTATTTCCATTAAAACTAGCCTTCTGTACAATGACTACAACAGGGCAGAGCTTTCAATTTGAATGAATTGATAATGTAACCTGACAAATCTGAAAACAAATACATTGTGTTTACCAGTTTAGGAATGGAAACATCTAATTCAGTTAAATTAATATCACATTTGCTGCCCAGAGAGATAGTTTACATTCACCCTCAATAACACTAAACCCATGAATTTCTTTAGTTTGCTTTATGTTAAGTGTTATATCAGGGGTAGGCAAATCCGCTTCTTAAGTGCTGCAAACAGTTCTGGTTTTCAGGATATCAGCAATGCATATGCATGAGACATATTTGAATGCAGTGCCTCCACTGTGTGAAAATCTCTCTTATGCATATTCATTGTGGATATCCTGAAAACCAGACATGTCTGTGGCAGTCAAAACACAAGAGTTGCTTACTTCAGAGTTACATTAAAATCATATTAAAGTAAATGTTAAAGTCATGTTAAATGTGAAAATTTCTAGTGCTAAATTAAACAAAAGTAGAAAAAAGGGATATCCCTGTCTAACAGCTCTATCTAGAACAAAAAAATACATGAGAGAATATTATTCACTATAACTGTACTCTAGGGGCCCCATACAGTGCATGTATCATTTGCTGAAAGGATTTTCCAAAACCAAACCAATTTAAAACGGAAATAAATACTCCCACTCAGCTCATCAAACGCTTTTTCAGCATTTAATGAAATTGCTAAAACTGGAATCTCCAACCCTTTAGCTTTGTGAGGGATATTTGAAAACAGCCTTGTATTATCTGTGTGCAAAGACCCTTTTAAAAAGCTGACTAATCAGTAAGAATTAATTCCCTCAGGGATTTGCTTATTTTGGCCAATATCTTAGCATAAATGTTACCGTTCACATTAATTAATGAGAAAGGTAGGTAATTCTAAGTAAGCAGCGGGTCTCTAACTGGCTTCTCCAATAATTTATCCGTGTCTGTCTAGGTTTGCAGGGAACCTAGGAGGCTCACTACCAACAGTAGCTAATTAGATCAAGCTGGGTCTGCTTGGCAGGTAGTAAGTTCTTTAAGAGCTAATTCCTAGCAGAAGTACAGGACCAAGAAGCCTGGATAATGAAAACAATTAAACAGTAATTCAAAAATACCCTCCAGGACTTTAGGTTCCCAGAAAAATGGAGGAGAGTCCCGAATTGGATCTCCCTATGTGGTCACTCAAAAACTACAAGAGGCATGGAAGCCAAAACACAGCCACCATTTGCAGCCGTGCCTCTGAGGATTAGGATAAGTGAATTCACCTTCTCTTCCGGTTTTGCCAAGCATTGATTTGTGTCTCCCAACTGTTTCCCATGGACAGACACAGGAGTACACTGGCCAGAGTTCGATGTGACAAGTGCTGGGGGATATGATCTCGAAGCTGCAGTGGCCAGTACGCTAGCAAGGTGAGTCAGAGAAGCTCCATACTGGAACAGAGGCGGGGCACCTTCTGCCTGCAATGGCCAACTTTCCCTCAGGTTGAGCCCTCGGGTGCTGGTGGCCTGCAGGGCTTAGGCAGTAGAGCCCGAATCAGTGGTGTACAGTGACATTTATAGTTGGGGATTCAGTCTCACTCCCCCCCACCCCCTCGAGTCACCAGCAGTCTTGCTCATTTCAATTAGGGCTCCCCTCCCACACCCCTTCACTCAACCTCCTCTCTCCAAAACACAGAAGATATTTGGATTCCATATGGCATTAGGCCCATTTTAACATGGATTGGGTGTCAGCTTAGCCCTCAGAAATACATGAACAAACAATTGTAATATATTAAACCTCCCATACCAAAACAGCACTCACGCAACAAGAACCTTATCTATGAAAAGGCAGGACTGCAAATATTACACTAGGCCCTAAACACCAATACACCTCCTATTAGGAAAACAGAACATGCCAGACAGCCTAAAAATATCTGTAAAATAATATTGTACAAAAGTGTTGCAGGTTGGCTGTAGTAAAGGTATCATGAACACCACCTCCAGAGTGGTGCGGGACAGCAAGGCTGGAACTCAGTGTGAGCGGTCCATTGAGGCTGGAACAAGGAGCAAGGTGCAGGCTGGGTTGGAGCTCTGGAGCAGATAAGCATAGAGCAGGAACAGCTGGAACACACTGGTGCTGCATGGAGGTAAGTGTGAACTCAGGAACAGACTTTGAACACAGGACTCAGACAGGACAGAACTGGACAGGACAAACAGAACATAAAACAGAGCCAGAAGGCTACAATACAGGAAAGCCCCAATGGACTAGGCAGAGAGAGGCCTAGTGACAGGGAAGAGACCTAGGACGTCTCAGGCTAGGACAGGAAATAGAGAGACCTAGGGAGGGTCTCAGGCTAGGGGCTAGGAAACAGAGTGGCCTACAAACAGAAGAGAACTGGGAGTCTCGGGATAGGCTTCACAGGACAGAAGGCAGGGGGGGGGGGGGCAGAGGACACAAGAAAGGCAAGGGAATCAGGAACAGAAGGCCCAAAGGCCAAGGAACAGGAAACAAGAGTCAGAAGGCCCGGACACCACAAGACAAACACTGGAAATGCTAGGAAAAGCTGCAAGGCACGGGTGGCTAGAGAAGGAAGCTCCCTCTGTCTTTCTCATACACACACGAATGCTCACACAGTGCAACCCTCCCTCCCTTCTTCCCCAGCCAGCTTTCATACACATGCTCCCAAGCTCCTTTCCTCACCCAGTCCCCAGCAGTCTTGTTCCCAAGCTTCCTCTCTCCACCTAGGCCCACAGCCCCCAGCAGTAAGATGCCCAGCCCCATCCAGAACTCCCAGGACCCAGCATTCATGTTCTCCAGTCCCTTCTCCCTACCCAGATCCCAGCACGCATGCTTCCCAGTCCCTTCTCCTCACCCAGGCCCCCAGTCCCCAGCAGTCTTGCTCTGCAGCCTCTCCCCACCCCCAGTCATGCTCCCCAGTCCTCTCCCTATCCAGACCCCCCAGCAGTCATGTCCCCAACATTCTTGCTTCCCTCCTCTCAGACCTCCCATCCTCCAGTCGTCTTGTTCTCCAGCCCTCTTTCCTCTCTTATACTCTCTCTCACTGTCACTCATAGCTTAATTTGCACACTGGCACCGAGATCCTAGAAGCAGCAGCTGCATGGCGCATTTACTTATCCCTCCAAGTCTGAAAAGGTCCTATCCCACACTGCCTGCCAGCCTGTTTTCAAATGGGGGTAGAAGGTGGGACCTTCTTCCAGCCAAAGCAAGGTCCTATCTTCTACTTCATGCTGTGCTGCTGCTTCAATCAGTGCCTGAGCTGCCACTTGCCTTGCAACTAGTTCCCACCCATGCTCTGCAGACCATGAACTTTCTTTTTTATTGGCTCCCTCTGAAGTGCAGGCTGCTGTTTCTATTGGCCACACAGACATGCAACTGAAAAAAAAAATGTGTAAAAAAAAAAAAAAAAAAAAAAAAAAAAAAGAGGTCCGGGGCTGGGGATTCACTGAATCCCTTGAAAGCCCTGACTGCATGTCACTGGCCCTGAACCAAGAATGCAGAATCAGCAGATATGGAGAATTGCGGGATATGCTGGAGTCAATGCAGTGAGACAAATTTGGAAGCAGGACTCCAACAAAAGGGCTGGAGAACGAGAACCAAGCTCTGGAAACCTGCTGACTGGAAACCTGGAAATTATATATATTCAGAGAGGATTAAAGATGGCTACCAGCAGGAAGTGTCAGCCAAGGAGCTAGGAGAACTGACCAGCTAGTACTTAAAGCCCACAGAGACCACTGTTGGCAGGAGATGAGAAGTGCTATCGGGACCACAGAGAGAGAGAGAGAGACACACACACACACTGTGAGGAGAAGTTGCAGAGAGACTGCTGGGGAAGGATGAGACTGCCTCACCCTGTCCCCAGAAGTTAAGAACAGAAGAACATAAAAAATTGCTATGCTGGGTCAGACCAAGGGTCCATCAAGCCCAGCATCCTGTTTCCAACAGAGGCCAAACCAAGCCACAAGAACCTGGCAATTACCCAAACACTAAGAAAATCCCATGCTACTGATGCAATTAATAGCAGTGGCTATTCCCTAAGTAAACTTGATTAATAGCCGTTAATGGACTTCTCCTTCAAGAACTTTTCCAAACCTTTTTTGAACCCAGCTACACTAACTGGACTAACCACATCCTCTGGCAACAAATTCCAGAGCTTTATTGTGCATTGAGTGAAAAAGAATTTTCTCCGATTAGTCTTAAATGTGCTACTTGCTAACTTCTCAACCCCCTTTGTCCTCAATAGTCTTTCAACTCTTTCCCCACCCTCATCCCCAGCAGTCCTTCTCTCAACCCTCTTTCCTCTGTTCCTAGCAGTCTCTCTCTCATTCCCCACACCCACTCTGTCCACAGTAGTCTCTCAGTCTCTCCCTCAACCATCCATTGCCCCACTCTGACAGTCTCACTCTCTCAAGCACCCTCCCTTCCCACTTCTCTCTTAACTGAACATGCCGCTGAGTCTTCCCAGAGATGTTGCTAGCCCGGAGCTCAGGCCCATAGGCCCTTGCCAAAATTTTTATAACAGAACCAATCAGTATCTCCTCCTCTTCTCTACTCCTCTTACCCCCACCCCCAGAAAATAAAAAAAAAATATTTGTGTGATTAAATTATTATGGTGTCCTATAACCATTTTTTTTTTATGGCAGATAATAAAAAACACCTCTGAACTATAATTCTAGAACATCAGAGTACAATAAGAAGAACTTATAACAGGATGGTCAACAATTTTCTGAATTTTATGATAGAAATACAGATCTTCTCTATATCATAGAAATTAAAGGGGTAAAGAATACAGCAAGAGGAAACAAGAAAGGCAAAGAAAATGGTTCTTAATAATTAAACTGGTGAGAAAAGCTCCAAAATTTTTTCTTGAAGTAGAAAATACAGACGTTTAAAAAAAGAAGACATTAAAATGTACTGTGAGATTAAAGATATTATCGTTTGATATAAATGGATTAACTATAATTAAAGGAATGTATTTAAGTCTTTTGCTGGAATCTTTATAGCAATTTAAGAATTTTATGATTAACACTTGCAATTTGTAATTGAGTGTTTAATTGACTTTGCCACTACATATTTAACAATATTAAAGGAATACAATGTTTTAACTCCAGTTAATTTAAAATATTTATCGCATTAATAAAAGCACATTTTCTCTTGTGGTAGTTTGTACTAATATATGACGACTTTAGAGCTGGTTTAGAATTGTATATACAACTTTCCTATGAGGAAAGACTAAAGCGGTTAGGACTTTTCAGCTTGGAGAAGAGACGACTGAGGGGGGATATGATAGAGATGTTTAAAATCATGAGAGGTCTAGAACGGGTAGATGTGAATCGGTTATTTACTCTTTCGGATAGTAGAAAGACTAGGGGGCACTCCATGAAGTTAGCATGGGGACACATTTAAAACTAATCGGAGAAAGTTCTTTTTTACTCAACGCACAATTAAACTCTGGAATTTGTTGCCAGAGAATGTGGTTAGTGCAGTTAGTACAGCTGTGTTTAAAAAAGGATTGGATAAGTTCTTGGAGGAGAAGTCCATTACCTGCTATTAACTCCACTTAGAGAATAGCCACTGCCATTAGCAATGGTTACATGGAATAGACTTAGTTTTTGGGTACTTGCCAGGTTCTTATGGCCTGGATTGGCCACTGTTGGAAACAGGATGCTGGGCTTGATGGACCCTTGGTCTGACCCAGTATGGCATTTTCTTATGTTCTTATAAAATCTCTTTGGTCAGTCTTTTGCCACATCCCCCTTGAGGAAGTGATACCACAAAAATATTAACTTGGTTGTGGTAAACACTGTATCAAGCTTTACCATCCAATAAATGCAAAAATAAAGCTATCAACTGTCTGTAGGATCAGCCTTAGATGTGTTTGCATAGTAAATAAAGAACTATGAAGGTTAAGCTGTTAGGCAAGGCAGTAGTGTACAAGAATTGTACTATTCATACACAGATCATTGTATTATTCATGTTGGAGAATGTACAACATGTGGGCAACCCTCAAAAGGCATCTCCTTGTCCAGCAAGTCAATTGCCTTCAGCAATTCTGGTACAGACCACATAAAGCTCAGTGAGGGAAGGTAGTAGCATTGCTGAAAAAATTTTTTTTTATTTTATCTGATTTTTATATTCCGTTTTTCAGGCACTTCAAAGCAGATTACATTCAGGTACTGAGGGTATTTCCCTATCCCCAGAAGACTTACAATCTAAAATGTGAATTTTAAAAGCCCGGTGCGAGCCAAAATCGGGAGATGTGCGCAAAAATTTTAAAGGCCACCCAAATGCATGTGAATCTCCTGCTGCATGCACATTTCACTTGATTTCAAAAAGGGGCGGGGTCTGTGCGGCTTCTAGGCAGGGCATGGGTGTTTTGGGGTGTGGCCAAGAGATATGAGTATAATACTTATATGCCCCAGCATGTACTCAGATCTACTGCCATGCAAGTTTACTTCTGTATGGAGGTGTGTGAAAAAAAGAGAAAACCAGCCATTTTGGAGGGGTTTAAAGGGTCTGGGATAACTACGTAGTGCAGGCTATTAAACCAGGAGGTTTGGAGGACCTAGCTCAACACTGGGAGAACTGGTGGATAAACTAGTGAAATTCGTCATGGTATGGATGCATGCTGGTTTTAAAACAACCTGACCTACACGGTAGAAACGGGATTTAGAAGCCTGGGTGCATGCATTTTTAAAATTAGGCATATATATCCATACGCTCAGGCTATTTTACTTGCATGCACATATATATGTGCATGCAAGTTAGAAAGTCACCGCGTCCCTGGGTGTTTGCTGATGCACATGATTCAAAGCAGCGCATAGGCGCAAATTGGAAGTTACCATCCCTGTTTGTACCCAAGGCAACGGAGAGCAAAATGACTCACCCAAGGTTTGGTGCTTCCTGTTCTGTGGAAGTTGCATGCAGAGTGGAAAATGGTAAGCAGTGCTCTCTAAGATAATCTACAGTCTCTCTATCTTGGGCACATTAAAAACATGCATGCCATGCTGAGGGGAGGGAAAGAGAACTGTCATGTGGACCCAGCAAATTAAAGTGGAAAGTCATGTTTGTTCAATTTGTTTTTATTTTGCAATAAACAAATACAAAGGTGATAGTGTGTGTTTTCTTACACACCCCACAGCCAGTAAGTAAAGGTATCCAACAATATAATAACTGACCACTTCCAATCCCATACCTTTCCCACCCCGCTCCCTCCCATCTCCAATATCAAACGATGTCATGAGAGACACAGATGACAGAATAATATCCAGTCACTCAAGTAGCACTATTAACCACTAAACTTGCACTTAGAGAAAGAGATTGGAGATAATGATTCCATGTCGTCAGAAAAATCCGTCAGCTCTTATAAGATACCAGGGATGCTTTATTGTCCATTTGTAGAAGATCATATAGTAGATTATGTCATTGCCAAAAAGAAGGACCTTTGGGTTCCTTCCAGGTCAGTAGAATAGCTTTTTTGCCTAGCAAGCACGTTTTATGAAAAAATAACATCTCCATTAGTTTTAAAAATTATTGGAGGAAGGTGGTCAAAGAACAGCCTCTGGGGACAGCAGGATCTTGTATCTCAAAAGTATGGATATTTAAGCTGCTTTCTGACCCAAAAGCATTGAGAAATCAAGCATGACCAGAAGGCATGCATCAAAGTATCTGTCGCCATTGTACAGCGCACACAGAGCTCTGTAGGTGCTATGCCAGCCCGACAAGCTAGGACTTGAGAAATATATGCCCGCTACAAAAACTTGTGGTGAAGTTCACATAGGGAAATATTACCAGACAACTCTAACGTGGCACACACTGGATACTATCATTGGTTCCATAACCTGAAATCCTCCTTCCTGTGACCACTGAGTGGCAACAGATGTAAGACTCACCATAGGAGTGTGTTTCCGCAATACTTTTTGCAATCTGGATAAGGATCTCTTACTAAATTCCAGACAAAAAAAGATCCTACAAGGTTTCTAAAAATGCTGACTGCAAATCCTATCTCGACAAGAAGGCAATGTAATGTTTCAACTGAATATAAGAGAAGTAACTTGAGTCTGACAATCAATAAGTTTCCTTTAGTGATGAGAAAGAGAGTAACACAACCATCCTCAGCTAACACATGCTGCAGTTAAGTAATCCTGCATTTTCTTCATTTCCCAAAATCTTTAGAATGACTACCAGGAATAAAATCTAAATTCACCTGAATAGTTAACAGCTGTGAGCACTGAGAAGAATGCTGATATAATTTTGACAAACATTTCCAAGCCCATCTAATAGGCAAGATCAAAATATATCTGGCCCATCCTTTGGGCAATTTTACAGGAGAAGCATGTAATACATACTTTAAGTCTAAAGGCACTACTCACGACTGATCCCCTTTCTATATTTATGCAATCAGATTTGTTGTAAATTCAGTCTCATAAAATACATAGAAGACTAGCAAAATGATATTCTGCCAGATCGGGTAGCGCTAAGACACCTTATCCCAATCATGTTTTTCCTGCTAAGGGAAAATGGGGGTTTTTACCCTGCTAAATAAAGTTGATAATTAGTGAATCTAGACTTTGAAGATCTCTCTTCAATAATCTTAATAGCACATTCTGGCGGACATAGATCCATCGTGGAAAGATTATCATTTTATAAAGGTTTATTCTGCCCACCAATGAAAGAGGTAATCCCTTCCAATTATGAAATCTCCCTTTAATATGATCAATGAGCCGATCAAAATTGAGACTATAAAGGTCAGCTGGATTATTTGACATAATTAACCCCAAATATCTAAAAAAAACTCTCCGCCCATTTCAGTGGAAAATCCCTCCCCCATTGTGCTGGCAAAGAAGAGGGAAAAGCTAAGGCTAAGGCTTCAGACTTCTCAAAAAAGTCTCAAAAACAGCGCAAATTGAAAGAAGAGGTCAAATAAGGTTGCTAAAGAAGGCACCAGATTTGTGAAAAATACTAAAATATCATCTGCAAAAGCTGCATATTTGAAGTCATGACTCCCCTGTATGCCCTATATGGTCTTAGCTTCCTGAAGAGTATGGAGGGATGGTTCTAAGAACAATAAGAACAACAATGGGGACCCTTTTTCCACCAGGGCTTGAAAGTCATTCACAAGTAGTTTTGAAAGTGGGACCCTAAATTTTATAAAGATTCACCACTAAGGCCATCTGGTCCTGGGGCTTTAAGTGATTTAGCTTGACCAATTTGTGACCATATTTCTTCCTCAGTAATTAGGCGATTTAGCCACTCCAACTGAGCTTCTGAGATCTTAGGACATTGGATCTTGCTTAAAAAATCCCTCCCTTTCCCCATATCACTATGGCCTGATTTATAAAGATACTGGTAGTAGTCCATCATAACATTTGCAATGGATTTATGATCCTGAACAAACTTGCCTGTCTTTGTCTTAAGCATATTTATAAAATATGGACCTCCCTGCCATCCTAACTTCCTAGTTTTGCTATTTTGATACAATTTGTATTTATAATAAGCCACACTTTTCTTTGCCCTCTGATGAAATAATGTATTCAAACAAGATCGTATTATAAGGTCATTTTCCCTAGTTTCACTCGTGTTAGCTCCCAACAATCTGTTCTTAGCCTTCTGCAACTGTTTTTCCAAACTCAGCAACTGTTTAGCAATGTCTCTCCTCTGTTTGGTCACAAAGGAAATTGTCCCTCTCAGTACGGCTTTAGCAGCCTGCCAAAATAAAATTGGGTTATCAAAATGCATCCCATTAAAAGTAGCATACTCCTGCCATTTAACCTTAAGAAAATCTTGGAAACTAGGATCTGTGGCTAATAAATAGTATGGGAAGCGCCAGGTCTTGCAGCTATTACCTCCATTCCCTCCTAACAATTCAATCCATATGGGGGCATGGTCAGATAGTGTAAGACTGCCAATAGCTGCATCTTGAACTCCAGCAAATAGATGTTGGAAAATCAGAAAATCAGTTCTGGAATATGAAGAATGTGCTCTAGATAGATGCGTGAAATCTTTTTCCAGGGGGTGGAGAAGACGCCATACATCTACTACTTGCAAACCATTCTCCAGGAACCTAATTCCCTTATTTGGATGAGACTTGTCATTCCAAGATGGGTTAGATTTATCCATCATGGGATCCCAAACCCAATAAAAATCCCGAACCCAATAAAAATCCTTAGGACTTTGTTAGTTTTAATGCATGCAGGTAAGCAGATTTTAAAACATGCTTGTGTGAACGTCATTCCCAGTTTTAACCATTAGTCCCTCACTTTGAACAGTTCATCTCAAGGTCATCCAGACCCCTCTGGTTCTTCAGCCTGCACATCCCCCAGTTGACCCAGACCCCTCACCTAGTCTTTAAGCCTAAACAGAGATTATGCAGATTTATACCTCATCAAGAGCAGAAGTAAACGTGTGGATAAAATACCGCTGCGTATTGTGGCGGCTGGATCTAAAATGCGATTTACAGATATAGGGGTATATTTTAAAAACATACATGCGCATGTTAAGGGGTTGGGGAGGAGAGGGGATGAGGGAGGGAGGGAGGGAGGGTAGGTAGGGGGTAGGATAGTTCCCTCCCAGTCCGCTTAATTGGAGCGGACTGGGAGGGAACTGGGGGAGGCCCAATCTTTTCGCCACACATAAATTGGCCGAATCTACCCCCCCCCCCCCCAGCGCGGAGCAGACTGGGAGAGAAATCTCCTACCCCCATACCTACCCTCCCCTGACCCGTTAAAATGGCCTACCTTTTTTTGTGCACACTGGCAGGCTGCCGGCCCACAATCCCCCGGCGCAGCGGCACATGGTCGCTCTACCGGCTGCCTCCAACTATGCCCCTTCCCTGCCCCTTTTGTGAAGCCCGGCTCTTTTGCATGTAACAGTGGTTACGCATGCAGCCGGGCTCCTTCCAAAATGCGCACGACACGTGCAAGGCCCGACCTCGCGTATAACCCCCCAGATTTTACGCGGGGGGGGGGGGGGGTGTTTAAAAATGTGGCCGATAATTCTTGGCCCCACCCCTGAATGCTCCTGAAGCACCCAGACTTCACTCATTTTTTTAGCTCGCGCACACTTATATACACGCGTAATTTTAAAAAAGGCATTGCTCATGCACAGCCCTATACTCACCTATATGGGAATTTTAACACAAACAACACTTTTACAATTCATCCCTTAAATCATATGCCACTTTATAATCACTGGTCAAAAACGTCCAACCAACCCATACCTTATTGTGTAAAAAATCTATTTTCTTTACTTATAAAACTTTGCTTTTTGTATTTAACTTTGTTTATGAAACTTTGCTTCAGAAAGAATGTTTCTTCTAGACAAAGAAAGCTTGTGCTGTTCACTTGCTGCAGTAGCAGAAATCAAACCACCGGCATTGCCCAGTGTTTCATGTTAGTTGCCTTAGGGTAGTCTTCACATTAACAGATTCTAGGTAATACCTGAATAAAATGCCTGACGAATGATAAAAAATCAAAGCATAAGGAATGCACACAGAAAATTTTAAAGATGCAAATTATACTCACAGCACTAAAATAATTTATGACACACCATCTTGTAAACAGAGCACCACGCTTAACAAAACATTAATGGAAAGAATGCTCAAGCATGTTATAGACATGCACATTTGGCACTGGAAAACCCCAATATTCAAAATGCACTGACAAAGTTTGAAACATGTTAACATGTTTTTAAAACACAATTGAAGAAATGATTCAGAGATTTTTTTTTTTTTTTAGAAGAAAGCAGCCCATTCAATTGCCAAATTCAAACCTGAAGGCTTGAACTTGAGGCGAAAGATCCATCTCTGTTCAAGATCATTGAGTAATTTATCACCAGGGTCATCTCTAATGTCCTTCGGAACCCGATCAATGATAAAGCATTACAATGACAAAAATCCATACTATTTCTCCAGACAATGGGAAACCAACGATGCTTCCATTTTCATGATGTTTAAACAGATTTGTGTTCCAGAATTCGTTACTGAAAACTCTTAAAGTGGGCAAAGGCAGGAGATTATGTGTACAACAAAATCAGACAGATTTTGTTGTACACATAATAGTAGAATGTTGTGATCGACCATCAGATTAACAAAATCTTGAGTTTGATATGTCATGGAACAGATTGAACAACTGCCACATTTGTAGTGACCTGATGCCTGTGTTTTCATTTGGTCTTGTGAACTCGATGGCTGAACAGGCAGAAACAATGCCAGCAAGACAATTTCCTTGATGTTCCTTTATCTGGAATAAGCAAACCGTTTTTTTCTTGAAGCAGGAATGTAATTGTATAACAGGTTGATGCTTCCTAACAATCTTAGTAAATCAAGGTATCAATGTTGTATAACGGGCCACAAACATAAGAACTTCCTGTGTGTGAAGTGCAATTGATTGTCCTGACAATAATAAATTACGGTTAGAAAAACAGGCTCTTTTGAATGCTTTCTTCATGCATGAATGGGGATAACTCCTCACAGCCAATTTAGTACACAATGTGTGCGATTTTGATATGAATTCCTGAAAATCTGAACAATTCCTTTGTATTCTGTGGAATTGTGAGTAAACCAAACTAGATTTCCAGTGCAGTGGATGAAAACTGAAAAAAAGTATTTGATCCATGGGTTTTGAAAATAAAGTGGTAATAATGGAACTCTCCATTGCTTCTGACAACAGTAAATCCTAAAAAGAAATGGAGAAATTACTTACCTGATAATTTCATTTTTCTTAGTGTAGACAGATGGACTCAGGACCAGTGGATTTATGCTCTCCTGCCAGCAGATGGAGACAGAACAAGCTGACATCACAGTATATATAACCCTGCAGTGACCCAAGCCTGCCAGTATTCAACAGCAACTGTGGACAGACTAGCAAAAAAACATGATTAAAAGCATGATTAAAAGCAGATAACCAGAACTGTTCTCAACCAACCATAAACACTGAACTCACATAAGATTCTAGGTACCCCGAGCTAGGGACTGGACGAACACTTACCAGTAAAATCCCTTGGGACCCAGAGCCCCACAGGAGGCCTATAGAAACACTCAGGCAGCAGCCAAGGGCGGGAAGCTGAGTCCATCTGTCTATACTAAGAAAAACAAAATTATCAGGTAATCTCCATTTCCTAGCATGTAGACAGATGGACTCAGGACCAGTAGGATGTACCAAACAGACTCCCCAACAGGGTGGGAGGTTGCCCATGGTCCAGTCAACACCGTACATGCAAAGGCTGTATCGTCCTGGGCCTACACATCCAGATGATAAAACCTGGAAAAAGTGTGTAAGGAGGACCACATCGCAGCTCAGCAGATATCGATGAGAGACAACAGGCTAGCCTCCGCCTATGACACTCTCTGAGCCCTAGTGGAATGAGCCCTAAACTGAGTAGGCAACAGCTTTCCAGCATCTAAATGCGCTTTTGTGACCACCTTCTTAATCCAACAAGCTATGGTAGCTTGCAAAGCTGGAGCACCCTGCTTACTCTCACCATGGAGAACAAACAGGTGATCCATCTTTTGAAAAGACTCTGAGACCTCCAGATACCTCACAACAAGACGGCTAACATCCAAGGAGTGCAAAAGGCAAAACTTCTTCACATCCCTGACCTTATCCAGGGAAAGCAAGGATATAGACTGATTCAAATGAAAGCCTGAGACTACCTTGGGCAAGAAGGATGGAAGAGTATGCAGCTGTAACGCCACAGGAGTCACCCAAAGGAATGGCTCCCGGCAAGACAATATCTGCAGCCCAGAAATCTGATGCACAGAACATATAGCCACCAGGAACACAGTCTTCAAAGCCAACAACTATAAGGAAAGGCTATGCAGGGGTAGGAATGTAGGGCCAGCCAAAAAGTCTAGCACCAAATTAAGTGTTAGGATTCCTGGCCGCGGCCACCTGCAGCCAGGCCTCCTTACCTTCTCCTGCAGGCGGCCAGTCTCAGCTCTCTCCTCCGCTGCACGAGGCGGCCAGACCCCAAACCCCGCTGGGGCAGCCTGCCCACGCGGCGCAACATGCTGCCGACTCGGCCTCGGCGCACGTGCCGTCTTCGCTCATTTAAAAGGCCTGCGGCAGGAAACTTCACTGCGGCCCCAGGAGAGGATGTCACCCAGGCCAGATATTTAAAACCCAACCCTGACTTCAGCACTTTACCTCAGCAATGGGTCCTGCACTGCATTGTTTCTGACCCTGTGTTCCAGACTTGCCTTCTGATCCTGCGTTCCAGCCCTGACTCCTGTTCCTGTGTTCCTGCCTCGGCCCCAGTTCCTGCTCCTGCCCTTGGGACTGACTCCCTGGTTTTGGACCTCTGCCTGGTATTTTGTCTCAGTTTGTTCTCTGCCTGATCCGTGTCTGGTACTCTGACTTTGCTTGATTTCTGCCTGCCCTGATTTCCAGCCTGTTTCCTCATCTTGCCTGTCTGCTGCCTGTCCTGACCTTTGGCCTGCTCCCGGTTTCGTCTCTCCACCACCTGCCTTGACTTCTGCCTGACGCTGTATAGCCTTCTCCTTTGGACTCCTCGACATGAGAGACCCGCACCTAAGTCTTCCAGCCCTTGCACCCAAGGGCTCAACCTGCGGGGAATGCGGGCTGGTAAAGGTGAAGCTACAGTTGGGTCTTCTCAGCCCTCACCGCCTCCCAACGACGAGGACCACTAACGACCTTCCCCTGGTGGCAGCATCAACTTCGTCTCGGTTCAAAAGTCCACACATGCAACATTAAGACTCCACAATGGAACTGATAACCTCATGGGAGGCCTAAGGTGCTTCACTCCCTTCAAAAAATGGGCTACATCAGGATGAGACGACAAAGAAACACGATTCACCAGGCCTCTGAAACAGGCAAGAGCCGCAACCTCCATCTTCAAGGAATTAAGGGCCAAGCCTTTATTCAATCTATCCTGCAAAAAATCCAGAATAGGAAGGATCTTATCTGTATGAGAAAGAATACAGCACTCCTCACACAAGCCTCAAAAACTCTCCAAACCCGCACATAAGCCAAGGAAGTGGAGAATTTGCGAGTGCAGAGTAAAGTGGCAATCACCACAGAGGAATAACCATGATGTAACAGGCGAGCCCTCTCAAGGGCCAAACCATAAGACAGAATTGAGTTAGATCCTCATGAAGGAACAGTAGAGATGTGAATCGGGTGCCGGAATCTGTTCCAGTTTCGGGATTGCGGACTAGCGGGAAATTCCGTTTCTCGTGGGTCCAGACTGTTTTTGTTTTCGGCTGTCCTGAGCCGAAAAAGAAAAAGAAAAAAAAACACCCCGACCCTTTAAATCTAATTATTTATAATCTTCCACCCTCCCAACCCTCCCAAAGCTTTCCTAAAGTACCTGGTGGTCCAGCGGGGGTCCCGGGAGTGATCTCCCGCTATCGGGCCATCGGCTGCCAGTAAACAAAATGGTGCCAGTGGCCCTTTGCCCTTACCATGTGACAGGGGCCCCTGTCACATGGTAGGAGCAATGGACAGCCGCGCGGCTCGGCACGCGCAAGTTGCACAATTGTGCACCCTGTTGTGCACAACAACCCTGGATTTTATAACATGCATGCGGCAGCGTGCGCATGTTATAAAATCGGGCGTAGATTTGTTTGCGCCAGGTTACACGAACAAATCTACACCCGCGCGCACCTTTTAAAATCTACCCCATAATATCTTGTCCTTGCCCAATTTTTTTTATGTGGGCAAGGCCAAGACAGTTTTTGGTAAATTCTGGAACACTAAAGCTACTCCATGAAAATGGAAGCACCAATTGGTTTTCCCATTGTTGGATAAACTGCATGGATTTTCATCACTGCAATGCTAATCGGGCTCAGAAAGACATTAGAGATGGTGACCGTGATAGTTTACACATTCATCTTGAACAGAGATGGATCTTTTGCCTCCAGTTCATACAGCCTTCAGGTCTTGAATTTGGCAGTTTAATGTGAAACCTGGCCAACATCAGTTATTTGGTTTTTGCTATTGCAGCAAGTGAACATTACAAGCATTGCGTGTCTAGAAGAAATCTTTCTGAGGCTAAGTTTCACAAACTAAGAAAAATACAAAAAGCTAAGTTTTGTAAATAAAGAAAAACATAAAAAATAGATTTTTTTTTACAATAAGGTAATGGATTGGTTGGAGGTTTTTGACCAGTGATTATAAAGTGGCATGTGCTCTAACTGTTTGTTAGTACAGCAAGTGATGCATATCTGAGATCTATTCCTCCTACAAGCCCAAATTATTTTGTATGTTTCACGAACATTGGTGGTTTAGTGCTTTTGTGAATAACATTTTTGTTTTTGTGATATTATCATTGTCTTTACTTGCCTGAGTGGCTTGATTTATCAGAGTTAATACTGCCAAAGAAGGAAGGACTATGTTGGAACTGCTGCCAATAGGTAAGCTTGGGAGCGAGGTGCATAAACAAAGTTCATGTAGGGTGCCAAATACTCTTGCACCGGCCCTTCCTACAGGTGGCACCAACCATAAGATGACTGCAATAATTCGTCTAAATCTGACTGTGAGCATCTAACAATGCTCATAGAAATAAACTACACAGCAAATAGTAAATGGAAGAAAATGAAGATATTTACCCCTTTATACTGGCTTACCCCAATCGTCCATCAGACCCCCTTCAACTGGTACAAAATGCAGCCGCATGCTTAATAACCAACAAAAAATTACATAAGAATATCTCACTGGTTCTATTTACGTTACATTGTTTTTCTATACATTGGAGAATTCAATATACAGTTTTATCCACTTTACATAGTCTTATATACAATAGTAAAAGCTCATGGCTATCAGCAATGTTACATTTTCATATTCCCTCATGTAATCTCAGATCCAAAAATCAATTTCTTGTACAAATACCTTTTCCCAGGGCTCCCAGCCTTGCAGTGACTTGTGAACGGGCCTTTTGCATTGTAGGTCCAATTATATGGAATTCCTTTCTTCTATACTTAAGATCATTATCCACTAACAAGGAATTCAAGAAAGCTCTGAAACACCATCTGTTTAAGCAAACATTTAAAGACCTATGTGAACCATAACCTTTCAGACCCTTCACTTTACTTTCATTCTGCCCTCTCTCTCTTCTCAGTCAGGTTTTTAACTCCCAGGCCACTTCCTATGTTTTATTATATATGTTTATTTATTAATGTTTTTTACTCTTATTGTTTTGATTATGATTGTATTATTTGTAACCCACTCCAAACATCAAAGCGCATGATAATCAATCCTTTTAAATAAATAAATTAAATACATTAAAACAGTAGTTCAACCGAATGATTAAAAACTTGATCAAATTCAAACTCCTCTATGATTGTATTATGCTAAAATGTAGTCCAAAAGAAAAAAAATATTTTTCTATCGCATTGAGTTGTGCACATGCTAAGACACCCTTCTCTTGCTGGTGCCAGGGACCACTTCTTGACAAGGTTGAAAAGCAGCCAGATTTCTCAAGTTGAACAAATCTGCTTAAACTCCAATGTAAATACACCAGTTTAGAGATTCTGCAATGGTTTTCCTTTGAATTCTTCTTTCGGATTTGAAAAATGAGTTCACAAACTTTTTTGTGTTTAAAGGTTCACACACCTTTTATATGGCTGTAAATCTTTCCTAAAAGATTATGTAGAAACACTGCTAGGCTGATCTAAAAAAATAAAATTAAGACGTGAAAAAAAAGTGTGCTCTTTTGTATTTCACATTGTACAAACATTATAATAATAATTTGCTGTAAAGTACCATGTTAGGCCTTAATAAGGTGTAAAACTCCAGTTATGTGACAGTGGGGATATCCCTGTAGTGTGATTCATAATCTTGCACTCTCAGAGCACCACCTGTCCTTGCTTCAGGAGAGCCCAGGCATTGTACACTAAAGCAAGCTTTAATGGAAAATTACATTCACAATCACCTGACAGATCTTATGCAAGCTGTGTGGGTTATGTTCTCATGCATTTTTCATTGCCATGAAACAGCTTGAGAATGGTGCACTTTACCAGCGTTCCAGCAATTTGGTTTTCAACATTTTTTTTAACCTGTACCAAACTTCGATAGAAAATTGTTCCTTGGGGAAGAAGATTATGTTAATACTTCTACTGCTAATTATGTAGAATTAAAGCTGAAACCCTCTTAATTATCAGGCATTTTGGCTCTCTGTCTCCACAGCAAGAACTCCCCCAGCAAGCATAAAGTTTGAAAGGGCACTGGGTCCAGTGATGTCAATTTCTGGCACACATTCTCACTCCGTGAACTGTACTAAGAAATAAAAGTAGCATCATTTAATCTGGTCCTGCTGCCTGCTTTTGCATTATGATTATTCCTTTACCTTTGGAGGACCTTTCATACTTATACAGTACTCCTTTCAATATACTGTCCTTCATACACACGCTAAAATGATTATAAATATACTACACTGCAAATGTACAAGATGAAAATAAAGTAGACTTCAAAAAGTCAGCTAAAATGCACACCTAGATCAGGAAAAATATGTAAACCTAGAGGCAGGAAAACAAGAGGAAGTTACTGAGGCAAAGGGATGATGGTAGGTGTGCATGTGTGCAGCAACAGAGAAAGAAAGAAATACTTTAATATGACCAGAAATGAAATCCAAGAAGTAGGCCCCATACTCCCAGCAGCATTGCTTCAGTGAGGCTTAAGGGGAAGATTTCAAATACAGAATGGGAAGTCAGGCTTACAAGATATTTTGCAACATGTCTCTTAAAAAGAGGCATGACTCTAGGTTTTGATGTCAACCCTTTCCATGCAGAAAACATTGGGTATTATTTAACCATACTTCCCAGAAAGAGGGGAACTACTATGACATAATGACTGAACGATTGGTTGGCTACCCATTGTTTGTTCTTAAACAAATTTTATGGATGAGAAAGGATGCTGATTTAAAGATTGGGAAGAATTTGTGGTTATCTACCGACCTTGCGGTGCCGAGCAATTGGAGATTAGGAGTTTAGGTGTCTTTCTAGACTTTCAATTGTCGATGAAGAGGCAAATTTGCCAGGTCATAAAGACAGCTTTTTATAAGCTTAAGATGTTACGTCCACTGAGAGTGCTCTTACCCCCCACATTCTTTAGATCAGTGTTACAAGCCATGGTGCTCACCCATCTAGCCTATTGCAGCGCACTATACATTGCACTCTCAGACAGGCTGTTGCGTGGCATGCAGATGATACAAAACTCGGCTGCACAAGTTTTGATGGGAATCCCTAGAACAGAGCACATAAACCCGATTTTAAGGGAGTTATATTGGCTCCCAATTAAAGGGAGAAGTAAATTTAGACTAACAACCATTGTTTTCAAATTTCTTCACAATCTTTCGTCATGTACCCTGCGTGATTTGATAAGGCCTTATTTACCCTCATGTCCTTTGCGATCCACACATTAATATTTGTTAGAGATTCCATCGGTCAAAAAGTTCAGGCTGGCTAGAACTAGAGGGCGTGCTTTCTTGGTGGTCACCCCTATTGAGTGGAGTAAGATCCTACCAGATGTAAGACAATTTCAGGATTTAAAATATTTTATGAAGGCTCTGAAGGCAGTATTTTTTGAAGCTGCATTTGGATGAGGCATACTGTTTTTTTGGTTTTTTTTAATGTCTATTTATAGTAATGTGTTTATTTTATTTGTGTATGTTGTTTTATAAGTTTTATGATTATTATTCTGTAATCTACACCAAACATTGTATGGAGACAGCAGAATAAACTAATTTTAAATAAATAAAATTACTGAAGGTTTTTATGGCAAAGTAATTCTCTCCAAGCATGGAAAGATTATTATTTCCAAATGATTTGTTAAAGCACTTACCACCACCCTTAAAAAAATCTAACCCTACCCATTGACTATCTTGTTAACTACTTAGCCGGATAAATAATTTATCCAGTTAAATGGAGACCACTGAATATTCAATGGCCACCACTTAGCCGAATAAATCCTACTAATCTGGCTATCTAGAGTTAAATGTACTTTCAATATCAGGCTCTATATGCATTGTCCTCCCTCTGTTTGTTGCAGTCAGCCAAACCAGAGGAGAAAAAGGGGTGGTCAGGGAGGCCAAGGCAATAGCTGAAAAACTAATTGAATTCTTTTGTTGTCTTTCCTGAGAAGGATGTTGGAGGTCATATCTATACCCGAAATAATTTTTATGGTGATGACTGAGAGACTAGAAGGAATTACTGTGAAACTGGAGGATGTAATAACTCAGATTTACAGACTAAAGATTAACAAATCACATGGCCTGGATGGTATTCACTCCAGACTTCTATAGGAACTAAAAAATGAAATCACAGACCTGTTTCTAGTGATTTTCACCCTATCATTTAAAACAGCCAAAGTACCAGAAGACTGGAGGGTGACTAATGTGATACCAATTTTTAAAAAGGGTTCTAAGGGTGATCCAGGAAATTATTGACTGATGAGCCTGACTTCGGTGCACATAGACATAGTTTAATGAGTGAGTCATATATTAATAATTTACTAGATTTTGAGGGGGATGTAAAACTTGCAGACAAAGGTGAGCCACTTGATATAGTACATTTGGATTCTCAGAAGGCATTTGACAAAGTCCCTCATAAGAGACTTCTCAAGTCTTAGGACATAGGATTGAGGCAGTGGATTTTATCCAGCTACCTGTTGTGGATTGGTAGATGGATAAAAGACAGGGAAACGGGGGATACGACTAATGAGTAGAGAAAGATTGTTGATGGAGTGCCCCGGGGTCCATATTGGGACCTGTGCAATTTAGCATTTTCATAAATGATCTGGAAAAAGGAATAATGAGTAATGTGACCAAATTTGCAGATGATACAAAAATGTTTGAGTAATTAAAACAGCAGCAGATTGTGAAGAAATGTAGAGGACATTATGAAACTAGGAGACTGGGCATCTAAATGGCGGATGCAATTTAATGTGGAGAATTGCAAAGTAATGCATGTAGGAAAAAATAATCCCAACTACAGGTACACAGTGCTGGATTCTGTGTTAGGAGTCACCACCCAGAAAAAGGATCTTGGAATCCTTGTGGACAGTGCCTTGAAATCTTCAGCTCGGTATCCAGTGGCAGTGAAAAATGCAGCTAGAATGTTAGGAATATAGTCCAAAAATGGAAATATCATAATGCTTTTTATAGATCCCGGGTATGATTATATCTTCAGTATTGTATGCAATTCTGGTCGCCCCATCTTAAAACACATAGACAAGAAAAGGTATAGAGAAAAGCGACAAAAATGATAAAGGAGATGGAAAAGATCCCTCATGGAGAAAGATTAAACAGATTAGGGCTCTTTAGCTTGGAAAAAAAGACTACTGAGAGGGGATATGATTGAAATTTATAAAATCGTGAGTGGGGTAGAATGGGTAAACAGAGAATGGTTATTTTACCTTTTCAAACAACACTAGGACTAGGGCATGCTCCAGGAAACTAGCAACTGGCAAATTTAAAACAAATAGAAGTATTTTTTTCACTCACTGCCAATTAATCTATGGAATCTGTTGCCAGAGGACATGTTCAAGGCAATAGGAGGGGTTCAAAAGAGGATTTAACAACTTGCTGAAAGAGAAGTCCATAACCAGCTATTAGTCAAGTAGACATGGCAAAGATGGCACTTATCCCTTGGAGTGAAATATAAGAAATAGGTCAACTGTTGAGGATCTGCCAAGTACTTGTGACCTGGAATAGCCACTTGGAGACAGGATGCTGGGCTCAATGGACCTTGGTCTGACCCAGCATGGCTCTTCTTATGTTCTTTTTTTTTTTTTTAATTTTCTCTTTATTAATTATATCATTTACAACTTAACATTAATGGACAGCTTATTGTTCATAAACATCTATACCTTACATCTGAATAATATGAACTATTTTGAATATGGACTAGAAAGAAAAGCTGTCAAGTTTTAGGAAATACCTTTTTATTGGTCTGACTTAATATTTAATGTCTGGGTACTTGCCAGGTACTTGTGACTAGGATTGGCCACTGCCAGATACAGGATGCTAGGCTTCATGGACCCTTGGTTCTACCCAGAATGGCATATCGTATGTTCGGTGTTTCCCAACGCTCTCCTGGAGGCACACCTATCCAATCAGGTTTATCAGGATTGCCACAATGAATATGCATGACATACATTTGCATGCAATGGAGACCTAGAGTATGCAAATCTCTCTCATACATATGTATTAAGGATATCCTGAAAACCCAGCTAATTAGGTATGCCTTCAGGAGAGAGCTGGGGAAACAATGACTCAGCTTTAAGGGTAAAAACAGCCGGACCCAGTCTTGAACCAGAACTGTGAGGACTCGGATTGGTCCTCGGGATTTCACAAGACATCCCTGGGGTTATCCCAGTATTCCTGGGTAACTTGAGGACTATACTCAGTGCTGTGATCCCAGATTCTTGCCTTATTTTGAATGACCAAGTTAATTTGCCTTGAAGTACCTTGCTTAAAGTAAATTTGCCTTGGAGTTGCCGTGATTGAATTTGAGTTCTGTGAATCTGTTGATGTATTCTAAGATCCAGTCACTGAAGCTAAAGATAACCTGTACTTCTTGTTTGGAAAATACCTTGCCTTGATTATGGAAGAAATCCATGTTTTGTATCTAGCCAAGCCCTAGCCTGACCTTTCTCAGCCATAACCTGGCAGCAGCAGTATTAATTCTTTTTTTTATTTGCATTTCAAATTTTAAATCAAGTACAGCTTTAAAAGAAAGGAAGAATATATGAGATAATTTGGAATAGGTCACAATTTGCGGGCTGCTATGTGCCCAAGTTACACCAATTTTCAAAGGGAATTTATGCACACTTTTACACACACCCAAAGCCCTGAGATATTTTAGTAAAGCCATTTATGAGCACAAAACTTGGTTAAAGCATGTAAGTGTCTTTGGAAATTACTGTGAGTATTTTTACATTCATAATGGGCACGAGTTTCTAAAAGGGCTCTGCTGGTAAAGCAGAGGATTATAGATAGGCTGAAGGTGGTTGAGAAAAAGATTGCCATACAGGTGAAGGATCAGCACCAAAAGCCATATGAAAATATTTAAGGATCTAAACTCAGCTTACAGGAAAGGAGAGATGGGGGATATGACAGCAACATTTATATACCACAAGCATACTTTTTTCATAGGAAAGAAAGGAGATGGTCACAGAATTCAGTAAAACTAACTTTATTAAAAAGGGGGAGTGCCTCAAGGAGTTGTTAGCTGTATAGAAAAGCCTAGGGGAAGTAGAGGAGCAGTGGAAAAAATAAAAGGAGATATTATAAAGAAGAAAGACTGCTATAGTTTCTAAAATGGTAAGAGAAAAAAAGCATTCATGAACTACAAGAGAACACAGAAAGAGGAAGTCAGATCTCATGAGAGACTTCAAACGCCTTCTGAAAATCCAAATGCACCACATCTACTGGCTCACCTTTGTCCACATGTTTATTAACTCCTTCAAAAAAAAATGTAGGAGATTTGTGAGGCAAGACTTCCCTTGGGCAAATCCATGCTGGCTGTGTCCCATTAAACAATATCTAAATGTTTTCATCTTATTCAGTATAATAGTTTCCATGATTTTTCCTGGCACAAAAGTCAGACTCGATGGTCTATAGTTTCCAAGATCATCCCTGAAGCCCTTTTTAAATATCAGGGTTACATTGGCCATCTTCCATTCTTCAGGTACAACAGATGATTTTAATGATAGGTTACAAATTAATTAAAATTGGTCTGAAATTTCATTTTTTTTAGTTATTTCAGAACCCTGGGGTGTATACCATCTGGTCCAAGTGATTTACTACTCTTCAGTTTGTCAACCTGGCCTACAACATCTTCCAGGTCCATCATGATTTGGTTCAGTTCACCTGAATTGTCACCCCTGAAAACCATCTCTGGAATGGGTATCTCCCCAATATCCTCTTCAGTAAACATTGAAGCAAAGAATTTCTTTAATCTTTCCATGATGGCCTTATCTTCCCTAAGTACCCCTTTAATCCCTCAATCATCTAATGGTCCAACCAACTCCCTCGCAGGCTTTCTGCTTCAGATATGTTTTTAAAAGTTTTTATTATGAGTTTTTGCTTCTATGGCCAACTTCTTTTCAAATTCTCTCTTAGGCTGTCTTATCAGTGTCTTACATTTAACTTGCCAAAGCTTAATCCTTAATCCTTGGTTAACCCCCCACCCAGTTTCTCCTTCCCTGTTGATATGTATTTTCCAAGCCTTCTGTTAATATGTGAACCGGTATGATGTCCCCACTAATACCGGTATATAAAAGTTTCTAAATAAATAAATCAATCAATCCTATATTCTTCTGATGGATCCTTCTTCCAATTTTTGAATGAAGATCTTTTGGCTTAAATAGCCTCATTCCATGCCAATCATTTGACCTTCTTTCCACCTTTCTTAAAACGTGGAATACATCTGGACTGCACTTCTAAGATTTTGTTTTTTAAACAATGTCCACGCCTGTTGCACATTCTTAACCTTTGTATAGCTGCACCTTTCTGGGGGGGGGGGGGGGGGTTTTGAGGCGCTAGGGACGTGCTAGTGTCCCTAGTGCCTCTTTTTACTGCAGGCCCTCATTTGCATCTTCTTCCTCCCTGAATCGCGCACACAGGAGTGCGGGTTCTCGCCCGCTCTCCCGCAACTTTTACTGAATCGGCCTGAAAACTGCTACATTTTTTGAAGGGGTATACAAACATGTAGATAAAGGTGAATGGGTAGATGTGGTGTGTTTGGATTTTCAGATGGCTTTTGACAAAGTCCATCATGAAAGGCTTCTAGGAAAACTAAAATGTCATGGGATACAAGGGAATTGTCCATTTGTGGATTGCAAACTGGTTAAAAGACAAGCAACAAAGTAGGATTAAATGGTTTTCACAGTAGAAAAAGTTAAACAGTGGAGTGCCTCTGGGATCTTGGACTATTGCCTCTGGGATCTTGGACTAGTGCTTTCTCCAAAATTGATTACTGCAACTCTCTGTTACTTGGGCTCCCAGCTATCTCCCTAAAACCCCTGCAAATGCTCCAAAATGCCACTGCCAGGATCTTAACCAAAGCAAAAAAAGGGACCACATAACTCCAATCTTGAAGAATCTTCACTGGCTCCCTATAAAATATAGGATCCTCTACAAAACCATCTCATCCATCCATAAATCCATTTACAAAGTCTCACACCTCGACCTCAAGATCCCATTCCAACTACATTCGTCCTCTCGTCCACTGAGATCAGCGCAAAAAGGCTCTCTAAAAACCCTTCCACTCAAAATCTCGTCAAACAAAAGAGCCCTATCTACAGCAGGCCCTATCCACTGGTACTCTCTACCATCAGATCTTAGACTTGAACAATGCCCCATCACTTTCAAAAAAAGACTTAAAACTTGGCTTTTCACTCAAGCATACGCCTGAGCTGATCTTCTCAATTCCCCCCTTTTCCGGGTCAATTTCATTTCATACCACATGATTCAATAATACAATAGCCAGTGGCTGTGGTGTTGTTCAATATTCAACAATACTATCTTACTATGGCTGTGGTGTTGTTCATGGTTCAATAATACTATAGCCAATGGCTTATCCATCTAGACAAGTTACAAATACTAGATACTCGATTGATTCATTCTAATTGTCTGTCTATAAGATTGTTGTTATTTATTTGTTGTATTATTATGCCTTATTTGTTGTATTATTATGCCTTATTTTTAATTCAATTTTTTCCAAGTTCACGCTCCTGTTCTATGTAAGACTCATATGTTTAGTCATCCTAATGTTATATGTAAACCGAAGTGATTGGTAACATTGTTACCAGAACCTCGGTATATAAAAAATGTTAAATAAATAAATAAATAAATATATAATATATTTTTAAATGATCTGGAAAGGGGTACAATGAGTGAGGTGATCAAATTTGCAGTTGATACAAAATCAGAGTAGTTAAATCACAAACAAATTGCAATAAATTGCAGGAGGACCTTACAAGACTGGAAGATTGGGCTTCCAAATGGCAGATGAAATTTAATGTAGACAACTGCAAGGTGATGCGTATAAGGAAAAATAACTTTTGCTGTAGTTATACGATGTTAGGGTCCATTTAGGAGTTACCACCCAGGAAAAATATCTGGGCATCATAGTTCATATTACATTGAAATCATCAGCTCAGGGTGCTGGGCAGTCAAAAAAGCAAACAATGTTAGGAATTTATTTATTTATTTAATGCTTTTTATATACCGGCATTCGTATGACACATCATGTCGGTTTACATGTAACTGAGAAAGGAAATTACAATGAACGCTGATAGCAGGTTAGCTAGATTACATAAGAAAGTACATATTAAAAAGATGAACAACGAGCAAAGAAAATTAGGTTGCACATATTGGATATATGTCTTATCCAAATTAAGATTAAATAAACTTAAGTAAAACGTGTGAACTTAAATACAATATTAGGTAAATATTAGAAATGATAATGTTATATACACATGATGGCTGTGGGTTAAAGGGGGGCTGGGTGGGGAGGTGGGGCGGAAGATGGGAAAGGAGCAAGGAGAATGGGGGTGAAATTAGAGGGAGACATTACCCGGGGGGGGCAGGGAGGGGAGCTGTAGTGGTACAGGAGGAAGGGTAGGGGAAAGGTAACTGGTGGGGCAGAGGGAGCTACGGTGGTAGTGGGTCATTGGCTAGGCTTGAGAGGAGTTGGGGAAGGCCTGTCTAAAAAGCCAAGTTTTGATTCCTTTTTTAAAATGGCTCAAGGATGGTTCTAAACGGAGTTCGGAGGGTAGGGAGTTCCATAGGGTGGTGCCGGCAATGGAGAAGGCTCTTTGTCTAGTGGTTGTGAGGTGGGCAATTTTGAGTGAGGGGGTGTGGAGGGTGCCTGAAATTATTAGGAAAGAAATAAAAAATAAAACAAAAAATGTCATAATGCCTCTATCAGTCCATGGTTAGACCGCACCTTTAACACTGGGTACAATTCTGGTCGCCACATCTCGAAAAAGATATAGTTGCACCGGACAAAGTACAGAGAAGGGCAACAAAAATAATAAAGGGCACGGAATGGCTTCCCTATGAGGAAAGGCTAAAGAGGTTACAGCTTTTCAGCTTGGAGAAGAGACGGATGAGAGGGGATATGATAAAGGTCTACAAAATCATGAAAGGACTTGAACGGGTAAATGTGAAATGGTTATTTACTCCTTTGGATAATATAAGGACTAGTGGGTACTCCATGAAGTTAGCAGGTAGCACATTTAAAATAAATCAGAGAAAATTAGTTTTCACTCACTAACAATTAAGCTCTGGAATTCCTTTCGAGAGAATGTGGTTAAGACACTTACCCCCTCATTTATCAAAATGCTTAAGGGCTTATCGCAAGCAAAAAGCCCCATTAACATGGTAGTTTGAAGCTCCCAGAGCATCCACTTAGCTATCAGAGACCTCAGGTGTGAGTGAGAGAGAGAGAGAAAGACTAGCCATAATGCCCTGACCCTAGATAGGTATTTATATCTCTATGGGAGGCCCACCTAGTAACTCGAGGTGAGGTTTAGGTATTAGTGTAGGGGTTAGGGGCCACTTTGACATTCAATGTGAGATGTACGAACAGAACAGTGCTCTCTTTTGAACATTTGATGACCCTCGGAGTGAGGAAACACATTTGTGCAATGTTCTCTCAGCCTAGCCCATCTTTGGGTGAACATAAGAACATAAGAAAATGCCATACTGGGTCAGACCAAGGGTCCATCAAGCCCAGCATCCTGTTTCAACCTTTTCTAAACTCCTTTAAAACTCAGTTATGCTATTTTCCTTGCGCACAAACTCAGACAACAAATTTCATAGCTTAATTGTGCACTCAGTGAAAAAAATACTTCCTCCAATTTGTTTTTAATGTGCTACTTCGTAGTTTTGTGGAATATCTCCCAGTCCTTGTACTGTCTGAAAGAATAAATAACTGTTTCCTATTTACCGGTTCTACCCTATTCAAGATTTTATAAAACTCTTATCATATCCCTGTCATAGTGGTACAGGCTGGTGTCTGCGGCCACCTCATAAGAAACATAAGAAGTTGCCATACTGAGTCAGACCAAGGGTCCATCAATCCCAGCATCCTGTTTCCAACAGTGGCCAATCCAGGCCATAAGAACCTGGCAAGTACCCAAAAACTAAGTCTATTCCATGTTACCATTGCTAATGGCAGTGGCTATTCTCTAAGTGAACTTAATTTATAGCAGGTAATGGACTTCTCCAAGAACGTATCAAAACCTTTTTTAAACCCAACTACACTAACTGCATTAAACACATCCCCTGGCAACAAATTCCAGAGTTTAATTGTGTGTTCAGTGAAAAATAATTTTCTCTGATTACTTTTAAATGTGCACAATGCTAACTTCATGGAGTGCCCCCTAATCTTTCTATTATCCGAAAGAGTAAATAACTGATTCACATTTACCCATTCATTCTCATGATTTTAAAGACCTCTATCATATCCCCCCTCAGCCATCTCTTCTCCAAGCTGTACAGCCCTAACCTTTTTAGTCTTTCCTTATAGGGGAGGTGTTCCATCCCCTTTATCATTTTGGTCACCCTTCTCTGTACCTTCTCCATCGCAACTATATCTTTCTTGAGATGCGGCAACCAGAATTGTATAGTATTCATGGTGCGGCTCACCATAGAGTGATATAGAGGCATTATGATATTTTCCATTTTATTTACATTCCCTTCCTAATAATTCCTAACATTCTGTTTGCTTTTTTGACTGCCGCAGCACACTGAGCTGCCTATTTCAATGTTTTATCCACTATGATACCTAGATCTCGTTCCTGGGTGGTAGCTCCTAATCTGGGACCTAACATCATGTAACTACAGCATGGGTTATTTTTTCCTATATGCATCACCTTGCACCTATCAACATTAAATTTCATCTGCCATTAGGATGCCCAATTTTCTTGTCTCACAAGGTCCTCCTGCAATTTATCACAATCTGCTTGTGATTTAACTACAGTGAATAATTTTGTATCATCTGCAAAATTTGATTATCTCATTCATTTTATTAATTTTCAAATCATTTATAAATGTATTGAAAAACACGGGTCCTAATACAGATCCTTGAGGCACTCCACTGTTTACCCTTTACCAGTTTGTAATCTATGAACAGACATCACCACCTATCCCATGAATTTATATTTTTCTTAGAAACATCTCATGAGGAACTTTGTCAAATGCCTTCTGAAAATCCAAATACACTACATCTACCAGTTCACCTTTATCTACATGTTTATTAACCCATTCAAAAAAGTGAAGCATATTTGTGAGGTAAGACGTGCCTTGGGTAAAGCCATGCTGACTTTGTTCCATTAAACCATATCATTAAATATGTTCTGTGATTTTGATCTTTAGAACACTTTCCACTATTTTTCCTGGCACTGAAGTCAGGCTAACTGGTCCAGATTGCCCCTGGAGCCCTTTTTAAATATTGGGTTACATTACCCATCCTCCAGTCTTCAGGTAGAATGAATGATTTTAATGACAGGTTATAAATTTTAACTAATAGATTTGAAATTTCATTTTTTAGTTCCTTCAGAACCCTGGGGTGTACACCATCCAGTCCAGGTGATTTACTACTCTTCAGTTTGGCAATCAGGCCTACCAAATCTTCTAGGTTCACAGTGATTTGGTTCAGCTGATCTGAATCATTACCCATGAAAAACTTCTCCAGAACGATATCTCCCCAACATCCTCTTCAGTAAACACTGAAGCAAAGAAATTGTTTAATCTTTCCACGATGGCCTTATCTTATCTAAGTGCCCCTTTAACCCCTTGATCATCCATGGGTCCAACTGAGTCCCTCACAGGCTTTCTGCTTCAGATATATTTTAAAACGTTTTTACTGTGAGTTTTTCCCTCTAAGGCCAACTTCGTTACAAATTCTCTCTTAGCCTGTCTTATGAATGTCTTACAGTTAATTTGCTAAAGCTTATGCTATTTCCTTCTGTTGGATCCTTCTTCCAATTTGTGAATGAAGATCTTTTGGCTAAAATAGCCTCTTTCACCTCATCTTTTTACCATGCTGGTAATTGTTTTGCCTTTCTTCCACCTTTCTTAATGTGTGGAATACATCTGGACTGTACTTCTAGGATGGTATTTTTCTAACAATGTCCATGCCTGTTGCACACTTTTTACCTTTGTAGCTGCTCCTTTCAGTTTTTTTCTAACTATTTTTCTCATTTTATCAAAGATTCCCTTTTGAAAGTTTAGCACTAGAGCCATGGATTTACTTACTGTTCCCCTTCCAGTCATTAATTCAAATTTGATCATATTATGATCACTACTGTCTAGCAGCCCCACCACCATTACCTCCACTAAGAATTAGATCTAAAATTGCTCCCTCTCTCATTGGTTTCTGAACCAAATTGCACCATAAAACTGTCATTTATTCCATCCAGGAACTTTATCTCTGTAGCAAGTCCTGATGATACATTTACACTTTCAATATTGGGGTAATTGAAATCTCCCATTATTACTGCACTACCAATTTGGTTAGCTTCCCTAATTTCTCTTAGCATTTCACTGTCCATTTCACCATCTTGGCCCGATGGATGGTAGTATACCCCTATCACTATAATCTTCCCCAACACACAAGGGATTTCTACCCATAAAGATTTGATTGTGTATTTAGTCTCATGCAGGAACTTTATCCTATTGGACTCTATGCCATCCTGGACATAAAGCGCCACCCTGCCTCCCAGACGCTCCTCTGTCATTGCAATATAATTTGTACCCTGGTATAGCACTGTCCCATTAGTTATCCGCCTTCCACCATGTCTCTGAGATTTATTTATTTATTTAAGATTTTCTATACCGGCATTCGCGATGAATATCACATCATGCCGGTTTACAATTAACAAGAGGTGAAGGAACAAAGTAATAATAAAATAATAATAAATAATAATAATAAACATTAACCGATGCCAATTAAGTATGTCATCATTCACTGTTATACATTCTAATTCTCCCATCTTACTTCTTAGACTTCTGGCATTAGCATATAAACATTTCAAAGTGTGTTTTTTGTTTGTATTTTCATTCTGCTTTTTAATTGATAGGGATAAATTGGAATCTTTTAGTTCAGGTGCGTTTTTAATTACAGGCATTTGGACTAACTTTTCTTATTATTGGAACCTCGCTGTTGGGATGCTCTAATTCTAATGCATCATTAGTATCCTATGAAGATACCTCCCTCCGAACCATGCACTGCTGAGCAACTGTCGGCTTTCCCCTTTGTTCTAGTTTAAAAGCTGCTCTATCTCCTTTTTAAAGGTTAGCACCAGCAGTCTGGTTCCACCCTCTGGGAGACACATCCTCAATGCGAGAGGACAATGCACTACCTGGAGAGCAGGTCCTTGCTACAGAATCCTTTCCTGCTGCACCAAGTTGATGCTCTCCGATCATGAGACCTTCTTTCTCCAAGGCAGCATCAAGGCTGCCAGTCTGAAGTTGTAACTTGGCTACTATGTCCCTGAAGGTCTCATCTATATACCTGTCTGTCTGACTCAGCTCCTCCAGGTCTTCCACTCTAGCCTCCAGAGATTGGACTTGTTATCAGAGACAGGAGCAGAACCACAGGGCAAGACTTGGATTTATCTTCTGCCTAGCTAGCCCCACAGGTTGAGCCCTTGGGATCTGGGGGCTTGTAGGGCTTCAGCAACTGAACATGTGAGTCTGGGCAGACTAGACGAGGCTAGGCAGGCTTGATGGGACCAGGTTGGACTGGCTGGGCAAGGCAGAGTTGGCACAAAAAAACTGAGGTCAAGCACAGGCTGGAAATTGTAGGCAGAGACAGACTGGAAGTAGAGGTCTGGGTACTAGAACTGGCAAGGAACTGAGGCCTGGATATTGTGTTTTTATACTGTATATGTGAATTATTGCATCATGTGTATATTTATGTGGCTATGTATATTGTACTTATGCAATTTAGATGTTCTTGTGATTTTCATGTGTTTATATAAATAAAAATTGTATTTTTGGCAAAATAAATTTTGATTCCTTTGGTTTATTCATATGTATATAATGCAAGGAATCTGAATTCACCTTCAATCATATTTTGTACTTTGTGGTTACTTAAATAATATAAGATACAACACCTAAAATAAAAATATATGAATCCATTCATAAAACACATTAAAAGGAAGACATGGCCATCCTCATGTTTCGGCAACCAATGTCTACGTAAGGAGAATACATTGTAATAAAACAGAACCTTATATTTTCAAGAAAACAGATAGTGTATTTTTGAGCTGGAAATTCAAAAGGTGTGCAAAATCCAATGGAGCACCCTCAGCATGCATTTATATATTGCTTGGATCAAGTATCTCAGTAAATCATCATTCCAATGATTTACTGGCTTGCAGGTCAGCAGTACAAGTGGGCAGCAGCAGCAGTAGATAGGGAGGCAAGCTGCTGTGTCAACACTTGCATTGAAGAGGCTATAACAACCAGATGTTCTGCCAAAGCTTCCTGAGTGGCCCTCATGCCATGCACTTCATGTACTATTTCTTGCGTGCAGTAAAGCATTTGCCTACTGGTGGTAGTCAAGGCATCTTTGGTTCATTTCTGAGGCTGCATCTCCTCATTATCATCATCTGCAAGCTCTTCCTCCTCCTCCTCCAAGCTTTCAGCCTCTGCTGGAGGCTGTGACTGCTACTGCTGTATTTCAGCCTCCTACGAAAGGGTCTTACCTCCTCCTGGTCATCATCTTTTGAAGGTGGGGAAGAGCATAAAAAATTGCTTAGAAAACTGGTTACTGCATGAACAATTAGTACAATGTTTAAAAGAGGAGTATAGACCTAATTGTAATTTCTGAGTAAAAAGCCCTGGAAAAGTGAGCCAAATTAAAAGATTGGTCTCTGTTGCCAAGGCCATGGCATAAAATCTGAAATACTTAGGTAGAGGCAAGATGGCCTACAAATCCAAGAAACAATGCATCACTAAGCCCCTTCCCTAGACATGCATTAGGGCTGGATAAAGAGAACAGCTGCACTGCTTTCAAAGCATATAATCTGCACCACATCAAAACTCTGGCATTAGCAAAACGTTGATGTGACATATCTACTAAAGCTTCCAAGTTTACACCTATTATCCCATACTATCTGTTAATGTAAGTGTAGCGAAGCCCAGTTTTTCTGAGTCAATGCTGTAGTGTACTGTAGCAGTGGACACTAACAGTGGATATTTTATTTTATTTCCCGTGTACTTAGCTCACACCTTTTCACTGGTAGCTCAAAGTGAGGTACATCCACAAACTGTAAGGATATTTAGGACACATACAACATCCTCCCAGCCGAGATGCTGCTGGTCCCAATAATAGTAGAGGTTTAGGAAACCAGGACCATACAATCTTAAGAAAGGCTGCAATGGCCTCACTGCCAAGCTTTTACAAGGACATGATAAACAATGAGCTCAATACAGTAATTGCAGCTATTGCCATCGATTGCACCTTTAGGGAAATGATTGGGGTCTTGGTATTTATGATATTGTTAGATCTAACCAGTGCATTTGATCTGGTGGACCATCACATTGTATGGCATTGCTATCAAGAGATGGGAATAGGTGGACTGCCCTTGAAATGGATTGCTTCTTTCCTCATGGATAGAACAGCAGAGGTCCAAGTTAGAGGAGTAAGTTTGGCCCCAATTATTTTGGACTGCGGGGTGCAGTCCCTATCACCTTTGCTGTTTAATCTTTTTATGAATCCCTTAGGGCAGGTGATTCGGAGTTTGGGATTTCTTGAGTTTTTGTATGCAGATGATGTACAATTGATATATCCTGAGGGTTCTGATTTGAATGAGTCATTCAGTAAGATTAATGAAGGGCTAAAAGTTATAGAAAGTTGGCTGTATAGAAATAAAATGATATTAAATGAGAAGATGACAGAATGATTGGTGGTTCTTGGGGGATCTGAAATGTCAACACCTAAAAGCAGGGGTGGTTCTATAAATGAGGCAGGGTGAGGTGGCCACTTCAGGCAGTAACATTTTGAGGCAGCAAAGTTGCTCCCCTGAAACCTTCCTGCCACACCTGTCTCACCCTTAATTCAGACAAACTCTTAGTCCTGGGGAGTAGCGCAGAATCCCCCCCGCCCCCCCTAACATCTACAGTGACATGCTACATGTATAATGTGGTAAACACCTATTTCATTAAATAATGTCTTTCAGCTTGCCCTGCTTTTGGTTATTGGGAATGCCATGTTTCCTATTTGTGGACAGATTAACATGCCTACATGAAAGGAATGTGCCTTGAGTTTATACAGACATCAACTATAAAAGTGATCGCTACATTACTTTCCCAGTGTGCCTAATTCTCAAATGAAAGCCTCTTAAGCCTGTGTTTGTATAACCCTAACATATGTGATGTCACCTTGGTGTGAAATGGACTGCACTACAGAGATGGACTTTCAAGAGATTAAAAGGGATCGTTATTTTTAGCACATCTCACTACCATGTGGTATTACAGCACACAAGTATTGATCCTAGGTAGATTGTCATGTTGTGAGCTTTGTCTTGGAGCAGTGATCAGATTAGGTCACTGCAATGTTTTGGCCCTTCTGTGCATCCCTACATCATGTGGCTAGCAGTGGCCTCCTTTGCCTACCCATTAGAAGCCCTGTATATGGTAAACCCTGATCTCTGCTACTGCTGCTTCCTCTCAGGCCTTTGTTGGGCAGCAGGTTTCAAAACTCAAGGCTCTACCTCCAAAGCAACCACAATTTGTTCAATGAGTAGGAATATCCTCATGTCAGAGCATTTTACACTCACCTAACAACACTGTCCTCACTAAGGGGCAGAAGACAGGATGTTTAGATGCCTCAAAGTATTGTGAAGAGCAGCTGTCAATTAATATAAGGTGCTGATAGGTAGCTCATAAGGTATTTCCTTCTCTTTGTAGGTATGCTGGTCAATTACACTCTTCATTTAGCAGGCGCCACACTTCCCTGCTACTGAACTTTGTTGCACACTGTGTTTTAAATGGCAATGTGGTCTGCCAATTCAGTAAACCATTGCAAGGACGACTGTGTTGTGCTCTGAAATATGATGCACGTGGGTGTGACGTGAAGGTGAACACATCCAAATAAAGGATGAATACATAATAGAAAGAAAAATGTGAATGTTTATTTGTAAATGTATATTTGACTAAGAATTTAAAAATCATGCAATCACCCCCCAACCCTCCAAACTCCCTCCAAACTGCCCCATCAGCAGGTCTCTGAAATTCCCTCCCCCCAGGCAACATTTAACATTTATTTACAGAGGACAAAGCTCAAATGACAACCTGCTGCATTGTCCAATTCAGGTCCTCAGTATGGTCCCTTATGTTGTCACCTCTCTGGTGAGGCCAACAATTGTTTGTCTAAGGCCCTGCTCCTCCCTTACCAGGGAGCTAAGTACATGCTGGGGCATGTGGGGCTGCAGTGGCAGACTTGTGCTAGGGTGTACCGTCAGCTGCCGGGCAAGGTAGTCTTATAGCATCAGAGCCAAATGGGGTAGGGGTGGTGATGCCTGCCTCCTCCTATTCCTCCTCCTGCTCCTCCCTTTCTTCCTCTACCTTCTCCTCTCATGCTGCCACCCATGAAGATGTTGCTGAATGCGTGAAACAAAAGACAAAAAAAAAAAACTGAGTGCTGAAAGTAGAATATGCAGTAACATGCATTAAGGAAATAGTGTACACAACAGCAGAAGCCCTCTCGTTTGAAGGGGCACAATATGAAGCCACATCAATTAAACCTATTTCTCTGAAAATATCCAAACCATGCAGTATCAATATTTATTTATAAGATTTCTAGCCCACACTACACTCGTAAAGTTCAAGGCGAGTTATAACCAATACGTCCAAAATCAATACAACAAAAATCCAAATATACAAAAAATAAACTATTCCCACCTCTAATTCTGCTATATAGATCTTAAATAAAAACACACAAACTAATCATGATATGCGCAGTGCAGACTTGACAGCTTCTTTCAGTAGACTACAAGGAGTGATACGGCCCAAAGTCACTGGCGCATATTTTCCAAAGGAGAAAGTTCCTGTGTGCCTTGAGCCACCCCTGCCCCAATCAAATGGAAGTTAATCAAATACTTTGGCTTCAAACGGCCTTGGTAAACTTGGGATTTCAAACCTGTAGCCCATGAAAATGAGCTGCAAGAGCTTACTGAAATCTTTCTTCAGTGGTTGGGCTCAAAGGGAAGTCACATACAAACGCAGTGAAAATTTAAGAACTGGGATGCCAACTGTGGTAAAAAAAAAAATAAACAAACTGTTTTATGGGAAATATTACAGCACAGTTATTAGCAAAAAAAACTATTTGTTGGAGAGGAGGGAAAATTAATGCATCAGCTGACTATTCAAATTGTTTTTTAAAAAATTGTATTTATAAAACAAATTAAGGATTATATCAAGTGCAATCCTCATCACTGTACTGAGTATAAAAATCTGTAAACTTTGCTTTAAAAACTGCTACATCAACTTCCGGTAATGCATGCAAACTCTACTCAGTCAGATTTTCCTTTCAGCACCAATATTTGGTCCAGATAAACTCTAAATGCATTTGTTGCACCTCACCGGAAGTATACTTGCAAGAATTCATCGGTTTCCTTCGAGGCTACTAAACTGATGCATACTACCAGGATAAGAGTGGTCTTACTGATCTAAAGATGGCAGCTGAAGTGGAAAATCTGGCCTTTGATTTCAAAGATGAGTTGGTGAAAAAGAATTCAAAAAGCATGTCTGCTACACAGATCCAGGTTACGCAAGATTCAATAATCCCTCAATGAAAGAAAGGAGGGTTTTAACACACAGGCAACAAAGTTGACAGAGTTTGACCAAAAGGATCTCTGCACAGGAAAGGCTGGCAGATTAATTCTCTTCTTAGCTACAAGCTTCAAAGAAAGAAAATGCTATGAGCGGATAGAGGACCAAGGAATAACGTGTGAATAATTGGCTTACCTGAGAGTATCAAACACCAAGTTTGTTCCAGATAGTCCAAGTTTGACTGCCAGAGAATGTAGGCCTGTCTTTGGAAATTGAGCCCATGGGCCCTATGCGAGAGGCAGCAAGTAGTCCCAGGCCTTTAGTGGCCTGCATCTTAAACTTTGCGGACAAAGTCAAGCTTATGGTGGCGTACAAGAGAAAAGGAACTTTGCCCTATAAAAATCACAAGATCTTGCTGTTTATGACTTCTCCAGAAAAGTTTTTGAGAGCCGCAAGGCGTTGGCCCCGCTCTGCTCGGATCTATATCATAGTGCTGTAAGGTTTGCTCTTCAGTTCCCTGCCAGATTAAAGGTCTGGTTCAACAGCAAAAGAAACTTTAATTCAAACAAAAGATCAAGCTGAGCAGCTTTTGGTTCATCTAGGAAGCAGATGAGTACAATATGTTCCTTGCAGGGTGTTTGAATTATATAGACATGGGGCTTTAATGGTTGACTGAGCAGCATTATTATAGGAAGTTTCAAGTCATCTTGTTTTATTTTGCTATGTTTCAGTCTTTATCTATATAATTATGGAAAAATTACATGATGACTATAGTTTATGCTTGCTATATTCTTATTTTTCTATTTGGTGACTGCCTTCACCATCAAATATAAAGAGCTGATATGTGGAACTATCTACTGGTGCCTTTATCAATCCCAACGTGTGATCAGAAAAGTCGATCTTATCTGAATTGTTCTGTGCATTTTCCTTTATTCCATGCTATACTGTGTTTTTACTGTATTTCTGCAGCCCTTGTTACTGCTTTGGAAGTTTTGTGGGTTTTTTGCGGAGTGGTTGGACTGGTGAAAGCTGAGTAATATGTTGCATAATGCTAACCTCTTTACTGTTACTATTTAGTTATGTTCGTTGGCCTATATAGTTTGATTTGCTTATGCTATTTTTCAATCATTTTGCTGCGCAGTGCCAATCCCTATCAGTGGATTTTGGCCTATTGGCGCTCACTCAGCAGTTGATCTAAATTTCCATTTTATCTATATCAAACGTGCTGTGCTTTTTCTTTCTTTTTTTTTTATTCCTTGCAGGTACAGTATTTTGTAAAGCTGAGTATGTTTGATATATTTCACGTTGAGATATTCTGTTATCTTTATTGGCCTCAGGATGGAGCACGTTTCAGAGAAGATGCAGTCTCTTGGAGCACAGGGGGGGGGGCGCTGTATTTGGTCTGGTTGTTTTTAGTTTCTCCTTGTTGTGCGTGTGGAGTCTGAAAGTGCAAGTTAAGACTGTGACTGGGAGAAACATCTTTGATAGGCTGTTCTTAAAGCTATTTTTATATTGGAATTTTGCTTGGCAATTTGTATCCTATATATTTTTTGTTTTAGGCAGGTTATTTTACTATTTGGATTGGATGCCTTAGCTGGGGGGGAGCAATCCATTTATATCTCTTGTTCAAAGTACACTGGTTAGATAAATAGCATTTTCTCTGTCTTTTTAATAATATACATGTGCTTATTCTGTAATGGCTTATATTACATTTCTTTCTGAAAATGTGGATGGTATCCACTCATCCTGTCAAGAGGAAAAAGATTCTCACCTTGTGTAAAAAAAAAAAAAAAATGCTCAAAGGGGTAAATTTTAAAAGCGTAAATCCAGGCGGATTTACATGCACAGGAGAGTTGAGTGAAGAAATCTACACCCACGCGTATGTTTTAAGATCTGCCCCATAGCGTTTCCTATAAGAAATGCATTTAGATAGAGTGGAGCATTTGAATCTCAAATGTGATTGGGTGGCTCAATGTGTATTCTCATTGTACTCCTTTAGATAAAGAAGAGTGGTGATTTTTAGAGATGTGAATCGGAACCAGAATCTGATCAGTTCCGGTTCCCATTCAAATCTTAAAATTTTTATTGTCCGGCCCAATTGGGTTTTTGCTTATCGGCTGCGCTCGATCCAATAAACAAAAAACCCACCCGACCCTTAAAAACCAACCCCTTAGCTTCCCCCACCCTCCCGACCCCCCCAAAAATGTTTTAAAATTACCTGGTGGTCCAGTGGGGGCGCGGGGAGAGATCTCCCGCTCTCAGGCCATCGACTGCCACTAATAAAAATGGCGCCGATTGCCCTTTGCCCTTACCATGTGACAGGCCATTGGCTGGCCCCTGTCACATGGTAGGAGCACTGGATGGCCTGAGAGCGGGAGATCGCTCCCCACGCCCCCATTGGACCACCAGGTAATTTTAAAATGTTTTTGGGGGGGGTCGGGAGGGTGGGGGAAGCTAAGGGGTCGATTTTTAAAGGGTCGGTGGGGTTTTTTTTTGTTTGTTTTTTTTTAAATCGGGCCATCGGCGCCATTTTTATTAGTGGCATCAAAATGGCGCCGATGGCCCGAGAGCGGGAGATCGGTCCCGGGGCTTCCACTGGACCACCAGGTACTCATAAAAAGTTTTGGGGGGGGTTGGGAGGGTGGGGGAAGGTAAGGGTTTAGTTTTAAAGGGTCGGGGTGGGTTTAGGGGTTGTTTTGGTGTGCCGTTTTCCCACCCCCCAAATCCCTGATTTACGATTTTTCACGATAAATCGGGGGAATTTATATTGTATCGCACACTCTAACGATTTTTGACGATTTAAAAAATATCGGACGATTTTTTAAATCATCAAAAAACGATTCACATCCCTAGTGATTTTACTACACAGGAATTTATAACTGTTGTTAAGCAGGACTAGTATGGACCCTAATGGGCAGTATGTATTTATACAAGGGTCCCTCTAGCATAGGAAATATTTGTTAGGTAATGTTTATGCTCCAAATGCTTATAAACATGGGTTTGTTTGTTATTGCTTTTGCATTTGGTTATGTTGATTAGACCATTTTGCAGATCATACAATTATACTTGGGGGCAGTTTTAATCTAGTTCTAGATCCTGATATTGATGCCAAACCACCAAGGAAAGAGAGAGGGTTAAAGCCAGCCATAGGCTGAATGAATTGCAACTTTTTGATATCTGGAGGATCTTACACACTTATACGAGCATTTTTCTTTTTCTTCAAACCCTCATAATTTATATTCCCATGTAATGCTCTTATGCAACTACTGTTTCAATGTAAACCGATGTGATATGTATTTGTTACATGAACGCCGGTATAGAAAAATTCAAAATAAATAAATAAAATATAGATTATGTGTTTATATCCACTGCACTGTTTTCAAGGGTTAAAAAGCTGAAATTGGTGTTACATTTATCTCTGCTCATGCTCCCATTTCCATGGTATTTCAGGAGGGTGAAGTTCTATCTAAATCCTTTAAGTGGCACTTTAATCAACTCTCTTTCATGATACACAAGTTCCTATTTTTTTTTTAAAAGCTACACAGCAGGAGTATCTAGAATTGAACATGACTCCTGGGATTTCTCCAGTTATCCTATGGGTGGCAGGCAAGGCAGTAATGAGAGAGGAGATCCTTGTATATATAGCAAAGGAAAATAAATTGAGGGATGCTGAAATTTTACAATTGACTTGCCAATTAAAATTGTTAAAATAGCAGCATGTGAGAATCAGGAACCCAGAAACCAAAATGGAACAGGATGATGTGAGAAAACATTCTTAATCTGTAACACCAACAGGTCCTAAAGTCCATTCAGGTTTTCAAGGCAAAAATATTTAGACATGAGACAGGCAGGCTCCTAGCAAGGCTGACCTGTAATGTGGAACCAAAGCATGTTATTACAAGCCTGAAGGATATACAAGGAAGTGAGCACAATGGTCTGGAGAGTGTCACAAAAATTCTTTTAGATTATTACAGTCAATTGTATTCTGAGCAAGTAATTTGGAACAGTCTGAGCGAGCGCTTTACAGAGAAGCTGCTTTTAACCAATATTTCCACACTTCAGAGGAAAGGTTTCAACGCTCTTATACCTATTTTGGAAATAGATGTGATTATTAGACATATGAAACTAGGCATGACTCCAGGTTTAGATGGGCTGTGGTCAGAGTTTTATAAGATCTTGCAATAAAACGTACTTAGACCCCATCAGAGAAGTTTGAAACAGCTTTAAGCAAAGGGTATTTTGTAATGAATGACATCCAAGCTTAAATAACTGTTTTTCCCCAAGAAAAACTCAACCTGAAAGTTAGACACTCATTTCACTTATTAATGTTGTCATAAAAATTCTGACATCAGTCTTGGCTAATAGAACGAGTTTAATGGTGCCAGATTTGGTATCCTCTGATCAGGTGGGCTTTATAATGTGTGCAAACATATTCATGTTTTATAGGACAGATGTGCTGTAAATAGGAAAAGGCTTATAGATAGTTTAGAAGCAGAAAACGCTTTTGACAAAGTGCAGAAGTAAATGTTTTGGATTTTGGAGCAATATTGGTTTCCAGACCTTCTTTTTCTCCTTTGGATTTTTTTTTTTTTTTTTTTAGTAAAGTTTAAATCATTTACAAAAATGAAATCAAAACCAAGAAATCATGAACACAACAAAAATTTCATAAACAAAACATTAGAAAATATCCAAAGTCAGTCAAACTAGTCCTCATTAAAAAAAGAAAGAAGTGGGGGATGAGAAGAAAAAGTAAGAGAGAGAACAACCAGGAAGATGCTGGGGATCTAAGCTGTTATAAAATGAATCAGCTAAATAGCCACCAAACCATGGGTTACAATAAAAGTATATTCTAATTTTCCACATTTTTATCAATGAGAAAAGTTTCTAAATGTAAACAGTCGGGAAAAAAATAAACGTATTGTTTTGATAAACAACAATACATTTGCAAAGAATTCTAGGAAAGAAGGCAGCCCCCTAGGACTACAACTCTCTGTCTCAACAAAAGAAACTGTTTCCTTTGAGCTTGTGCAGCACCCGAAATATCAGGAAACACTTGAATTTTCTGATCACACAAAAGAAGATCCTTATTCTTGGAATATTTCAGTGGCACTAAATCCTTGTCTTGCTTAGCACAAAAAGGGACAAAGAGGGTAGCCCTATTTGGTATATCATGTATAGAAGCCTCTAAAAAGGCTGATAAATCAGGACTATTTGGTGGTAAAACAACCATCCCACCCAAAACTTTCTTACCCTTAGGAACATAAAAGATCTTAGATAAAACAAGCAACTTCTCTGCTCATACACCCAAGACTTCTACATTTTTTTAAACAATTCCAGAGCAGACATCAGTCTACTCTCATAGGGAAATGTAAAAACAAATTCCTCCCTCTGATTATTTTCCAGCATTTCCAATTGATTATGCAAAACTAGACTTTCTTGAATTATTATTAGAAGCTTGTAAAGATGCCATTTGTGCACCTATGATTGATGCTGAACTCTCAGATCCAAATAATTGTGACTTGCGTTCTTCCAGCTTTGACCTAAAATCTCTAGTAAATTTGCACACTCGAAAAACAGAGTGGGTAGCTTAAGCTGTTATATACTGGACCTCAGGCTAGACTGATTATTAATGGATAGGTTTCATCACCTTTTCAACTGTCCGGGAGTATCGGACAGAGTTGCTCTCTATCGCTGCTGCTTTATGTGCTGGCCGTACAAATTTTAGTGTTAAAACTGAAAACTTTCAATTTGCTTAAGGGTTTACATTTGTGGAAATTTGAGCAGAACAAATTTATGTTTGCAAATGATTATTTTTCTCTTTGTTGCAAATCCAGTTGACTCATGTTCAATTCTCACAATATTTACAGATTTGGGGAAATTTTCATGTCTAAAAATCAATAAAGAAAATGAAAAAAGCTTGTACAAGAGACCAATGATTAGATAACTGTTGGGCATTCGTTCATCTTAGTGGCTAATCAAATGTCTCTTAAGCACATATAAGTGATTGTTTCACTGAGCTCAACTGAACATTTATGTTCTCTTTTACTCTGGCATTCATAAGAGGTTTTTTTGATTCTTATGGCTTTTTGATTGGTTTGTAATAGTTATTGCCATCATTTATTCAGTTCTGTTTTTTCTATTATAATTGATTTCCCCAAGTCTGTAGCTTTACCCTTGCATCTGTCTCTTCCTACAGTCTTGGCAGGGAACTTTTCCATTGGAATGGACATCTTCCTGTTTAAATTATCTAGGACTGAAGATTCCTCTCTGACTGTCCAGGCTATAGAAGCTAAATATTACTACTTTAATTGATGAGTTTTCCTCATAACTGCAGCCTTGATTGGAGATGCTTTTGTCTCTATTTGAACCATATTTCTTTGGCAGCCCAAAGTGAGAAGAATAAGCTAAAAAACCTTGGTAAAGGCCAAACCCCTGTCAACTACACTTTGGGTGGGAAAGGCATGAGAAGGATTTCAAATATTTTATTCCTAACCTGGTTGAAAATACCATATCTCTTTGTTCTCCTTGGGGAATAAAGCATTTACCCAAAGCTCATAAGTCTACTGAGCTCAGGTCATACCCTTTTATAGTGTGCAATTTAACAAGCTTGATGATCTTTGATGAAAAATGGGGAGTTCATGGATGAATTCTGATTTCTTGCCTCTGTAAGGCAACCTGAATATCCTTGAAGGAATCAAGAGATTTCTTCTTTATATTGTGCTGCTCAAGGTTCACTTTTTCCCTTTCAGTAGCTGAAATCGATTTTTCATATCCCAAATCAAAACTTCTTTGTGCACCTTCACAATAGGCATTATGTGCAAGGGTTGAAGAAAAATAACCCAACTTTGACTTAAGATTCATTGGATAATGTATTGATCATGGTAGCAAGCAGCAAAAATAAAATTTCTAGTTGGTATAAACTTAGAATTAAAAAAAAAAAATCTGGTTATTTTACAGTTGTTGGCACTGATTTTTGAAGTATGAGATGAGTACTGCCTTATCTATTGGTGATTTTGCATTATTGTTTATGGGAATAAGTCAGAATGTTAATTCCAGTCTCCAGCAAATGAAGTTGAAAATAATACCTAGGACATATTACACTACTTCCAGGCTTCACCAAATGGATATATGTGATACTGATCTCGGTGTTAAATGTATAATTATCAGTGGAACACTAGTGCATACCTTTTTCCTTTGTATTAAACTTTATGATTGTTGGCATCATGTTTTTTCTTCACTTGAGCATGTTCTTGGTCTTAGACCTCCTTTTCAAAGTGTTGAATTTTTGCTAGGTGAAAGTGCCTATAAAGGTGATCAGATGTTTGCTCAAGTGGCACTTTTGTGGCAAAATGTGTATTCTATAATGTTGGATTAGTGATTCTGTACCTCCTTTTATTTTATGGAATCAACAAATGGCAGACAGAATGCAAACTGAGAGGCTACCTGTTAGAGGATATCAGAAAACTGGAACATTTGTCAATATTATGCCTGCACAAATTAAATCATAACTAAGCCTGACTAGATATTCTACTAATTGGAAGTATATTTAATACTATGCTTGTTGTAGAGTATGAATGGGTGTGAAAGGCTGTAGTGTCTTGTGTCTGTTAGCTGATATTTCAGCTTTTGCTGAATGCATACCATTATGATTTGATTATGGGCACCAAGAGTTGAATGATGTATTAGTGGGCAAACAAATTAAAGTACTCTTATCAGTAGTAAAATGAAGGCTAAGAGATTACTAGACAATAATAGGTGGGTAAGGATTGAATGTGTGTGTTCTGTGGAAAAGGAAGGTATTTCATTACATGCAGGAGAACAGTATTGTCTCATTATATTGTTTTTATTGTACTGGCTTATGTATCTTTTGTCTTTCGTTTGAACATTTTGTTTCATGGATTTTTTGAATGTTTATTGTACATCACATAGAAATTTTGATCTGCAGTATATATATATATATATATATATATACTGATAATGTACATGGAATTAATATATTATTGTTAACTTTGCATTCTCTGTTTAGACGTTTGGTAGTTGGATATATATGTGTGTGTGGCATCTTATAAATAAAAGTTAAAAAAAAATAAAAAGTAAAAAAACTTGCTACCTTTATTTTTTGAACCCTTAGAAATAGAGAAGGAAAAGGGTTGGCAAACAAGAGAATTCCAGACATGAAAGAAGGGAAAATGTGCAGATTGCAAGAGCAAAATAAGCACCACGAAGATTTTATGAGAGCAGTCGGCAACACAGAGCTAATTTTGGCTCCACAAAGTAATGCTCAATTTGGCATTCTTCTGCAAGTGTTGAACTATGGCATAGCTCAGTCACAGAACTGAGTACTGAATGAGCTCTTTTAGAATACAGTCCATTCTACAAGGGACATTCCTCTTGAGGCAGATCATCCTATATGTTTAATCCAGACAGATAAAAGTTCATTTAAGGGAAAGATTTCCATAACACTTCAGCACAGCAATGCTGATAAAATGTTGAGCACGGAAATACATCATCAGGATAAAACTGGTCATTCCTTGCTTTTCGCTGTATACATTAAAGTTGTGCAATTACAAATGTTTCCCTACATGTGTGTGGATATTCTGCAAAGACATCAATATCCAAATTTTACCCCAGTCAGACCCAACAAATTATTTAACTGGAGCCTTTCAAAATCTGAAAACAGAATTAAGCAACAGGCATTGTAAAACACAAAAGCAACTTACATTTTGTCCCAAAAGCTTCATTTTTGTTAGCATGAAAGACCTACCTACATAGAAATCCCTTCCTGAGATAAAACCTGTTGATCTGCATTAAGTAAAATATTAAATAGAATCATCTCTGCATGACATTTCGGGTTTAGTTCAGCCTGCACTGGGAGGCACTTACTGAGCTGGGACTGGAATGCCGGCGAACTTTCGGAGACTCTTTCCCTGTGGATGAACTCTTGAAGTTAATGCAAGCGTTGTTTTCCGAATGCACTCTCTTCACCTGATTAGCTGGTTTTTCAAATGGATCAAAACTGCTCTGTGTCCGCTGCACTCTGACTTTTTTGTCCTCGGGGATGGTGTCCAGGGGTTTTATCACAGAGTCCATTCCCTGGCTGTTCCTTGTAGACATCTTTGTAACACATATCTAAAGAGAAAGTATGCAGATTTACTAAAGTGAGAATCCAAAAATGCACTTTGCACACACAAAATCTTTCAATAAAATAAAAGCTTCCATAATTAGCAGATTGCTAAATAACAAAACACAAAAACCACCATATAACTCTTGCACTTAAAAGAAAGAAAAAAGAAAAAGAAAAAAAGCATTGTTTGTTTTATAAGACGCAATTACATTAGTAATCAATATCCAAGAACCGAAATGTGACACGTGCTTCTGAATGTACAACAGCTCAACTCAGTCTAGGAGAGTCGCATGTAAACATACTGTGGTTACCATCAGTAAGCTTGCTGAAAGAAGAGAGTAACTCAAGACAGCACAGCTGATAAGGAATTCTGTTGTTTTGCTTTTACAAGGTGTCTCTTTTTTTCCTAACTGCAGCTGGCTTATCCGTGAAACAGAGAGAATATTTACCCAAAATAAAATGTTGAGGCAATGACTGAACTCTAATTGACATTGATTGCTTACATACCAGATAGTACATCCTGCAGAAATCCATGCAAAACCTTCATTATGGCCAAAAAAAATACAAGCATGCCAAAACAGCTGACACTACAAAGATCTAATGACTTCCTGCGCCGTGAAATATTCATAAAGAAGTTGGCCTGCACAGGTTATTTTGTCAGCCCTAAGAAGGTGAATTTCTAACTCTCATTAAAGAGAATTACCAGGTGTCACATATCAGTTCTGCTTATTTAATTAAATTGTTAAAAATCTTAAAAATGGGAGCTGGCCCGCTGGTTGGTTCCATGTCAATGCTGTGCACTACCAGGCAGACAGACTGGGGTTCAATTTCTGACTCAGATCCTTCGCTTCCCTGTATTCATAGCCCCAGGGGTGGGGAAAGGGAGCCACAGTCATTGTGCAAAGCTGACAACTAGCAGCCAGATTTAACACACAATTTCAGGATTCCAGAGGAGCAGAAGGAAACAACTAGGTCAAAAAAAACAAAACAGAAAATAATACCGCTATGTGGTTATTTTCACTGAACGAATTCACAAATCTTTCCCCATTCTGGGACTTTAACTAAAATTATTTTTTAAAAAGGAAGGTGATATAGAACATTTGTAACAAAACTTCAAATAGTAACCAAATATGTAATTATAACAATTATTATGTGAGAAAATTGTTATCCACACTCCAAGCTGCAGTTGAGCTAGGTCCTTTGTTGGAGAAATGGAAGGCTGAACTTCCAGTTCATTGAAGGAAGACAGCTAGTCTCTTCCTTTGCCAGGATTCCTGGGCTGGTGGAGAATGCTTTAAAAAAATTCACCGATCGTAACACAATGTTGCACTTTGCAAGTGCACATCCAATGCCATTAAAGAACAGCCTTCCCTTTTCGCAATTTTTTAGGTACAAGCGTAATTGCTCCAACACACAGATTTATAGACAACAATTGGATCATTTAATGGCGGATTTTAAAAAAAGAGGTTACCCCAATAAATGTATAAAGAATGCGTTTAAAAGAGCTCTGAGTTATGACAGGGATGCCCTGTTAACAATGCAAACCTCAAAATTCAGAGGTAATTACATGTGTTACTCAATATTCGCCTTCATCATGCAAGATTGTTCAATTGATGCGTATTCATTGGTTTCTCATTCAGATGACACCCGGGATGCAAAATATGGAATTTAGAGTACCTTATTCAAGAACAAAAAATTTAAAGATTTTAAGTCCTTCTACATTACAAGAGAAACCAAATCAAATACAGTCTATTGATGGGATAACACCATTAGGCCATTATAAGTGTGGCCATTTCAAGATCTGTGATCAAACTTTGGAACTCAAAGAATTCACTTGCTTACAAACTCAGTATAGATATAAACTGAATAACTTTACAACATGCCAAACAGATTTCGTCATATATATCATCAAATGCCCTTGCCATAAAATTTATGTGGGCCAAAGGAAGAGATCTTTGAGATTGAGAAGTGGGGGAACACAAAAGTTGCTTAAAGAATAAGAAAATAACTGCCCCAATTGTTGCGCACTGCATCAAGGAAAATCACAGCACAGGAGATTTAAAATGGTTTGTGATTGCCTCCTCTCAAATCTTGTTTGATGTGGTCAATCGTGTGAGATGGCTGTTCAGAAAAGAGCAGGAGTGGATTTTTAAGTTGTGTTCAGAGGAGCCCATTGGTCTCAATTCAAAGATCGAATGGAATAGCTTAATACATTAAAATTAACATACACAATATATGAGAATCTGCCTGTGAATTCAGAAAGGGGTTCTAATAAAGTTGATCTGTATTAAGCGGTTGCTGAGAATGGACAGGAATGGAAGATTATATACCACGGCTAGACAATCGAGTACAATTGAAAAGGAGATAAGTAGCCATTCGGGGAATGAATAGGAATGAAACAATATAAGGAACGATGAGACAATTAATGTATAAGAATTAAACAATCACATATAGACTTGTCAAAAAGTTTGACAATTCCATTGATACAGAAAATAAAACTGAACATTCGTGAAACTGTCAAAAGAATGTAACAGACTTAAATCTGATGTCATAGCGCATCATGCGTCATCACGTATACTCGCTGGAACCAGGAATTAAAAGAGATCAATGAGCAATCGTGAATCTGTCAAGCAATTCTACAGACCTTTAAATTTGACGCCAGAGCGTCATACGTACCATTACGGACACAATGATTGGTTCTTTTTCAAGCCAATCAGCCAGATAAAAAAAGCGCGTCCATATTAAAAACTTTTCAGACTAAGCCCGACAATCGAACAAGAAGGGTATTGATAAAAACTGTGAGCATTTTCGACAGAAACACGAACTGAAAGATTTGTTGAATGCAAATAAATAAATTTATTTTGTGTTGCTGAAGCAGCGTTGAAGCGAAACGTTGGACACGTTGGTGGCGGTTAGCAAGCATTTCATTTAGGCAAAAGGCATGGCTATGTGGTTAAAAAAAAACAACATATAACAAGCCAAAAGATAAGTGCCTTGCTATTAAAACTTGTCAGGATCTTGTTGGGAATGAAGTACTCATTACAAGACATATAGAGCTATGTTCTGCTAAATGAAAAGTTATCTAGAACGGTGTGAAGGTTTCCCGTTCAGAACTTAAGAAGGGCTAAAGTACAATTCAACATAGATGACTTGCTGTGGTGAAAATTTATAATTATGGTCAAAGCTTGTAAAAATTGAAGATATCATTACATGAAAGATCCACATTAATTGAAGACATTAAAATCTTTGGCTGTGTGAAAGAAAAGACCAGTAAAGGTTTCACAAGAACTTTATTTGGAAACACAGCAGTACCATAATCAGTAATTAACAGAAAGTAACTTCAAGCATTTTTATCAAAAATATAATTAAGAGAATAAAAGACCAGTGACTGCAACAATTGGCTCATAAGAAGTTCCTGAGAATTCGGATCTCTTGCCAATAATGAGGTCTTCTCTCTATCAAAACATTTTTTTTCACAAAATATTTTCTTAAATGATAATAAAGGTAAAATAAATTTTAACAGTTAGAATTCATTATAAAGCAATTGCAAGGATTTCTTGCAGCAAAGATTCTAAACATGACTAGTTAATTTTTTCTTATTGATTGTATACTAGTTATTCCCAGATTTTTCTTTCTATTGGAGAATGCTAATCTACTGGAAACACAATATACACTTTTATTGACAGTATGTTTGCCACCAACTTGGTTGTTTAAAGGGGGAGTGTTATCCTCTGATTTATGTCCTAACAGGCAAATGCAATATTGGCACGTGGAAAACTGGCACGCTCATGATTTGGTGCCCGCTCTTCTAATGCACGCCGATGAACCTCTCCGGGATACCCGATATAATATTTAAATGGGCTGTCATGATAAAAAGGAGGCATCCGTTTTCCTAACCTGACCACTGGTGACTTGTTTTTTTAGTTTTTTTTTTCCCTTATTCCTTTTTTCTGTTCTTCGCCACGATATTAAGTTAGAGGAACCAAAAAAAGGAACAGAAAAGCAGTATCTTCTGCTTTTCTATTAACTGTAGGGGGCTCTTCAAGAATTAACCCCTGCTCCGGGGCAGGCATTAATTTTTGAGAGTAAAAATGTGTGTGTCAGGTGCACATTTTTTTTTTTTTTTTGCATCGGGGGTAATAGCTAATAGCCTCATCAACATGAATTTACATGTGATGTGCGCTAAACGCTGGTTAGGACAAACATTTTGGATGCGCTAAACCCCTTATTGTATAAGAGATGTCGGACGTGCATCAAGCAGTGCACTCAGCCAAGTGCACAATATTGCATTGGCCTGAAAGTGTTTGTTCGCTAGGGGCACTCTGGGACATTATTTCTGGGTATGCCCGGTAGTCCAAAAGGTTTGGGATAAGAAGCAGAAATATTTACAGCAGCTTTTGGGTTGCCCTCTTGTTTTTACTCCAGAGGGTGTACTGATTGACTCCAAAGAGACATTGGCTTTAGCAGAAAAGGGGACCACCTGTTTCTTAGAAAGGTGTGGCTGTTGGGGAAAAAGGCAGGGCTTTCTGTGTAATATGAAAAGGATGCTCCTGCTTAGTGGGCCTGCAAATGCAGAATGTCAATACCATGAGATCTTTTAAAAGTAAGTAGCGGTCTGGGACAAATATATACAGTCGCTTCCCCATGCAGCTAGAAATCAGGTGCTCAATCATATTTTGATTTGCTGTTATGAGAATGCCTATAATTTGGAGAAGGAACAATTTTTCTTATATGTAACTGTTAGTTTCTCCTTGCCGTTTCGGTTTTATTGCAGATTGAATAGGGGAGGGGGGAAGGGGGATTGGGGAGGGGTTGACAACAGGAGGAGAGGGAAGGAAAATGTAAACTGGTGTTAACTTGTACAGTTGTTCTGGTGTACTTCAGAACCCAAGGTATGCCAGTGTTGGTTGTTATGTTTTTGTTTCCAATAAAGTGCTTTCAAATAAGTGAGAAAATTGAGTGAAAAACTGTGTTCATACTCAACTGCAGAAAGGTTATACTTGTTAAGATTATGTATATCTCAAGTGTAACCTATATAAAACTTTATCTAACCATCACATTCTGCAAACAGCACCATGCAATTTTCAAAATAGTGCTCAACAAACAAAAATTATCAAAAAATCAACATTTTATTTTCTTAATGGCGACCCATTGCACTCAGCACTTTTACAGAGTTGAGTTGTTATTCCTCTATAAGAGGCCCTTGTTTCACCACTGATGCAGCTTCATCGAGGGGGGACCATTCATCTTAAGCTTTATCAAAATATATTTTTATAAGGGGACATTACCAAAAATATCTTTAAAATTCCATGCATAACTTGTGATTTTGTGCAAAATAACAGCATATCCTTACTATTGTGTGTGCTTCTCTAATGTTTCTTCAATGAGGCCTACAAAGAAAACTTGCTTCACTATTACACTGAACCATTTTAATCATACTTTAATAAATATATTTTATGTTTTTTTGAAGACACATAGTACTAAACAATATTACTCACCAAAAACAGCTTAAACAAGTATAGTTATTGTTTCATACCGGAAATGACCATGGTCAAGTTCAAAAGTGAAAATATTTCGCACATATTAATTCAAAGCAAACAATGTTTTATTTTCACTTGGCAGACATTATACCCTATCAGTTTAAACCAGAATACTCAGTGCAGTTCTTTTTTATAAAATATTCATTTCAATAAATTCTATATGATCAGTTTATAAATATTTCTTATGACTAACCCACAAATAATGATTGTTGAAATGTTTAATATTATGTGATTCAGCACAGCTCCACGATTAAATGCGATATCAATAACATTTATTATGTAAAAACATCATGATCACTGTATAAATAACGAGGACAGGACTGTTTAATATCATAGGACATGGTAAAGTATCATATTTAAATGTGGTACTAGGAAAGGCTGATACATAAATATGTAATGAAGACGACCATGGTGGTTTCTGGGATGAAATTGAGCTAAACTATTGTTTTGTTGAGTAATATTGTTCTGACTATGGGTCTACAAAAATACATAAAATATTTATTGAAGAATGACTAAAGTGGTTCAGTGTAAAGGTGAAGCAAGTTTTCTTTGTAGGCATCATTGAAGTAAAGCTAGAGAAGCACACAACTAAATAATAATAAACAACGGATGAAGGAGATGCTGTTCTTTTTGCACAAATTCTCAAGTTAAGCATGGAATTTTAGAAGACATTTATTTTTTGGTAATGTCCCCCTGTAAAGTTTACTTTGTGATAAGAAAACTTAGGATGAATGGTGTCCGCCCCCCCTGATGAAGCCACAAATGTGGTGAAACAAGGGCCTCTTGTAGGGGAATAACTCAACCTTGTGAGTGCTGACTGCAGTAGGAGAGACCTCAGATCAGCGGGAAAAGATCTTCTGGAAGTTCCCACAGTGAAAGCAGCTGCGTTAAATATAACAAGGCAAAGAGCTTTTTCCGTCGCTGGCCCTATTTTGTGGAATGCCCTGCCAGATCCCTTAAGACATATCTATTCGAAAGGAATTTAAGAAGGCATTAAAAACCCATTTATTTTTGGAAGCATTCGGGAATGTAGAACTGACTAATTAACAGCAAAACTGCTAGGAAACTACTTTGTAATAACACATTTTAAGGACTAGAAGATATCCTTAACTACTTGTCAATCTGATTTCTCCCTTTTTTAGTTTTTAAAGTAATGGCCAATTATCCTTAATCTTTAATTTATCTAATTTTATGTTTATTGATGATGTTTTAAATTGTATTTTTATTCAAACTCTGTTTATTTTTATTATTTCTCTTTTTAAAGATACATTTTATGTTGGTTTGATTATAATTATGTTGTTGTAAACCGCTTTGGTCAATGTCATATTGGGAAAACGGTATATAAATATGTTAAATAAATAAATAAATAAATAAATAAATAAATAAATAAAATAAATGCCATTAAAAACAAAAAAACCACTAAAGTTGATTTTTTGAGAATTTCTGTTTATTGAGCACCATTTTAAAAGTTTAAAAGTGCTCGTCTCACTTAATTGTTATAATTACATATTTGGATAATAAATTTTATATACATTCTGAAGTTTTGTTAAGTTATACATCACCTTACTATTTTATAATATCCTAGTTGTTGGTGGTATGCATTTGTCATCTCCTTTTTTGTACTGGCTAAAATTAATTTTAAACAAGTTGAAGCAGTATATGCTTCCGGCGTAATACAAAGTAGGCACTTTTTATTATATTTCCTGAGCCTAGTTCCCTACAGAGAAACTGACCTTAAAAGATCATTATGTCTGTTTGACTGTCTGTCCCGCCATTTAAACGTGTCCCTGCTTCATATCCCTAACAATTTTTGAACCATTTACCGTATTTTTCGCTCCATAAGACGCACTTTTTTTCCCCCAAAGGTGGGGGGAAAATGTATGTGCGTCTTATGGAGCGAATATAAAAGAAAACCCAAACAAAAATCTAACAACCCCCCCCCCCCCCCGACTCCCCCAAGACCTGCCGACTTAATTTCCTACAACCCCCCACCCTCCTGACCCCCCCCCCCCCGCAAGACCTGACAAATTATTTCCAGCAACCCCCCACCCTCTGACCCCCCCAAGACCTGCCAAACGTCCCTGGTGGTCCAGCGGGGGTCCGGGAATGATCTCCTGGGTGTGGGCCGTCGGCTGCCAGTAAACAAAATGGCGCCGACGGCCCTATGCCCTCACTATGTCACTGAGACCGACCGCTGCTATTGGTTGGTCTCAGTGACATAGTGAGGGCATAGGGCCGTCGGCGCCATTTTGTTTACTGGCAGCCGACGGCCCTATGCCCACACTATGTCACTGAGACCGACCGCTGCTATTGGTCGGTCTCAGTGACATAGTGAGGGCATAGGGCCGTCGGCTGCCAGTAAACAAAATGGTGCCGACGGCCCTATGCCCTCACTATGTCACTGAGCGACCAATAGCAGCGGTCGGTCTCAGTGACATAGTGAGGGCATAGGGCTGTCGGCGCCATTTTGTTTACTGGCAGCCGACGGCTCACGCCCAGGTGATCGTTCCCGGACCGCTCCTGGACCCCCGCTGGACCACCAGGGACGTTTGGCAGGTCTTGGGGGGTCAGGAGGGTGGGGGGTTGCAGGAAATTAATTCGGCAGGTCTTGGGGGGGTCAGGAGGGTGGGGGGGTTGCAGGAAATTAATTCAGCAGGTCTTGGGGGGTCAGGGGGGTGGAGGTTGTTAATTTAAAGGGTTGGGATGGGGGGGGGGGTTTGGGGGTTCCCAGAGAAAGAAAAGTTTTCTGATCTGGGGAGTGGACCGAAATGGCCCTCCCCAGACCCGAAAACAAAATGGGGAGAAAAAAAAAAGCTATGCACTCCCCTAATTTGCTCCATAACATGCCCAGACGCAGAGCCGGTTTAGCACAATTTTTTTTTTTTAAATTTTCCCCCTCTGAATCCTAGGTGTGTCTTATGGTCAGGTGCGTCTTATGGAGCGAAAAATACGGTATTCAAGTTTCTGCCACAGATCATAGTGTACCCAGCTTATGCTTTTTGTGACCTCAACAATCAACACGCTCTCTCCATACTTAAGTATCCTTGTTTCCTTTTCTTTCCTATATGGAAAAAGACCAGTTCAGTTCACATTCAGTTGAAATCTCAGATAGGTCAGGGAGTATACCGTGGTAATATCCAGTATTTTTATGTGCCAACAGGACCTCGATCAAATATTTGGAAATATAACAAGATGCCACACAAGTCAATTCTCTCGAAAGAAAAAAAAGGGAGTTTCCTAAAGAGAATTTGATATTAATGAGGTCACAGCACCTTGTGATGCCATCAAGATTTTTTTTTTTTACCTAGCCTCCTACAGGGAACCTGGCCCTTATAAAATCATGTCTGTGTGCTATCTGTGTGCTATCTTTTGGCCTCCAATCTTCTCGTTGATCCCACCCCTAGACCCCTAGACCCTGTTTATGTATTTTCCAGCTTTTGTTCGGATGTGAACCGGTATGATGTACACACTAAAAGGTTTAAATAAATAAATGTCTGTGGTTCTGTCCTCTCCTGTGTCTACTCCTACACACAGACCCAAAAAACAAAGCGGTAGCCGATCCAGTGAGCTGTGTAACAGTGACGACAATAGGAATCGGATGATAACAAGCCCTTTATTAAAATGCCCGACTCTGGCCGAGTTTCGCTCCCTTGCACAGAGCTGCCCTCAGGGCAATTCCATTTTACCAGGACTTGATTTGGTCAATGTAGAAAATATCGCATTGATTATGCCTTCGGTGCAGATGAATTCCCACTCAAACACATAGACTTTCTCTTATCAGCATAGTATTGCTACGTAATAGCTGCTTTGAAGTCAAAAACGTTCTGTACATGACAAATTTAAATAGACGAGCCGTCTTTTGGCTAGTCAAGAGCTCTTGACTAGCCAAAAGAGAAAGTCTATGTGTTTGAGTGTGAATTCATCTGCACCGAAGGCATAATCAATGCGATATTTTCTACATTGACCAAATCAAGTCCTGGTAAAATGAATTGCCCCTGAGGCAGCTCTGTGCAAGGGAGCGAAACTCGGCCAGAGTCGGGCATTTTAATAAAGGGCAGCTCTGTGCAAGGGAGCGAAACTCGGCCAGAGTCGGGCATTTTAATAAAGGGCTTGTTATCATCCTACTCCTACACACATACTCTCCATAATATATTCTGAACCATTTTTCCAATTTAATTTAAATTACTGCCACAGATAAAGCAGCCAGGGATGCCCGGGTCATGTTTTTCACACCCCCACCACCCCCTCTTCCACACTCACATTTCAAACTGCTGTGGATTCTTTATTTTCACTTCCTAATGGGAAACAGGCCAGTTAAGTTCAATTGTAATCTCAGGAGGATCTTGTCCTTAGTTAATGCCCTATAGATCCCCAATTACATAGTTTGAAATCTAGCAAAATTCCACACACGTCAACTCTCTCTCAAAAAAAAAAAAAAAAGAAAAGTTGAAATTTCAAGGAGTGATGGGAGGGGGAGGAGGGCAGCATAGAGCACATGGAGAAGTTTTCAATTTACCGAGAATCTTTATTAGGTTCACCAATGAGCCCTCGGAGCTTTTACAAAGGTAGGAGGGTTTTAAGTGGAAGAAATAAAGACATACATAAACAAAAGGTTTCTTTTTACATTCTGTAATCTACATAATGGGGTAGATTTTAAAAAGCATTTACTCGAGCAAAACTGGTTTTTGCTCGAGTAAATACACTTTACTCAAGTAGTGGGCTTTTCAAAATTCCTACAATATATGCCATTGAATTGTCCATAGGATTTACTCAAGTAAGTGCACTTACTCGAGTAAATAGCTTTTGAAAATTGCTATGATAGTATGTCACATTTACATGCGTAACTCCTTTGAAAATGACCCCCATTGCATATTGTTCATTACTAAGGCATATTCTCAACTGGTTTGCGGTTATACCCGTCAAATCCTTCTTCTGTCTTCAATACTGTACCCCCAAAACTTCAAGGATATTTAAAGCTGCTCTGACCTTGCTTAGTGCTGAAAGATCCCCGAGTATATAGTTTGAAATATAGCAATATGTCATACAAGTCAACTCGCTCTAAAGGAGGACAACAGAAGCTGAAATCTCAGTCGGAGCACATCATGATATCACTGAGGATTTCGAAAATGGTTAGTAGTCGTAACCATATGCAAATTTCTGTGCCAAAGCAGTAAATTGGGCAGCATGAAATGTTCATGCATCTTGCAGTGTTTTATTATTTGCTATGGGATAAGAACCCTGGATGAGTGGGAGGAGCTAGTACTGTGACATCAATAGAATATAAGCATCCCTGAGGAGCACAGAGAGTCACATGGACCAATATGTGCAGTACTTTAAATATGAAAAATATAAAACAGTAAATATTCATTTTAGATACGTTTTCTGAACATGAATGTCTTCATTTTGGTTTCAGACTTCCTTACTACTAGTACTTAAAATTTCTATGGTGCTACTAGCCCAGGGCTAGTGCTAGCTTTTTTTTTACTGCCATGTGTGAAAAATGTGCTGTCCCACCCACCCAAATGTGGGTGGGTGGGAAAAATGTGCTGTCCCACCCACCACCCAAGCCTGATTCATTTAGTCTCTGTCCCAGGCCCATTAAAAAAAAAAAAAAAGTCCAGCTCCCTCCAGCAATCTATATTTTTAAATACTGACACCATGGAACCCAATCTTGCACTAACTCCCCCAATTCCAACACCATCTACCTAAACATACAATAAAATTAGGTATTTATAACAGATTTTACATGAAAAAGAACATTCAAAAGTACAGACTTCTGAGGCAAAAATATCACAACATATATATTATATTTACATGCATTGCTGTGGTGCCAATCAGAAAACTCTGCAAAAAAGACACTTGAAACACATATGGAATTTGAACTTTTATAATGTGTGTTGGATGTGGGCTTGGCCCTCAGAACGCCATGAATAAATGGAATTACCATTACAATATAATAACCTCCCTACCAAAACAACCCTAACTGCCAGCACTCAAACAGTAATAGACTTATCTATGAAACAGCAACAATGCACATATTATACCATATTATACCTAGAACACAAATACACCTCCTACTAGGAAAACAAAAGAAATTAGAAGCTATAGATCCTTACACAGAAGCTATATGCCAGAAAAATACCTCATCTCAGTCATACATGTAGAACACAGTCAGAATAAAGAGACCAGAAAGTATAAATAGAAACATGCACAGAACTGAAATGGAACCCACAAGTCAACCACTATTTGAAGAGCAACAATGAAAAACAGAAACATCATTCTTCATAAAACATTAAATAATAAAGCAAGAAATATAAAAGATCAAACATAATAGTAAAACCACATTCATAAAAAGAATTTCTAACCAGTTAAATAGAAATCCAAAATTTCCTAAATACGGATAAAATATTTCAAAACAGCAGCCACATCAAACACCAAGCAATAATTAAAACAAATAAGGATTAAAAAAAAAAACCCTCTCATACTTGGGAACGTTTTATTTCCAGATGCCCTGAAATTGTCAGAGATTAATGGGGAGAGGGAGGGACGATTCAGACACAAACATTCCAGGCAAACTCCCATTCCCCCTCTCACCCAAGGCAGGATGCCTATTCTAGTGCCTTTGGATCACTGATCTTTTCTTTGTTTTAGTTTGATGTGGTGATCCTCTCTCCTGGCGAGTGCTTAGGGCGGCTTACCAGAGCACTGGGCCACTTTTGAAAGGCTGATACCTGTGGGCATTCACACTTCATTAGACTGAGGGTTTTTGGATTAGGGTTGGGTACATCCAGTGCCCCAGACCTTGAGAAAAAAAAGGTAGTGTAGGAGGTACCAGTACCTCCTGCCCTTTCAACACTGCTTCCTTCCAGCTTTAAATAGAGCCTGCATAGGGCTAGAGTTTCAGCCTCTCTATTTTCCCCTTCTGTGCCTTGCCACAAATGTACTTCATTGTAGTCCCTTAAGAGTGCCATTTTCCACCAGAGTCCTTCTGCTTAAGGAAAGGAGTACTCTAAGGGGCGGATTTTAAGAGCCCTGCTCGCCTAAATCCGCCCAAAACCGGGCGGATTTAGGCGAGCAGGGCCCTGCGCGCCGGTAAGCCTATTTTACATAGGCCTACCGGCGCGCGCAGAGCCCCGGGACTCGCGTAAGTCCCGGGGTTCTCCGAGGGGGGCGTGTCGGGGGCGGTCCCGGTCGTCGCGGTGTTTGGCAGCGTTTTGGGGGCGGTCCGGGGGCGTGGCCGCGCCCTCCGTACCCGCCCCCAGGTCGCGGCCTGGCGCGCAGGAGGCCCGCTGGCGCGCGGGGATTTACGCCTCCCTCCGGGAGGCGTAAATCCCCCGACAAAGGTAAGGGGGGGGGTATAGACAGTGCCGGGCGGGTGGGTTAGGTAGAGGAAGGGAGGGGAAGGTGAGGGGAGGGTGTTAGAGGATTCCCTCCGAGGCCGCTCCGATTTCGGAGCGGCCTCGGAGGGAACGGGGGTAGGCTGCGCGGCTCGGCTATACAAAATCCATAGCCTTGCGCGCGCCGATCCAGGTTTTTTAGTAGATACGCGCGGCTCCGCGCATATCTACTAAAATCCAGCGTACTTTTGTTTGCGCCTGAGCGCAAACAAAAGTAGGCCTATTCGCGCTCCTTTTAAAATCCGCCCCTTAGTGTAGGAATTCAGTCAGACTAGCAGCAATAGTTGTTTATAAATAATAAGAAGGTTAACCTTCTCCAAGCAGGAAGACAGTCCACACGTAAATTCCTCTTTTACAGGGTCTTACATTGTCCCCAAGTCAGGAATTACAATTCACTTGGTTAGCCTTTACAATAAAACAAAATAAACCAAACATGCCTTGTTTCCATCTCTTCAGGGTTAATGCAGTAATTTCTCATTTAGTTGTTAACGGTGACGTTAGCCCAGCTCACCAGGAAATTCAGCATTTAACCCCAATCTTTTTCCAGGCTTCTCAGAGACCTTCATGGCTCAGGTATTCTATCAGCACAGGCTGTTGCTGGCAAAACTCCCCAAATTTCCAGTAATCATAAAGCAGTGAACCTAGGCACTCAAAAAGCATTCAATTGGGCAATGATTCCCCCATTCCACTTCTGACCAAGTGAAGTGTCAGAAAGCTTAGCACTTCTGGGGTGAAACGTTGGCTTGCCAGCATCTGCTCTCTCCCTTAGTTCACAGGGAATGTACCCTTCAGTTTCATGCATAACTCAGGCCAGCCCTTTGCAGCCAGTTCTAAATCAACCCAAAATACAGAGCATCTCTAAGTAGCTCTCTGGCTTCCCTGTAGTCTCTCTCTCTTAATTAACTTGGCTTGCAGATGGAGTACAGAGCTGAGTACATGCACAGCTCAAGACAGTCCTTTAAAGCCATTTTTTTTAATCCCAACAGGTAGGAAGAACATTTTGTATTAAGGCTCTGGTTCTTCCTGCAGTTTGCTTCTCTCTCCCCCTCTTAATTAGCCTGCAGGTGAGCAGGTAGCATGGCACAAGCACCAGTCAGGACAGCCTCTTAAGCCAGTGCTTTAAGCAAACAGATTTTGGAAATATTCTGGCTTTCCTGCACTTTCCTTCTCTCTTAGTCTGCAGGTGAGCATGTAGTGCAGCAGAAATATTGTTCATAACACAGTCTTTTTTCCTTAGGACAGAGTTTCAACAAAAGAAAAAAAAATTCCCAGAAGTTTCAGCTTTTACTCTTCCCTTCTTGGTACTTCAGATTACAGCAAGCACTCCTTTTCTTGAAATATCCCTTAGTAACATATCATGACTCCCTTGTAATACAGTTTTTAATAAAACACTTAAGCTTATTTTTTGGGCTAGAGTTGACGCTGGCTCCATTTTGGCTCTTCCTCATCCGCAGCAGCCAACTTCATGCTTAAAAGTCCACAGCTGTTTCCTAGTGTCCAGCCCGATTGCTCCCCTCTGCTCTCCCCTCTCTTTATACAGAGGTTAGCCTATTTCTTCCAAGCAGGGGATGATCCATCCCTATCCCCCAAGTCTAGATATAGACATCCCCTTCCTTCCCTGCTGCCAGCACTTCCAGTGATTCCCATTCCTACACACAATCCAAATCAGGCTCCTATTCTTACACTTACACATACACACACACACACACACACATATCCAATGTTTGCTCCCATTCACACATATCCCAGGCAGGCTCCCATTCACACCCACACAGGCAGGCCTCTAATCTCTCATACAGCCATGCAGGCATGCTTCCAATCTCTCATAGCAGGCTTCCTCTCTCTGTCTCTCTCACATGCACATGAATGCAGGCTGGCCATCCCTGTTGCTGCTCAAAGACTTCCACTCAATTCATCACCTCCCAGCAGACCCAATGGCCCAGATGCAGTTGCAAAAGAGCTGCAGAGCGAGCACCACATCAAAGGGCATGCAGGCCATCTGCTGCCTGTACTGGAACCCAGAGTCACTACCGGTAAGTGGGCACACACGACCTCTTCTCATTTCAGCCACCGGTGGGTTGGACTCTGCCAGTTGCTCGCAGCCTCTCCATTTTCTGCTGCCAGTGAGTTGGGCCCTGCAACCTCTCCTGCTGCCACCGCCACTCCCCCACCTCCCCCCAGGTGTGCCGCCCCGTACAAATGCACAGTACACGCACACCCAATCATGCCAGGATGTAGTAACTATACATAGCATTGTTCAGATACATAAAATAGACACAGTCTTGGGCCATGGTGCTTACGATCAAGATGAGACACTTAAAGAAGAAAAATTATTTCTAATCAATACATTTACTACAGAAAAAATATGAGGGTCAGGATCAGGAAAAGTCTCGATTTTTGGATTCAAAAGTAATCTCAAAGAGGTGGATCTAAGTTTATCTTATCAAAATTGATGCATATCCACTGAAGTTCAGCATTGCAGAGAAATGACTAAAATCATTGGGCATTTTCATTCATTATGAAATGCACCTAAAAATAATCTAGCAAGTTTATCATGGCAGTAAAATAAAAAGTTATAACTGGGATCTGCTCCATTTGGGGCTGCGTCCAGAGCACAGAGCCACAGTCTGGCTCAGAGAAAGCCACCTTCAGACTAAGATAGTCTGGTGCATGGCCCTGCCCCTGGGGATCTGAATTGGGGGGGGGATTCAAAAGGAATGCTGGAAAACCTGGAGGGTGTTCCCGGCATTAAATGCCCGTCTGGGACCCCCAGAGGAAGACCTGTGAGTTCTTTTCTTTGTGTGTGCCTGATATTTTGTTCTGTTCTGTGATGAGAAAGCCTAAACCCCACTGTAAAAGCCTGTGCTTGTCCTCGAAGAGGAATTATCCTGGTCTTGACCTGGACTGGATTCAAGCTCTGTTCTACCCATGAGTGTTACCATTTTAAGTTGTACCTGTGAAGCATCGTAAGCCAGGAACGTTCTGCTGTTGCTTTGTGTAACATTAACCCTGCTTTGATGCACCAAGAACTGCAGAAGGCCCCAGCCTGACACATGGTCAAATGTCTTCTCAATGTATTTCTTCTTCACGGGCCTCCACAGCAGGGACCTGGCACCACAAGCTCTCATTCACAACCACCTGAGGACTTTCCCCCCACCCCCACCCTAGTTTGTGTGTGTGACATTCGTTTCATAGGCATCAGGGCCATTAGGTAGCACTGGAAAAAGCTGGGTAGGAGGAGAAGTTTAAGTTGAAACAATGTATATCCTGCGCCCTCCAAGGTTCGGGATGGGTTAAAATTAAAACATATGATAGTTATGGTATGTCTTACAGACAAAAATGAAGAAAGCAAATAAAACTATCCAAAATATGACAAAAAAAAGGCCTAGGATAGGATGGCTAATCTGCCAGTTCAAACACATTTTTAAAGAGAAAGGTTTTTAAAGCCTTTTTAAACACTTAGGCATCAGTTTTGGTACGGAGTTGTCCCGGGAGAGTGTTCCAGAGAAGGCGACCAGTGACTGAAAAAATGTTAGTTACATTTTTACAACTCAACATGGTGTCCATGTCTCTTTGTTAACACGGGAATATCCCCTCTCCCAACTCACCTAGCCTGGTCATCAGAATGACAGTCCTCAGCTAGGCAGCCATGCACCAGGATTCTCTCCAGAACCTTGCACCATGTGTTCCAAATCTGGCCATTAGTTTGTCACCATCAGATGATGATTGGGACTCCCCCTCCCCACAGGGTCGGCGGGCACTGCAGCATCCCCAGCCAGCTGGAGAGCAAAAGACCTGGCCTGGCAGCTCCAGTCGTCCTGTTTGAAAGCGCAGAACGATACCACCGAGTTAGCCCCCTAAATATTATTATAAACATTTTGTGCAACTCTGACAAGCACCACATCTTTAACTACTCATGGTGAAATTCAAAATTTATCACTAGCAAAATGATTGCATTTACCATGGCAAAGGTAACGAATCAGTGGACTTTTTTTTTTTTTTTTAAATGTTATTGCTAGGGCTCCAAATAACCTTCATTTAAAAGTGACGAGTTTCACTTCTTAAAAAAAAAATGTAAATGCCATGAAAGATCCGGATATGCTCGACAGTTCACTATCTTTTCAGCCTCTAATAAAAGCAATAACAAAATCTTATTATAAACTTCAGCTGTTATGAAGATTAAAACCTTCGTCAGGATAACTTTCACACATTCCTACAAACTATGATACTTAATGGCCTAGAGCACTGCATTGCAGTACATACTGGGCTCCCAGCACCTATCTCATCAGCACTGCAGACAGAGCAGAATGCTGTAGCCAGAGTTCTGACTGGTGCTGGGCATGAGGACTTAATACCACTGTGCTGGCATCACTACATTGGCTTCATATTGTCTGGCATATAAAGTTTACAATTATTACGATGATATATAGAGCACTGCATGATTACAGCCCGTATTGCACTGCCTCAGTGTTAACAATCTGTTTCAACTGGCACTTTAAGATCATCAGGAAACAATTTATTGGAGATGCCTTCAATTTACTCACTTCATCTCGATGAAACCCTAAATAGATCTTTGATGGTGACAGGGCCCACTTTATGGAATGAGTTGCCACTCACTTCATCCATGCTTAAGGACGTTTAGAAAAAACTTTAAAGCACTGATATATATGCAAGTTTTGGGGGATAGAGCAGTGAATATTATTGCCTATTTTTCACAAGTGTTCTATGATTAATTGTCAATATAGCAGAGATTGGTAAGACAAAGATAATATAATAATGGAGGTTTTCTAACGAGAACCTAAGGCTGGTTTATTGAATGTAATTTAGGGAATCAATTATCACATTAAGCAGCATTTATTGATAATTTCCTTTATTGCTTATATTGATCTCAAGGCTAGTCTCTAGCTAGTTCAGCTTCTGTTCCAGGTGATTTTTTTTTTTTTTTTACTGCTATGCAGTTATTTCTGTTTGTTATTCATTGAGGATGATTTTCAGTGCCACATAGCTGGATAAGTTCAGACTTATACAGCTAAGTGGCAGCGTCTGAATATCCAACTGTGTTCAGCAGCCACTACTTAGCCAAATATCTATTAATCTGACTAAATGGTGGGCGGGATGGGGTGTAACGAGGTGGGATGACTTAGCTGGCTACTTTGGCTGCATAAATGGAGATATTCAATCTTACTTGGTTAACTAAAAGATATCTGGGTATATTCAGCGTCATGGCTGCACTGCTAAATATCCCAATAAAGTTAACCCGATACACTTAATCGGGTTAACTTTCCTAGCTGGTTAATTTTTTAATATCTACATCTGTCTTTTATATTGTTTGTTTTTATATATTTTATGATTGTTTTTGAAACCCGCTTAGAATTGTCAACAAATATTTTAAATAAATTCCAAAATGTGTACTCTCTCTTTAAAATCTAAGGTCTTATATTTGTAGTTTTGATTTTGAAGGCATTACAACATTAACACATTTCAACACGAGGAAGGAATTTCATAACTTCTAAAACTTACATTTTATGTTTCCCCCCACTGTTTTTAATGGAGCTAACAAGGAAACAAGAAAATAGTGTAAAGGTTCATGGTCTCTCTCTTCCCTTTCATCCCCATTATTTAGGTGCCAATCTTTTGGCATCACAGTTTCTTCCTGCCCCTTTGTGTTGGCAACTCAATGACCAATCAGCCTCTACAAAGGCTTTGACAAGAGCCTTTATTCACATTTTTGCCTTCTTTTGGCCTCTCACAGCAGTGTCTCAGCCAGAGACCACATAAAGTGGATCCTTTTGGAACCACCCGTTCTGAGTCTGGTCAGTAGGAGTCACTGTTCTGCCATGCCTAAGAATCCTCTGGATGGGAGACTTTAGGGAAAACCTGGCAACTCCACTGGCTGACCTTTTTGATGCTTCTTTAGAGTCAGAAGTAGTTTCAGATGACAAGAGAGGTGGATGTGATCCTTCTTTATAAAAGTGGAAGTAATGTGGAGGCTGGGAACTACACATCTGACCACTGTTATGAGTAAACGAATGGGATCCCTAAAACAGAGGATAGTGCAGTTTCTGGAATCCAAAGGATTACAAGAGCAAAGGCAGCAGGGTTTTACCAGAGGTAGTTCTTGTTAGATGAATCTGATCAATTTCGTTGACTGGGTGACCAGAGAGTTGGGTCAGGGGAGAGTGCTAGGTGTATTTCAGTATGACCTTTGACAACATTTCTGCAAAGGCGACTTAAAAATGAACCGAGTACCCGTACTGTGGGACGTAAAGTGACTGACTGAGTTAGAAACTGGTTGAGTGGGAGGCAACAAAGGGTAATAGTATATGGAGCAAACTCTGAGGAGAGGGCGTTACTAGTAGTATGCCACAGGGACTGGATCTTGGACTAAGTTCTTTTCACCATCTGCAGAAGGGCTATCAGGAAATGCCTTTTAGCAGATTATCCTGATGTATCCTGCCTCCCGTCCTCTAAAGCTTAACCTTAAGAGTTGCACGCACATTGGTTATGAGCAGTTTGCCTTCAAACTCGCTGTCTCTATCCCTGGGAGAAAGGAATGTATGCTCGATGAGACGATCTCCCCTTCCATTTTATATAAGTGATTTGGAAGGTTGTTTTTCCACTGGCATATTTAACAAGCCTATGATTTGGGTGCCATTGACACTGCCTCTGTGGCACCCCCAGCCAGTCCAAGGTAAAGTCACACTCAGCAATTGAACCAACGCCTCTCACATGACAGTGTTCAGTACAACCACTGAGCCTTGGGGCTGATCCACTTCAAAATAACCCAATTTATGGTCCATCCAGAACATGAGTAAATTAAAAAGAATAGAAAGAAGCAGTCTAAGAAGCAGCCTGAGGGGTTTTCCCCCTAAAACTGGAACCATTAAAAGAATATGCTCATGAAGCTTTTGACCCTTACTCTGTCCTGCTTGTGGATATATTTGAATTTTTCCTGGGAGTAAATGACACATTTGCTTTCATCATGTTCCACAGGTTAAAAAAAAAAAGTTTCCTACTAAACAACTATATCTGCAAAACCCAGTAGCATAAGAACAATACACGGATTTCTCATTGGGACAAAACTAAAAACTCATTTAAACTCCTCATTATTTATGTGTCTATCCTGGGTATCTAAGCAATATCTGCATGTTAAGACCCCCTTAGGATCTCCACTAGATGGCCCTAATCTAGGACATGGAGTTAGAAGAGGAGAACCTTTTTAGTTTAAACAGATTTTTACCCATAAATTCCAGGACTTTTCCAAACCTGACAATTGGTTTAAACTGATATTCACCCTAATTTTAGGGGGCCCAATATTCAAAGTGCATTCAACGCTATTTAGTCGGATAAGCAGGACTTATGTGGCTAAGTAGCGGCCACTGAACATGCGTCTACAATTAGCGGCCACCACTTAGTCGTATAAGTTCATCATACAGCTAAAAGTTACATGCACAAAAAATAGGCATGTACTGGGCAGATTGGGGACTGAGTGAGTTAGCCCAATAACTTATATGGCTACCTACCGATATTCAGAGTTAGCCCCCTAAATTTTCATCTATGTTTAGTTATCCCATATAGCAGGTCTAAACTTCACCGGGTAGACTTATCCGGCTAAGTGTGCACATATACAAGTATATTCCATGGCTTTGCCGTGCCACTGAATATACATCACAACTTAGCTGGATTAGTCATATTCAACTAAGTTACTTAACCAGCCACTGCTGAATATTGGGCCCAGGATGATTAAAAAGCTGCTCCAGAGCTGCAAATCCAGCATTTTAAGATCTCAAGACACTGCTGAAAGCCAGTGTGAGCCACAAAACAAGTTGTATTTCAAGTCTCACCCCTCACCAGCAAAAGTGCTCACCCTCCAGTGCTACCCATGCTTGTGTTTCTAGTCCCACCTCCTCATCCCCTAAGCCAGTGGTTCTCAACCTTTTTCCCATCATGACACACCTGACAGGCCACGCTCACATGTGTGACCCACTGCTCATTACAATTCATGACAGAAATGAATAATAAAGTTCCAGTATTATTTTTATTGTTAAGAATGACACAAGGGAAAGATAAGTACTCTGTCTGAACAGAAATTGCATAAATAATAAACATCCCATACCAAAACAGCACCAATTTCCAGCACTCAAACAGTAACCACCTTACCTAAGAAAAGGCAACATTGAAAATATAAAGCGGTAGCCGATCCAGTAGGCTGTGTAACAGTGAAGACAATAGGAATCGGATGAAGAAAACAAGCCCTTTATTAAAACGCCCGACTCTGGCCGAGTTTCGCACTTTTGCACAGAGCTGCCTCAGGGGCAATTAATTGAACCAGGACTTGATATCGCATTGATATTCAGTGTTGTTGAGTTCGTATAAATTCAGAAGAGTATTTCATTATACACACAGCATTGCCATGTGATACCAGCAGTGAAGTCAATGATATTCAATAAATTGAAAATCCAAATAAACAGTGTTCCAGCTAATACCAGTATTAGCTGGAACACTGTTCGTTTATTTGGATTTTCTGTGTGTATAATGAAATGCTCTTCTGAATTTATACGAACTCAACAACACTGAATATCAATGCGATATCATCAATGTTGACATTTCCAAGTCCTGGTTCAATTAATTGCCCCTGAGGCAGCTCTGTGCAAAAGAGCGAAACTTCTTGCATGCTCTTTGCAGATACGGAAGTATAGAGCAACCATTCACGAAGCTAAAAGAAAGTCTTCATTTCCAAATAGCTATAACTCTATATAAACCATCTGAGTAAACTGTTTGAACCAGTTCAGAAGCTATCTAAACCTGTTTTCCAGACCACTTTGATTTCCAAAGGGGCCACACAACAGAGGACTTCATGGATAAGCTCCTAGCAATACGTTCCTCCTTTGACAACTCCCCCTCCTTCACATCTTCCTTAATAACCACATCCTCTTTATCCGCAGGAACATTTCAATTCCCTCCAGGCAACACCACACTAGCTGACTTCAGAACCATCACCCCCAAAGAGGTGAAAAACATCCTCCAGAAAATTAACCAGTCCCTCAGCCTACTAGACCCAATTCCCCCAGGGTTAATTTGCAACCTAAAACAAGAACTAGCCTCAGGCTTTCCAATGTATCCAATGGCATCCTATCCCAAGGCTTGTTTCCCAACATGCTTAAAGAAGCAGTAATCAAACCAATCCTGAAGAAACAAAACTGTGACCCCCAAATAAGTGATAACTACCACCCAGTCTCTAGCTTCCCAACTAGTTGAAAAGGTACTCCAATTCCAATTACTTAACTTCCTAGAAGAGAGAAACATCTAGTTTTAGGAAAGGAAACAGCATTGAATATGTCCTACTAGAATTAATCAATGGAATCCATCTAAATAAAGATCAAGATATGACTCCATCCTAGTATTACTGGATCATTCTGCAGCCTTCAACATGATTGATCGCAGCATCTTGATTTAGCACCTAGAGAATATTGACATCAAAGTTTCCCAATCTTTTCTATCCAATAGAATTCAGCTTGTCATATGGGCCAACAAACAGTCCACTCCTAAAAACCACATTTTGGAATACCTCAGGGATCTGTTCCTTCCCTGATTCTCTTAAACATCTACAACTGTCCTATCAGCGAACTGATTTTATCCTTCAGCCGTGAGCTGCCATGCTATTCGAATAACTTTAGCCCTTGAAGAAGGACTGAACATTAGTCCGAAACATTGTGCGATGTCGGGCACTTTTAGCGGTATGAGGAATGAACATATCGCTATTAACATTTCGGGCATCTGAGCTGGCGAGTTTTGATTCAAGATAACAAGACAACAAGAATCTTCGCAACAGCGACACACAGATAAGTTTATATTAAGAAGATGATGTTTTGAATACTGGGAATTTTACACAAGTAGTGTGATCACGCATAACAAAAAAAAGGAAAAAAAAGTTTCTGCGTTTAGACCTATGATTAAATATAAGGCTGAGTATTTTCGGTATAATCATACCTCACAATGATGCCTATTATGATGGTCTAATGACATCACGTCCAAAAATAGCGGGGTAAACAGGAAAGAGTGTCCCTTTATGATTGATGATGTTTAAATTGGGACTGGGTTTCCAATTGGTGATTGACAAGCTGCACTGAGTGGTATATTAGTGACCTGTATATGGATAACATCAAACTTTGCATTAACCAATCCTCTCCCATTGCCAACATAAACAATTGGCTGACAGCACTGTACACTCAAACTTAACCCCTCCAAATCTGAACATTTATGGTTAAACAGGTACATTCATCCCTACAGTCTATTCTCTCCCTATTAGGCACCACCCTCCAGAAAAAAAAAAAACTCTATACAAAGCCTAGGGTGTCCAACTTGATCCTAACCTATTACCAGGTCAATTTGAAAAGCATTGTTCACGCAAAAATGGCCACATATGGTCCGCACATAAGCAATGTGGATTTTAAAAAGCTGCAAAATATGTGCATATGTACCCAGCACACATGGGGGTGGATTTTAAAAGGGTTATGCACATATATTACGCATGTAACCCCGAAAACACGCTCCTGCGTGCGCCAAGCATATTTTGCATAGGCCCGGTGACGCACACAAGCCCCGGGGCGCGCGTATGTCCCGGGGCTTGAAAAAAATGGGCGGGGAGTGGGCAGGCCAGGGGTGAGACCAAGGCCTCCGGCACAGCGGTCGTGCCACCGCGTGCAACATACGCCTGCCCGGAGGCAGGCGCAACTTCGCCAACAAAGGTTGTGGGGGGGGGGGGGATGGAGGGAACAGGGAAAGCCATCGGGGGCTCCCCTAGGGTTCAGCGCACACAAGGTGCAAAAGTGTGCACCCCCTTGCACGCGCCGACCCCGGATTTTATAACATGCTCGCGGCTACACACGCATGTTATAAAATCAGGCATAGATTTAAAAATCTGGGCCATGAGAATCAAGGGTATGAGCGGGGAAAAGATTTGCGCGCATAACTAAATTTTAAAAATGAAATCCACAGCACGTGAACACTAGATATCCGCGTAACTTCACTGTTGCTCTTGATGAGGAGAAAATCTGTAGATCTCAAGGTTTAGGGCTGATAGGAAAGGGTTAGGGGACTGGGTCCTCTGGGCAGGATGAGGAACCAGATGGGTCTGAAAGACCTCACTATTAACTGGACAAATTGGTGGACTAACTGGAAAACTTGGAATGTGCCTCATGAGAGCATGTTTTAAAATTTTCTGACGTGTGTGCAAACACTAACATGGTCCTATTGACACACACATGCTAGCTGTGCTCGAGTAACTTCTTAAAATTAGGAGCATGCGGTTGGTGCATTTTAAAACATACACGAATAAGTGCTTACATGATTAAAGATTCTAGTGTATTCTCGCGCAAGGGCACTCATTTTAAAATCTACCTGCAAGGAAGCCCACATCTCTAGAGTAGTGACAGCTTGCTTTATGTACCTCAGCCAGATCCAGCAACTATGCTACTATTTCAATCAACACAACCTTGCATCAGTTATCCATGCACTCATCACTAGATTACTGTAACTTTTTTATGAATGAGATCTCCCAGACCTGCTTGAAATGACTACAACTCATGCAAAACACCATGGCCAGAATCCTGGTAAGGGCCAAACTATCAGACCACATAACACCCATCTTCTAGACTGCATTGAGTTTCCATAGTAGGAGTTGTCACCCAGGAAAAAGGTTTAGGTGTCATAGTGGATATATCATTGAAATTGTCAGCTCAGTGTGCTGAGGCGGTCAAAAAAGCAAACAGAATATTAGGAATTATTAGGAAGAGAATGGTGAATAAAACAAAAAACATTATATCTCTATCGTTCCATGGTGATAAGGCACCTTGAATTATTGTGTGCAATTCTGGTTGAGGCATCTCATAAAAGATATAGTTGCACTGGAGACGGTACAGAGAAGGGGGACCAAAATGATAAAGGGCATGGAACGGCTCCCCCATGAGGAAAAGCTAAAGAGGTTAGGGCTGTTCAGTATGGAGAAGAGATGAGGTGGAGGAGGATATGATAGAAGTCTATAAAATAATGAAAGGACTTGAACGGATAAATGTGAATTGGTTATTTACTTTTTCAGATAATACAAGGACTAAGGAGCACACCATGAAGTTAGCAAGTAGCATATTTAAAACAAATTGGAGAAAATTCTTCTTCACTCAACGCACAATTAAACTCTGGAATTCATTGCCAGAGGATGTGGTTAAGGCAGTTACTATAATTGGGTTTAAAAAAGATTTGGATACGTTCCTGGAGAAGTCCACAAACTGCTATTAATCAAGTTACTTAAGGAATAGTCACTGCTTATTACTCAGATTAGTAGCCTGAGATCTATTAAATGTTTGGGTACTTGCCAGGTACTTGTAACCTGGACTGGCCACTGTTGGAAACAGGATACTGGGCTTGATAGACCCTCGGTCTGACTCACTATGACAACTTATGTTATGTTCTAACATAGGCTACCAATTAAACCAGAATTAAATTTGAAACTCTCTGCTTCATCTTCAAATGTGTGAACAAACAGGCCCTGGAGTACCTCACCCATCATTTTGCCTCTACACCCCAGCTAGAGAGCTCTAATCCTCACAAAAGGCCCTTCTTTTCTCCCCACCCCTGACTTCTGCCAAATTATACTGCACAAGTCTAAGAGCCTTCAGCTGCTTTGATGCCAGAAACCAAACTATGTAGCATTGCAGAAAAAAGCCAAGGCATGGCTATTCAAGCAGGCCTTTCTCCAGCTAGCTCATTAGACATATTCAAGTTTTTCCCACACTTGGTTCTTATGCCATACAATGGCACTCAGTGTTAACTACATTAACCATTGTTGTAAATTTTCCTGTTTGGACCAGGAGGAAAATGTAGACAAGGTCCTTAACACTCAGTTTTGAATCATTCTGCCAGGAAGCAATAAACAGTCTGCTAGGAAATAAACTGAAAGGCAGGTTGCAACTATGCTTACTTTTATTTGATCAGATAACATGCTAATCAGACCAGGCTGACAGTCCAAAATAAAAAAAAAGCCAAGGTTCTCTCCCTGTGTTGCAGCAGAAATTACATCTTATATACAGAAGAGTACATTACGTATGTTATTCACCTTGTCCAATAAAAAATGGTTAAAAAGCATTTTAACAAATCAAAACCTTGTGTCTATGTCTCCTAAAATTAATATATACAAGGCATGCTTTGCATGTGTGATACACCGTATGCTATAACGGTCATCAAAAATCAGTAAACAGCTTTATTTTTATCAATTATTGGAATACCTTGTTTTTCTAGCATATACGTTACAATGCTTAGCTGCCTCATCTTTGATCTTGCTCCTGCCATCTTGATAAGCACTATTGCGCAATCTCTGTAGATGGCATCGGTTAGCATCATAACCAACAGAATCTAACTAGAAATTAAAGCAAAATCACCACACCATGTTATACCTGTCTAAGTCTTAATTTCTGTAATCTATTTTGAGACTAAATCTGGAAAAAAGCAGAATATCAAATATTTGGAAATAAATAACACTAGAGGCTCTACCCCAAGGAAGGAGAAGATAATCTATAGTTTTTGAGAAACTGACTTACATCTGGATCTCAGGTATTCTCTGGGAAGTGATTTCACTTCATCTAGGAGACCCTTGGCCCATCTTAGAGGCTTAACCCTCCATGCCCTGGGAGTTGAGACCATTTCAGGACCCAAATTCCAAGGGACACTCACAGATAAAGAAGCAATTTGAGAATAACTTTGGGATTCAAGTGTATATGGTGCCAATTAATTACCTTGAAATATCTGCAGTAAAGTTAATTTTGGAAACACCTAGGCAGAGTATCCTGTTTAATCTGTCACCTACACCCATCCTTCACATACAACTAGTGATACAACACTCACAATAAGAGTCATCCACTACACCTTGGGCCTTTGAGTTCTAACCTCACCCCAGGACTGTTTGGACTTTGCAAAGACTTAACTCAGGACTGAGTGTGACTCCTGCCTTCATGGATAACACTAGAAGGGAGGCTAAACGCACATTGTATCCTAAAATATACATCCTCATAAATGATGTATGTCCTTTAAAACAGAACATTTCAGTCCTACTACCCCTCAAAATTCATTTAATTATGAAATACAAACTTAGGTGTTGGAATGAGGTGGGCCACATGGCCCATGGTCTATTCAGCTCTTATCACTCTTAAGTCTCCCTCCAGCTGTCTCCAGTACACCTGCCAGTCCTGCTGGGCTCTCTGTAGTCTCATGCTTGTCTTTCAGTCTCAATCTCGCAAGATCATCACGAGAATACAGAGAGAAGTGCAGTGCAGACAGAAGACTTCAGAGCAGTGCAGAAGGTTTGAGGGGACTGATCTGATGGGGTAGTGGGGTCCTAGAGGCAGGCAGAATTGCTGGAGAAGGGAAGCTATAAGTAGACAAACTGGCTTTCTGGAGGCTGGGGGTGCAGGGAGCAGGCAGAAAGGATGGCTTGCTTGGCTGGAGGAGAGGCTGGAGGCAGGCAGGCTTGCTGGGGTAGTCTTGAGATGGGTTGGCTTACTAGGAAGAATAGGGGGGCCTGCAGGCAAATAGGAGGGTAGATAGGCTTACTGGGAGACAAAGTGGAGAGGGCAGAGAATGGAAGCAAACTGGCTTGCTGCGGAAGGAAGGTGCAGGCAGGCAACCTGGCTGGTTATGGGGATAGAAGTGAAGACTGGTGGTTTGCATGCCCCTCGTTCTCCCCCCAAAGTAAAGAGGCATGCCGCTTCCCCTGGCTAAAAAGCCTAGGCAGCGGGCATATCAAACAGTAATTCCATGTCTAACACACTACAGCATAGTTAAAGAACACAGTCCTACATAATACGCAAGTAGCTTAGCTAAATCATGCAGGCAGGAGCTGCTTCTAAAACTTTAACTGTAAATAAAAGACTACAGCAAATACTGTACCTACAAGAGGAAATCTCTGACAGATCTGGATTTTGGGCAGAAAAGATCAAGTGGGCAGGAAGGACTTAGGGCTCCATTCAACCTTTTGTCCATCTTATCCTTGACTACACTGAGGAGATTTATATGCTGTTAAAGCCAGACTCGGGCAATTTGAGTTTTCAGGTGCTCTATGTAGCCAGCAGGCAGCTGAGTAAAAGATTTGAATCAAGCTCTGGGAAAGTACTGCAGCGCTTCATCACAGTCTGTCACTTTTTTTTTTTCCCCTGCACTGCATCTCTCTTGGAACTGAAGCTTTATTTGCTGATGAAACACAGGCACGAGTTACTGAAAGACCACCCCAATGTGAAATCAGGAGCTGTTATGAATTCATTTGATATGGAATGCCTGATAATCACAGAATGTGAAAGATTATTACTAATTAACTGTGAAATCTTGTTATCAAGTTACCAGTAAAGAATTTTTTTTTTTTTTTTTACTATGTAAACTGTGTTCCTTTCCTCTGGACTGTTTGAAGATGCGCTCCAGGAAGAAAAATCCTTAAGGAACTTGAAAACCCAACTCTTACACGACGTGAAAAGAAACCAGCAGCACGGGCCCAGCCCATAGCTCATATACTCCCACGTAAGGCCGGCCCTGTCTACTAGAAGCTGGGCCAGGGGATACATAAAGTTTCAATAAAGCCTGGACAGATTAAGCACGGGCTCAAGGAGGAAGATTTTTTTTCTTTTAATAAATAGCGTGACATAATGAAAATTAAGATGGTAAATTGTAAACAGGCACGCGAGCACACATATGCACGTTTGCCGACTCACACCCAGGGATGGAGCCTTTTTATATCACACGCGTGTATATTTGTGCATGTTATAAAATAGGCTGAGCGTGCACACATATGCGTGCAACTTTAAGTGGGTGCGTGCATCTATGCGTAAATCCCGCTTCCACCACATAAATGGGGGGGGGGGGGGGATTATAAAAGGAGCGCGTGTCCATGCCATTACCAGTTTCACCAGTTGATCCCAGTTCACCAAGGCAAGGGATAAGATTTCCAAACCCCTCTAAGTTCATAACCTCCCTTTTCCCCTGTTATCCCTGATCCTGAAAACCCCACTGACATGCCTATATTTATTTGTTTTATGACTCACACGTCATCCATAGCAAAAGTAAAGTCATACAGCAGGGGACCCCGGTGCGTGCTTTTGCATTGGTTTCATTGAGAAATCCAGGAACGCCCATGCCCCGCCCCTTTTTGGGAAAAATGTATTCGTGCGCACACAGCGGGAGATACGTGCGTACACGGGCACCTTTTAAAAATCCGTTCAACACGCATCGGCCTGACATTCATCTCTCTCCCAGTTTTTGTAAGTCAGGCTTTTAAAATTCACCTTTAAATATTCAATAAAATGTGGGCTAATTACATTAAATTACATATACTGAGATTAAAATTACATTAAATGAGATCTAAGGCGGCGGCCAAAAGACAAAGCACTAGAGACAAGAGATGTCCAAGTTGTTATTTTGGATTACATGCAGTATATGTAGCCCCACTTGTAAGGTCACATTAAATCCACTAAACCCCAAGTGTGGATTCTCTGTAAGGCAGGGAAGATGAAACTCCAAGGGTTAGGGTGCTGTAGAATAAATCTCTTTATGGTACAAACTCAGTATTCCAGTCTGGTAGATATAAAAGCCAACAAATCAGACGGAATATTCAGGCTGGATGTTCCCAATGACAAATTTACTGAGATACTTTGTCAGTGGTTATTAGCAACACATACACTTTTTCACTTTTATATCCATGTTTACTATAAAATCCAGATTCAACTTCATCTGTCCTTTGATTTCTGGTCCAAGATATATTATTTCATCTTTCAATTTGTAATTCACCCTCCTCCAAAAAGGACAAGGGCGGTTTATATCATCAGCAAAACATATCAATACAATAACATTACTACAATAGCACATAAGTACAATAACAAATGCAACAACATAAAATTACAATAGCACAAACATATCAAAAACCAATAAATATCCCCTCCCAAACCCAAACAGAAAGTAAGGGCTATGAGGCATAAAATGGACCCTCTTAGTTTAAGGGTTTCTCCCTTTCCAAAATACAAAAGATCATAAGAACCCTTGAAATGCCATACTGAGTATGACCAAAGGCCCAGCATGGCAATTTCTTATATTCTTATGACCAACTTCGTGTCTCCAAAAGTGGCCATCCAAGTCACAAGTACCCAGCAGGATCCAAAAGAATAAATCCAATCCTTCTTGATCATAACCAGGGATAAAAAATGGTTTTCCCAAGTCTACATGGCTAATAATGATTTATGGACTTTTCCTACCAAATTTATCTAAACCCTTTTTAAACCCAGCAACGCTAACTGCTTTCACCACATGCTCTGGCAACAAGTTACACAGTTTAATTATGTGCCGAGTGAAAAATACATTCTCCGATTTGTTTTAAATGCACTACCTATTAGCTTCATAGTGTGTCCCCTAGTCCTAGTACTATTTGAACAGGTAAATAGTTGTTCCTTGTTTACCCGTTCTACCCTACTCAACATTTTATAGACCTCTGTCATATCTCCTCTCAGTCACCTCATCTCCAGGCTAAAAAGGCTTAACCTATTTAGTCTTTCCTCATAGGGGATCTATTCCATCCCCTTAGTGATTCTGGTCACCCTTCTCTGTATCTTTCCTAGTTCCACTTTTTTAAGATGGGGAGACCAGAACCACACAAAACTGTCAAGGTGCGGTTTGCAACATGGATTCATACAGAGGCATTATATCCTCTGCTTAATATTTCATTCATTTCCTAATACCACCTAACATTCTATTTGTTTTTTTTGACCATCGCCATACACTGAGACGAGGATGTGAAATTATTTACCACAATGATTCCAAAATCTTTTTTCTGGATAGCAACGCCTAGCAGAGAACCCAGCATCATGTGCCTATAGTTTAGATTATTCTTCACTATATGCATCACGTTTTACTTGTTCACATTCACAAGTCCATATTAAATTTTATCTGCCATTTAGATGTGAAATCCCCTAGTCTTGCAAGGTCCTCCTACAATTCCCCACAATCAGCATGTGATCTAACAACTTGGAATAATTTGGCATCATCTGCAAATTTGGTCACCTCACTCTTAATTCTCTTTTCCAGATCATTTATCAATATATTAAAAACCACCAGTCCCAGCAATTCCCTAGGTCATTCCACTATTTACTTTTTTCCTTTGAGAGAAATGACCATTCAGTCCCATCCTCTGTTTCCTATCCTTTAACCAGTTATCAATTCGCTATAGGACATTTCTTCCTATCCTATGACATTTTCATTTCCTAAAGAGTCTTTCATGAGGTATTTTGTTAAACACCTTCTGAAAATCCACATACAGTATATCAACCAACTCACCTTTGTCAACATGTTTGCTAACCTCTTCAAAAAAATCTAACATATTCATAAGGCAAGTTTTCCCTTTGTTAATTCCATGTTGGCTCTGCCACATTAGACTTGTGTCTATCCAGATGGCCAATAATTTTGTTCTTCAGAATAGCTGCTACCATTTTGCCTGGCACCAACATCAGACTCACTGATCTGTATTTTCCCAGATCCCCCCTGGAGCCATTGTTAATGTTTTTAACACTGGCCACCCTCCCAGTCCTTAACTGGTAAAGCTGATTGGGTTGTATACCATCTCGTGATTTCTTATTCTTTGGTTCAGCAATTTGCTCTATTACATCTTCCTGGTTCACCATGATTTGATTCAGTTCCTCTGAATCACCACCCTCAAAGAATAATGAAGTGGAGTTAGCTTGTCTAACTCCACGAGGGTAACTGAAGTGAAGGGAGCGGTAGGGGTTAACAAAGAAGTAGGAAAAAGGTTAAGGCAAGGTGAGCGGGGGGGGGGGGGGGGGGGCGAAGAGGGTAGTGGGTAGTTGGCCAATAGAAGGGAAGTAATTTGAATTGGGAGATAGGGATTGGTGGATAAGGAAGTTTATAACGGGAAGGCAGCTTCGCGCCTCAGGCTGTGAGGAACGGTTGAGGCAGAGGTCAGAGGCTTTTTTCGGTTAGAGAGCGGCAGCGGGCAGTTGAGTAGGTAATATTGTTCAGTGAAGTGACTATTAATTTAGATACCGAGTGTTATGTGAGAGCAGGCATAGTTTTCGTTGAGGTTTTCCGTTTTGTTAATAAAAAAATAAAAAAAATATTTAAATTTAAATCATCAGTCTGTTTGCACTTGCTTCGCCGCCGATATCGCCCATAGTTCCTTTCCTTCATTTATTTCCCGGTGTCCCGCCTCCCGTAGGCATGCCTAAAAAGGCACCTCACCGCGGCCGGCTCCCCCGGCCTCCCAGGGCCCCTCGCACGGCCTCCGTGCCTGCCGCCTCAGCCTCCTTCCTCCCGCCTGCGCGCGCCCCGCGACGAGCGGCGATTTCCTCTCTTGCCCCCTCTAGATCTCTCACCTCTGGGCCGCCGGGATTTTGTGCGCCGGGCTCGCCGAGGGCCGCTGCTGCTGCCGCCGATTCCGGCAAGAGCGGGCCTGAGCCGGATGACGTCGGCATCGACGTCGGCTTCGCCGCCCCGTGCGTGGCTCCGCCTCCGGCGGCCGATTCGGGGGAAGACATAGCGGAGGTGTCTTTAAATGCCTCCGCTTTGTCTTTTAGTTTCTTGGAGCCGGATGAGCCTTCCGACCCCCAGGTTTGGTTCCCGGCGGCGCCAGCGGCCGCCCCAGCGCCTGCCCCCGGTGGGGTTTCTATATCGGGCGAAAAGGGGGCGGGGCTTCTGCGGGGCCGCCCCCTGCTGGTGTCTCCGGTTTTGCCTCATGAGGGATCTGCTGGCAGGGGTAGAGGTAAAGTCCGGGTATCTGCTGGCCCTGCGCCGGGGCCGGTTTGCATGGGGGTCGCCTGCCCGTCTCCTCAGGCGCGCTTCGGGGCACCGCCGGGGAGCGTGGATAGAGCAGCCTGCAGGTCAGCGCCACCTAGGGCGGGGGAGAGGGTTTTCGCCCCTAGCAAGTGTATTAGTGCTGGCCCTAAAGTGTGTGCAGTGAGAAGGGGAGGGGTGGGACTTACAGGACGGGAGAGGGGAGAGGCTAAGAGTGGTTTTGGTGAGGGGTGCGAGGACAGTACGCTGGACAAGGAGAGGTATGGTGGGATGAGATTAGGGCCAAAGAGGGGGTTTGGCAGGCAAGATAGACGTGAATTTGGAGGCTGGTTGGCATGGCAACGGAAGAGCACCCAGCTGCAGGGGAATGTGCCCAGCAGCGGCCCTGCCGGGCTAGCTGCACTGGAGGGTACTTCTGGTCCGTCCTTTAGGGTTAACATTCGCAGAGGTGGAATTAGAGAGGTTCAGGGTTGGAGTGGGACAGGGACAGGCACAGATGGTGGTAGGGAGGTCTTTTGTCTTTCAGAACCAGAGGATGATGCACAACCGGGGACTTCGAGGCAAGAAGCATGGCGGGACAGGGAATTCGAAGAAGTTGAAGCCGGGCGAGGTGCTGGACTTGAGCGGGACGGTCGGGATCATATCGCTCAGAGAGTGGGGGCCGCAGCGCACGGTTCAGGTGAGAATTTAAAAAGGAAAAAGGCTAGCAAGGAGAAGGCCAAGAAGAAAAAGGTGAAGGTGTCGAGTAGTTCGTCGGATAGTGAGTCGGATTCGTCAGATGGATCTTCGGACTCAGGTCCAAAATACCCTGCGGTGTTGGCAGAAGGGCCATTGCATGGGGCAGGGCAGGCAGCGTGCGCGACTTTAGCCGAGCTGTGGGAGGGCGTTCCCAGGAAACTGCGGAGACGGATTAGGAAGAGAAGATATGTAAATATCTTTAAATTATTGGAAGGGAGGAGAGGGGTAAAAAAGAGTAAGAAGAAGGATAAAAAGAAACATAAGAAGTTGGAAGGGGTTCGCGTGGCGAAGAATATTGTTAATTGGGTACGGGGCTTCTTAAGGTTGGCCAGCGTGGTGGGCCATTATGATGCTTCACAGTATGGGGCTTTGTTGGCTTATGCCGACAGCATATTGGGAGCGTTCCGGGATTATGAAGGTTGGGCCTGGCTCAACTACGATGAGAAATTCCGGGACAAGTTGGCAGGGAATAGGGCAATGTCGTGGGGTTCGCAGGATATTAATTTGTGGTTAACACAAATGTCTTACAAGGGTGTGAGGGGTCAGAAGGCGTTAGGAGTGGGGTCTAGTGCTGGTAGTGAGGTGAAGGAGTTTAGAGGCTTCAGCGGGGCCGGGCAGTCCTTTCGGACCGGGGGCGTGGCAGGCAAAGGATCGCAGGCAGCTAGATCTAAGGCAGGTGGGAATGACGTGTGTTGGAGATTTAATAGGGCAGCCTGTTTATTCCCAGACTGCAAGTTTCGACACGTGTGCGCTACCTGCGGAGGAGCTCATTCCGCCCTCAAATGCGGGCAAGCACGGGTGTTACCAGGAAAAGGCGAAAAGAGTTGAAGATTTGTGTAAGGTGGCCGTTTCGCCGATTTCGCTACAGGCGATGCAGCCTTGGTTGGAAGCGTATCCCAAGGATACTGCGGGGCGATTTTTATGGGAGGGGTTTAAGGAAGGTTTTGTAATCCCATTTGCGGGTGCGAGTCTTGGGGGGAGGGGGAGGAATTCTCGGTCTGCCAGGACGCATGCAGCGATAGTTCGGGAGAAATTGGAAACGGAAATTAGGTTAGGGAGAGTGGCGGGGCCGTTTGAATCGCAGCCTTTCGTTGATATGTACCTAGCTCCGGTAGCGGTTATTCCGAAGAAGGAGGACGGTAAGTTTAGGTTTATACTAAATTTATCTTATCCGCGGGGCTCTTCGGTGAATGCTCAGATACCACGGGAGTTTTGTTCTGTACGCTATGCCTCGTTTGATGAAGCGGTGAGTCTTGTTCAAGAGGCAGGAAAAGGGGCGCTTTTAGCGAAAGCAGATATCGAATCAGCTTTTCGATTGCTCCCCATTCACCCTAGCTGCTTTCCTTTGTTGGGGTTTCAGTTTGAGGGTAACTACTATATAGACAAATGTTTACCGATGGGTTGCGCTGTGTCGTGCGCTTTTTTCGAAGCGTTTAGCACTTTTTTGCATTGGGTAGTTGAACAGCGTAATGGTTTGGGCCGCATTGTCCATTATTTAGACGATTTTTTATTTGTGGGGCCTACTAATTCAGACACTTGTCAACGGCAGTTAGGAGGTTTTTTGCAGGTAGCAAGTGAGTTTGGGGTGCCGATAGCGGAGAAGAAGACTGAAGGGCCGGTATCCAGTTTGGTGTTTTTGGGAATAGAGCTCGATTCGGTGGCAATGGAAGCTCGCCTGCCGGAGGACAAGGTCAGAAGATTACGCAGTTTAGTTACGAGAGTAGCAAGGGCAAAAAAGGTTACGTTACGTGAAATGCAGTCTTTGATAGGTGCATTGAATTTCGCTTGCAGGGTGATCCCGATGGGTAGAGCATTTCTTAGGCGACTATCGGGTACTACAGTGGGCATACGTGCTGGGCATCATTTCATCAGGGTGACGCAGAAGATAAGGGAGGAATTACGGGTTTGGGAGGCATTTTTGCAAACATTCAACGGGGTTTGCATTATGCAAAGCAGGGAGGTATGCAACGCGGAGTTAGAATTATTTACAGATGCGGCGGGCGGTGTTGGCTTCGGAGCATATTTTCAGGGACGATGGTGCGCCAAACCATGGCCTGAGGAGTGGCGGGCGGAGGGGTTGCTTGGGAACATTAATTTTCTGGAACTCTTCCCTATTGTAGTGGCTCTCTATATCTGGGGAAACTGGCTGGCTAATAAGAAAGTTTTGTTTTGGTGCGATAACCTGGGCGTGGTTCAAGTTATTAACCGACTGTCTGCAAAATGTCCCAGGGTATCTGAATTATTGAGGGAATTTGTTTTCCAATGTTTGTCTTTGAATGTCACTATTAGAGCGAGGCATGTGCCGGGGGAGCAGAATGTTATAGCGGATGCCCTTTCTCGTTTTAAGTGGCAGGAATTCAGAGCCCTAGCGCCAGGAGCTCGGTCCGAAGGGGAGAGGTTCCCGGAGCACCTGTGGAGATTGGGCCGGTTTCCGCGTGGACGTTGATCGAGAAGTCGTTGGCGCCAGCCACATGGAAGGCGTATCGGAGAGGTTGTGGCGTGATAAGTCAGTACTTGGCAGAAAGGGGATGGATGGGAGGCACAGTTCAGGATACGTGGATGGTGAATTTTGTATTATGGGCAAAAGACAGGGGATACTCGGTGGCGGTGGTGCGTTCTTATGTGGCGGGTTTTTCATTTTTTCAAAAGTTAAAAGGTTGGGGGAATCCCGGGGGGAGTTTTCTATTGCAAAGGGTGTTCAGAGGGTGGAAAAGGGAGAAGGGTTGGGCGCCTGATAGGAGACTTCCCATTCGTTACGAAGATTTGGGAGTGTTGGTAGGCAGTTTGCCGATGGTTTGTGTGTCCGGTTACGAAGCGTTACTGTTTCAGTCCGCGTTTGTGTTAGCATTTTTTGGGGCTATGCGGGTGACCGAGTTGGTTGCTGCTTCTAATAGGAGTGAGTCCGGAACAGGATTGTTTTCGGAGAATGTGTGGATTGGCCAGGAGTCAGTAACGATATGTATTCATCGCTCTAAGGTGGACCAGTTAGGTAGAGGGCAGATAGTAACCTTGGTTCCAGCGGTGGACGAGTTGGTATGCCCAGTAAGGTGTCTGCAGCGCTTTGTGGCAGTAAGGCCTCGGATGGGAGGTTTACTGCTATTACACCAGGATGGATCGCCAGTCACGGTTTACCAATTCGTACAGGTTTTGAAACAAGTGTTGCGGTTCGTGGGTTGGGATGAAAGGAGGTATACTTCCCATTCGTTTAGGATTGGGGCAGCGACATCGGCTGCAGAAAGAGGTCTTGGCAACAGTGCGATACAATCAATAGGGCGCTGGAAGTCCAATGCCTTTTTGACATACGTCAGGAAGGATCAGTAAGCGGCGTTCAAACTTAAACAAAAAAAAAAAAAAAAAATAATGAATTAATAAATAATATATAACCGTGAGCTACCAATCAGTACTTGGGGCTGGTATTAACTTGGTTGTGTTTCTTGCAGAGAAGAAAATGTGGCGGGGGGAGCATGAATGGGCCTGGTTAGTGGGCCATTCATTTATTCATTGGGCGCAACATAGAGCGGAACAGCGACCTTATGGCCCGAATCTGGAATTGGACAGAAGGCATTGGACCGTCAGATGGCTCGGACGTCGGGGGATGCGTTGGGATGGACTGTTACCTTTCTTACAAACGTGCCTTCTGGACATGAAGATGCCGAAGCTGTTGTTAATACATTTGGGGGGTAATGATATCGGACGGGGGGCATGCAAGGACTTGATCATAAAAATCAAGAAGGACTTTAGTACTTTGTTCAATGCGTTGCCTGACACAAAATTGGGATGGTCTGATATCATCTTGAGGATCAAATTTGTGAGAATGTCGATATGGTGCAACAGTGTTAAAAAAATGAATAGGCAAATCGGGAAATGGGTGGTTCGGCAAGGGGGTTTCTGGGTACAGCATGAATGGGCCTGGAAGGTGATTCCGGGTTTCTTCCGGGCAGATGGGGTACATTTATCGGACATAGGTATTGATCTGTTTAATAATGACATACAGGAGGGTTTGGAACAAATGATATTTAAACTAGAGGCCGCAGGGGGGGGGGAACAATGATAAGAGAGTCATCATTGTTCCTTTGGCGGTAAACCCGAGCCCATAAGGTTGAAGTTCTGTTATGGTTAAAAGTTTGAAAAAGGGGGAATCTCGTGTGGTGCGGGGGGGCTGCCACATGGGATTGAAATGAGCAGGAGGGGGGCCGATGCTCAAAGGATTGTATTAAGCTCTACCACTGGAAAAGGTGGGGGGCACTATAATGTTGGGGTTGTATTGTATGAATTGGTTGAAGGGGCTCGGGTAAGGTTAATAAACTGCGGCCTTGATTGTTCCAAACAAAGATTCCTGTCATTTGTGTAAAAGGTAAAAGGGGAAAGAAACGTGAAAACGGGGGGGGGGGGGGGGGGGAGAAGAGGAGAAGAACTACAAGTGAATCTGATATCTTCCAGTTAATGAAGTGGAGTTAGCTTGTCTAACTCCACGAGGGTAACTGAAGTGAAGGGAGCGGTAGGGGTTAACAAAGAAGTAGGAAAAAGGTTAAGGCAAGGTGAGCGGGGGGGGGGGGGCGAAGAGGGTAGTGGGTAGTTGGCCAATAGAAGGGAAGTAATTTGAATTGGGAGATAGGGATTGGTGGATAAGGAAGTTTATAACGGGAAGGCAGCTTCGCGCCTCAGGCTGTGAGGAACGGCTGAGGCAGCGGTCAGAGGCTTTCCCTCCCTCCCTCCCGATAGCTTGCATATTATATGTTGCTTTTGATGAAGAGATGTTGTCGCAGTAGCGGTAAACCCGAGCCCATAAGGTTGAAGTTCTGTTATGGTTAAAAGTTTGAAAAAGGGGGAATCTCGTGTGGTGCGGGGGGGCTGCCACATGGGATTGAAATGAGCAGGAGGGGGGCCGATGCTCAAAGGATTGTATTAAGCTCTACCACTGGAAAAGGTGGGGGGCACTATAATGTTGGGGTTGTATTGTATGAATTGGTTGAAGGGGCTTGGGTAAGGTTAATAAACTGCGGCCTTGATTGTTCCAAACAAAGATTCCTGTCATTTGTGTAAAAGGTAAAAGGGGAAAGAAACGTGAAAACGGGGGGGAGGGGGGGGGGAGAAGAGGAGAAGAACTACAAGTGAATCTGATATCTTCCAGTTATTTCCATGATAGTTATCTTCCAAAGATCCTCTTTACTAAAGACTGAAGTAAAGAATTCATTTATTTTTTCTGTTGGGTCCTTATCTTCCCTGAGCGTCCCTTTTACCACTCTGTTATTTAGCTGTTGAACAGATTCTCTCACAGATTTCTTGCTGTGAATATACTTGAAAAGGTTTTTATTATGCCTCACTGGCAAGCTTCATTTTGAATTCTTTTGATTTGCATTATTAATACTTTACATCTAACTTGCCAGTGCTTATGCTCTATCCTATAATCTTCATTTGCATCCACCAGTTTTAGAAAGATGTTCTTTTGGCTTTGGCCTGTTTCATCTCACCATTTAAACATGCTGGCAGTCATTTGGTCTCCCTTCTACTTTTTTTTAATGCGTGGAATACATTTAGTCTGGGCTTCCAAGATTATCTTTTTAAACAGTGTTCACACTGCATGCAAACTTTTAACCTTTGCTACCACTTTTTTTTAGTTTTTTCTAATTTCCTGATTTAATAATGGACACTATGCTAAACTGTATTATGTTATGATCACTATTGCCAAACAGCCCCAGTTCTGTAACCTCTCGCACCAGATGCTGTGTCACAGTGAGGATTAGATCTAGAGTAGTCCCCTTCTCAATTGTTCCAGGACAAGCTGTTCCATGAAGAAGTTGTTTAAGACTTCTAGAAAGTTTACCTACCTAGCAAATCCCAGTAAGACAGTGACTCACTAAATACTGGAATAATTGAAATCTGACATTATTATTATGCTTCCTAATTTATTAGTGTTTCTAATTTCTGTTAGCATTTCACTGTCTTTTCATCCTAGTCAGGCAGACGATAATATACTCCTACTATACTTTTCCCATCACACATGGAATTTCTATGTATACATATTAAGTATGTGCAGGAAAGAAATTTGTTTCAATTTTTGTTTCGTTTTTGGGAGATTTTTTTTCCCCACGAAATTCAGTTCATGGAATATTTGATTTGTTTCATTTGTGTGAAAAAATGAATCAAACATTTTTTTTAAAAAAAACCAGCAAACAAAAATGGGCCTCCCCCCACCTACCCGAAAAAATGCCAGATTCAAGATCCTCCCTGGCCCCCACTTACCTGGTCCATGAGGAACTGCTGGAAAGGCCTAGGCCAAGACCAAAGCCTTGGCCTTGCATAGGCTGAGGTTGCGGTAGGTCGCTACAACCTGGGCCTCACCCTACTCAAGACCAACATCTGGGCTTAGGCCAGAGCCCAGACCCAGGCCCAATGCAGTGACCTCACCTGGAGGCTGTGTCCAGATGCCGGAGCCTCAGCCGAGCCCTAGGTCCAACACCACGACACAGGCTGGAGGCAGAGTCTGATGCTGAGGCCCGGACCCAGGTCTAATGCCAGAATCTGGCCTGGAGACCGGGTCCTGATTCCTAGGCCTCGGCCTCAAAGCACATCCATCATCCTCTTTCTTTCTTTCTGATGGGGATGTGCCATACATCAAAATGGCACCATCTGCTGGGGTAAATGCTTAAATAAATAAATACAAATTCTAACTTTCCCATTATATCAGCATCTATTGAAGATTCCTCATTTGGAACCATGCGCTCCTAGACGAAAGTCAGCTTTCCCTATGGTTTAGATTAAAAACTGCTCTATTTCCTTTTAAATGTTAGTGCCAGCTGCTGGATTCCACCTTAATTAAGGAGGAGCCCGTCCTTTTAGAAAAGTTCCCCCCTTTTCCCAAAATATTGCCCAGGTCCTAACAAATATAAAACCCTCTTCCTGCACCAATGCCTCATCCACACATTGAGATTCTGGAGCTCTGCCTGCCTTTGACGTACTTTGTATAGAATGAAGAGCATTCTAAGAATGCTACCTTGGAGGCTCTGGATTTCAACTTTTTACCTAAAAGCATACATTTTTCTTCCAGAGCCTGTCTTCCACACCTTTCTATGTTGATGCTCAATGCACAGTGACAACAAGCTCCTCCCAAGTACAGGCTACAATCTCATACAGATGATGCGTGAGGTCCGCCACCTTTGCATCAGTCAGACAAGTTAACAAGCAATCCATCGATCTCCAATCCTAATGATTAAATCATGAGCTACAACTGCCATCCTAACCCTTCCCTCCTAGGCACACATCTTCAGTGCAAGAGGATACCGCATCACCTGAAGAGTAGGTCCTAGCTATAGGATCATTTCCTGCCACAACAGGGTGATGGCCTCCTTCCAGGAGCCCTTACTCCACGAAGATAGCGCAGGGGCCACCAGACTGAAAGTGGAACCACTAAATTATGTTCCGGAAAGTCTCCTCAAAATAGCTCTTTGTCTGCCTCAGCTACTCCAGGTCTGCCAATCAAGCCTTCAGAGCTCGGACTTGTTATCTGAGAGCCAGGCGCTCCTTGCACCAGGTACACACCTCTATCATACACGATACTTGCTGGAAAACACTAAACAGCACCCTCGTAGCTGCTGGACTGCTATCTGCATCTTAATATTATTGAGTTGTTATTTATTTAAAGTTGCTAAGGGAATAACGATGCTTAACCTAATGTAAAGTCCCTTAAATTTAATAAGTACATTTTACATTAGTTGTTAATAATCAGCAAGAGGACAACAGTTATTTAGTTATTTATTTATAAGGTCAGAGTTACTCCCTTGTTTTTTCTAGATCCCTAGTTGGCTCTTGTTGTGAAAATGTTGTTCTTGTCATTTTAACCGGGATGAGATTCTATAAATCAGAGAACATGCTTGGAGTAGTTGGTAGTTGCGGAGAGAGAATGGGCAAAAAGACACAGGAATAAGCAATTTATTAAAAATTCAGAAAAGGCAAAAGCATGTTTGTTTTAACTCTAAAAGCCAAAGAACACAGGAATAAGTTACTTTTTTTTTTTATTCTATAGACCAATGGTCACAAGAATTACCAATTTACAAACCCCCTTCCCCCCAACACACAAACAATCTCTCTTCTTTCCCCAAGCTTTAAGTCACAAAGCAATACTTGCAAATCTTGTCCAGTCACCAGCACAGGCAGCTTCTGCTGTCAGTAAACCACAGGTAACAAGGTTCACTGCTGGTCTCCAAAATTCCAATCCTCTTTGCCACTGGAGAACAGAACTGAGACTCCTCTATTGGGCCTTCAGTCTTTTCTCCAGATGAAATCCTCACACTCCCCAACACTCGTATCTGATGTTATACTGGATCATTCAAGCTGAAAGTCCCAAAAATCAGCCCAATAGGAAACAACAAAACTCCTCATTTTTCCCCCACTCACAGGCAGAAAGGGTAGGCACAAATCTTCCTCCCAAAAACAAAACAACAAATCACATAAAACTCTCCAAACATCTCAAAGATATGTTCAACTCCAATCACATGGAGTGATTTAGAAAAACTGAGTTTCTCTCTTCTTAGCTTTTCCCAGTTCAGGGATGCTTCCTACCCTGAGGGGTAATTAAGGGAACTAGAAAAATCAGAATAAAGTATTAAAAAAAAAAAAACCACTTCAAAATTAAAAAACACAGACACATTCACCAACATAGGAGGGTGGACCAGCAGCATGTAGTATTACTTCCTATCCTGTTTAATTAGCACTGTGAGGCCTAATTAAACACAAATAGGAGAACAAATAAAAAAGATCCTCTCTCTTCAAACTCTAAACAAAAATTCCTCACAGAGCTCAAGTATCACCTGCCTTTGAATAAGCAGGAGCCCATCACCTCACCAACCTCTTGGTGGGTACTTTAGCGACTCCTGCTTCCTTACAGGGCCTAAGCCAGGGGGGAATCATTACGTGCAGAATAGTACTTGAGAGTTCTTCTGTAGTCAAACATGTTCATTCATTTAAATTATGAAGTTGCAATGACAAATGAGCTTAACAAAATAGTTGCAAAGACAATCAAAAGAAGTGACCTGTAGCAGAGGCCTACGTACGTTAAAAGTTAATGTACATCATCACCTTTGGACTTTTGGCCTATCTTGGTCTGATAAGAGGTACTAAAGCCTACAAAAAAATCCAGTTTTCTCTGGACTGAATATGACTACTAGCACTCTGCAATATATAAAATCCAGTGAGCCATGATTTCAGTCCTCAAATTAGAAGCTAGTTTTCATATTGAGAACGACTAATGATCGTGACACTGCATGATGTGCTGAAATATTCTCACCAAGTCACAGAGTCAGTAACAGAGGTCATGCATCAGAACTACAAAATATAAACACCAAGGACTTTTGACTGATCATGGACACTATGTCAGTTCTGGAAAACCAGAATTGTTCAGTCTCGCACCATTAGAGCAAAGCATCAGGCAATTCTCCTGATCAGTCATCCATGAGCATTTATAGTCTTACTATATGTGCCGTCATACAATTTAAAAAATACATTTTACAAAAGGGCACTGCTGAAAGCATTCATTGGCATTATTTCTGAACCCACTGGGTTGCTCTATGCTACTTCACGCTATGAGTAATAATAGAGTCTTCTGGCCAATTTCCTGCTGAATCAGCCAGCTAAGTGTTTAAACTCCAAATTAACTTCTGATGAATAGAGATCTTAACATTTTTGAAGTGCCTTTTTTTAACATACAATGCAATCGAGAGACTGTAGGATTGGAAATAAAACTGGGAAGGTATTAAAACCACATTTCAATGAATTTTTTTTTTTTTTGTTAGAGAGGCATTCCAATCTCACTACCTCAAAAATCTGGCAAAACAGAAGAGTCCCCTGATCACTATATACCCTCAACAGAAGAAAATAACTTAAATAAGCAGTGGCTCCTAGAAACATCTCCATATCTTCCTTCTACATAAAAAAAAAAAAAAGATTTTTTTATTATTATTTTTCTTTTCCTGTACATTTCCACTAAGTTCTGGAGTTCCAGTACTCCTCTCTCTCTCTGTTTCTGCCACATCTCCTCTACTTTGAAACTAACAATGCATGCTGACAAAAGCATGTTACATACTTACATAGTGTGCATGGCAAAAGGTTAACACCTGAGGCCTTAGTATGTGCTAAAAAGTGTGTGCAAAAGAACATCTCATACTTTTTATTGTGCATACTGTAGTGGACATTCTTCGATTTACATGCACATACACGCCATCATCTTCAGAACTGGGTTAGCTTTTCTGAGAAGACACTAAACAGCTTTAGAGTACTTAGGCCCCAAAATATTTTAAAATTTGATAAATAGCTAAATTTCAAAAACTAAATATAAACTTTATATAAGTTAACTTAAAGGGGTGTCCTAATGGTTATAAGCATGCGTATACTTAAATGAGTGCATACAGCAATTCATAATCATTTACCTAGTAGGAAAACCTTTCTTCAGAAATACTTGTGTAGAAAGGTGAAGAAGTTACTTCACCACACTTTCAGTCTTCTGCATCGAGAGTCACATGTATGATTTTTTACCCGCTGGTGAGAGGTTGTATGTGTGCAGAGAGCTCCTGTCTCTTAGAGAACAAGTCCAAACTCAGGAGGCTAGAGTGGCAGACCTGGAGGAGCTCAGGCACACAAAATTATATAGATGAGACCTTCAGGGACATAGTAGCCAAGTCCCAATTCCAGTCTGGCAGCCCTGGAGGAGGAAGGTCTCTTGGTCAGAAAGCATCAATCTGTTACAGCAGGAAATAATCCTGTAGCAAAGACCTGCTCTCCACGTGATGCATTGTCCTCTCACACTGAGACTGAGTCTCCCAGGGCTACTGCCCAGGAGGGAAAGGTTAGGCTTGTAAGCGCATTTGTATGTGCTTTTTTCCCCACGCACAAAACCCTTATTACATCCCTGTACAGGGCTTTGCGCAGGAAAACACGCATACAAAAGCACATACAGACGTGCACAAACCCGCAGCAACTTCAGCACACCTTATTACATTGGCCCCTTAGACAATAAAAAGACTAGGGGGAACTCCATGAAACATAGAAACATAGAAATGACGGCAGAAGAAGACCGAATGGCCCATCCAGTCTGCCCAGCAAGCCTCACACATTTTTTCTCTCATACTTATCTGTTTCTCTTAGCTCTTTGTTCTATTCCCCTTCCACCCCCACCATTAATGTAGAGAGCAGTGATGGAGCTGCATCCAAGTGAAATATCTAGCTTGATTAGTTAGGGGTAGTAACCGCCGCGATAAGCAAGCTACACCCATGCTTATTTGTTTTACCTAGACTATGTTGTACAGCCCTTGTTGGTTGTTTTTTCTTCTCCCCTGCTGTTGAAGCAGGGAGCTATGCTGGATATGCGTGAAGTATCAGTTTTTTTCTCCCCTGCCGTTGAAGCAGAGAGCCATGCTGGATATGCGTGAAGTATCAGTTTTTTTCTCCCCTGCCGTTGAAGCAGAGAGCCATGCTGGATATGCGTGAAGTATCAGTTTTTTTCTCCCCTGCCGTTGAAGCAGAGAGCCATGCTGGATATGCATTGAAAGTGAAGTATCAGGCACATTTGGTTTGGGGTAGTAACCGCCGTAACAAGCCAGCTACTCCTCGTTTTGTGATTGTGAATCCTTTTTTTCTTCACCCCTGTCGTTGAAGCTATGCAGGATATGCGTGAAGCATCAGTTTTTTGTTTTTGGTTTTTTTTCCCCTGCTGTTGAAGCAGAGAGCTATGCTGGAAATGCGTGATGTATCAGTCTTTCTCCCATGCTGTTGAAGCAGAGAGCCATGCTGGATATGCATGGAAAGTGAAGTATCAGGCACATTTGGTTTGGGGTAGTAACCGCCGTAACAAGCCAGCTACTCCCCGCTTTTTGAGTGCGAACCCTTTTTCTTCTCCCTTGCTGTTGTAGCAGAGAGCTCTGCTGGATGTGTGAAGTATCAGTTATTCTTCTCCCCTGTCATTGAAGCAGAGAGCTATGCTGTATATGCATTGAAAGTGAAGTATCAGGCATATTTGGTTTGGGGTAGTAACCGCCGTAACAAGCCAGCTACTCCCCTCTTTGTGAGTGCAAATCCTTTTTTCCATTACCTCTTGCTGTTGAAGCTTAGAGCGATGTTGGAGTCACAGTAAGCATGTGTATGTTTATTTAATAAGGGTATTGTGTCAATAGCCATCATTCTGGCGAGTCACCCACTCTTCATTGGCGGCCTCTTGACTTTATGGATCCGCAGTGTTTATCCCACGCCCCTTTGAAGTCTTTCACAGTTCTGGTCTTCACCACTTCCTCCGGAAGGGCATTCCAGGCATCCAGGAAGTAGTTCATTTAAAGCAAATCTGAGAAAATTATTTTTCACTCAATGCATAATTAAGCTCTGGAATTCATTGCCAGAGGATGTGGTTACAGCAGTTAATGTAAATAGGTTTAAAAAAGGTTTGGATAAGTTCCTAGAGGAGAAGTCTATATACTGCTATTAATCAATAAGGAATAGTAGCTTGGGATCTATTTAATGTTTGGGTACTTGCCAGATACCTGTGACTTGGATTGGCCTCTGTTGGAAACAGGATGTTGGGCTTGATTAACCCTTGGTCTGACCCAGTGTGGCATGTCTTATGTTCATATATTATGTACTCTTCCTATTTCACCAGGAAAACTGCCAGCATTGCTGGTCAAATTTAAAGTTAGCACAAAATGCAGTAACCAACAGACTATAAGTGAAATGACTCTAGAATTGCCAGCAGTATATATGCTTCTACTGAAATTGATGTTGAGAGATCCTCGTGCACCATCCTATAATCATATGGTACTCAGGTTATCCAATCACAAGGCCCATCAGGAAATATGAATGGAAAGAATCAATTAATATGAAAAAACAAATCATCCAGAAACAGGAAAGAGGTAACCCACTCCCATAACAAAAAGGAGAAAAACAGTCTATTTGCAATCCAATCACAATGTGATACGAATTTGTTATGATCCGCTGCCCGCGAGTCTCCCCGCGAGCAGACTTACTCACCGCATGTTGCTTTCCCGGCTCTCCTGGGACCGCCGCCGAAGTCGGCCTTCCTTGCGGCTGCAGCCGCGGACTGTAGTTCCTTCATGGCCTGGAGGTCACCCCTGTGTCCTGCCTTCTCCACGGCATGGAGCTACCTCTTTGGGTCTTGCTCACGCGGCCAGAGGCCGCGCTCTTGACCATCGACACGGCAGAAGGCCGTCCCCGACATTCCTGGCATCTTCGCGGCGCTAGGCCACAAACCCCAGTCTTACCTGGCGGCTGGTGCTGCTCCCAGGGCCTCCTGCAGCGGCGGGAGCTGCCGCCGATGTCGGGCCTGCATCTCAGGCCCTGCTCTGCTTCTTCGGCGTCTGACATCTGTGCAGGCCGCTGTCCGCAGTCCTGCACAGCTTCCTGCTTGCTTCTTAGGCACCGGCACGCGCCTCTTCACTGGATTTAAAGGGCCTGGCACAGGAAGTGTGCTGGCCCCACCTAGGGACTGGACTTCCTGCTTCAGCCCTATAAAGGGTTGCTCCGTTAGTCTGTCTGTGCCTTGCATCGGAGTGACATCCCTCTGGAGGCTCCTGCCTGCCAGAGCCTTGTAAGGTCTTCTGTTCTTCGTGGAGCTCGTCTCGTCTGCCTTCGTACCACGTCTTCGTATCTTGATATCTTGCCTGAGGGCCCTGACCATGTCCTGATGTTCCGTCATGATCTTCCATGTCCTGATGTGCCTGCCTGCCGGGATGTTCTTCCCTGCGTCTTCGTCTGGTGCTCCTGAGCCTTTTGTTCCTGCAGAGCCATGGTTCTCGGATGATGTCGTGCCCGAGAATGGAGTGGCCTGCAGGTGGGATTTGTCCCTGTGCTCCTGAGCCTCTGTTCCCGCCAGCCATAGGTGGAACTTCGGATGACATCAGCTTCGTCATTGGAGTTCCTCCTTGCCTGGGTCTTCCCTGCACTTGTCCCATTCTCCTCGTGGTCCGTGACCAGCCTCTTAGGGCTGTGTAAGGCGCATAGTGGGACAGGGTGGTCTGCGACTCAGTCCCGCGGGTGGGCTGAGTAGGGCGCCCTGAGAGACAGTGCCAGTGTCCTTCCGCCCAAGTTCCTGTCTCGTTCGTGATGTCTTCGCTTCAGCCCTCGTCTGTGATGTCTTCTGTGTTCCAAGGACTCTGTCTGCGCCTGTCCTCAGTCCGGCCTTCCGTCCAATGCCGTTACCAAGCGGCAGGTCCGAAAGGGCTTGGAACAGTCTGAGGACCGTTCATCAATCAACATTGCGTTGTTGGTTGTCTTGGGCGTGCAGGTCCGGTTGAGGGTCAGACTCTGTTCTCACGTCCTTGCTTCAGCCATGCTGGAACCAGCCGTCAACCCTCGGTTCGGCCCTGGACGCGTCTGGGGTCGGGCTGAGGCCCAAGGGCACACTAAACACCCCCGCTTGTAACAGAATTATTCTCATGGAACCAAAAATTAAAATCAGCGAGTCCACTTTTGGTTAAATCTGAACATTGCTAGAGCCTGAATTCCTCCTCACAAAAGTAAATCAGCTGTACATAAAAAAAAACAAAAAAACCAACTCACAGAAAAGAAATTGTGTCCAATCCAAATCTGCATCAAGTCCACATGGAATCAAACTTTAGAGACAGTAAATTCTCTTTTGTTCAAGTCTTAAAACTTAAAACTTGGCTGACCTAGTGAAAGGGCTGTGCACTGCCATGCAGGAAATACTGGGTTTGAATCCCTGCTCAGGTTTTCTGTTCCTCGGGTCAGCTGGGGATGCTTCAGTGGCAGCGAGGATATCCTCTGGGTCATTGCACAATGCCCATGTGTAGTGGCCAGATTTAGGACCCATCGTTGCAGGATTCCAGAAGGAGTCTCAGCTGAGGACGGTAATTGTAATGGCTGGGACAGTTTTGTTGGGAGGGGGATATAAAATAGGGGGAAGTCCCTGGATAGAAATGAAAGCTCATAGCACCAAATCCCAGCTCTGGTTCCAACTGAGCTGGAAGCCCAAAGGAGCAGGAGGAAACTGACAAATAGGAAAAAAAAAAAACCCCACTAAATCTCAATCAACTCTTCGTGTAGGGTTGTAGACTATGAATAAGTGGGCCTTGTTCAACAAGCGATATTTCTTGCCTCTCTGTTCCTATGTGTAGCACTGGTGCCTTATGACCAAATGCTCTAAAATAATCTGGAACCATGCCTTTAATAAGGATGTCTATACCTTTAAGCCCTGTTTGTCGTCCTGGGAGACCCCTGATATGGGAGTGTATGGTGAGACCTCTTGGCGAGATAAATAGGAAAAGTAGTCAGTAGCCTTTTGATGAAGTATCCTGTTCACCATGGAACTTGCCAGCTCACTCCTTGCTCATGAGCTTCCAACTACAGTTGCTAGGAGGATTCTGCAGACTATCATCTGAGACTTTTTTTTTTTTTTTTTTTTTTTTAAACTTCTAGAAGTATCAACCAGACATTACTCAGGAAGGACAGAGAGAGCTGAAAACTTGTAGTAATTGAAAAGATTAGGCTGGAAGGAAAAACTAAAGGAGGAATAACTTGGGCCCTCTTAAATCATCTTGTGGAGATACAGACTGCTATTGTGTAGTCATACATCCCCCTAGAATAGCTAAAAGGAAGACTGGATTGATAATCAATAGATCCTGCAGCATAAGGCGGGTTCAGTTGTTTTCATCAGTATCAACTATTAGGTCTGTGTAACCCTGTACAGTAGGGAATTTGCTCTGAGCGGTCTACTACACCATCCGTTTGAGCACAACTGAACCAGAACCCATTAACCTATGCAGGGGTTAAAATCCACCACCAACCCAGGATTACATATGCAACTCCTGTGTTCTGGTTTTCCCTATGCAGAACAGGTCATAGGTATAAGAAGTGACATATTACACAGGTATCAAAGTTAATATGTAGCCCCTGGGCCACAGGGAATGACCTACAAATAGTGAACCCCTATTTTAAGCCCCTACTAGAATGGCCTAAAGAATGTTGTTTGCATACTCTACAGAAGAAGTTCTCAACTCAGAACCCAGGACACATCTAGCCAGTCAGGTTTTCAGGATATCCACAACAAATATACATGAGATAGATCTGCATATCATGTGGGTGGTGCATGCAAACCTATCTCATGCATATTCATTGTGAATATTCTGCAAACCTAAATGGCTACATGTGTACACAGAGGACTGGGTTGAGAAGCACTGCTTTACAGTGTGATATTTGGTAGGGATGTGCAGCCGGAAAGTATTCGTTGGATTCGGGATACGTATTCGTCGGGGCCCAGATACGTTGCATTCAGACAAGGGGGGGGAACCCGATCTGTTATTACGTTGAATTCGGCATTCGTTCCCTTTAAATTTAATTAACTACAACCCCCCACCCTCTTGACCCCCCCAAGACTTGCTTAAAGTCCCTGGTAGTCCAATGGGGGTCCTGGATCATCTCCTTAACTTGCGCCATCGGCTGCCGGTATTCAAAATGGTGCCGATAGCCTTTGACCTTACTATGTCACAGGGGCTACCGGTGCCACTGGTCAGCCCCTGTCACATGATAGGAGCAATGGACGGCCGGCGCCATCTTGTGCTCCTACCATGTGAAAGGGGCCGACCAATGGCACCGGTAGCCCCTGTGACATAGTAAGGGCAAAGGCTAACGGCGCCATTTTGAATACTGGCAGCCGACGGCCCAAGTGCAGGAGATCACCAACACGTCCCTAGCGCCGCCTTTTAGCCCGGAGCGGCGGCTGTCAGCGGGTTTGACAGCCGACGCTCAATTTTGCCGGCGTCTGTTCTCGAGCCCGCTGACAGCCACGGGCTCGGAAACCGGATGCCGGCAAAGTTGAGCGTCCGGTTTTCGACCCGACAGCCGCACCATCTCATTTGCGTACTGTATTGCACGCACCGGCGAGTGGCATTCGTCTGCTCTCCCGCGTTTTTACTGAATCGGCCTGTTTAAGAGGTGGCTCTATTCTTCCTTTCTCCTCTAAGTTATGGTACCAGATAGGTATCCACTCCATCATCCAACAGTATCCCCCAGACTGAGGGACATCTGGATAATATAAAAACCTCAACTCTTCACTCCCTCTCTAGGCTAGGATGGATGAATAAAACTCCCATCAAAAATCGCTCAATAAATAAACCACTCAAAACAAAGAGAGAGAGAGATAAGTTACCAACTACTAAAGGTGAATTGAAAATACAGAAACTAAGACTCCTCAGCCAAGGCTTTGGGCCTTTTCTACACAAACTTAAGGGAACTGAAAGGCAAAGCACCTACCCTCTCAACTTCAAACTAAAAAACCCAGAGACACTAGAGGTTACTTGTTAATAGGAAAAGTTGATTTGTGAGGATTTTAATTTATTTACAGCCAAATTTTCAAAGACCCACATTCATAAAACATGGGCTTTACATGCGTTGCCAGGCTTTGCGTGCACTGCGCACATTTTCAAACAGACCCAGCCACGGTGTGTGAACCCCATTACGTGCCCAAGTGCCAGGCCTCTTCAAAGGGTGGGCCTGGGGGCGGAGCAGGGGCAGCGCCATTGTATGCTGTCCCGGAGAAGCGCATTGATTCTGCTCCCAAGAAGCAGTAAGTAAAAAAAAATAAGGGGTAGGTAGATAGGCATTAGGGGTCAGGGTAGGGCACGCGTAAGAATACTTGTCTCCACTCAAATAAAGAGGTTTTATTTGGACTACTTTTGGTGTCTAATCTGTATTGTTGCCCAAGGATGGTACATTCCCCTACTATAGTGGCAGCCAACTCCAGTCCTCGAGAGCCACAGACAGGCCAGGTTTTCAGGATATCCACAATGAATAGGCATGAGATACATTTGCCTACATTGGAGGTATATGTAAATCTACCTCATGACTATTCATTGTGGATATCCTGAAAACTTGGCCTGTCTGTGGCTCTCAAGGACGGGAGTTGGTTATTCCTACTTTACCATATACCGTACCACAAGACCTTGCAACTAGATCACACGCTTTAGCAGGTCTCCCAATGGAGCCCTAAACAAGTAAATATTTTTATACCAAATCACAGAAAATCGTTAGCGTTGAACAAAAGTTTTGGTTTTAAGCAATTGTGAACATTTTACCACATTTAAGGAGTATAAGCCATTTCCACAGGTAAAACAGTCCTTCACCAGCAAAAACTGGCTTTTAGAAAGTTAGGAATACAAAACGGTTAATTTTCAAAGGGGTTCTGTCCTTATATGTTATTTTATAAGCATCGATAGTATGCATGTACTTTTAATTTTGAGCATTTTACCAGGGGGAAAAAGGGGCTGTCTAAGGGCATCTGGTACGGGGTTTAGAAGTATGCCTGGTAGTCACTATTTTCTAAGAAATATACATGTACAAATTACTAAACTTATTTGTACACTTCTGCATATAATTAACTCTTGCAAGTAAAATCAGACTTGAGTGGGAGACCTGGGTAAACTGGTGGGGGTTCATGGTGAAGTGCTAGAAGGACTAGGTGAACTAGAGGAGAACTGGGTGAACTGGCCGAGATATAGGCAAACTAGTGATTCCAAATTTGCATGCAATTATGTATTTTCAAAATGGTATATGTGCATACTTTATAAAATATCTGCCTCATGTGTAATTCTGAGTGTTTATTCACCCAGCAAATATATGCTTGTATGGTTATAAAATGAGTAGATAAAGTATGCATTTTCTTGCATTGGAACTACTCATGCCTATTGATGTGCATATTTTCAGAGCAGAAATATGCAGAATTTTATAAATTGTGCATTAATAAATATTAACATTAAGGAGGTAATTTTAAAGGGAGTCACAGTGTAATTGTGACATTCTATTGTAGCAATTTTAAAAAAGCCATTTCCCTAGGAAGCCCCGAACTCTGGAACACCCTCCCAACCGAACTGAGAACACAGCAAAACTTAAAAACCTTCAAAAAAGAACTAAAAACTTGGATGTTCACTAAAGCATACCAAAACACCCAATGACTCTATGCTACCTATAAACATGCAGAATCAATCCAATGCACGTAATTAACCTGTACAGTTTATCAAATGAACTATGCTTATAACGACTACGATAACAATGTTAACAAGCACGTGAATTTCTGTACACTCTGTTAAACATCGATACTTTGTAAACCGTTGTGATGGCGAAACCGGATGGTATATAAAACTCAATCAATAAATAAAATAAATAAATTATTTGATTCATACTGTGATCTGTATATCATCTTTGCATTTTTCTGTTACATTACATGTATTTGTGCACATACTGCGAGGTAAAGATATGCATTATTTTGTGATATGCATGGATAACAAAATACTATCGTAAATCTATGTGCATATATGCTACCATGGGCAGTTATTTGAAAGTTATCTTCTAAGTTTGTCTAAGACCATAAGTACTTGAAAACTATGGAAACTTTTGTTGTTCCTGTCTGAATTCTTTTATATTAGTGTCTTTAATCAAGGAGATGTGTTAGACTTGGATTAGCTTTCCTCCATTGTAGGTCACCTTGGCAAATTGAATCTCAAATGCCATCCTAATGTCTCTAATTTTCCCCTCACCCCATTCCTCACCTCCCTTCCTCCTGCCTGCTCCTCTCATCCATTCTTCCTCCAGTACATTCTCTCTTATCCCCCTAACTCCTGATGACTCTCTCCCTCACTTCTAATCTCCTTCCTCTCATCTCTGTTTTCCCAACTCCTACACCATGAAGTCAAAATGCCAAAGGAGGGCTGTAACATAGTAAATGATGGCAGAAGATGACCAGATTAGCCTATCCAGTCTCCCAGTTGCAATTCTTCCATTTTGGGTAGATAAACAGATAAAGTCCCATACTCAATCCAGCATCAGCTCCCCAACTTCTCCATCCTCTATATGAACCTTCAACTCCTCTCCCACCACTGCCCTACATATAAGTACCAAGCACACTCTGAATTTGTTAAAATTCCTGCCTCCAGCACCTCCACTGGTAGATTATTTTAGGCTATGTTATCTTTCACTAATTATAAAACCAACACTGAATACATGTGACAGCGTAATCTGCCAAGAATGGTTAGTACACTGGCAAGATGAATCAGATAGTTTCCAACTGGAAGAGTAGCAGGGTGTCATCTGCTGCGCTGGCCACCTTCCCCTCAGGTTGAGTCCTCGGGTGCTGGTGGCCGGCCCAGCTTGGGCAATAGACCCCAAACCAAGACTCTGCAGAAATGCAGAATGAAGCATAAGTGAAATGAAAACAGGAAGAACAGATGAGACTAATCAGATCATCCAGAGAAGCAAGGAATCTATTGAAGTCGATGCAGCAAGATGAACTCTGGAAGTACGACTCCAATGAGGGGACCAGAGAATGAGAACAAAGCAGACTAGAAGCCTGGAATATATATGTGTCCCAATAGAAAACAAGATGGCCACTAGGGATGTGCAGAGCAAAAGTTTAAGTTCATATGTCCATAAGTCGAAAGGGGGTCCCATTTGCGGTCAATATGGACATACGGAGAATTCCATAAGTTGAGTCTATGTCCATATGTGCAAATAAAAATTTAAACCCCTCACCCTCCTTAATCCCCCCCCCCAAGACTTACCAAAACTCCCTGGTGGTCCAGCGGGGTCAGGACGCCCCCCGGAGCGATCGCGCAGAAAATGGCAAGTTTGGTCATATGATCAGCACTCCAAACATTGCATCATTTCCACATTTTGTCTTTGGCAATTTTTTTTTATAAAGGTTTTTGTGCCTCGCTTTTTCTTTTCCTTCAGTATATCTAAAGGCTACAGGTAGTTTTGTTGATAGTTTGATTCACTTTCCCACTTGCAGCAATTTAAATAGTATTGTGTTCCATATTCAGCCTAGAGAAAAAAATCACGTGACGCCGTGTCGGAGTAACGCGGCGTCACGTGATTCCCCGCGCGATCGCTCCGGGTGACCCTCGTTCGACCCAAAAGGAACTTTTGGCCAGCTTGGGGGGGCCTCCTGACACCCCCAAGCTGGCCAAAAGTTCCTTTTGGGTCGAACGGAGGCGCCGACGTCACATGCTCCTCGCAAAGGAGTTCAGAAATGGCAGAAATGGCAGAAATGGCGTCCTGACTCCTCGCTGGACCACCAGGGAGTTGTGGTAAGTCTTTGGGGGGGATTAAGGACGGTGAGGGGTTTACATTTTTATTTTGGATCAACAATCGCGATTTCCAACGTATTCAACATAGCTATGTTGAATAAGTTGGAAATCCGATCGTTTACGTGTTATCACTTTTTTAAGTTAAAAAAAAAAATAAGTAGCGTTTTACATTTAAGTTCAAAACGAATGCACACCCCTAATGGCCACCAACAAAAAGTGAGGCCAAGGAACTGGGAGAACTGACCTACTAGTCCCTGAAGCCCACAAAGGCTTCTGCTGGCGGGAGGCGAGAACTGCCTATTGGAACCTCACAATCCAAAACCCAAGTCCTGTTCCCTGTCTTAATTCTTCCCCAAGAGAATCTGCAGGCTAACACACCTTCCAATGCTCTTGGGCTCCCCCCAAGATACTTAAAGGGCAATAATCTTGAGTTCATCCCTCCCTTGTATCAAATTCCCCTCACCAAGGAAAAGTTCCCCCCTCATACCCTCTCTACCCTAGTATAACCCCCTAATCCCCATTCCTCCAACAAACAAGGCAGTGGATCCTCGCCCTGGCAAAAAAAACCAAAAAACACTGTCTCCATACAACTAGCAAAAAAATGTGGTTCGATCAGGTCCTTTTCTTACCCAAGGACTAACTGAAGGCTTCAGGTGAGGGAATGATTCCCAGTCTCTCCATTGAAATTCAAAATACTGCTAGCTGATCCACAGCTCGACTTTGCCCTACATGTGAGAGGCAAAAGGAAGCCATAGTCAGCTGCAGCCGTTTTGAATTTTGGCATCATGAAGCAGGAGCAATTGGACATCACTCCTGCTCTGAAGCCTTCTGGCAGCTTTTTTACAAAGGGGAGGTCCAGAAGGACTGTAGTTATTTTTGAAGTGGGATAGGGACAGAGTTTATGCTGCAGCAGGGCTTCCACAAAGCAGAGGCGTGCTGGGAGGGGGGGGGGGCGAGGAGGGTGGTCTGCACCGGGTGATGACAAGGAGGGGGGTGCCAGCGACTGTGCAACCAATCAACCTCTTGTCACCACCCGGAAAGAAGAAACGTTCCAGCTAGAAGCAGCGGGCCGGCAGGAAGACCAAAGCCCTGCTGGCCAAAGACAACAGGCCTGGAGTGGCACATCTGGGGAGGTGGCAAATAGTGAAGCCTAACCAGCCCACGGCCTCTCTAGCTGCCATATGGCCCACCAATCTTCCTACTTGGGAGGGTGGCTGGAATGAAAGCTGTGCGCAGGCATGTGCACATACATGCCCACCCACCCACATCTTCCTCTCCTTCACCTCCCTCAAGCAGAAAGATCGGTAAGTAGTTCGGCCCAAAGGTAACAGGAGGCCGATGGCAGCAGGAGAGACTGCGGACTGCAGCCTCTCCTGCTGCCGTACAGAGGGTTAGTGGGTGTATGAGAGGCTGCCTGTGTGTGTATGAGAGGGGAGTGCATAGAAGAGTGAGTGAGTGGGTGCCTGTGGGTACCTATGTGCGGGGGTGGGGGTGAGAGTGGGAGATTTTTAAAATCTTTATTAGTTTTAATTATTGAGTGTTATTTGATGTGTCTGCTGTTTTGAAATATTTTATCGATGTTTAGGAAATTTTAAAATTATACCTTTTTTTTGGGGGGGGGCAAACAAATATCCACCCCTGGTGCCAAATACTCTAGGGTATGCCTCTGCCACCAAGCTCTATCTGAAGGGAAGTCTATGTGTGGGGGTGTGGGGGATGTGAAGGGGTAATTTAGTGCAACATGGAGAGTGAACTGGGGGCTACCTTCCCCTTTCATTTTCGTAGCCAAAGGGGGCCACAACCACACATTCCAGCTATGGACAAATAGGATTCACCAAACTTTGGTTTGTATGTTCAGCAGTTTAGTAAATCCCAAGGGAAACTGCATTAAAACTGCATGCTAACACATCATTTTAAAACAACTTAGTAAATAGGCCCCCCCTCCCCCCCAAGATAAAAAGAGCAATAGCCACAGGAGTCAGATGTGTGGTCCCAGAATCAGCTCAGAATTAAGAGGGTCATAAGCATTAATAAAAGGAAGCCTCAAGCCTGAAACTCTGCAGATGTTGCACTGAACTAAAGCATTATATAGTATACATTTATGACAGATATAGTACAATGGTATGATATGGATACTTATAGCCAATTTAATACTCCAACATCATTTCTATGATTTATTTCTGATCTTGTAGCCGGAGGGGAAGATACAAATTGTATAACATTCAAAAGAAGACTAATGTTATGTATGTAATCAGTGTTTTGTAATTTAGGTACAATTTGTTATTCATGTAATAATCAGACCTAAATTTCCAAGTTAAAAAATAAAATGCAATAAAAATGTAAATCATGAAAAAACATTCAGGATGATATACAATTTCTTTCAGATTAACATGCCTAGTTATTAGTCAAATTTATTTTAAACACATTATTTAGCTTATTACTTTATGTTTCTATTTCAAATGCAAAATAATGGACAAAATGGACAAAACTGTTCAGCAGAAACCATGGTATTCAAAGAAGGTTTAGGCTCATGCCAGCAATGACCATCCTACAAAATAGCTTTCAGATTGCAGTTTTATACCTGCAGAGCTGAGCCCAGCTGTTTCTTGATGAAAAACAATTAACTGTGATTCTAGCTGATAATCAGCTGCAAATTCTCAGCCAGCACAAATTATAAACAATTGTGTGTTTTGGGATGAAATACCTGCCTGATTTTATATTTTGCATCTCTTAAGATCTTGCGACAAGGGTAGAATCTTAACAGGGAACAAAACAGACAACCAAGCTAACATAAGTCGACTTCCCCCTACTTACTGTAATCAGCTGGGGGAGCCGCTCCTTTCACGCAGAGGTTCAGTCCTAGAATTGGACCTCAGAAAGGCTCCGGACCGGTGAAATGGGCTACAGCAATGCAGAGTGCTGCAGGGAGGGTACAATCCTAATTAGTGGCACAACACCACTAATTATTATTATATATCATATTTTAAACACCAGCAGACTCTCTTAAAAAGGTCCAAACTCATGCAAACAATACTAATAAAATAAGGAGCCTGAGCAGCATTATAATAATGAAAAAACAATTATTTAAATTGTCTTTAAACATAAGTTCCTAATAGCCTAGTCTGGCAAGATTTACAACTATTTTGAATTCATAACAAACATCAAATTATTTTCAAAAACTTTTAGTGTATTCAACAGCCATGGACAAATATTTCACTGCAATTCAACGTAAGCCAAACAAGTGCTTCAGAAAAAACGTACGGATGAAGTCCCTGGATTTTCTATTAATGCTGCCACTTTTCTCACAGAAGTTATTTCCTTTTTTTTTTTTTTTTTTTTTACTACCTCAGACAATGGCCCTTGATTTGCCCAACATAGGCTTTTTCACAGATCTGCTCTCTGTTCTTGAGATGTTGTTTAACTTGGCACATTCGGCTCTATTAAATGAAAGGTTATTGAACTGAACCAGCTTCTTGCATCAAACACAATTTCTAAATAATAAATAACAGAATTTTATGAAAAAATTAAGCATATACAGTGCCTTTTCAAAAAGTCTTCATACCCTTGCACATTTGTTACCTTCTTCTGTTTAAAACATAGAAATCAAAATACATAGGGAAGATATCTTTCCAACAACTGTGCACCCACCATGTGTGTGCGTATATGGGCATATGAAAATCTGCTCCTGTTATTTTGTGACTTGCACATAAATAATACGTGCAAGTTATAAAATACACGCAAATATACCCTGCAACTTGCACGCTCGTGTTAAAAAAAAACCACACAAATATATATTGCACTTACCCGGATAAGTTCTGACTTACCTGGCTAAGGAGTGGCATTCATCCGGACAAGTCACGATTAATCTAAGTACTTACAGGGGGGGGATTTTCAAAGCCAGGCGCATGGAAATCCCAGCAGATACGCGCGTGGCTGGGCCAAGCACGTGCCAAGCGCATTTTCAAAACACCCCAGCCATGCACGCATCTGCCAGTACGCATGGAAGAGCCGGGGTTTTGAAAAATGGGGGGCTGGGGCCAGCCAGGATAGTGCCACTTTGCGCTGTCCCAGTGAAGCATGCAGGTAAGTTTTGTAACAAAATAAAAAAAAAAATAGAATAGTAAGGGTGGGTTTAGGGGTCAGGGTGGAGAGGAGAAAAGGGAGGAAGGTGAGGTAGGGGTTAGAGAACTGGGAAAAGGCACGATCGCGTCACCGCACTTGAGTTAAAAAATCCCTTCCCCCCCCCCCCCCGTATGCACAAGTGGGCACTCGTGCACATGCGCACGTTGATTCTAAATCAGGCACGTATGTGCGCGCAGGTATCGGATTTTATAACTTGCGTGCTGCGACACGCATATGTTATAAAAATCAGCGCGTCCATGTATGCGCACTGGGAACTGCGTGCTTCTTTTAAATCTACCCCTTAGTCGTTTAAGCCTTAAAAGTGCTACTTATCTGGCTAAGTCTGATATCCAGATAAGTAGCGCTATTAGGTCTTACCCAGCTTTGCTGCTTCTTAGCCAGGATGGAACTTGTCTGGATTAGTGCTGCTTTCAAGACTTATTTACTCCAAATATAGAACAAGTATAAGCTGCAAGTAAACTGCCAAATCTACACACATAAATTGCTTATAAAATAGCAACTTACACTCGGAAATATTGGCCCCCACCCCAGAACGCCCCTTCTTTACACTTGCAAACCCTTACTTACGCATCTATGTTTGTGATATATGCTATTTACATTTATAAGAACATAAGAACATAAGAAATTGCCATGCTGGGTCAGACCAAGGGTTCATCAAGCCCAGCATCCTGTTTCCAACAGAGGCCAAACCAGGCCACAAGAACCTGGCAATTACCCAAACACCTAGAAGATCCCATGCTACTGATGCAATTAATAGCAGTGACTATTCCCTAAGTAAACTTGATTAATAGCAGTTAATGGACTTCTCTTCCAAGAACTTATCCAAACCTTTTTTGAACCCAGCTACACTAACTGCACTAACCACATCCTCTGGCAACAAATTCCAGAGATTTATTGTGCGTTGAGTGAAAAAGAATTTTCTCCGATTAGTCTTAAATGTGCTACTTGCTAACTTCATGGAATGCCCCCTAGTCCTTCTATTATTCGAAAGTGTAAATAACCGAGTCACATCTACTCGTTCAAGACCTCTCATGATCTTAAAGACCTCTATGATATCCCCCCTCAGCCGTCTCTTCTCCAAGCTGAACAGCCCTAACCTCTTCAGCCTTTCCTCATAGGGGAGCTGTTCCATCCCCTTTATCATTTTGGTTGCCCTTCTCTGTACCTTCTCCATTGCAACTATATCTTTTTTGAGATACGGCGACCAGAATTGTACACAGTATTCAAGGTGTGGTCTCACCATGGAGCGATATAGAGGCATTATGACATTTTCCGTTTTATTAACCATTCCCTTCCTAATAATTCCTAACATTTTATTTGCTTTTTTGACTGCTGCAGCACACTGAGCTGACGATTTCAATGTATTATCTACTATGACGCCTAGATCTCTTTCTTGGGTGGTAGCTCCTAATATGGAACCTAACATCGTGTAACTACAGCTAGGGTTATTTTTCCCTATATGCAACACCTTGCACTTGTCCACATTAAATTTCATCTGCCATTTGGATGCCCAATCTTCCAGTCTTGCAAGGTCCTCCTGTAATGTATCACAGTCTGCTTGTGATTTAACTACTCTGAATAATTTTGTATCATCCGCAAATTTGATAACGTCACTCATCGTATTCCTTTCCAGATCATTGATATATATATTGAAAAGCACCGGTCCAAGTACAGATCCCTGAGGCACTCCACTGTTTACCCTTTTCCACTGAGAAAATTGACCACTTTTAACCAGTTTGTAATCCACGAAAGGACATCGCCTCCTATCCCATGACTTTTTAGTTTTCGTAGAAGCCTCTCATGAGGGACTTTGTCAAACGCCTTCTGAAAATCCAAATACACTACATCTACCGGTTCACCTTTATCCACATGTTTATTAACCCCTTCAAAAAAATGAAGCAGGTTTGTTAGGCAAGACTTCCCTTGGGTAAATCCATGTTGACTGTGTCCCATTAAATCATGTCTTTCTATATGCTCTACAATTTTGATCTTGAGGATAGTTTCCACTATTTTTCCCGGCACTGAAGTTAGGCTCACTGGTCTATAGTTACCCGGATCACCCCTGGAGCCTTTTTTAAATATGGGGTTACATTGGCCACCCTCCAGTCTTCAGGTACAATGGATGATTTTAATGATAGGTTACAAATTTTAACTAATAGGTCAGAAATTTCATTTTTGAGTTCCTTTAGTACTCTGGGATGCATACCATCCGGTCCAGGTGACTTGCTACTCTTTAGTTTGTCAATCTGGCCTACTACATCTTCCAGGTTGACAGTGATTTCGTTCAGTTCGTCTGACTCATCACCCCTGAAAACCAACTCCGGAACTGGTATCTCCCCAACATCCTCACTAGTAAACACGGAAGCAAAGAATTCATTTAGTCTTTCTGCAATGGCCTTATCTTCCCTAAGAGCCCCTTTAACCCCTCGGTCATCTAATGGTCCAACCGACTCCCTCACAGGTTTCTTGCTTTGGATATATTTAAAAAAGTTTTTATTATGAGTTTTTGCCTCTATGGCCAACTTCATTTCAAATTCTCTCTTCGCTTGTTTTATCAATGTTTTACACTTAACTTGACAATGCTTATGTTTTATCCTATTTTCTTCGGATGGATCTTTCTTCCAATTTTTGAAGGATGATTTTTTGGCTAAAATAGCCTCTTTCACCTCACCTTTTAACCATGACGGTAATCGTTTTGCCTTCCTTCCACCTTTCTTAATGCGTGGAATACATATGGACTGCGCCTCTAGGATTGTATTTTTAAACAATGTCCAAGCCTGTTGAACACTTTTAACCTTTGCAGCTGCACCTTTCAGTTTTTTTCTGACTATTTTCCTCATTTTATCAAAGTTTCCCTTTTGAAAGTTTAGTGTTAGAGCTGCAGATTTACTTATTGTCCCCCTACCAGTTATTAGTTTAAATTTGATCATGTTATGATCACTGTTGCCAAGTGGCCCCACCACCGTTACCTCTCTCACCAAATCCTGTGTTCCACTAAGAATTAAATCTAAAATTCTATGCTATTTATGTGATGTTACGACATCACGTCTTGAGCGGCCAATTGCACGCTTTCCCCGTGCAGGCGGCCATCTTGTCGGGAGGAGCTAAGGCAGGCCAGATCGTGTTCCTGCTCATGGCTGGCTGCAAAAAAGTAAGTTTTTTGCCGGCGTCCGGGCTGGGGGAAAGCTTCGCCGCTGTCATCTCTCTCCCCCCCTCCCGGAGCAAGGCTGCTTTTCGCGCCCTGCTCCGGGAGGGGGGGAGAAGAGATGACAGTGGCGAAGCAACTTACTTTTAGCTTTTAAGTTTTTTTCGCTTATTTTTTGGATTCGCCGCTGTCATCTCTCCCCCCCCCCCCCCTCCCGGAGCAAGGCAGCTTTTCGCGCCCTGCTCCGGGAGGGGGGAGAAGAGACAAGCGGCGAAACAACTTACTTGCACGGGGGAAAGCGGTCTCCGTGGCAGCCCCAGTCCTCTCCCCTCCTCCCGAAGCCAAAAAAAAAAAAAGCTTTTTTTTTTTTGGCTTCGGGAGGAGGGGAGAGGACTGGGGCTGCCACGGAGACCGGCACCCATGATCGCGGCCGGGGCAGGTGAGCGGGGGCTGGGGAAAAGCTTGCCACCTACCCTTACCCATGCCTCTACCGCCTGGGTCAGGGTAGGCGGTAAGTTTGCAGGTTAAACGCGCGACAAAATGGCAGGGAAAGGTAGCGTTAGTCGGGGCGCGGGTTACGGGATGCTAGAGGAATAGCTAATTGGCTCGTTTGCATGCAATATCGAGCTAATTCGCTCGTTTGCATGCAATATACATGCCGCGGGCGGAAGGGGTTACCCGGGGAATTTAGGACGCGGTAGGAGTAGGTTAAAGGGGATTCGGGATCGCAGGAAGGGCTAACGCGGCCGGAACGTGAGTTAAAAGCGGCTTAGGAGCAGGGTAAACACGGCCGCACTTTACAGGATAGGCCTGATAGTTATCTGTTACATGTAAGGGCACCGCCCAAAAGTTTTTGTTTATTGTGAACCGATGCGATGTGCGAACGGATATCGGTATAAAAGAGATGTTAAATAAATAAAATAAACAAATAAACTTTCTATGCGAAAGAACAATTATAGAAATACTCCAAAAGTAATTCAAGAATAAAAAACCAAAAAGTCTTATTTGCATTAAGCTTCACACCCTTTATTATAACATTCCCAAATCAGTTCTGGTTTAAAGAACTGCCTTAACAAGGTAAAGTTTGTCTATTTGCGGATGATGCTAAGATCTGCAACAGAGTGAACATGAATGAAGTAGAGAGAATGAAAAGTGATTTAAGAAAATTAAGAATGGTCAAAAGCTTGGCAGCTGGAGCTTAATTCCAAGAAGTATCTGGGGTGAGATAATCCAAAAGAGCTGTATGTGATGGAGGAAGAAAATCTAATGTGCACGGACTGGGAGAAGGACCTAGAATGATAGAGTCTGGCGATCTGAAGGCAGTGAAGCCATGTGACTAGGCGATAGCTAAAGCCAGAATTATGCTGGTCTGCATAGAGAGAATAACCAGTAAGAAAAAGGAGGTGATAATACCCTTTTACAGGTCCTTGGTGAGATCTCACCTGGAGTACTGTGTTCAGTTCTGGAAACCCTATCTCAAAAAAAATAGAGAAAGGATGGAAGTGGTCCAGAAAAGAGCGACCAAAAGTGTGTGTCTTCTGCATCGGAAGACTTATGAGAAGAGCCTGAAGCATCTAAATATGTATACACTAGAAGAAAGGAGGTGCAAGGGAGACACAATACAGACCTTCAGATACCTGAAAGGTTTTAATGATGCACGAACTTCAAAACTTTTCTGTTGGAAAGCAGACAAAATGAATCTCCAGGTGGAATGACTCAGAACCAACATCAGAAAATATTTCTTCACGAAGTGGGTGGTGGATGCCTGTCTGCCCTTCTGGAAGAGGTGGTGATGACAAAAACAGTAAATGGATTTAAAAAAGGCATGGGTTCAACATTATGGATCTCTAAAGGCTAGAGCATGTGCATGAAGAAAAGGGATGGTCCCAAGAAGCAGCACGGAAGACGGTCTAGCAAAGCCAGTGAGCAGACAAAACAAATGATAGACCGGGCGCCTTAGATGTGGGGATTCTTTTATTAGCTGTGTATAGTTATGAAATAAAATGACATCAGCCCGACTCAGGCCAAGTTTCGCCCAAAAATATTGGGCTGCATCAGGGGCTAAAAAAACACTTGAAGTTAAAATCTAATCAAATTAGACAAGGAATTTAAACAGTAATACAATTTTAAAATTAAAAAAGCTACTTCAATATAGTTATAAAGGGTTAAATATAACTAGGCACAAACGCAATAACAATTACATATGGAAAAATCAATTACATTTACAAATAAATAAAAAAATCAAACAATATAATAGTATATAAAAAAACAAAATAATACTATATTAAAAAACAAATAAATAGGAAATGAAAAAAGAAAACACCTATGCGATGTCCTTAATGGTTGGTTTGACATATCTGCTTCAAAGACATTACAATCACTTACACTCATGTTGCTCTATGGGTTTAGGCTTTAGTTGATATTTTTCACTTTTTTTGTTGTTTTATTAGTGTTTGCTCATTAAAGATACACTATTAGGTTTTTTTTTTCCTTCAATTTTATTTATAGGTGGTGTTTCTTTTTCCTTTTTTAAGGTCAACATGTTACAATTTAAGATTATTATACCCACAATTGGGTTTTCACAAAATGCATGCATACATTTGACTCTTAATTTATATCATTTATTTCCTTATGTATATTTGATGAAATATATATATATATATATATATATATATACACATATACATACATATACACACCATATTTCCAATAATATCCAATTGTGTTGTTGTTTTTGGTAAATAATAGATACATAAAATATAAAAACATAAATGCTTACATATCTGTGTTATTTATTTGTTTTTTAATATATTATTATATTGTTTGATTATTACTATTAATTTAATTTTCCATATTTTTTACCCTGTATAACTATATTGAAGTAGTTTTTTTAATTTTATTATCATAGTACTGTTTAGATTTCTTGTCTAATTTTATTTGGTTTTAACTTCAAGTGTTTTTTAGCCCCTGATGCAGCCCAATTGTTTTGGGCGAAACTTGGCCTGAGTCAAGCTTATATCGATTTATCCTGTGACGGGACCTTGCCCAGAGCATAGGCCAAGGCCCAAAGCAGGGGGCCGCAGTCTATACCTGAGAGCGATGCCATCGCCCTGGCCTCAACCTGAAGCCAAGGGCTCGCCCAGGGCATATGCTGAGGCCCAAAGCAGGGGCCATGGCTTAGGCCCAAGTATGATACTAGGGTCTCGGTGGAGTTATGAGACGAAGCCAGGAATTTGTCTGAGACCCCCATAAATTAATCAATAAAACTCTAAATCTTACCTTATCTAACAAAGGCCAGGTCCTGATGTGGGGCATAGGCCCAGACCCACGCCCATGGCCAGGTACCAACACTGGGGCCTAGGCCTAGACCCAGGCCCAATGCTACAAATTGACCCAGAGGCCAGGTCCTGACACCAGGGCCTCGACCTGATGGCCTTGGCCCTATTCCGTGACTCGACCTGGAGTCTGGGTCCTGACAACGGGGCCTAGGATGGGACCCAGGCCCGACTCAGGAGCCTCAGCCAGGATCAGGCCCAGACCTGGAGTCTGTTCTTTGTCCTCTTTGTTCTTTGGCACTTGCAAGTCAAATGACAACATCCACTGGGGTCATGCCAGAGTTAATTAACTCCGGTGCATTCACCCCAGCAGACAGCTCTATTAGGGGCCTGGCCCTAGGCTGAAGCTGGCAGATCCTCAATGGACCGGGTAAGTAGGGGCCGGGGGGATTCTGGTCCTGGCATTTTTTCGGGCAAGTGGGAGGCTCTGGACAGCCTAGTTTCTATTTTTTTGTCTTTTTTTGTTTGTTTCATTTTTTTTTCTCACAAATAAAAACAAATCAAACAATCCACAAACCGAAATTCATGGAAAAAATCCTTTTGAAAATGAACCGAAAACAATTGTTTTTCTCCTGCACATCCCTACTGTTAAGGGTATTAAGTATTACTTACTACCCTTAATGCAAGTCTTGGGGTAACCTGCACAGAACAGTGATTATATTACCTTTAACAGAAACATGCAATAACCTGCATGGAGCGGCATTTACTACCCTTAACAGAAGCATGTGGTAACCTGATTGGAATGACAGTTACTACTATAAGAAACTTGCTGGGCAGACTGGATGGACCATTTGGGGGGTTTTTCTATTGTCATTACTGTGTTACTACTACAAGGGCCATAACAACTTAAATTAGAGCTCATCTTTTGAATATTCCTGGATAAAGAATCAAATTGATTTTGTTGTATAAATTAATTTGAAGCAAAATTCAGCAAAACATGCTGAATAAGGAGCTGCTGAAAGAATCCCGGGATATCATTATTCAGAAGTATAGATTAGGAGAAGGCTATAAGAAAATGTAAATGTTTTGAATATCCCTTGGGCACTGTCAGATCCATCATTGTAAAGTGGAAACGGTTTGGTACCATGAAGACACTGATGCAATTAGGCCATCCCTCCAAAGTCAGAAGCCACAGGTTACTGAAACTGCTGTGGAAAGTAACTGTGAGGCCTAAGATTACTTTAAAATAACTATAGAGGTCTTTGGCTGAGAATGGAAAAAAGTTTAACTGTTCAACTATTTCAAGATTACTCTACATACTCTTGTATGAGAAGGTAAGGCAAGCAGGTTTGTTTATAAAGAACTTTTAGATCTGTTCTTAAAAGGTTCAAAAGTCCAAGGCAATTAATCATTCAAAATAACTTTAATGGAGATTTCAAAGAAGTCACGAGTATCATCAACAGTCAGTTCCCTAACATGGTCCATGTTTCGCATGGAGCTGCATCGGAAGGGAGAACACTATCACCAAATGTCTCTTCTCGCTTGATGACATTTTCTTGGATTTCAGCAAATCTTTTGATATGGTCCCGCACAGGAGGCTTGTGAATAAAACGAGAAGCTTGGGAGTGAGTGCCAAGGTGGTGGTCTGGATAGCAAATTGGTTGAAGGACAGAAGACAATGTGTGATGGTAAATGGAACTTACTCATAAGAGAGAGCGGTGATGGAGTGCCACAAGGGTCGGTGTTGGGACTGGTCCTGTTCAATATCTTCGTGAGCGACATTGCGGATGGGATAGAAGGTAAGGTTTGTCTATTTGTGGATGATACTAAGATCTGCAACAGAGTGGACACGCCGGAAGGAGTGGAGAGAATGAGATGGATTTAAGGAAGCTAGAAGACTGGTCGAAGTTATGTCAGCTGAGATTCAATGCCAAGAAGTACAGAGTCATGCATATGAGGGTGTGGAAATCCGAAAGAAATGTATTTGATGGGGGGGGGGGGGGGGGTGAAGGGCTGGAGCAGGAGAGAGACCTTGGGGTGATAGTGTCTAATGATCGAAGTCGGCAAAACAATGTGACAAAGCGATAGCTAAAGCCAGAAGAATGCTGGGCTGCATAGAGAGAGGAATATCGAGTAAGAAAAGGGAAGTGATTATCCCCTTGTACAGGTCCTTGGTGAGGCCTCACCTGGAGTTCTTTGCTCTGTTCTGGAGACCGTATCTCCGAAGAGACAGGATGAAGGCGGTCCAGAGAAGGGTGACCAAAAAGGTGGATGGTCTTCATCGAATGACTTATGAGGAGAGATTGAAGAACCTAAATATGTATACCCTGGAGGAAAGGAGGAGCAGGTGTGATATGATACAGACTTTCAGATACTTGAAAGGTTTTAATGATCCAAAGTCAACGACAAACCTTTTCCGTTGGAAAAAAAAAAATCAGCAGAACCAGGGGTCACGATTTAAAACTCCAGAGAGGAAGACTCAGAACCAATGTCAGGAAGTATTTCTTCATGGAGAGGGTGGTGGATGCCTGGAGTGCCCTTCCGGAGGAAGTGGTGAAGACCATAACTATGAAGGATTTCAAAGGGGCATGAGATAAACACTGTGGATCCATAAAGTCCTGAGGATGTGAATGAAGAGAAGAGGCATGGGGGTGGCTTGCGGGAATGATGGTTAATAAATAAATAAATAAAAATAAATAAATAAATAATACCTGGCGATTAATACCCTTATCAATAATCATACACACTTAATTCGACTCCAACATTGCTCTATGCATCAACGGCAAGAGGAAATATGGGAAAAAGGATTTGATTTCACAAATAAGCATGGGAGTAGCTTGCTTGTTGCAGCGGTTACTACCCCAAACGTAATAAGCCTGATACTTCACTTTCAATGCATATCCAGCGTAGGTCTCTGCTTTAATGGCAGGGGGAATGAAGAAAAGAGGATTTACATTTAGACAACTACCAACAAGGACTGGATTGCATAGTCTGGGTAAATAAATACGCATGGACTGGGAGGAAGTTTCCCAACCCCCTAGCCTAACCTCCTTCCCCTTCCCTGCCCTCCCACTAACCTAAATACCCCAAAATGTATCTTACATTTTGCTTCTGCTTCCAAGCAGGAGCAAGTTGCATGTGCCAGCACCCTGCCAGCAAGTGATCCCCCAGCACAGTGGCAAATGGCTGCCCCACCTCTGGACCTCCCCACCCTGGACCACCCTTTTGGCTAGCCCCAGGACTTACACGAGTCCCAGAGGTTTACGCTCATGATTGAGCCCTTTGAAAATTGGCCCGGCGCACGTAAGACCCGGCCACGTGCATAAGCCCCAGGGTTTTATGCGCGTACGTTTTTAAAATCTGGCCCTTAATGCATTCCGATTTCTATATTTAGAAGCAGAATATTAAAAATGTACAAGGGTGTGAAGTCTTTTACAAAGCTCTGTAAAAAAAAGTTCTGTGTTATGACTACAAAATGGTGATAAACATTGCCAGAGTAGGCTATAAGAATATACCATTTTAACTTTGTTGAAGGACAATTTAAATATTTTGTTGTCATTATAACTAGGGATGTGAATCGTGTGCCCAATCGTTTTAACGATCTGGATCGGCTGGGGGGAGAAAAAAAAAATCGGATCTGCATGATTTTTTTTTTTTTTAATCATTTTTCTGAATAGTGTGCACTAACGTGAATTAGTGCGCACTAACCTTCCGTTAGTGTGCACTAATGCGAGTTAGTGTGCACTATCAAAAATTGTTACTTAATGGTTTAAAAGTAACATTTGAGGAAATGTTCGTTAGCTAGAGGTGCTTGGTGCTGTCCCCCATGGCCATTTTGCTACCAGATATAGCACGCACTAGCCAGAAAGAAAAACAAAGTGCCAGCAGGCTGCAGCAGTGACAGTGCCAGCAGTAGCCTCTAGCCAGTAGCCAGTCTAGCCTCAGCCTGCTCTTTAAATGTAACCACTGTAAATATAATAAATTAATAATAAAGTTTTTTGTTTAGCTTTTCTATAGTATGTTAATGTTTTGAAGCTCAGGTTGCAAGTTTCTTTATTAAATGTTTTGTTTCACTAAAGTAGAATATAGAGAAGTACTTAATTTCATGTTATGTAAAGTTTCTTACTTTCTTTAGTTTAATATACAAAGTACTTCATTTTATTTTATTCTACTCTAGTGAAAAAAAAGAAGTTTAGTTTAACACAGGAACTGCAAACTTGAGCACAGTGAATGGGGGGGGGGGGGGGGGAAGAGGGATGTGAAGGGGGAGACAGCCCCTGCATTCAGCAGCTCTGATTTTCTGAAGAGATCTGTCCTTCAGAGACCAGGGAGTGTGACTGCTTGGCCCTTCATCTCCCCCTTTTCCTTCCCTTTGTCAAGCTACCAACCTTTTCCATTTCCCATCCCCCATATATTAAACTATCACCTCAGTGGGAACCTTGGTAACATCAGTAAATAAGAGGGCAGCCAACAGGAATACATATTCATTCCTAACTGACCTTAACTGACCTGAAAAGTGTCAAATTGTATCATTTTCTGTTAGTGCGCACTAACCCGATTAACAACTTTTTTACGATAAATCGGGGGAATTTCTATTGTATCGCACTCTTTAACGATTAATGACGATATTAAAAATATCGGACGATAATTTAAATAGTTAAAAAATGATTCGCATCCCTAATTATAACATCATTGGTCAAAATCCTTATTCAATTAATATAATTAGATCCGTCAGGTATGGATTAAATTGTGTAAGTATCATTACTATTTTACCTGAAAGAGGTTGAAAGGATGGTTGTGTGCTGAGTCAAAGCTTGCTAGAGGCAAAGTTGGCTTTAGCAGGCCTGAGACTTGGTAGGTCAACTTTGGTGCTATAGAATCTTGACTGAGATAAACTGTACATCTCATTCCTGATACAATCAAGTGTGACAGACCCATCTCATTACGCCATTTCCATAGTCATGATCACTAAGTTATATCCCGCTTCTCATCTCCCTCATGCTGTGCAAAGAACTCAGTATGTCAGGCACAAGGGTGCAGTACACAGATTCTAAACACTACATTCTCGGTACAGGAGTGGTTGGGTCATTTTCATTGCAGTACTAGAGCCAAATCATTTTTACTGGAGAATGTTTTCTTACTTCTCTTTGTCTCACATTACAAACAGAAAATCAGTATATTGCAATGTTAACACAGTCGTACTGATAATAAAAGCAATTCATTTTTGTCAATGCCGGCAATAATTTTCAGTCTCGCTCTTATTACCAGAAATCAGTATGTCAGACAATAGATTCACTACCCTTAAAACCCAATAGAAAAGTAGGGCACGCCAAGAATTCTGCTGCACAGAATGTTAGGAATTAAGAAGGGAATGGTTAATAAAATGGAAAATGTCATAATGTCTCTGTATCGCTCCATGGTGAGACCACACCTTGAATACTGTGTACAATTCTGGTCACCGCATCTCAAAAAAGATATAGTTGCGATAGAGATGGTACAGAAAAGGGCAACCAAAATGATAAAGGGGATAGAACATCTCCCCTATGAGGAAAGGCTGAAGAGGTTAGGGCTGTTCAGCTTGGAGAAGAGACAGCTGAGGGGAAATATGATAGACGTCTTTAAGATCATGAGAGGTCTTGAATGAGTAGATGTGAATTGGTTATTTACACTTTCGGAAAATAGAAGGACTAGGGGGCATTCCATGAAGTTAGCAAGTAGCATATTTAAGACTAATCGGAGAAAATTCTTTTTCACTCAACGCACAACAAAGCTCTGGAATTTGTTGCTAGAGGTTGTGGTTAGTGCAGTTAGTGTAGCTGGGTTCAAAAAAGGTTTGGATAAGTTCTTGGAGGAGTGGTCCATTAATTGCTATTAATCAAATTTACTTAGGGAATAGCCACTGCTGTTAATTGCATCAGTAGCAAGGAATCTTCTTGGTGTTTGGATAATTGCCAGGTTCTTGTGGCCTGCTTTGGCCTCTGTTGGAAACAGGATGCTGGGCTTGATGGACCCTTGGTATGACCCAGCATGGCAATTTCTTATGTTCTTATTGCCTCAGCAACCTGCTACAATAGAGTGAACTGCAGTCTGCTAAGGCAGCTCACAGCCAAATCACAAGTCGCTGAATCACCAGCACTGTAATCCTCTACATATAAGAAACAAACTACAGTCTGCCTCTGTGTTCACCTGAGAATGTATTCTGATTCTCATAATGAATTCTCTTCTCCTCCTACACAACATCTCAAGAAATCTTATACATTTTTACAACTGCTCAGGGTATAATCTTTGAAGTACTCTCCTGCTCATTCTCTCTCCCACTTTCAGGCAGCAGAAAATAGGAAGGAAGGAGCTAAACTCAGCAATTTATACAGTATCTCCCACAATGTACATTTTCACTTTATACTCCGCTTTTTAGGTTTAGGAAAAGAGTTTTAATAAAGGAGATTAAATGACTCTCTTTCGAGAAGTATGGTAATCTCAGAAGAACAGGAATGGGGAATCTTTGCATTAATACTATACTTCTGCACATGATGGAGTACTTTGTTCAGCTGAAATGTCTTTTTTTTATATCTTGATGCCCCCCCAAGGGGTTCCAACACAAAAAAGTTTAAAGTTCATATTGCAACTGGCTAGTTTTCAGGAACTGTGACATTTGCTTGGCTTTAAACCTGTGCAAAAAAAAAAATCTATTTTCATCACATTTTTAATATTTCCAATAATATCTCAGGGGAGAGGGGACTCTGGAAACAAAGCCATAGCCCTACTTTAAATTATGAAATAAAATTTACATTTTATATTTTACTTCAATCATAAACATAAAAGTTTCTTAGGTAGTGCATCCATTGAGTTAAAAATCTGAAATTGTTTTTATAGAGAGAGCAGAAGAGTGTACAGATGGTCTGATACTTGTTGATCTGGGCTACACTAAAGACCGCATGATCAGCAGAGCTTCCTACCCCCACGCAGTACTGTAAGATGGAACAGAAAGCCATGCAGTCTAACATTTTTATCACAAATTCCACTTAGAATTTTCCTTCTCTCCATGTCCTTTTAAAAATGTAATCAAAATAAGTTTCCCAAACATGGAGGTGATTTTCAAAGCGGTTCTGTGTGTAAAAACAACATGTGCGTGCGTATATGCTATTTTATAAACAACGAGAGTATGCGTGTATATTCAGTTTTGCACATACACTTTACTGGGAGGAAAAAGGAATGATCTAGGGTCGTTATGGGGAAGGGTTCAGAAGTACTCATGGTAGTTGCTACTTTGTAAGAGATAAGAACATAAGAAAGTGCTATGCTGGGTCAGACCAAGGGTCCATCAAGCCCAGCATCCTGTTTCCAACAGAGGCCAAACCAGGCCACAAGAACCTGGCAATTACCCAAACACTAAGAAGATCCCATGCTACTGATGCAATTAATAGCAGTGGCTATTCCCTAAGTAAACTTGATTAATAGCAGTTAATGGACTTCTCCAAGAACTTATCCAAATCTTTTTTGATCCCAGCTACACTAACTGCACTAACCACATCCTCTGGCAACAAATTCCAGAGCTTTATTATGCGTTGAGTGAAAAAGAATTTTCTCCGATTAGTCTTAAATGTGCTACTTGCTAACTTTATGGAATGCCCCCTAGTCCTTCTATTATTCGAAAGTGTAAATAACCGATTCACATCTACTCATTCAAGACCTCTCATGATTTTAGAAACCTCTATCATGTCCCCCCTCAGCCATCTCTTCTCCAAGCTGAACAGCCCTAACCTCTTCAGCTCACCATGGAGCAATACAGAGGCATTATGACATTTTCTGTTTTATTAACCATTCCCTTCCTAATAATTCCTAACATTCTGTTTGCTTTTTTGACTGCTGCAGCACACTGAGCTGATGATTTTAAAGTTATTATCCACTATGATGCCTAGATCTCTTTCCTGGGTGGTGGCTCCTAATATGGAACCTAACATCGTGTAACTACAGCAAGGGTTATTTTTCCCTATAAGCAACATCTTGCACTTGTCTACATTAAATTTCATCTGCCATTTGGATGCCCAATCTTCCAGTCTTACAAGGTGCGGGCTCGCCGTGCGCAAGGTGCACAATTGTGCACCCCCTTGCGCGCGCCATCCCCCAATTTTATAACATGTGCATGCCTACGCGCGCATATTATTAAATTGGGCGTACATGTGTGCATGCCGGGTAGCTCGCGCACATGTACGCACACGCGCAGGTCTTAAAATCTACCCCTAAGTCCCGTTAGTGCGCACTAACACAAAATACTAATTTTTAGGAAATTTAGTCATTTTTTTTTCTTTTCATTTCGTGGCACTTCTGAAAAGAGGCGAAATAGATAATTTCGTTTCCATTATCTATTTCATTTAAAACAAATGCACATCTCTAATAAGAATACCTCTGCCTTACTGTGAGAAATTTAAGACTTGTGTGTAGTGGGGATTCTGGCTATAGAAAACCCATTCATGTAGAGAGAGCAAGCCACCTTCTTTAAAATCCTAAAGACCCATATCTTAAAATTGCCTATTCTAGCTGTTGAAATCAGCCCCACAGAGACCCCGAGACTTTTCCCCACATCACAATTTATACAGATACAGTATTTAACTGATTGCTCACAAAAAATGATTTGAGACCATGTCCTATTCCCTGCCTTACCTCTGGCACAGAAAGAAGAAACTACATTATAATTTATCTTGTGTATTACTATAGGATGAGAGATTTTATAAAACATTAAGTACAAACAACAGGGCTAGCACTGAGGTATTTCATCAAACAAGCACCCTTGTTATTCACAAATATCCTTCTAAAAAGCTATGGGAGAAGCTCCACGGTAAAGATCTGGCTGTTCATTCAGCAGTTCAGATAAGACTCTCTTTATTAACAATATACCACAGATTGCTTTGCTCTGTTGCATGCTCCAAATAGAGAAAAAGCTCACCGTGACCTGAGGCTTTTCAATATTTCCTGGAACATCTTTACTGCAGAAGAAAAACAGTTTATAAGATGGCACTACAGGTTTCTAACCACAACACACCTGTGCAGAAAAGGAATAGTGTATCAGCCCTGGCAGCCCACCAAAAATAACATTTGATATAAAAAGAAAACAAAAGTAGCTGGATTAAAATAAACACCTTTATCAGGTGAACACTGAATGCACTGAACAATATACTACTGCTGTGGGCAAAGTGATTAAAAATGAATAATGGCTATTCTTAATATATGCTTATGCAATCTGATGCTTTTGATCATAGAAAATGTCAAGAAATTAGCTGTATCTTTCACTTCTCAGACATCCGAGGTGACATCTGCTATTAAAGATCAAATATCAATCTCCACTTTCGAGTCTAAAATTTCAGAATTGCAGAGTTCACTGGACCCATTTCAAGTGAGGTAGATACATTTTGGAGAGACGACCGTGATTATTATTTAATGAATAATGTTTACACTTGGATGCATCGTACGACTCAAGAAAAGACATCAAATGAGTTAGATTAGATTTTTTTTTATCAGATGAAAATTTTAGCATATTCATTGATTCCCTTGGCGCCACGGAACTTAGAGAAGGAGAAATACATTACAGCACTGCATCTTTTTAAGGAACAGGTAATATAGGAGGAGGATGAAATGCAGGGAGGCACTTGGGGACAGCATCAACAACAAGAGTATCAGGAACATCTGTCATACTGTCCATTCACCAGGCAACAAGCCAGGAACAGTCTGCAATAATCAATCTGCCATTCCACTGACATCCGCACAAGAAGCTATCTTCAGTTGTAGCCTATCATTTATGCCTACTTCCTCCCATTTCCCTTTTGTAAGCAGGATCTCTTTATACAGGTTGATTTGTTTAAGTGTTAAAACTTTTCTCTTCTCTTCTATGGATGGATCAGAGATGTCAGTGGTCAAACCCTGCTCTAAGTGGATGCCTCCACATCCTTTGCACCTCTGTATCCAAACCTTCAGAAATCTGGTATTGAAGGATCTGGCAGGAATGTTTTAATCTTCATAGTCTCCATATCATAACTTACGAATAGTTAAAAAAAAAACCAAAAAACATTACACTCTTTGGCGCAAGAAACCCACTTAATCATCAACCTAGCCAATAAAGATAGTGGAATAGTGGTACAAGATAGAGATTCATATAGGTGGATTCATGTTAAGACAAAAAGTATTGTTTACCATTAACTAATGATCCTATCTCTGTTGTTGAAGAAGGCATCTTTCTTGACAGACAAGGAAAAATCTTTTTTACAAGTAAAAAATCCATGTATTTCCAGCAATTTATGTGGTTCCTAAAGTTACAAATCTTTCAACAATCCTCCAATATGACCAAATGTATCCGTTATTGTTTTTTTGTTGGACCCACTTCAGTATTCTTTTTTTTTTTTTTAAACTGCAGTTACTCAGGTATGTTCTTATGCGCAAGATGCACAACTGGCTAAACAAGACATCATTATGACCACTATGGATATAGAAGTATTCTATACTAACATACCACAGAGTGCAACTCTCGATGAGGTGTCATCTACTGTGACATTAAGGCTTGGTCAACAGCGTATTCCTCATGGGTTCATAATAGATGTAGTAGAGATTATTTGCAGCACAATTATTCCATCTTTGGCACACAATATTATCAAAAGGTACATGGTATAGCCATGGAGTCCTCAGTGGCCCCAAGTCTGGCTAATTTGTACCTAGCCAACTTTGAGGAGAAGTTTGTTTATACGTTAGGGTGGTAGGATAACAATGAATGTTGGCTACGGTATATTGAAAACATTCTTTTTGTATGGACTTCCTCTGTGTCAAAATTGGATAATTTTTGTAAGTGGATTAACACACTGGATTCCAGCTTCCATTTTACTATGTCTTGCTATCCTCAACAAATTGCATACTTGGATGTTTAGCTGAAGTATATTCAAGGAAATTTGTTTTACTATAGCTTACAAGATTCAGTTATCAAAACAAAGTTACAATTTGACAGCTATTATCCATGTTCCTTTAAACTGGGCCTTCCTACTGGCCAATTTTTTCAGATCCTAATCATTTGTTACAGACATGCAAAATAAAAAAAAAAAACAAATAAGATTATTTATATTTTTTTTTGGAGTACGGCAATCCATTATCAGCAATCAAGAGGTCCTATAGAAGAGCCCTTTACCTGGACCAGGATAGCCTTTGAATTATAAGGCTCGCTCATAACTATCAACTGCTGTATGTGTCTTATGATTAATTGATAAATCAGTATACATTGCAGCTGCTATCAGCATCATTGGTATGTTCTACTGTACATTATGTGTTTAAGGACTTACCAGTGTTAGCTTATTTTCAGGGATCCAATATCCGGAACCATGTGGTACATTCAGCTATTATAGATCCTGTGACTCAACCTACTTCTCAGGGTTATACACACTCATCATGCCATAAGTGTGACTTCTGTACTAGTACAATGGCAGGGAGTGAATGGACCCACTCGGTCACACACTTCAGAATTATCAGGAAAACCATTATGGACTACTTGTCAACATTTGTAGCATATGCGTTGATTTGCCCATGTCTTAAGATAATGTATATATGGGACAGACTAAACATGCAAAATGTGCATGCTTCATTGAACATCAGAGATGCGTAGGAATTTGCAAAACCACTGCCACTATTGTTTAACATTTCCTCGATTTTCACCACGATTTTTCCCCAACTCAAATGGACCATATTGGAGTAAATTCTCCCTTTAGCCAGGGGTGGTGATAGAGAGGCTCGTCTGAATTTCAGGGAACAATACAGTTGCCCTTGAATGAATCTTAATGAAGATTTGGATTGGTATTCCTTTATTTAAATAGCAAAGCTCATAGTCAGCTTTTATCTGCTGTGTATATATACACTGTATATCAGCACACATGTGACTATTTTTTTTTTTAATGATCTTTCAAGTTTTTATTGTCCTCTCTTTATTTAAACATTGTATCTATTGACAGCCTTTACACATCATAAGTAAGTTCATTGATTATCAGAACACATATGTGATCGGCTACTTTGTGAATCCTAATGCTACTGCTAGTGGTGGACTTATAGGTTACTCAAGCACTTAGAACCAATGTCCTGTTGTCAGTGTTTCCAAATTTGAGTTTTCTTGCTACCTGCCAGCACTTTTATCGCAGCATTCCCGATAAAGAAACATTTCTGAAACAGGGCCAATGTTGGACTGCATATGGACATCTTATCTTAGACAGAGAAATTTTATTTGCAAAAAAAAAAAAAAAAAGAAGTCTCTCAAAAAATAGACTTTTCAGTTGTTAAAGTGGAGTATGATCACAATAGCGCTCCATATTTGAACTTCTCAGTACATATTGAGAGCTATTTATGAGATACTCCCGTTTTTACCTCATTTATTTATACAAGCATGTCTTTGTAGAAGTGATTCTGATGTAGTTTGTGTGAATGTGTTGATCTTTTAAGGAGTGCTGGTACAAAAATGAAGAATGCCAATTCTATTCAAGTTGAAATTATATTTCAACAAGATTGAACAGAAAACCAACTATGACAACATCCTTCCCAGGAGTGCACAATTCTATCTTTTAATATTAAAACTATTTCCTCTGTAATTCAAAGAACAGTTACAAGTTCTACTCACTGAGTCACTGCTATGTGCTACCAGTCTGACACTGAAGGAGCGTAGACTCTCTAACAGAAATCAGCAGTACAGCAAAGAGCAGAACGGACTTCTCTTAGAGTACATTGTCCCTGAGTTACAGTCAAAGTAACTTCTGCTTTAAAATGTATTGCCCTTTGATGGGTTGTATTATTATAGGCTATTGCAACTCAACATTAACAAAGCCAAGTGCAAAGTAAGGCACACAGGGAAAAATATTCCTAACTATGGGGTCAATATTCAAAGGGATATCCGCTGGTAAATGGGAGTTTACCTGGGGGGGGGGGGGGGAAAAACACATCTGAAAATTGCCACTCCTCATCTCTGGAGAAAAGTACAATGTCCATACTTCCCCCCCCCCCCAAGGAAATAGAGCAGATCCAGGGATACGAAAAGGGCAGGCCAGCCAAATACACAATTTTGAAATTTGGGGTGGTTTATTCAAAAATACTTTCCACCAGCAAAGTGCGGTATAAATAATTCCCACAACACTGGCTACCATGACATTTTCAAAGGGAAACTCCACAGGGAGTTTCTCTTTGAAAATTGGCTTGTCGACCCACAGGTAGGAAGTGTGTGTGTGTGTGGGGGGGGGGGGGGGGGACTGAAAACAGCTATTCCCAGCTATACCCAGGAAAAGGATCTTGAATTCATTGTGGACGACACATTGAAATCCTCAGCTCGGTGTGCAGCAGCAGCCAGGGAAGCAAATAGGATAGGAATTATTCAAAAAGGAAGAAAGAATAAAACTGTGAATATCGTAATGCCTTAGTACAGATCTATGGTGCGACCACATCTTGAGTACCGTGTGCAGGTCTAGTCGCCACCACCTCAAAAAAGACAGAAGAGCTAGTAAAGGTACAGAGAAGGGCAACAAAAATGTTAAAGGGGCTGGAACGGCTCCCTTATGAAGAAAGACTAAACAAGTTAGGGCTCTTCAATTTAATAATTTCAAATAGTACTAGAGCTGGGGGACACTCCATAAAATTAACCGAGAGAATTAAAACAAATTAAAGAAAGCATTTTTTTCATTCAGTGCACAATTAAAAGCTATGGAAAACTGCTGCCGGAGGAGAGGGTCACATTTACCAGTACAGCTGGATTTTAAAAATATTTGGTTGGACAAGATTCTGGAGGAAAGGTCCATTAATTATTATTAGGTAATCTTGGGAATCACCACCTCTTTACCTGGTCTGGGAGCAAGCAACAGGGAATGGACCTTGAGATGAGGATCTGCTAAGTTCCTCCCAGTGTCCCAAGACTGGCCCAGACTGCTGGGTTCGATGAAGCACTGGTCTGACCCAGCAAGGCACTTAAGTGCATATGAGGAACGTTTCAACAAATCCACGTTCCAAGCCAGCTAGGCTAATGTACTGCTTTAAATAGAACCACTACATGGTGCAAGCAATATTAAGCAAGAAAACCTTACTTTAACAATCTGTTACAACAGAGTCTTGGTGAAAGACTGCAGCAGATACTGAATTCTAACACCTCTTTGTAACACATCCTCCCTGTGAACATTCAGATTCCTCTATTTTATTTGCAGCATATTCCACCTGCTCTTATGGTATTGGGCCTTACCTGCACATTGCTGTAAGTGAACTAAGCCAGCCTGATAGCCAACTGCCTACTTCCGTGCACTTTCATTCTTGAAACTCAGGTTCAGGAAGAACCTCAAGCCCCCTCAAGCTGCAGGTAACTCACTGCACCCAGGGGTGGGGGTGGAGAGAAGAGGGGAAGTGGATTCCGTTTACACAGTTCTGCAGTGTGATTGGGTGACGATACTGTGATCTGTAGCAGTGATCTAAAATGCTTCCTATTCCTCAGGCAGGGGTTTCTTCATTACCCATGTAGCCTGGGCAAATCTGTTATTTTATCAAGCCCTGATACAGCCCATACCTTTGTAAAATTCCCTGTGATTGTCTTGACTGGGGAAGGGGGGGGGGTTGTTTTTAGTCTGTGAATGAGAAAATGAATGGATTAGACACAGAGGCCGATATTTAGCACTGCATACCCGGATAAATAGGGTCTTATCTGGCTAGGTGGCAGTTGCCTGAATATCTGGCTATTTTCAGCGACCATCACTTAGGCCTGGATTTTCTAAGATTGCAGGCCTTTATGAATCGCACGTTACTGGGGGGCAAAGCGGGGGGTGGCAGGCCGGCTTTCGCACCCAGTAGCACCACCGTGAAAGGTGGTGCTATTGGGCGCACTGCTGGTAGCGATAAGGTGTCCTACCTTTTCGCCGTCAGCGAAGTCATCATGGAGCCCGCCCTGACGCCGCCCCGACTCTTCCTCTTCCGGTGCGGTCTCCGCCCCGACTTTTTGCGTGCGATCCCTTTGGAAAATGACCCCCTTAGCCAGATAAGTATTTATCCGGCTAAGCAGATAGCCAGATATCTTGGGTGTGGGCAATGGGCGGATTGAGGTAGGGCAATTTATCTGATTATCGTAACTGGATAAGTGCCTATATTCAGCCTTATCAGGTTAAGTTAACAGAATAAGTTAGACCTGCTCAATAGCAGATCTAAAGTTATTCAGATCTGACTTATCCGGCTAACTTGAACTTTTCCAGTTATATTCAGCATAACCATGCTGCTGAATATCCCTTCTAAGTTATCTGGATAACATATCTGGATAACTTAGATAACCGGATATCTTTCAATATTGGGCCCATATTGTCTTTCTGCAACACTGGGTAGCAGGTAGGCCTACCCTGTTATAACTGGAAAAGGGACAGCACATGATCGCATTAGATTTTGCGCATGATCGGAGTAGATACGGTAGGAAACGTATTGAGAGATCAGGTAAAAGACATGGAAGCGGGTGTTTTATAAAACATGGTATTGGATTGCATATGGGAATTTCTATGCGCATCTACACAAAGTGGATGACACTCAACTAGGCAGACTAGATGAGCCATTTTGTTCTTTATCTGACATTACTTGCCATATTACTATCATAGACAGTAGTACTTCTACATCACTCTATTCCACAGCACAACCTGATGATCAAGAAAATAAAGAGAGAAGAGGAAAGGAAAGATGCTGATGATAACAAAAGATGCTGATGATAACAATACATGCCTTAGAGTCTACAACAATATGTGCTTACAAGTCACTGTTATCCAGAAGCATCTGGGTAACAACCTGGCTAGATCCAGGCATGACTGTGTAGAAATGATAGAGGCAATGGCAGAAGAGCCAATTGTGAATGTTCTGTACAAGAGAAAGAGAGGAAAGAGAAAAAAAACTAGATATCATTCCATTCTGTGCCTCCTAATGCACAACACGATCAGACTATTGGAGACTGAAGTACCTAACCATCACTGCCTTTCAACTAGCATATTTAATAAACAGTGCAAAACAAACAAAAGAATAATAAAAGCACACACTCAAAATACAGAGTAACTTGAAATAATATCTAATTATTTGCATTTTCTGTCTCTCAGCACCCCATTCATAGGCCTTTTGTCCATTAATTGTTCTTTTGTGCACAGTTTCTTTTAAAAAGTGTTTGTCCAGAAGGTACCTCCAGGAAATATCTGTTAGTGCTCACTCATTACAAATAAATGAAGGAAACACCAAAGCTGTTTTACAAATCATTATGTCAGAAGCTCTAACACAGATTTTCCAAGCAATTAATTGCCTCTGCTGTAATCAGCATAGAACAAGAATGCAAAATGCTGGCAGCATAAGGATAACCTGGTGGCTCATAAGGAAATCCTGCCTAAGTTGGGTTGTCTGCTCCCCAGATCATTTGGGGTAGGAGATGCCCTGGAGGCCTCATTCATAGCCCCCAGTGGAGAACAAACTCAAGATCAGTGCTTAAGAGTGACAACCAGTGGCCAGATTGAGGGCTATTGATTTTGGAAATGGCCCAGGAGCATGGCCCCCTGGCCGAAGACACAGAGACCAGGCATATTGGGGGGCAAGGGCGGGGGCAATTATACAAAACAGGGGGGAAAAAATCCCTTGGGAAATTGCTAACAAAGGCTCATGGTGCCGTATCCCAGCCCTGGTTTAGATTGAGCTGGATGTAAGGAGCAGGAAGAAACTGCTGAACAGGGGCGGATTGGCCTATCGGGGGATCGGGCTTCCCCCAGTGGGCCGGTTGGTCCCATCACGTGATTATTTTTTTCCTTCCCGGCCAAAGACAAGAAGAGGGTCTGCTGGTGCTGCGGCCCGAAGAGAAACCTGCATATAGCAGGCAAATCGGCAGGGCCATGGTGGAGCACACGTCACCATGACCCGAAGAAAAAGATCGCGTTTAAACACGCTGATGCTCCTCCTCCTTCCTGCCTGTGCGGCCCCGGAAGTAAACGTTGCCGGAGCCGCGTGGGCAGGAAGGAGGAGGAGCATCAGCGCGTGCAAAGAGGAGCAGCGCTTACGGGCCACTGCGAATCCCAAGTCGCAGCGGCCCGAGAAGAGGAAGAGGCCCGGTAGCAAGGCCGCCACGGCCCGAGAAGATCAGGGCCACTGCACAGCCCATCCTGCGGCGACCTGTGAAGAGGAGGCCCAGAGGTGAGAGAGAGGCTGAGGGTCTGTAGAGTGTGTATGTGTGCGTGTATGAGATGAGTTGAGAGATTGAGTGTGAGAGTGAGTAGAGAGACTATGTGTGGGAGTAGGGACCTGAATGTTTGCAGAGACAGCATGTGAGAGGCTCTGTGTGTGTGAGATAGACAGCATGTGACAGTGAGAGCCTGTGTGTATGAATGATTGCATGAGAGAGAGCATGTGACAGAGCCTGTGTGTGTGTGAGAGAGAAATGTATGTGAGAATGAGAACCTGTGTGTTTGAGGGAAGAAGATTTAGAGAAAATAAACAGAAAAAAAGACAATATAAAAGGAATTAGCAAAAAAATAAGAAAGGAAAGGTGGAAAAAAAAGCCTGTGACCAACCAATTAGAAAACTAAGATGAGACAGCAAAGGTAAAAAAAAAAAAAATTACTTTTTAGTGATTGGCACATGTAATTTTTGGGAATGTGTAAGAATAGCACTTTCTCTATGCGGATCTCACAATGTACGAGATCAGCATGGAGAAAGTGGAAGCCCACGGGGCCTGCACAGAAGAGGCAGCAGAATGGGCTTCAGTGTCAGTAGCAGCAATCGGCACCTCCCCAATAGCCATGCGGCAGCAGTGACAGTGGCAGCAGAGGAATGAGAGAGGCTCCGAGGTTGCTGGCAAAAGAGAGGGGGTCTGCCTTTAGTGTGTGCATGTGTATGAATGGGACTCTGCCTGGGGGTGTGTGTATGTATGTGAATGCATGGGTGCCTGCCTGGGGGTCTGTGTGTGTGAGAATGAATGTGTGCATGCCAGGGGGATGGGGAGGGAGTGGTTTGAAAATGAATGTGAGCCTGCCTCGGGGGTCAGTGTGTGTGTGTGAGAATGACTGGGAGCTTGCCTGGGTGTGTGTGTGTTTGTGTGTATGTGAGGGAGTCAGTGAGTGTGAGAGCATGAGTGTGTATGAGAAAATCCAAGGGAGTAAGAGTTTGTGTGTGGAGGGGGAGAGAGTGTCTTAGAGCCTGAGAGTGTGTCAGTGTCTGTGAGAGCGAGAGGTTATGGTGAATATAAGAGCATGAATGTGTATGTATGACAATGTATGTGTGAGAGAGAATGGAAATGTGAGTATGTGTGAGAGAGAGAGGATAACCTCCTAATCCTCGACAATATCAGGGTGACTGGAAATCAAGAGCTCCCACAGAAGGGGACAGCAGGGGCTTTTTAAAATCCTTATTAGTTTTAATTATTGAATATTATTTGATGTCTGCTCTTTTTGAAATATTTTATTGGTGTTATATACAAATTTTTGAAAATTTCCCTGAGTTAAATTACTGGAGGTTCTATTCATCAGCAATTTTGAAATATATAATTTTTAGTATGATTTTCCTATTGTGATGTTTTATAGTTCTTGATTTTATTGTTTGATGTTTTATGAGGAATGATGGTATTTTCTGGTTTTCCATTGCTGCATTACATACAGTCTAACTTGTTGTGATTTCCAGTTCAGTTTGTCTGTGCATTTCTGTGTATATTTTATGGTCCCTTTATTCTGTATTTGGTGACTCACCAAATTGTATGTGTAATTGGGTACCCATGGGCCAGTATGGAGAAAAATCCCCCGGGCCACTATTTTCCCACAATCCACCCCTGCTGCTGAGTCAAAAGAAAATGCTGGTAGTTGTAGTTTTCATACTACTCATCATCTGACAAAGCTGTGATTAAAAGTTTTATTTTCACTGGTATTAGTGAAGAAAGTATTTATGTAATGCAAAGGAAAAAGCCACAACTGGCTGTGGCATCCCACATCTGAAGAAAAGCCATCATAGCCCTAGTAAGACAAGTTCATGAGCCACATAAATGGGTGACTATCTGAAGGGATTAGTAAGTAGCATTTTTCTCATGCTGCATAAGAGATATATGGGCCAGCTCACAGAAACCCAGAGCATGACATCAGATAAAGACCATACGGCCCATCTAGCCTGCCCATCCACATCTCATTTCTCAACTTTATTCCCCCCCCATGCGGGAACCCTGGGGAGGGTATGGGGCCTTGCATGGTCCAGACTCCCTCCAAGTGCCCAAAAGCTGACCTGGACAGGGGCTATACCTCTTTCCAGATCAACCCACGGTGCCTCCTCCTTACCTTGATCTACAGTTCTGTTGCTTTAATATTCACTAATATGTAGCTCCACTCCTCCTGCCTTTCTTCCTTGTCTCCTTCCTGAATAAATTATAGCCTGGTATAACTGTATCCCAGTCATGGTTCTCTCTGTACCACGTCTCCATGATAACCACTACATGCAAACCGGCCTATTCCATGACTGTCTCTAGATCTGTGGATTTATTTCCCATGCTATAAGCATTAGTATACATAGCTTCTTAGATGCTGCCCTTTTTTCCTTCTTCTCTACAAACTCAGTGAATATTCAGCTTAATTCTTTAGAGATTTCCTTCGGTGTACAATTTTTTGCCCACCTTTGATAACCACAGAATACTAGAGGTCTATGAATTTTGTCTGTGTTTTACATAAAGGCAAATTAATCCAAAATATGTAAAGTCCTACTATGGCTGTTTTTTTGTTTTGTTTTTTGTTTTTTTGCTAACCTGGTTCGAAAACTTTCATAATGTCAACAACCACAGTAAAACAAATGGACTGTAACAATAATCACATTTGATCAGCCAATGATGGTCGACTGCAGGCACATTCCAATGCAGAACTCAAAAGTTCTAAAACAAATGGCAACATTTATGAGCTTGGAAGTTATCCTTCCTGAATGTTTACTTAATGGATTCTGGAACTGCACTTAAGGTTTGATCAAATCAAATAAATGTTTCTGTATGATGGATATGAGCACTGAGTCAATACGGATATAGATTTGATATAATGAGAAAAATGCATGATAATTCAATTTATATTTAAAATGACAATACATTGTATATGTAATTGATCTATATTATTTCTGGTTTTATCCTATGATATGTGTGTGAAATCTAGTCTAACTTTCATTGGATTTTTTTTATACAAACACTATTTTCAATTGCAGCCACAGAGGCACTACCTCAAAGCAAATAACAAAATGTGGAAACCCTTTTTGTGGAAAATCTTAAACATTGTTGGCATGTATTAGGAATAAGGGTTTTCAAACCAGTCTTTTCTGTATTACCATGTCAATGCAATGTTTACAGCTGTTAAAGATTTCACAACTGCAGAAGAGCATAAAAACCAATACTTTTACTCTCTGCCTCTGTACCACTCCATGGTGAGACCGCACCTTGAATACTGTGTACAATTCTGGTCCCCGCATCTCAAAACAGCTATAGTTGTGATGGAGAAGGTACAGAGAAGGGCTACCAAAATGATAAAGGGGATGGAACAGCTCCCCTATGAGGAAAGGCTGAAGGGGTTAGGGCTGTTCAGCTTGGAGAAGAGATGGCTGAGGGGGGATATGATAGAGGTCTTTAAGATCATGAGAGGTCTTGAACAAGTAGATGTGAATCAGTTATTTACACTTTCAGATAATAGAAGGACTAGGGGGCATTCCATCAAGTTAGCAAGTAGCACATTTAAGACTAATCAGAAATAAATTCTTTTTCACTCAATGCACAATAAAGCTCTGGAATTAGTTTCCAGAGGATGTGGTTAGTGCAGTTAGTGCAGCTGGGAGCAAAAAAAGGTTTGGATAAGTTCTTGGAGAAGTCCATTAACTATTAATCAAGTTTACTTTGGGAAAAGCCACTGCTATTAATTGCATCAGTAGCATGGGATCTTCTTAGTGTTTCGGTAATTGCCCGGTTCTTATGGCCTGGTTTGGCCTCTGTTGGAAACAGGATGCTGGGCTTGATGGACCCTTGGTGTGACCCAGCATGCAAATTCTTATATTCTTATAAGATCTCTAGGATATTCTGATAATTTTCTGATGTTCAAATTTGCTAAAATATTTTAAATTCAAAAAGAAATGAAAAAGATGGAAAAATAGTCATCTTATTGTCCAGTGGTTTGAAACTCACATGATGCATTAGAGGAGATTATATCACTCTGCACCAGACTGGTGGTCAGTGAAAGGTCAGTGAAAGAAAAGGTAACGTGCTTGTCAGGTTACTCCAGTTGAATGCACGGGAATAAAGGTTGACGTGCTCTGACATGCACAAGTTGTTTTCACCTGATGATGAGGGGAGAGCTTCCAAAAGCTCGTCAAGAAATGTACTGATAGTCCAATAAAGAGGTACCACCTTATAATTTGCAATTTTTTGCTTCTTAACCTTTATTTCAGTGACAAAAAGAGAAAGCATGAGAGAAAATAATTTAATTTATTTTAAAATGTTTTGAGATCAGAGGAGGTTCAAGATGGCATCTTCTGACCTAAGAATGTGCTCGAGCTTCTCTGAAATTTCAGTTTCATGCTTTGATTTTCCTTTGCCTCAAGCCTATTTGGCCTCATTGATATGGGGAAAAGGAAGGGAGGGGACCATCATAAGACTGAAACCTAGCATGTCGTCAGCTTAACCCCGTCAGACCGCCATGTTGAGCACACCCTTACCCTGTCTTCGACACTGGAGACTGAACTGGCTGGATTTGGGGTTGCCAGCCCATCGGCGGCTGACGTCTCACTCAGCCCAGTTAGGCGTTGCATGCAGAGTTCACCCAGTAGCACTACCTCTGTGGAGGAGGAACTGCCAGAAGAGATGGAAAGGTCTGGCACTTCTACTGCCTCATCAGGCAGTATCTCCCTGCTCCAGCCCGCAAGAGGAACATGGCGGGGAGAAGTGGAGGAGCGTTATCATTCCTGGTAGCTGATGGAGAGAGCAAGGGCAACTGGAATCGAACCATCTTTGCCTGAGTGACGTTCTATGCCTGTAAGTTCTGGGATATGCTCACAGGAGATCCTAGCTACTATTTCTGAACTCAAGGCCAGAGTTATCTTTGATAAACCTGCTTTAGGAACTCTGGATAGTTTGTGGACAGTTCTGATGGCAATTGAGAATTCAGTTTCTTCCCTTGTTTTATTGACTTTGGGCATGCATTCTAAATTTCAACCTCAGGAACAGTTAATATTTGAGTGTGAAAAGAGGCTGAATGATGTGGAAACAGTTGTTGCACAAGTTAAAAAGCTTAATATTATAAAAGATTTAACTCTGTCATGTCGGAGGATTGAAAATATGGAAAATTCTATTGAGCCTTTGAACTTGTGTATATTTAATCTTCTTCAAATTTCACTTTTCTCTCCCTCTGAGCTTTTTAAATCTCATTTAAAGTAGGTTTAGCAAATAATTGAAGCTGCATAACCCCCGATGGGGGAAATGTACTATCTTCCAACTTCTAAGAATGCTACTGAACAAAGCTCAGTGGAAACATCTGTAAATTTGTCAGACTTTTTGGAGAAAAGGCCCTTCAATTCTAACCTCTATTTTTGTGACAATAGAATCTAATATACCTTTTATTCTGTGCAACCCTGATGCAGGTACAGTAGTTCTGAAACACTGGGTCAGTGTTGGGTCGCTTTGAGTCACAAAAATAACTATCAGCCAAAAAGAATGCTAATAGTGGAAGACATCTCTAACAGATGAGTTAATGCTTTTTTGTTTACATAAACAAAAATACCTACCAATATGATTTTGGAAATAATAGGATATGTCTTAAATTTGCAATGTGGACTGATGATTAGAACACAATCTGTGGACTGATGATTAGAACATAATCTGTGTCCTTTATAATATATCTTGGTCATTAACACAATGCAAGTGCCTTGATTTTTGTACCAGTCAGTCTTTTTGAGTGGAATTCTTTGTGGATATTACATTTTCGCTACTCTGAGATTTGCTTTTTTTCAAGTATTGCTAGGGAAATAACCCATTTGCAAAGCAGAGAAACACTGCAGTGTTGTACAGATTCATCCATACTGCTGCTAATAGATGTTTCTATTTGGTATGAAACAATAATACTCTTGCCAATTAACCACAGGAAGTTGCTTATCTATAATGCCTAATAAACTCTAGGGAGTGAATTATCAAGGAGTTACACACGTAAAAGTAGCATATATCATAGCAATGTTCAAAAGCCCAGTTACACACCCAAAACCTTTTGAAAATTCAGTCTTATGTAGTGAATTTTCGTGTTACACGCATAAAAGTAGCAATTTTCAAAAATCCTTTTACGCACATAAATCCTTTTGAAAATCACCTCTTAAGTGTTCTATCTAAAATGGAGGCAAGCACAATTTAAGATAAGGACCAGAGATGAGTACCTAAGGTTCATAAACAAGTCTGATTTTCAGGAGATCCACAATGAATATTTATCACAGGGGTTCTCAACCCAGTCCTTGGGACACACCTAGCCAATCAGGTTTTCCGGATGTCCACAATGAATATGCATGAGAGATCTGCATACAATGGAGGCAGTGCATATACATTTATCTCATGCATATTCACTGTGGCTATTCTGAAAACCTGACTGACTAGATGTGTCCTGAGACGAGAGTTGAGAACCCATGAACATTTTATCAGATATTTCTGCATCCATTGGGTAATTTGTGTATTTTGATTATTTTCTGACGGCCCTGAGAAATGACCAAAACAGAGCCAAAGAGCAACAAAGCACAAGAAATGCTATTGTGGATGGACCTTTGGTCGGCAACTAATTGACTCTAGCTCCCAGCCTTAGGATATAGGCCAGCTTGAAGGGAGACAGCATTCCTGCGTAGGCCCTCCCACAGACGTTGCCTATGGATGATGATCTCCCAGGCCACAAAGGGGAGTGAGTCCTTGTGAGGGGGGGGGGGGGTGGGCAGAGTAGTTTTGATTTCCAGAAGGATGGACATGTTTTAGTGTGCTCTCCAGAATTAGACCCTCAGCTTAGCAACAGAGGGGAGACACACTGTCCTTCCAGTTCTTGGTGACAGGCTGGAAGGAAAGAAGGAAACAGTGATTTTTGTAATTTTTCCTACACTACAGTGAGGATTTTGGCTGGTTTTTACCTGCACCTTCTGGGAGGCTGTAACCCCCCTCTGCAGAATATAAGAAATGCCATACTGAGTCAGACCAAGGGTCCATCAAGCCCAGCATCCTTTTCCCATCATGGCCAATCCAAGTCACAAGTACATGGCAAATACCCGACAGATCACAAGTTGCTATTGCTTATTAATCTCCGTCATAGCAGTTTATGGAATTAACCTCTACAAACTTATCCAAACCTTTTTTAAACCCAGTTAACACTATCTGCTGAAACCACATCCTCTAGCAATGAATTCCAGTGTTTAACTATGCGCCGAGTGAAAAAGAACGTTATTCAATTTGTTTTAAATGAGCTACTTGCTAACTTCATGGAGTGCCCCCTGGTGCAGAAAGGACCAGTACACCCCTTCGACCCAATAAGAGGGTGCAATGCCTAACCAGTGAAATCCCTTTTAGTTTCTTTTATTTTGAGGGAAGGAAGGTGTTTTGCTGCCCTCCCTTCCTTGCCCAGTGAAAGAGCTATTTTTCAGAGAGGAGTTTGGAGAAGAGGAATATCAGGAGACCCCCCACCCCCCCCCAACACAAACACTTTAGTTTCTACCCTGGGACACAGGACACAGGCAGGTAAAGATCAGGAGTGACCTTCTGGAGTCATATACTGTTTGGGAAAAGGGACATCCGGCCTGGTTGGGATACCCCAGCCCCTTGGGACAGACATTCATTCCACACCATGGATGGATTACAAGGTCCAAGTTTCAGTTAAAAGGGACACTTCTACAGAGGGAGACATCAAGTAAACTTGTACTACACCAAAGGCAAGGAATCTAGATGTATTTAGACATTGTAAGAACATCAATAAAGTGAATAAATATAACCATTATCAGTAAACATTATTTTGATCACCTATCCAGCAAGTCCTGCCTGTTTTGTCCAGGTACCTGTCCCAAAGAGCGAGAGTAACACACATACATACAAAAGGTTTCCCTTGCCTTGGCCTCGAAGGCTATCCTTCAATCCCAGAGAAAGAATCCCCCGCTGGGAGAAAGAAGAGTTGGGGGAAAAACAGAAGAACTAAGTCCACGAAAAAAAATATTTTTATGGCCCTTTGGAATTATCACAATTCCCCAAAAGAGGTTTACACTATGAAAAATTGTCATTCTAGAATCTAGATACTATCCAGTCTGTAAAAAAAATCTTGGGAGACCTCACCTACCATGGGGCAGTGTACTAGTAGAAGGCATTAGGATTGAAACCTGCATTTAATCTGCAGTAAAGGCCATTAATGAGCATTAATGCGGGAGTTAATCTAGCACCCATTCACAGTGCATGTTACTTGCAGGCACATTATTATTAACACATAGTAATACAATGCTGAAAAATGTACGTGTTACATTTGGTGGTCCACGAGCTGCCCCTGCGAACTACCGTTCTCACCTCTCTGGCTGGGCCCTTCTTTCTGTCTCCTGACGCGGCCGAACACCTTTGATGCTCCACGCAGTGGGCTGCAGTGCTCTGACGTGGCAAGACGCTGCCAACTCCTCGCGTAGGAGGATGCCGCTGGCCCCATGCTGACATGCTCCTTTTTAGGCGTGCGCATGCCAGACTTCCTCCTCTTTAAAGGGCCAGCGGCAGAAGAGCCCCGCAGTACCACTTGATGACATCATATGCCGAGCCCTATAAAGGGCTCACTCTCTCCTTCCCTCACGGCCTCAGCAACAGGTCCAACTACTTCTCGTAGAGCGTGTTACTTCAGCATTCCTCCCTTGTCTTTAGTCTTTATTCCAGCCTTGCTTTCAGACTTCATCTAGCCTATTTCTAGCTCTTGTCCTGCTGTCTTTGTTTTGTCTTCTGACTTCGTCCCCGTCTGCTCCTTCCACGTTGCCCACCTGTTCTTGTCTTCGCCTGCCTGCCCATCTCTCTCTCTTGTCCTCCCTTGGATGGATACCTGGTTCTGACAATTGCAAGGACCTTGAATACGACTGACCACCGCCTACTTCTGACCACTGCCTGGAGCTCGGATACGACTACCGCTGCCTGCCTCTGACCATTACCTGGACCCTGATTACGTCTAACTGCCACCTACCTCTGACCCAGCTTACTATGGATCTCTCCTGCCATCTGCAGAGACCCCACCCAAGTCAAGCTGGCCCCGGCACTCAAAGGCTCAACCCAAGGGGAATGTGGGCTGGTAGATGTGAAGACCCTGACCGGTCTGTGCTTTGCTTGGGTCCACCTGCCGACAGTGGGAACCTGCAGGATTCCTCCCTGTGGGTAGAGCCGATCCTGCCTCGGCCCAAGGGTCCACAGATACAACAGTATGCTAGTTATCTCATTAGATATTAATGCTGCATTAATACCCAAGCAGAATAATACAGACCTACTATCACAGAAACTAACTATGAACCTTCCAGCAAGTAGCCCACATTCATGAATAACTTTGGAAACCCTGATGAGGCTGCATCCTACCCAAAAAAAAGTGACTGTAATACGCTCCAGACCAACTCTCCTTGATGTGCTTTGGCATTTCAGTCTGAGGGTCAATAGTGCCATTCTGAATTTGGCTGTGCACCCAGCAAGAGTGAAACTGGATCCATCTTGCTCCCAAAAATTCTTGGGACACTCATCTGACAATGTGGGGTAGTTTTTAAAACATGCGCACGCGTGTCCATGTCCGCGCGGTTCCCGGCACGCACACATGGAACGCACCGATTTTATAACATTCACTCGTCGCCGCTTGGATGTTATAAAATATGATACCCATGTGCCCTTGCACACCCGATTTTAATATCAGGATGTGCCTCACGTAGGGGGAAGGGGGATTTTTTTAAGTATGCTTGGTGACGCGATCGGGAGCGGACTGGGAGGGAAATTTCCTATTATCCCCTACCTTTCCTCCTTTTTCCCTTCTCCTCCCCAACCCCTAAACTAACCCCGCCTACCCTCATTTTTCTTATTCATGAACTTACCGGCTCCTCCGAGCAGGAGTAAGTTCCGCGCGCCGGCTGGCTCACTTCCCCAGGACAGGACCTAATGTGGCCCCTGCCCAGCCTGGCACTTCCGCGCATACCAGGGATACGCGCGTGCCCCCTGGTTTTTGCGCTGCCGGGCTTTTAAAATGTGGCCTTGTGAATAGAATATGTGGGGTGTTGTGTGGGAGTGGGGTAATAGGCCATGAAGTGCATGCATGGCTTTGGGGGAGGGGGAGGGAGGAGAGCTGTCTCTTCCAGATGAGGGGGGGGGGGGGATTTGTGTCTACTCTCTTGGGGCAAATTTGCCTGCAATATTCAGGGGGGCCAAGTTGAACCACAATGGTATGGCATCGAGGTGGGTTGCAACGGACTGTGACTGCTTTGTGGAAGGGGAAGATACATCTTGTCTAGGGGATGGGGCCATGAAATTTTCAGGTGAGGAAAGGAGCCACGACTGGGCCATAAAGCTTCAGGGAAGTGTGTGTGTGTGTGTGTGGGGGGGGGGGGGGGGGGGGGGGGTCACGGGTCTAGAAGCTGGATTATCATTGTAATGGAGTGAAAAGCTGGGTTTTCCCTGCATGCACCGACGCTTTCCTTTTAGGCCAGTTAGTGCAAAGAACCTTAATATCCAGATGACATCCTTCGTGACTTTGTCCACCCTGTCTTTAATGAGGCCATTGTGATTAATGTCCTAATGATCTGCAGAATGTGACAGAACGACCCATGTAATACCAAATGCAAAACCAGCAGCCAACTTGCCAAGCCAGTTCGAATGCTGGTTAGCTGACAGACCCCTTAGAGCTGAGCCTAAAAACTTTCCTCTGTATGATCTACATGTAATTACTCATTTATTTATTTATTTAAAGGTCTTTCTTGCCTGTATATTATTCCACTCCAGGCCTTATTACTTAATTCTGACATTTCTAGAAATGCACCATCTACATAGTGCATTGTGCATTTGTCCACATGTACAGCAGTCAGCCAAAGCAGAGTAGTTTACTTGCAGATTCCTCTCAAATGCCTATATCAAAGACTTATAAATGGCAGCTGTCTTCATTAAAGTTGGATTTCCTTTTACCAGTAGCATCATAACTTCTGAAATGCTCAAACATGATAACTAAATTGCCTGATGTAAGCATTCTTTTTTACCTGAGTATCAAATGTATATATAATGCTGATGATGTGCATCATTACATAGCTTCAGTTATTATCTTCTACAGGTACAATATGAATGCCAAAAACTCCAAAATTAAACATTTAAGAGCTCTGGAAGAGTACCTAACATACAACAGATGTTAATGTTGCTAAATTTCTATTGATCTTTTCTTCTGAATATTTACCATTTATTAGCAGGGGTTTATTCTGAATACAAACAATGCACTGACTACTAGATCAGTGTCTGGTTCAGTCAAGATTATGTTACGTCTCCTTTTTTGTCTCTACATTCACAGCTTTCGAACCCCATGATAACTACTCCCGCTGGGCTGAAATTGGCACACTCTGGAAAGACTGAAAGACGAGGGATTATTTATTCATTTGCAAACGTAGAAGAAATCTATTTGGTAGTTTTTCAATTAAAGTGGTAAAGATAAAGACAAGTTGCCTATTGTAATACATTGTGTTAGTGCTTAACAAAAAAAAAAGATTTGATTTTCCAGAACAAAGCTCACCAGGCGCTGGTTAATAATGTAGAATGTAGACCAGTGCCTACATATGTTGAATAAAAAACACTGTAGACTTGGTTTAGTTCCCAGAGGATAGATGTCCACATCAGAAAAACACACCATCTCAACTGGTACTAATTAGCACTCTGCATTAGTCACTCTCAGCTGAGATGTCAACAAATTGACAAGACATTGAGTTGACTTATGCTACCACTCCTGCAACAGCTCTGTGGCGAAATGGAGACTTAGAATTTCAAGTGCTACAGACATGGTGCTGTACCTCTCTCCAGCAAGAAATTTAAAGAATAACTATTAGAAAGAAAGATTTAACTTTTAAAAATATAAACTGCACATCTACAATAGCTAAGAATGTAGACTTCTGCTATCTTTTCTCCTGACTGCTGTCCATAAAGTCTTTATCTAATGGCAAATAATATATATTCACTTTGCATGTGTGTGTGTTCTGCATGATTCAAAGCCCTCTATGCATGATTTATGCATCTGATTATGTATTTATCACATACTGTATTTGCATACTTTAAATGATTTCTGAAGTCGATTGGACCCATTTTAGACTTTGTGGTTGAGTCACCACAATTATTTCAGCAGTGCATATGACAGTATTCACCATGCTCAACTCATGTTTTGTTGTGATTATATAACCCTACTCATACAACCAGCCAGAAAAGTGCATGGAGGAGCTGAGGGGAGGAAACCATGATAATAAAAATTAAAAGGGGTGCAGAACTGCATATATGTGCACAGCACTATCAATTACAGGTGTACACATTTATAATCAGCAGATAAGACAAAACTATGCTCTACATTTTATTTTGTATCGGATGCAGGAACTCGCAGGAAGTGCCAAATTCACAACAGTGGAAGCCAAAGCCCTTTGTTTGCTCACAAAACAGATACAGCATGGGCACCAGCAGTGCAAGCTGCCCCAAACTCTCCTTCCAACATTGCTCGACCCTTCTCAAGCAGATCCTCATTCTAGGACGAGGGGGACAACAATTCAGTTTTCATGCCTGTGCAATCTCTGAACTTCCTACTTGACTGTCACCAATGCCAACTAGTTCCAAACTGTAATAGTGGTTTTTGGGGATGTGGACACCTGCACATTGGGAACATGGTCATGAACACAAACTTGTTTTGCATAGCTCACCTAAGTTCTTTTTGGTGGTAGTTTAAAACTGAACCGGGCTTGATCCAGTGACATATGTGAAAAGGTCACAGCCTTGAACCAACCCCTTGAGCAGTCCAGTTTCCAAAAATCAGTTGTTCATCATTTGAAAGAAATAAAATTGTTTCTATCCAAAGGTGTGGGTTTGTTTTTATTTGTTGAGTTCTACATAAGCCTCTGTCTTGTGCTGGGTTCCAAAAGAGCAAATAACACAGAAGTCTCTCTCCAACAAGCAACTGAAATGGTTTAGAGAGCTATCAGGGGAAGGGAGAAAGATGCATCGCAATATTGTAGGCTATAGGAAAATTTCTGATGTAATAAGTACTTGTTTGTCTCCAAAGAGCTTACAGACCTACATAATGGGGCCATGTAACTGCACCTGGGTAACTTAATTCAGTCTTTGTTCCACTAAATTGACCTGCTGCTTTAAAATGATTATTTTAGTGCTTACTTTTTAAATTATCAGCACTGGCAAAAGAAAAAAGAAGAATAAGAAGTAAGACCACTGAAAATGGAATTATATATCTTACATTTCTCCTAGGGCCTTTGCTAAATCTTTTTTTCCCATTCTGGAGGGTGATTTTCCAAGCCACTCCTACAGGTAAAAGAGTGCTTCACCCACAGAAATTGGTTTATACAAAACTGCCAGCCCAATATGTGAGTAAAATCATGCACATACAGCTTGTATATACCATATGCACTTTTTACCCGCACTCTGAAGAGGCGCTCATCCGGGTGCTGTTGGGGTGGGGTTTGGAATCACACACAGTTTTGCATTTTCAAAAAAAATATGCACAAACTAACAGGTGTAAGTATGCATCGTACTGATGCGAAAGTTTTCAAAGAGAAAATATGCATGTAATTTTTTTTAATTGGTGTTAAGTTTGCAAATAAAACGAACCCACAGATAATTTTTAATGCAGGCGGTTACAAAATTACCTCCTCTGTACCTATAGGAAAAAAGCTTAGTAAATCAAACTTGAGTAAAAAAAAAAAAAAAAAAAAAAAAAAATATATATATATATATATATATACACACATACACACACATACAAAGAAACAAAAAGATCACTAACCGGTGCTTGTTATACAAAGGAAAAAATACACTCCAAAAACAGTGGGACAATAGCATTTAATAAACAAAAATGACTGCAATGAAAAATAGGAAATACATTTGTTGCAAAAATTCTTTATTCATGTATACTGTGTATATACAAAATAAAATGTTATGATATCAGAAAGCCTCTTTAAATGTGCCACTTAGCTTATGACAGACAGCAATTAAGAAGCAAGCATCTTAAATATTGCATTTTGTTTCAACTTGAAATTTTTGTATTTAACATAATTGTTGACTTTGGACTTCTCACTGGAGTAGTGTCATTAATGAAACGTACTCAAATATTATTAAAAGAGCAGGTTATTTATCCAATCATAAGAGGATCTAGACAGACGCTTATGTCAGTAGTAAAACAAATTAAAGAATGAAAAACAAAAATAAATAAATATTGTACTACTGATAGCTGTTTCACAATGAAGTACAAGATGAATATACAGTATATATATATATATATATATAGATATATAGATAGATTATATATATCAGACACCACTACTCAAGTATTTTATATATTTATTCACATGGTGGCCAATAGCCATCTGGGCTGCAAGAAGGCTTGGTCAAAAGAAGACAGAGGAAGCAGCCATGCAGGCCAGAAGAGACTAGTATTGGCCAGGAGGCTGGAAGAAAGAGCTGACATTGACCTCCTGGCCACATGGACAGAAGGTGGCAGAAACAGTAGTCTGAATAGACTGGCAGAAGGAAAAAAAACAGCTGTGGAAGCTAAATCATCCCATGTGGAACAGAGAAGGGAAGCAACAGGATAAGTAGCAGGGAGCACAGGGAGAGTATTAAGGTTGGACCGGGATGGAGTGGATAGAGGGCGGAGAGTGTGCACTTGAATTGAGCTGGGAAGAGAGGAGGAGAAAATACTGGGATCGGGCTTGTGAGAGTGGAGGGGGCATGGGGCACAGAGAAGTTGCCATAGAAATGCTCATTGCACCACAAAAGATGTGTAGGTCTCAGCTAGTATATGTGCATATAGGGCAATGTAAACTAAAAAAAATATATGTAGTCTGAAATTTCAATTATGTGAAATTCAGAGGTGTGCCAAAATTCACACTCAGAAGTAACTTTAAAGAGATAGAGTCAAAGATCCACCAAGCCAACTGGAATTTCCTATTTGGAAGCATGAGGAAAATGCTATGGGTTGAATACATCTGTATTTGTTTCTCTCTTTCTCTGTGTTGACATGTGTATATATGTAAACACATACAGATCCTTGAACTTCAAAAGATGACTTGATCAATATAACAGGTGCCAAGCGACATCAATCTTTAATAAGTAGATATATGCAGATGAAATATAGGTAGGTCCCCTGACATGGACACGTTCCACATTTAATTGTTAGTTTTGGGCTTCTGTCCCTCCTGACGCAGCCAGATTGGCAAAACACGGGGGACCTACCTGTATTTCATTGGTAATATTAAGATCATATAATAGGTGCAGATCCCGGGGGACCCATACCCCTAAATATCGGAGTTTTTCTGGCTCCCAAGTAAAAGGAAATGGCCCTTGCCAGCTGTTTTGGAGCCCGGGGTCCAATGCCAATGATTCAGATTTTGAGTAATTAATTTTGAGCCCCGCTATCTCCCTGAATTGGTTGAAAACTGTAATGATAACAGGCACACTACTGCGAGGTCGTCCAATGCACAATAATGTAATCCGCAAATAGTGCTACCTTTACTGGGTGACCGCTGAGACTGAGCCCTGAAAAACCCCTCTCCTCCAGCAGACGTATGGCCAGGGGTTCAACCGCTAGTATGAAAAGAAGCGGTGACAAGGGGCACCCCACAGTGCAACATAGGGTCTGTGAGTACTCCATTTAGTAAAATACGGGCACTCGGGGATTTATATAAAGTCATAAGCCACGCTACAAATGCCCCATTAAAGCCATATTGTCCCAGGGTCTAGAACAAATACTTCCAGGACACTGAGTCAAATGCCTTTTCAGCATCCAAGCTCAAAATCATGGCTTCTTCCATGGAATGATAATTTAAGGCAGCTATGAGGCGTCGTACATTCCATACTCCCTGGCGCCCCTTGACAAAACTTTCTGATCCGCTCCAATTAATGTGGGTAGAATTAAATTTACACAGGCCGCTAGTACTGCCACCAAAATTTTTAGATCAACATTGAGCAGGGAAATGGGTCTGTATGAGCCCACATCTGCCGGGTCTTTGCCCTTTTTTGGTAGGACCACAATGACTGATTGGTTTGTCTCAGCAGGTAAATCCATAGTAGTGACTAGCTCATTGTAAAATTTAGAGATTGGGGTCAAAAGGTGAAATTTGAGGATTTTGTAGAATTCCGCCCCCAGTCCGTCCGGCCCCGGAGCTTTCCCTTGTTTCAGGCCCTGAATCACTGAATAAATTTCTTGGTCAATGACAGGCCTATTTAATAACAGCTGCTGATCATAAGACAATCGAGGCCATTGTATCTTTTGAAAGAATTGGGTACTGACATCTAAATTCTGTCCCTTCTTCCCATAAAGCTCTGTATAATACTCCATAAATCTGCTCGCTATCTCAGCAGGAGCGGTCAGATATTGCCCTCTGCGGTCCCTAAGCCCTACAATGACTGTCTTTTGATTCCGGGGCCATATTAAGTGTGCCAACATTTTACTTGGCCAATTACCATGTTTGCATAGTTGATATTTATAATACCGGAGTGATTTAGAGGCCCTTTGATGTAGGCAAGTGTTGAGCGCCTCCCGCAACTGTTCTACAGGGCCCTTACTAGTGGGGGACAGATCACGCATATGTCGCCGTTGTGCACTCTTAAGCTCCGCAGTGAGACTCAAGATCTCAGCATTCCGTTGACGATTCACCTTAGCAGTATATGCAATGATGTGCCCCCACACCACCGTCTGAAGGTGGATGTGAAATGCATTATCTAAATACAGGTCTGGCCACATACGCCAAGAAAAAAATCCCTTGGGGCCTCCCACCACAGGTCACCAGTACATGGATCAGCGCATGATCCGATAAACTAATGGCCCCCTATAGTCTCCTCTTCCACCGCTGAAAACATTTTATCAGCAATGAGCAAGTAGTCTAAGCGAGAATAGGATTGATGGGGGATTAGAAAAAAAGTGTAATCCCTCTCAAAGGGGTGCAACACCCGCCAAACATCAAGCAGAAAAAGTTAACACCTTGGCTCATATCCTGCGGTGCAACCTGTTTAGCTGGACTACAGTCTATCTGTTTATCGGCCACTACATTAAAATCCCCCCTACTATGAGAGTATATCCAGACAGTGAACTCAGCAGCTTTACTGAGCAAAAAATGTATGAGAATAAATGTTGGGCGCATAAATATTACAGAATGCCACTCGCTGCTGGTTAAGAGTTCTGACAACCACCACGTATCTCCCTTCCTTATCGTGATAAGTTCGGGTCAGCTGGAAAGCTAATTGCTTGTGCATAAGAATGGCTATGCCCCTCTTGTGCAGGGAGAAGGAAGAAAACCAGCACTGCCCCACCCACTCCCTCTTCAGCCTCCCGTGTTCCACGTCATTCAAAGGCGTTTCCTGTAGGAATACCACCTGTGACTTAGCACGCTGAAACATCGCTAATAACTTTTTCCTCTTAATTGGCGAGTGAATCCCGTCCACATTAAGGAATGTTACTTTAACCCTTTCCATTCTTAACACTAAACTGTTTATGTCCAAAGGCCTTACCAAAGGCCTCTGTTCCTCTACAACACAGGGGTCTAGAGCCTCCCAGCCAGGGCCCCAGAACCCAAGTTACACAGAGAAAAACATCATGTTCCATGGTCCCAGCCCCAAATCCCCCAATCATTCCCTTACCCCCCTACAATTTCCCCCCAGAACCATCCATCCACCACCCCACCAGCATCCCATCCATACTACCATCCACACCCATTCAGATATCCTATCCCGCCTCCAAGAAGCACAGGGCCCCACACCTAGTACCCCCCCCCCCCGCCCCACCACCAACCAGGCATACCAGAGCCCCCCTTTTCCAAAAGGATGGACTCCACCTTAACCAGGGTGGAACCAGGTAGCTGGCGCTAACCTTTAAAAAGGAGATGCAGCAGCTTTTAAACTAAATCAAAGGGGAAAACAGACAGTTGCTCAGCAGCGCATGGTTCGGAGGGAGGTATCTTCGAAGGATACTCATGAAGCATTAGAGTTAAGGCATCCCAACAGTGAGGTTCCAATAATTAGAAAAGTAGTCCAAGTGCCTGTAATTAAAAACTCACCTAAGCTAAAAAATTCCAATTTAACCCTGTCAACTGAAAAGCAGAATGTTAATACAAACAAAAAACACACTTTGAAATGTTTGTATGCTAATGCCAGAAGTCTAAGAAGTAAGATGGGAGAATTAGAGTGCATAGCAGGGAATGATGAGATAGACTTAACTGGAATCTCAAAGTCATGGGGGAAAGTGGATCACCAATGAGGTATTGCGATATAATTTATACCCTGGTATAGCACTGACAGAGAAGAGCATCTTATTGACGGTGTGGTGCTTTGTGTCTGGGATGGCACAGAGTCCAACAGAATAAAGATCCTGCATGAGACTAAATGCACAATTGAATCTATATGGGTAGAAATTGCTTGCAAGTTGGGGAAGAGTATAGTGGTAGGAGTACATTACCAACCACCTGACCAAGATAGTGAGATGGACAGTGAAATGCTTAGAGAAATTTGGGAAGCTAACCAAATTGGTGGTGCAGTAATAATGGGAGATTTTAATTACCACAATATTAGCTGGGTAAGTGAAACATCAGGATATGCTAGAGAGATAAAGTTTCTAGATGGAATAAATGAGAGTTTTATGAAGCAATTGGTTCAGGATCTGATTGAAAATGCACCTGTAAGTATTTTAGGTTCAAATATATGCTGCAAATGAGAAAACAGTACTATCCAGTACGGCAGCGATTTAGCGAATTCTTAGGTGGGTCTGTATACAGCAAAATCTGCATCTTTTCCGTTATCCCCTTTGAGCCACAACAAATAAACATAATATCTCTAAATCTGAATAGCCTGTGTATCAAAGGAAGTTAGAAAAAAAAAATTAATTAAATTAATAAATGAAAAGTTAGTTTTATGGTCATGCAGCAGTATTGTAGGCTGCCATGCAGGAAACCTGAATTTAAATGTGAACCTGGCCAATCAAAGGTGCGCTTGTTTTACGTACTTGGATTGTCTCTGCATCTTCTCCATTTGTGCCATTGGCTCAGGGGAAACCATTTTATACAGAAACTCATTTCCTTTAGTCTACTCACTAGCATTCTGCTCAGCCTCTGCCAAGAAATTATTCGGAGGGGCCTAAGTCTTAGAATTAGTCCTTCTGAAGCATGGTTTCTTTTGTTACAGTGATAGAATATCAATTGACAATGGAAATTTTAACACTATTTTAAAGACATGGCATTGAATTTAATTGTTTTGACAGCAAGTATGAGAACAATGATGTACGGGGTTAATAAACATATGGATAATGGTGAGTCTATGGATTTTCAGAATGAGTATGAGAGGCTCCTGGGAAAATTAAAAGGTCATGGGATAGAATGCAATGTCCTATTGTGAATTGCAAACTAGCTCAAAAAGCATAGGACTGAATCATCAGTTTTCTTAATAGAAGGTAAATAGTAGAATGCCCCAAGAATCTGTCCTGGGAACAGTACTTAACATATTTACAAGGTAAAAAAGGGAACAAGTGAAGTGATCAAATTTACAGAGAACACAAAATTATTCCAAGTTGTTCAATCACAAACGGATTGTGAGAAATTGCAGGAGGATTCTGCAAAACTTGGTATCCAAATAGCAGAAGAAATTTAATATGGACAACTGCAAACTGACTCACGCAGGGAAAAATAAACCAAAATGTAGTTATACTATGTTAGTTTCCAAGTTAGGAGTAACTACCCGGGAAAAGGATCTAAATGTTATTGCAGACAATTCTTTAAAATCCTCGGCTCAGTGTGAGGTGGCAGAAAAACAAGCAGAATGTTAGAAATTATTAGGAAGGGAATAAAATGGAGATCATCATAATACTCCTGATCACTCCATGATGCAACCACATTTATAGTTTTTCTTTGTGCAATTCTGTACACCACATCTCAAAAAAGCTATAACTTAAAAAGGTATAGAGAAAGGTAACCAAAATAATAAAGGGGGTTGGAAAGGCTAAATAGATTAGGGCTCTTCAGCTTGGAGAAGAGACAGGAGTCTATAAAAAATTGGAATGGAACAGTAAATGCAAATAGATTGTTTACACCTTCAAAATATACAAGGTAAATATTCAAGCCTGGCCATTTAAGTAACTTAGCCAGATTTAACTTATTTGGCTAAGTTACGAAGTATATTCAGCAGCTCAGCTAAGCCACTGAATATACACCTACCGTATACGTGCACACTTAACCGTATAAGTTATATTCAGCTAAGTTTAGACCTTCTATTGAACAAGTCTAACTTAACCTCATAACTTATGCATTCTAAGACTCAATATCAATAGCTAGCTGCATAACTTATACGGCTAACTCCCTCTACCCCGATCCACCTGCTACACTCCCACAAGTTATATGGCTAATGATTTAGCCATATAAGGGACTCATATGGCTAAGCAGCAGCTGCTGAACATAGGAGCATAATCAGCAGCTGCTACTTAGCCACATAAATCCCACTTATGTGGTTGCATGGGTCTAGCCACCAGTCCAAGTTCTCGATCACTACCTGGGGAAACTGTAGATGACAGTCGTAGCTGTGGGAGGCTGGGGTCCAACAGGTTAGTAAAGCATGCTGCAATAGGTGAATATGTGCCTTGGCCCATGGGACTAAATATATGGTGACTGCCATATGTCCCAGCAACTGGAGATAGCATCATTTCCTGGGTGAGTCTAGAGTGTGAAACATTCTCACCTGCTCCATTACCTTGGTGACCATTTTGGAGGGAAGCATCACTCATCCTTCCCTTGTTTTGAAAAGCGTTCCTAAGAACTCTATGGATTGCGGAGGTTCCAAACTGCTGTTCATATAGTTTACCACCCAACCCAGGATTTCTAGAAGATAGACTACAGAGGCTGAAGCCCACCAATTCTCCTGGGCAGTTTTTGTTCTATTGAGCCAATTGTTACAAATAGGAATGTATCATTATCCCCTGCTTGCATTGAGCTGCCACTACTATGACCATGACCTTGGTAAAGGCCCTCAGAGCCATTGCAAGTCCTAGGGTAGGACCTGAAACTGAAAATGATGGCCCAGAACACAAAAGCAAAAGTGCCTTTGAAAAGAAGGTCTCATGGGAATGTGGCGATGTGTCAGATCCAATGATGCCATAAATTCTCCTTTTCTTACTGCCAAGTCCAAGCAGAGGGCCTCCATTCTGAAATAAGGTACCTTTAGGTACCTGCTGACCCCCTTCAGGTCTAGAACAGGAAGAAAGCTGGCATCTTTGCTTGGCACAACAAAATAAATCAAATACATTCCTTGCCCCCTCTCTTAGAGCAGGACTGGGACTATAGCCTCTAAGTCCCACAATCTTTGCAGGGTTACTTTTACTGCATCCATTTTCTCATGTAATGTGCAGGGGTTAATCTTGAATACACTGGGAACAAGGGAGGTGCATTTGGGTATGTACCCCCTCAAAATTATGTCCAGGACCCACTGAGCTGATGTGATCTGGGCACATTTTGCATAATACCTAGACAGGGGTCCATTCACTGGTATTACTGGGAGGGGGGGTCCCGCTAGATATCATTGAGGGGAGCGATGGTGCCTGCAATTGCAGGCACATTTGACCTCTTGTCTCTTAGCCCCTCGAAAGGATTGGGATCCACCTCTCACCACACATGATGCTACAGCCATGATGCTTTACTCTTGAGTTGGTACCTGAAATGCTGCCATCTAAGCTTTCATGTGCCTGACTAGCCTCGATCCTCTGGGAGTTTTTGAGGTTTGAATTCACCCAATTTCTTCACTAACTTCTCCAGATCATCCCCAAATAGTAGTCCCTACTAAAGGGGAGTTTACACAGGTACACTTTGGACGCTGAGTCTGCTGCCCAATTACGGAACCAAAGAAGCCTACAGGTTGCCACCGAGAGGCAGCCGTTCTTGAACCTATTCTAATCAAGTCATAACACGTATATCCCAAAAACGCCACTGTCGACTACAAGCATGCAGTATCCTGGCTTTCAGTCAGTTGCTGAACCCAATGCAGGGCTGCCCAAGCTACACAGCCTCCACAAATTGAGACCCGAATCACGTCTCTCATGGAGAAGATCTGCTTCAGGACTGCTTCTATCTTCCTGTCCTATAGGTCCTTTAGTGCTATATCATGCTCTTCTGACAACACCTATGAATCCACCCTTGGAATCCACAAGAGACCATCCTTTTCTTCCGCAGGAAACAGGAACAATCTCCCCCATCATTCTGCCTCGTCTGGCTCCCTCCAGCGGGGAGCACATTCTGTCAGTACCATCTGCCTCAGGGCTTCATTTAGGGGAAAGGCCTTTGATGGTTTCCTTAACCCCTGCAGGATGGGGCACCCTCTGCGGGGTCATCTGCTCTGGAGCTTGAAATCTTCAAGGCTCCCTGTATACTAGAAATGAGGCCTGAAAGCTCCTCCTTTCAGAAAAGCCTAGCTACCAAAGAATTCTCCTCCTCTGACGAGTCCTGTCCCTCATTCTGGGAACTCAGGAGCCCGCTAGGCTCAAGTCATTCATCACCCAGCCCACCTCACTGGAATCTGGTGAGGATGTAGCTACAGACAATGAGTTAGGCCTAAGTATGTCATACATCTGTTTTGGGGCCCTGCTCTTTTCCCCTATCAATTCCTGGACCGGGGATCCTGAATCCATCACTGAACCAGGCTTTTGAACAGAGCAGAAAGCGTGGTGCAAAGCCCTGGGAAAACTCCATGGGACAGGCTTCTGTCAAGCCCTTAGCTGAGTAAGGCCCAAGTCTTTGCCCTAGGCCTGCCATCTAGCTGCTTGATCTTTCCCCGGCACGGGCCATCCATTGCCCCTACCATATGACACAGGCCAGCCAATGACACTGGTAGCCCCTGTCACATGGTAGGGGCTAAAGCCACTGGCACCATTTTGGTTAGTGGCAGCTGATGGCCCAAGAGCAGCAGATCACTCCCAGGCCCCCCACTAGACCATCAGGGGCCACCAGGCCCCCCACTTGACCATCAAGGGGTTTTTGTGAGTCTTGGGGGGGGCAAGAGGGTGGCGCAATGGGGGGAGGCAGGGTGAGGCGGGGGCTGGGCAGAATTTTGAAGGGGCACATAGTGCCCCTTCAAAATTCTGCCACCTGAAGCAGCCATCTCACCCTGCCTCATTGGCTTGTGAGTGCAGCGGCACCCCCTAATGGTCTGTGCCCTAGGCCCAGGCCTAGCTCGTCTAGTGCTTCTGCCAGCCCTGATTCTAGGGCTCTCTGTGTAGCCTCAAGACCCTTTTGCATTCAGCATAGTACCAGGCCTTTGTCCATCTCTGTAAACCACACTGATAATGTTAACAGTCTCCTGCATCCAAAAATCACACTGAGAAGAAATGTGGTTTCCAACTTCTTTACTGATAATTGATTTGATGACTGAAGAATATTTACAGCACTCAGTTCAGCATTTAAATGAAGTCAATAAATATAACAGTAGAACGATGAATAAACTTGTGACCTCACTCTTTTAGCAAAGTCTCTGAATTCCTTTTAGAAGCCACTCTCTTAATACTTAATCTCCTTTCCCTTTATAGTTATTGTGATTGCAGTTAATGCAAATCTTTCATCCATGTTCAGCCTTTTACCAGTCTCTTCCCACTGTTGAGTGGTCAGAATAAAGTCCCAATTCTCAAACCTCTCCTGAAGCCTTAATTCCTTTAGCTCTCTCTCATTCTCTTTCTCTCTCGGGAAGCACCTGTGGGTACCTTCCTCTCAAGCAAAACTCTACTTGAGTCCACCTCCAACAATGCTTCAGAAAATACTTTCAAACCATCCTTACTCTGTGAAAGGTAAAGATTCAATTCTCACTGATACCTTTCCAAACTTCAGGTTCTTTCAGAGTGAAAGACACCTCTCTTCCAATAGAAGGGATACTGAGTCCCAGGTACCAAGGCACTCAGCTCTAGGTGGAATCAAAAATAGTTTGTTACCCAACAGGGAAAAATCAAAAAAGAGACAGGAAGGGTGGAACATTTCCTTGCCTCCAAAATGAAGAGATGATTTCTTAAACAGGATAATTAAAGTTGAAACGTCACTGTATCGGGTCACCAGATAGCTTTATCCTCTGGAGGAGAGAGAGAAGTCTGCCAGAATCTTCCCTAACACTTGATCTAATCTTGCACAGGGACGCCTCAATCCTGTGATGGGGTACAGAGGCTCTCACAGAGAAAAGTCTCCAAGAGCAAAATAATTCCAAAATGGGTCAAACTGGCAGGCAGCCTCTCAAGTCGAAAAAAATCCAACCCCTCTTCTTCAATAAGTAGGACAAATAAAAGACCGGAGACAGAGAGCTCCTGTCTAACCAAAATCCCAACTAAAATCCACAAGGATTGATGATGCTTGAGGATGATAAATAACTAGAACACACCATCTGCCACTCCCACATGGGGGAGTAAAACCCAAATCTCTTGACTAACACTCTCCTTGAACCTCCCCCGTGCTGGTTAGTACATTCCTTTTTGTAAGGGGATACCATAGGGTTCCTACACTGTATTCTATGTTATTCCTATACACCATGACTGGCAAAGCATCTACCATAATGCTGGTGCAGAAGTCATCGACAGGGAAATACTTGTTCTGCACCTTAAGTTGGCAGACTAAACTTCCCTTACATAAGTGAATGGGTGAGAAAAGGACCTGGAGATTATTTTGTAAGACGGACTTATTTCCTATTCCCTGCTAGAGCTGAACCATCCAAGAGTTCAGACAGCAGCAGGGATTATTTTTGCAGTCTTTAACATGGCAGGTACTGTGTTCCAAAATCCACCAACATTCAGTGTAGGGTTAGGCACTTCATCTGTAACAGCCTCAGAATAATAAGTGTTGAGTAGTGAAAGAATACTTGAGGTGCTTCTTGCACATTGAGGGGCATTACCCAAACTCGATCCTAGTCCTTTATACGATGGCAAGAGAGAGACTGTATCTGGGTTTAGCCACAATCCCAGCAGAAAGGGGACCTAGTAAGAGAAGGACAGAAAAAAAGTACCTGCATTTACCAAAAATTTCAGATGAAAGAGTGCCACATAGCCAAACAGTCAGAGAAAGATGGTTTCTTCCAGTGTGAACCCCAAAGGAAAGCAAAGACCGATCCGATCCACAGTGTTAGCAGAAAGAGTTAATGTGTATAATGGTGAGACCTATTTTCAGCTGAACTTAGGTTCCTTAGAGCCTAAATTTAGAAGTACTATTCGTTTGTCTAGATTTAGGATCCCAAGATGCCTAGTGCTGAAAATCAGTATTAAGCACTATTTCCCCTACCCTAACACAGATCCCCATGGCCACCCATTTTTTTAGGCTCATAAATTAAGAAGCCAAGTGAAACTAGAAGCCTAGGTTTGGGCACTTAGCCCAAGTACATTTTCAAAATGGCCAGTTTAGGAGGAGGTAGGGGGGGAAACAATGCCTAAAGGATATTTTCAAATACCACCACACTTGCTGCATAATTTTGTTAAATCCAGTATTACCACATTTAAAGCTTACCGATCAGCTATTTCATTAACTGGTTATGCACCAGATCATCATCTGTCAAGCAGGTATTTTATGGAAAAAAAAAGATATGAAATGAGCCCCCTTTTTTTTGTCATAAAGGTTAGTTTAACCTAGTTCTTGCAAAAAGCTTACCCTGGAAAATTCTCTTCTCATTCTCCATTTTAGGCACAGTAACTATTAATACTGTCTGAGAAGGAGCATCACTTAGACAACACAGTCAAAAGAGAAAATGACAAGTAAAGACCGATACACAGTAACTTACAAACTGACGGCTGAAAGAGAGACGCAAATGGCCGATCGAAGTGTGCCCAGCAAGATTTTTCAGGGTTGTAACTGCTGCGCTGTGCAAGTTACCCCAATGCTTCACTACCATCCTAGGGATCTCCTGCATTTATCCTATGCCTTCTTGAATTTCGACGCTGTTTTTTTTTCTCTACCACCTCCATCAGTTTTACAGCATTTTTTTTCTCAACAGGTTAAAAGCTCAACTAAAAATCAACCAGAGTGGGATGCTACAAGTCTTTCTGCATCTTCAAAGCAATATCTGGGATTAATTCATTTTATCATGCCCTTCGAGGCAAGGGCGATCTTTGAAGAGCTGATATGAAAACATTCTTTTTTTTTCCATTAGAGCAGCTGCTGTTCTTTCCCAGAATTACTCTAGGTACTGCAGACTGCGAGCAGACGCAGAGCTGAACAACAGGACTCTGTTACAAAACAGAAGAAGTTCACCACTAGCATATGTCACTAGCCATCTTCGCAAATGAACTGTTCCAGAAATGTGAATCTAATCTGCTTCAACAGCACTATGAGATTCTTGAGCAGAAAAAAAAAAAAGTTTAGCAGAACATTGAGAGGAAAATTTTCAAAAAGAGCTAGGCACATAAAAGTAGCATATAACACAGAAATTTCTAAAGCCCATTTATAGGCATAAAACATTTTGAAAAGTCAGCCCTACGGAGTGAATTTTTAAAGGAGTTATGCATTTAAAAGTAGCAATTTTCAAAAGCCCATTTACAGATGTAAATCCTTTTATAAATTACCTCCTGTTTGTAGAAATAAAATAAACACCACATTAAGTATTCATAGTACACTTTAATTCTGTGCTATTTCTGTACCTCTGTGATGTTTCTAGCAAAGCTGATGGGACCTCAAGGCTCTTCATCTTTGTAAATTCAATTGAAACAATAAGAGCTTAATTCAGCAAGAACTTTCTTCAATTCAGAGCCTATGAAAATATCTCCGATAAATTGAGCTGCATAGTTCCAAAAGGGAATAAAGGACATAGGACTTCTTAATAGCATGTCTTTGGAGGAAAACAAATCAACACCTCAGATTTCATAAGGTGTTCTAGTTTTTGCTCAGATACAATTTTATAAAATAAGATAATACAGAGATGACAATTAGGAAGGAGCTCTTGACTGTTCTCAGAAATTCATTTTTTCCCTTGATAATTCTCTAAGAAAAGGAAAAAAGCTGAGTTTGAAGTTTTGAAATGGGTCATTGAAATGACCTTGAAAGAGACCCAGATATGAATTATAATGCAAATAAAAATTCCATGTGCCACATTTGGATAGGCATTCCTGTTTTAAGACTTAAAGGAGAAATTACTTACCTGATAATTTTGTTTTCCTTAGTTTAGATAGATGGACTCAAGACCAGTGGGTTTATGGTCCCTTGCCAGCAGATGAAAACAGAGCAAGCTGACATCACAGTATTCATAACCCTGCAATAACCCCAGCCTGCCAGTATTCTCTTCAAAAGCAACTGTGGATAGACTAGCAAAAACCTTGATTTAAAAGCATGATTAAAAAGAGGTAAACAGAACTGTACTCAACCAACCATAAACACTGAATTCATGTAAGATTCTAGATACCCCAAGCTAAGGACTGGATGAACACTTACCAGTAATCCCTTGTGACTCAGAGCCCAACAGGAGGACTATTGACATACTCATGCAGCAGCCAAGGGCTGGAAGCTGAGTCCATCTGTCTACACTAAGAAAAATGAAATTATCAGGTAAGTAGTTTCTCCATTTCCTAGCGTGTAGACAGATGGACTCAAGACCGGTGGGATATACCAAAGCTACTCCCCAACAGGGTGGGAGGCTGCCTGCGGTCCAGTCAACACCGCACGTACAAAGGCTGCATCCTCCCGGGCCTGCACATCCAGACGATAAAACCTGGAAAAAATGTATAAGAAGGACCATGTCTCAGCTCCGCAGATATCGACGCCCATGACATTGCCTGAGCCTTAGTGGAATGAGCCTTAACCTGAGTAGGCAATGGCTTTCCAGCATCCACATATGCGGCCGTGACCACCACCTTAATCCAACAAGCTATTGTAGCCCACGAAGCCAGAATGCCCTGTTTACTCCCACCATGGAGAACAAACAGGCAATCTGTCTTTCAAAAAGACTCAGAGACCTCCATATACCGCAAAATAAGATGCTTAACATCCAAGAAGCACAAATAATGAAACTCCTCTGCATCCCTGACCTTATCCAGGGATGGCAAGGAGATGGACTGATTCAAATGAAAGTCCAAGACTACTTTGGGCAAGAAGGATGGAACAGTACGCAGCTGTAACACCCCTGGAGTCACCCAAAGGAACGGCACCCAGCAAAAAAAGGCCTGCAGCTCAGAAATCCAACACACAGAACACAGCCACCAGGAACACAATTTTCAAGGTCAATAACAGTAAGGAAAGGCTACGAAGTGGTCGGAAAATAGGGACCACCAAAAAGTCCAGCACCAAATTAAGTCGCCACAATGGAACTGGTAACCTCAAGAGAGGCCTAAAATGCTTCACTCCCTTCAAAAAAACGGACCACATTTAGGATGAGACAAAGAATCACCATTCACTAGGTCTCTGAAACAGTCAAGAGCCACAACTGCACCTTCAAGGAATTAATGGCCAAGCCTTTATTCAATCCTTCCTGCAAAAAATCCAGAATGACAGGGATCTTAACTGAACGAGAAAGAACACCCAACTCCTCACACCAGGCCTCAAAACCTCTCCAAACCCGCACATAAGACAAGGAAGTCGAGAACTTGTGAGCGCAGAGTAAAGAGGCAATCGCCCAGAGGAATAACCATGCTTTAAAAAGCAAGCCCTCTCAAAGGCCAAACTGTAAGACAGAATCAAGTTGGATCCTCGTGAAGAACTGGTTCCTGCTTAAGCAGATCTATGTGTGGCGGAAGTCAAAGGGGAGCCTCCACCAGGAATTGTCACAAATCCGCATACCACAGATGCCTGGGCCAGTCCAGTGCTACCAGAAGTACTAGCCTCCTGTGGCCTTCAATCTTGCGAATTATCCTGCCCAGCAAGGGCAACGGAGGAAAGCCATAAAGCAATCTGTCTTCTGGCCAGACCTGTATGAGTGTGTCTATTCCCAGGGACCACGGATCTCTCCTGCGACTGTAGAATCGAGGAACCTTCGCATTTCAAGAAGTCGCCAGCAGATCTAAGAACGGAAGGCCCCCAGCGATCCACAATCAGCTGAAATGCCTCAGCTGACAACACCCATTCTCCTGGGTCCAGACTCTCCCTGCTGCGAAAGTCCGCTCTTACTTTGTCTTTTCCTGCAATCTGAGAGGCAGAGTTCACCTGCAGATGACCTTCCACCCATTCCATCAGCTGGTCTATTTCTTGTGACACTTGCTGGCTCTTGGTTCCTCCCTGGCAATTGATATAGACCACCGTCATCATGTTGTCCGACATCACACGAACCACTTGATTCTACAGCCAGTGGCTGAACTGCAAGCATGGTATAAGTTGTTGATAGACAATAACAGAATCCCCTTAATATTACACAAATTATAGGGATCTCTTCACCTTTACAATATCCATCATATATCTATGATTTATACACATCAATTTATATATTTGTGTGTTCAAAACATCAAAATGTGTCACGTATGATATTCTTATTCCAAACAATTTATTATTATTAATTCTAGTTAAATAACACACATTACATAATATTCACATATATCATGTGTGTCATACATATCATTATGGACATGTCAGAGAACATACTAAACATTACTATCCCTTCAATCCCAATAACACACACATTCTCACCATGCATACCACATTCACATAACATACGTCACCCATAAAAACATGAATTAAGTGTGTACCACCTTGTGTTTCACCAGGCGGCTCTTTTCCTGAGACTTGGTTCAAAATCAGACAGTCATCCAAATACAGGTGCACCAGGATTCCTCCTTTTTGCAATGTCACTGTTACTACCACACAGGCCGATACAGTAAGGAGCGGTAGGAAGAGCTGCGTTAGTGCCGGGCGCACCCGCGGTTGCCGCACGCACAGTCCGGCTCACCTACCGCTCGATACTGTATTTAAATTGCTTGCAAATTCAAGCCGCGTCCAAGAAGCGTACATGAAGCGTTAGGCCCGCGCAACCCATTTTACTGTATAGAGCGCTATACAGTATCCTGGGTGCGCTGGCCTAACGCTTCACGGACACGCTGGTATCTGTCATTTCAAATGACATTTGAAATGACAGGTACCAGGAAGTGGACGGTTCTCCTATGCTCGAGATTGCCAGTCCTCTCTCCCCTCCTCCCGAAGCAAGGCGCGAAAAGCAGCCTTGCATCGGGAGGAGGGGAGAGAGGACTGGCAGTGTAAATCGAAAAAGCCAAAAAAAAAAAAAGTAGCAACGAAGTGGACGGTTCTCCTACGCTCGGGATTGCCAGTCCTCTCTCCCCCCCTCCCGAAGCAAGGCGCGTAAAGCAATGACTTAATTTTTTCGCAGCCCTCCTCCGGAGACGGACATCGGCAGAGACAGATCGCGGCTCCCCTGCTTCCCGGCGAAGATGGATGCCTGCATGGGCGAAAGCGGCCCCTGTGCGTGCAATTGGGCCGCTCAAGGCGTGATGTCACGGTTACCCGGTGATTTAAAGAGCCGGTAAGAATCGGTTAAAGGGGATTGTGTATCGCAGGAAGGGCTAACGCGGCCAGAAAGTGAGTAGAAAGCAGGTTAGGAGCGGGGTAACCGCGGCCGCGCTTTACTGTATTGACCTGACAGTAATTATGGAAAATGTTCTGGAAGTGGTGGCTAGACCAAAAGGCAGCGCCCGAGACTGATAATGGCACCCCAACACCACAAAGTGTAGAAAGCGTTGGCATTCCAATCAGTTGGGAAAATGAAGATAAGTCTCTGACAGATTCAAGGAGATCAAAAATTCCCCCGACTGCATCGCCATTATCACAGAGCTTAAGGTTTCCATTCAAAAATGAGTCACCTTCAAGTGACTGTTGACCCTCTTGAGATCTAGGATGGAACAAAAGGAGCCCAACTTCTTGGGCTTCTTGAGACGTGGGTACCGGAACCACAGTCCTCAGACAGAGGAATTTTGAAGCGTGAACTCCACTGCCTGCTTCTTCTACTGTGAGTGACACGGGGACACCATGAACACGTCCCGAGGAATACTGTGAAATTTCAGTGCATACCCTTCATGTATCATTCTCCAGGACCCACTGGTCCTGACGAGATCTCGACCCACCTCCGATAAAAGAGAGAGATGTCCCCCTACTTCCTGTTCCAGAAGGTGGGTTGGAAAACCTTCATTGGGAAGCTCGGGAAGGTCCACCAACTGAGCCTGCTCCTTTCATGGACGAAAGGACTGAGACCTCCCGAAAGGCCAAGTCCGTTGAAAGGTCGTCCCTCTGTAGGGAAGAAAATACCTGGAACTCTGGAAATGACCCCTCATACCAAAGGTGTGCAGTAACTATTTCTTATCCTCCAGCAATTGAGGCACCAGAGACTCGCCCCACTTATTGGTCAGTTTTTCCAACTCGTTCCCAAACAAGAGCGAGCCTTTAAAGGGCACCTTGATAAGATTGGCTTTGAAAGCTGTATCAGCTGACCAATTTTGCAATCAGAGTTGACGCCTAGCCGCTATCACCAAAGCCACTCCTTTGGCTGAGGTCCGGATCAAATCATAACCTGCATCTGCTAAAAAGGCAGCAGCAGGCTCCATAACTGCTCTGGAATTCCCTCCAGATTCAACCTCCTGAGAGAGAAGCAGACAAGATCTCACCATTAGGGCACAATAGGAGGCAATCTGTAAATTTATCACTACTGCTTCAAAGGCTTAAGAATAGCCTCAATATCTGTATCATGTACATCCTTCAAGGCCACTCCTCCCTCTACAGATATAGTCGTCTGCTTAGAAACGGCACATACCAGAGCATCTATTTTGTGAAAATGTAAACGCTCTCTCACAGCCAAATCCAGGTGGTACAGGCATTCCAATGTCTGACCCCCTTTAAATTTTGCCTCTGGGTCATCCCATTCCAGATCAATCAATTCCTGAATGGCATCCATTACCAGGAAAAAACAAGAGGCCTTAAGTAAGGAAACCAAAATGGGATTCTTCCTCTGCTCTGACATAGCATCCGAACCAGGACACCCAGCTGTTTCAAGGTCTGGGAAATCAGGGCCGGCAGTTTATCTCTATGAAAGAACCACAACATGGTTCGATACGATTCCAGCCCTGGAGGAATTTCCCCATCTTTCAGGGAATCAGTATCAACCTCATTATCAGTGCCATCCGGATTCCTGTCAGGAAAACCCACAGGGAGCCAAGGAGAGCCCCGGGTGCTTAAGCACAGGACTGGGGAAGCAGAGGACTGCACCTGAAGAAAGGCTGGTAAGCCTTGAAAAAATTCCACCCAAGAAAAAGCAGCCGGGTCCAGACCAAGCCCAGAGGGAACTGGAGCTGGTCCCACAGAACTGCCCTCGTCAGCAGAGGAGCCAGTCAAGGGGGAACAAAGATCTGGCATACCTCCAGTCAAGGCTATGCCCACCCCATCATCAAAATGGGATGAGCCAGGCCTAGCAAAATTCAAGGAAGACAACTCCCCTTGAGCATCTGAAAAGCGCTGACACAAGTTAAAAGCCAAGTCAGGTTGAGAAGTCCTAATATGACAAGCAACACAAACAGGAAGATGCTTCGGCTTCTTGCTTATTGGTACTATCCCTATGGTAAACGTGTGCTGGAATGGCTCGTGCTCAAAAAAGAAATGCGCCCAAAAAATAAGCACCTAGAAGAAAGCGCAGCAAGGCACACGCACAACTTGTGTGCCATGGTAAATGCGTAAAAACGTTTGTGCGGATAAAACGTGCACCCAAAAAACCGAGTGTACAACGCATGTGCAGAGCCGACGCACTGCGCACACTGATGGCCTATAGAGGGCAGCAGAACATGCACAAGAGCATGCAAAAATGGCCGCTGTGGCCTACCACACGACGTGCAAGAAAAAAGCACAAGTGCGGGGCCTAGCCCATCAGGGGCTGCTCAACCTGCCAAGTTACCCAGTTCCCCAACCCCAAAGGGGAGCGGGAATGAATGTTGGTACGGTGCGCTGAGAATGGAGACTGGAAGAAGTCCTGAAACCCCTCTGTCTCTGACTCAGGGTAAAACCTTTTTTTTTTTATTATTTTAAACCTTACTTGAGCTCAGTGGTTACTGGCTGAGTACAGAGACTGTCTCCGGCTGCATGGGGGAGAGGGCATCTGCTGTCACCACCACGCTCGGCCTCCTGCACCCCTGCCTTTCAGCTGAACTAGCAGCTAAGTCCATGCCGGGAAATCCAGCTACCAGACCAAGGCACACCTCTGAGGGACCATTGAAATCCCCTCAGGAATTCTCAACTGGGGGAGGGACCTTTAGATATCACCTCAGGAGAGCAGGGCTTTCTTTTCCTGAATTTAGAATATGAAATTTCTCCTTCCAAAAAGCTTGAAGAACCCCCTTAGGGAGATGCATGTCCACCATCTGCTGGAGACGGAGAATACTGGCAGGCTGGGTTCATTGCAGGGTTATATATACTGTGATGTCAACTTGCTCCGTCTCTATCTGCTGGCAGAGGAACATAAACCCACTGGCCTTAAGTCCATCTGTCAAATGCTAGGAAAATAATATGTACAACAGAATGGCGGAAACCACATGCATATGTGTAAAGATTCCCAAATGAACAAATGATTTTAAAGACCTAGGATGAATTCGCCAACTAAGAAAGTTTACTTGGAGAAAAATGTTTTGAGCTCAGTCCCAGGCATGGCAAGAATGATTAATACACAAGATCCTGTATCTTTTTCAAAATCAGAGCTATGACTAGCACAGGAACTTCACAAGAGATGCTTTCATTCCTAAGTGACTGTAAGGACTGGATGGGGGAGCTATTTTTAAGAGGAGTTGAAAAGTTTAGGGAAAGGAAAAGAAATTACAAGGATTCAGAAAGGGAGAAAACTTCTCTGTCATAAAAGAGGAGTAAATTACAAGACATAGTCATTATTGTCTTGTAACAGACCACAAAGCTTTTTGTATATGCCTCGGCAAGCTAAGAAAAAGTTACAGCTGGCTCTACTCCCCAGCAGGATGGGGCACAGAATTCCCATCTAATTAACATGATCAATCCTAACAAGTCTGGGTAGATTACCAAGTAATACCTAAGCCTAGCCTTTATTTGTAGAATTTCATCTTGGATTTGACCCAAAGTCTGAAGTGAAGTGCAAATGTTTTTCTTAACAATTCTGTAGTGAACATCAAAGTACTCTGGCACAACTGCCCGTGTAGAGAGGCAAAGAAGTAAGTTGGCATAGAGATTCAAACGAACATTCCCTTCAGATCTAGAGTGGTTTCTAAAGGCCAATATCAGAAAGCAGGCCTGGACTGCAGCTCTATAAATATTGTTTTTCCACTGGCAACCCTCATGGTAATTCACTTAAAAGGTATAAGCATGATTATTTTTATCACCTCCATATAAATGACTTTTATATACTATTAGTATTTTGAATACAAAACTACAGAGGTATTGAATGTCATTAGGATGCTCTCAAACAGGAATGCAATCCATTTTTATTTTATGGAAATCTAAAACAATTCAAAGTTTGAACAATCTCCCTTTCCCCAAAGTGCCATTGTTTTTCTTCTACCTTTTACGATGAAGAGGTTTATTGCCATTCTCGGAAATAAAATACCTTCAACAGGAGGATAACTCAAGCTTTGTTCCTCTATATCCAGAGTTGAAATGTGGCCAAGTACAGATTCTTTTCTCTCTATTGTCACAAACATTTATTTATTTAAAAACTTTTAGCACCCACTTATAAGAGTGACCTGTGCTAGGCAGCTTACAAAACAAATCACAAGCACAAAATATTAAAAAACAGTTCCAATTCTTAACAATATAGTGCCTTAAAAAAACACCTAACCATCCACCCTCTTAATTAGCAAAGGCTTCCCGAAAGAGACATGCTTTAAGACTCAGAATGCTTTTGAGATCATCAATAAACCTTAAAGATTCAGGCAGAGAAGTTCCACAACTCAGGGCCTCTCATTGAAAATGCTCATAGTCCATTATCATCAAGGTCAGCTATTTTTAGACCCAGAACTGCCAACAGCCCCCTTACCTTGTCAGCAAAAAATTCAATTTGGGACATAATTAGACAATAATCCTGACAAATCTGGTTGTTATACAAAGAATGATTTCAGATTTTTATGTTATTTGTTGGACTCTGCAGTTCTAATACCCAAATAGCCTTACTCAGAATTGACCACAAAAGAGCATATTAGAGGGGTAATTTCCTAATAGCATGCATAATTTAATCAACAAATACCTGCACAAATTACAGCCATCTTCTAAGCAGACCTATGTGCTTTAACTCCACTTTGAAAATTATCCGAGAAAAATGATGTGCGTACAGTTACACTTGCTATTTACTGTACATAGTTTTCCTGAAAAATTTCTGTCCATAATTTTTAACTCACAAAAGTAAGTCCCATCCCCACTTAGACCTCAGCCCCTGGAACACCTCTCCCCTCTAAATGTAAAAGTATGCACGTGCAGTGGGTACATGAGTAATTTTACATAAGGAACCATAAATGCAGGTAAAGCACTACTTTACCCTTAGAAGTCACTTTGAAAATAACCCTCTCTAATTTAAGCACTCAGGAAATGTCCACAGAAATCAAGAATGCATTTATTCTAAAGCTAATGCAACATGGGTTGGCCCCATCGCTCAGGTTGCGATCTGCACTGCAACCCAACAGACTCAAGTATAAGACCTGCAAAGGTTACATGCTGGATTCACGAGTGACAAGGAAAGCACTATGGCTGGCTGCAATTGCAAAAGGAGCAGAGCCAAGAATTAGTCTCAGAGGAGATGTCCCTTTAGCCATTTTCGATGGCAAAGTAACATGTGTATCTTTGGTATGAAATCTGAGTGGTAAATCCTATTAAAGAGGCAAACATAGAGCAAAGAAGTTGAAAAGCAACATGTTGCTTAGTATTTTGTGATACCTGCCATTAACTTGTGTTAAGCAAAAATTGTTTTCCATGGGGACTAGAACTTCTAGTTGCAGTATCCTCTGAGAATCTGGGTTAACTTTTGCAAACTATATGAAATGTGGTTTAAATCTGACTCCTATTGTACCCACCACCATCTACGATATAATATACTTAGCCCTTCAGAAAGTGTCTTGTCTGTTGGCAATTGGTGCCATTCTCAAGCATGTCAGGGCCCTCCATCGCCTGCTGAGGTTGCTGAGGTTGAAGCGTACCTCGGGACTTACATGCATACACCCAGCTCTGCACAGACATGGGGACTTACATGCATAGTTCCCCACTGCCAAGCTGTGCGTGTAGCACCACAGACCAGTAGTGGGACAATCAGGGTGCCACAAGACTGGAGAGAGGAAGAGTGACTCCCAGGACAGCAAGACCAGAGGCAGGCACAGTGACTCCTGCAGCAGTGGGAATGGAGAGAGGCAGAGAAGCTCCTGGACAGGAACGGGTAGCGAGAACAAAAGGGAACGAGTGCTCAAGTTACTCTGGGGAAGGGATGAGAGTTCTCTCTGGTTGAGCAGGGGGGAGGGGAGTCCAAGCATCAAGTGCCTTTGTCATCACTGCTTGCAAATGTTTTACAAGTGTCTGCTAGTTTTAATAGATACATTACAAAATAATGTCTGTTGCAACCAACTCAGTGAATAGATTTACAAATTCCATATTACATTTTTCTTCTTTAATTTACATTTAATTCACTTCAAGAATTATATAACTTTATTTATTCATTCTGACTCTTCCAAAAAAGATTGTTCAGTGCGAATAACAATTTTACATAAAACAAATACAACAGCACAATAAAAACAAATAAAAATCATAAAATTCCAAAAGTGTCTCTACATAACAGAGCCTTAATCTGTTATCTGAGTTCTTTTTATTTATTTAAACATCTTATTTAGATTCACTGGCTTGAGCCAAACTAATACCATAACCCTCACCATTCTACATATTACAGGAAGTGAAATTCAGGAAGTGCAAAACATGTTAAAAGAGCTTTCAAGAAATGAAGCTCCAAGGCCAGACTCGAACAACAGGAGTAATATTTTTTTCATGGAAAGAGTGATAGGATGCCTGGAATGCCCTCCTAAGATACGTAGAAGATAGAACAGTAACGGACTTCAAAAAGTTTAAAAAAAAAAAAGGATCTTTGCTTGCAAAAAAGTGAAGGGATAGCATCAGCCAAGTGGCACCACAGACCCTGGAGGTAGCCAAGGGGGTAGCCTGCATGGAGCAGCAGTAATGAAATGTAAATATTTGTAAATATTTCTTTGTTCAATTTCTCCCCCTTTCCAGATCTTAGTTAATTTTCCCTGTTTTATTGTAACTTTCTCACATCCATAATATTGTTTTCTGTATTTGAAGTTTGAATTGGGAATATTGTTTACTATGTTACTCTCTACCTTACACACATTGTTAATTGTAAACCAGGTTGATGTGATTCTAATCATGAAACTCAGTATAACAAAATAATAAATAAAATAAAATAAAAATAATGACCGTCAGTAATATGTCTACAATGGGCTTCCAAAAAGGCAATGGAGTTAGCCTACTTAGATAAGAAGTAATTATTATTTATTTACTAACATTTGATATTCCACTTTTTGCCAGGTTTGGTCTCAATGCATATTACAAAAAGTTAAACAGATATAACATGGTTAAATATAGTTAACATTGAGTGTCATTGTTTGGCATAAGGAGCAAGTGTGGGAAAAAAATTAATATTGCTAATGAGCCAGCTAAAGAAAGGCCTGCTTGAATAGCCATGCCATGACTTTTCTCCGGAAAGCGAGGTATTTTGTTCCTGGCAGATGGGTAAATGAACCTCATTCCAGATCTTGGGAGCATAGCAGCTGAAGGCTCTTAGCCTTGTGCAGTTCAATTTGGCAGAAGTCATGGGTAGAGAGAAAAGAAGGGCCTTTTGTGAGGATCAGAGCTATGTAGATGGGGTGTAGAAGGCAAGGAGATGGGTGAAATACTCTGGGGCTCGTTTGCTCACAGATTTGAAGACAAAACAGAGGATTTTGAATTTAATCCTGGTTTCAATCGGTAGCCAGTATAGTCTGTAGAAGGTGGGTGTTATGTAGTCTGACGGTTCGGTCCCTACCAGAATTCTGGCCACCATGCTTTGCACAAGTTGTAGTTGTTTCAAGCAGGTCTGGGTGATATCATTCAGATGAAAGTAAATGATTAGTGATGAAGGCACGGATAACCAATGCAAGGTTGTGTGGAATGAAGTAGTGGTGTAGTTGTCAGATCTGGAGGACATACATAAAGGAGGCACTCAGTACTTTAAAGATGTGGGCATCCATAGTAAGGTTAGTATCAAGTTGCACCCCTAGGCTTCATACAGAAGCTTTGAGTTGGAGTGGGGTGTCTGATAGGGAGGGAATGGACTATAGGGGGTGAGTTTATGGTTATTGAGCCATTGGAGTACTACTGTCAGACAGTTGTTAAGATTGGCAATGGGAATGGATTGGTCATATCTGAATTTAACAAAGTTGAATGACATCTGCATACAGGTGACATTCAACATTGAAGGATAGAATCAGGTTGTAGATAGGGCAGATGTTGAAGAGAAATCAGAGAAAGAACAGAGCCCTGAGGTACTCCGCAAATGAGGTTTTCAGGAGTGTATTGCTTGCAGGCCCACATTAAGAATTTATTAAAATTTATAGCCTGCATACTTTGCCAAAATATTTGTTGAGGATTACAAGTGCTTAACATACAAAATCAAACAGAGTTGTAAGAAGCAACAAGACATACACTAAAAATAAAAACAGAAATCACAATATCACATTTGCCAATGATTAGAAGGGTCAAGGGATATTAATCAGAAGAATCCTTAAATGCTATCTTAAATAAACAAGTCCTCAGCACTTTATGAAAGCTTTCTCACAGTCAAGTATCCTGATGTCATCAGGCAGTGAATTACAAAAAAGCAAGCCTGCAGTTGAAAATGCCTAGTCTCTTGGAATATTTAGGTATGTTATTTTTGTTGATGGAATTTTGATAAGGTTCTTTCCCTCAGATCGTAGGGCACAGGCAGCTTTATGTATCCTAAGAACTGAGTACACCCAGCACTTTGAGATGTCATACGTGACTTTATGAATTATTGAAGCCAATTTGAAAAGTATTCTCCATTTTATAGAAAGCCAATATAGTTTGATCAAAATAGAGGATATACGATCATGTATCCTAGTATCAGTTATATGTGCCACAACGTTCTGTGCCAGCTAGAGTGGGCACAGTGTGCTGTCAAATAAACCTGTGTACAGGGAATTACAGTAATCCAGTCCATTCAACCCCAAGGCTTGAAGAACAGTCTGGAAATCATGTGGTTCCAACAGTGGGTGCAACTTTTTCAACATTAGCAATTTGTAAAAAGAGTATTTTCACTGAACTTATTTGTGGACTCCATTGAGAGACCTGCATCAGTAATTATTCCAAGGTTTCATGCTTGTTTCACTGGGTTGCTGTAACTACTGAATTCGAACGAGGAACATTTGTCAAAGGAAACCTGCTCAAGATGATTATTTCAGTTTTTGCAATATTTAGTAGGAGTTTATAATGGAAAAGCCAACAATTGGCTCATCTACAATATAAATGGGCTCTGACTGACGGCCCACAAATGCGTGGTAGAGAGCACGTTGGTCAGAGCGGAGCAACATGGCGCTGGGAGGAAATGGAGCCATGTGAGGGCTGCTTTGGAAGCAGTGGGGAGGAGCAGCGGTGGCGGTATTCAAGCGTCGAGCAGGCCAGCAACGGGTGGGGTGCATGCGTGCGAGAGAGAGGCCCCCGGAGACCTCCCATGGAGCAGCAGCGGCAGTAGCCAAGCGTCGGGCGGGCCAGCAATGAGCCCGGTGGTGAGGTGTCCATTCTGGAGAAGAGAAAAAGAGGGAGTGGAGGAGGGCTGAGGGAGAGGGAAGGGGTTGTGGATGAGGTGAGAGGGGAAGGAAAGGGAAGATGAGAGGGGATGGAAGGAAAAGAGAAGAGGATATGAGTGAGTAAGTGGGAAGGATAAGAAGTTGTGGAGAACAGAGTGGCTCTAACCGTGCCGGTCTGACCGATGGAATCTCGCCCATTTTAACGGGCTTAATGGCTTGTTGTAAACATAAAGAGACATATTTGTAAGTATCCGACCATGGCTGGGAGCAGGAGACAAATGACTATGTCATTGGCTTAGATTCAATGGTTCACACTGAGACATGAAAAAATTTTACAGAATGGGGCAAGATAGATATTGAACAGGGTCACTGATAAGGCAGATCCCTGTGGTGCCCCTGTGTTTACAGCATTCCATGATGAACACTGGGTTTCTAATCTGATTTGTTGTGTTCTCTTAGTTAGGAATGAAACAAACCAGTTTGATGCAGTTCCAAAGATCCCTAAGAAATGTAATGACAGATTGAGTTCAGATAGACAAAAAAGATTGGAATCACCTAACGGCAGTACCTTTGATGCCGATATTCTCTGGGCACTGAAACAAGGGGCTGTGATCAACCGTGTTGAAAGCAGAAAGGTACAGTAATACTATGATGGAGTCACCACCTTCATCTGAGTTTAGATGGGTTCCACTAGTTAAGCCTTGTAGGACAGATTCAGTGTCGTGACCTTTCCTAAACTCAGACTGCTGGGGAAGTCAAGTGGATGGAAGTAGACTACCTTTTTAAGTAGTTTGGATAAGAATGGAAGTTATGTCCTAACAGTCAATGCTTTCAAGAAGACACAGGAGTAATTTGCAGAGAGCTGTAATTACGACCCAAACAAACTAGGGAAAATCCCCTAGCTTGAGTCTTCTGTCTATGGACACTGTAATTTTAAATCTATCCCTTGATAACTTGCATGGAGCAGTGGTTATGACCCCAACAGCAATGACATAACTGCATTGGACTTTCAAGAAGGCATTTGGGTAAGCTGCATGATGTAAGTATGGTTAAAACCTAAATTTTAATCAGCATGGGGAAGCCAGATGCTTTGGAAGTAGTAGGAATTATTTAAAAACTTGGCAAGAAGACACTGAAGCAGGCCTGAGTATTGGATTTAGTTCTGGCCTTATAAGAATCATAACAGAATATATCAGGGCCCACCAGGGAAGGTGGTAGAGGCTAGCACTTCAACAGATTCTGAGCACATATGGGACTGAGTTTTTATTTGTGATATTTCTAACCCACTAATCCAAATAAGTACTCTGGGCAGATTATAAAAATACACTCAAAACCAAAATAAAATAGGCATAAAATAAGCAAAGCAAGATATAAACCACAACAACACAAACTATAAACATTTAAACAACTCAACCAAATCTTCCCAGCTGTTGAATCCAGTAGAAAGCCTCACAAAACAATTGGAGGACAGTAGCAGAAAGGGGTTGGATGCTCAGGAAAAAGACATAGGGGTGGGGAGCTGTTATTGGCCGAGTATGGGAATGTATATGCTTATCTACAATTGGGCAAACTGGATGAGCCAATATACCTACAGTACCTGAATGTAAACCGATGTGATATCTCAGATCAAATGTCGGTATATAAAAATAATAAATAAATAAATTTAAATAAATGGTCTTTTCCTATCATTTACTAAATTAATAAGCCTTGCCACCAGGTTCACAAACCAGTGAAAGCAGTTATATATTCATTGAGTCGGTTCAGCTAACCTTTCAAAGGAAACATTCTGTGTATGGCCAAATCCACAGTGGATGCTTGGAAACTCTGAAGTGGATCCAAAGCTGCTGTTTCAAAATGACCCTAAATGCACCAGGAAATCGCCAACAAAATCCTACTATATCATGATTTGGAATTAATTGCAGCACCCTAAGTGGAATATCAGTGTTGCAATTTTCTAGTAAACCAAAATATAAAATGCACACTCTGAGGAAGATACAAACAGAAAAAGGTCCAGGGAAGAAAAGCAAAAAGAACAAAAAGTTTTATGAATTAAAAACAAAGGAGGGGAGAAGAAAGAATGTTCTTGGGTAGAGCGCTGGGAGAGACAAGGACAAATCTCCACACAAACCAACCAGGCCCTCCCAGGCCTAAGAGAGGACAGGCAGAGAAGCAGAGGAAAGCTGGGAAGACTTGTAAACTTGAGAGGTGGAGCAGCTATGAAGAATGAATGGCAGAAATGCCAACAGAACTCCACAGTCCCGAGAAGTGATTGGGCCCAAGACCCATTAGGCCACACTTGATGAGACTCAAACGAGAGACCCAGAGGCTGGGCTAACTGCACGGCTGGTTCCAATTAAGTGAGCTGGAGGTAAGAGAAGTTAAGGAAAAGTTTAACAAACTGGGTGGGGCCTGACAGAGAAAAATAGCCAGGGCCAGCAAGATCCAGGAAGCAGAGGTGAGAAGCCAGTCACCTGCACTTGCAGAGCTGAGTGACCAGAAGATGCAACGTGGATCAGAGAGCAATGAGGCTGGGACTGTGACAGCTCTTCTGAGAAGCAATGTTTACAACTATGAACTCACAATGTCGAGTCTCAGGGCTTAAAACAATGCCAAACAATTGCCATTGTTGCTCCTTCTCTATCATGATCCCTTCTGGATTTACAGGGCAGCAAGTTCTAGTCTAATGTTTTGCTTCCGTTCTGACCAGTTTGTTAATCACTTACACTAAAAGTTTTTTCTGCGCAATATTTCTAACTAAACCACAAAACATTACTCAGGTTACAAAAAAAATTAAACACAATGAAAGCATTTTAGTGTGCGAACACAATAATGCACTGTATGTTTCCAAAATATGCCTGGCTCTGCTATGTGTACCCTGTAGTATGAATCAACAATGCTCACAGGAATAAAGTTTTACTTGAAACCAAAAAAAAAAAAAAAAATTAAGTAAATGTAAAAAAAAAAAAAAACCACCCCAAAAAATACCCCCCAACCCTACAAAGTTCTTATATAGTGACAAAGTATACTTTATTGGAATTGAAAGTTGACCTTTTCCCACCTGTTGGTTCAGACCTTAGTCTGCATCACAAAAAGTAAAGAAATATTAAGATCCAACATCAATACTATCACATTCTAATAACAGAATTACAACTGCATTGAGCTGAAAAATACTTATGTCAACTGAAATATATTTTCTGGAAAACAAAAGTGACTTTCAGAACATCTTTATTTTACAGAAACCCGAAGGGGTACTGTGTTCAAGAACACCTGTGGACCTGTAGTACTGTTGGTCCAGTCACATTTTTCCAGAATTCTTCTATTGGCACGATAAAGGATATTGTAGCTCGCAAAAAATGTCCAGCACACCTTTCGTGATACTATGTGAAAATTCAGAGGATCCCCATTTCAACTCATTATACAAGCCATGCAAAATTCAAGTACAATATATGCTTGCCATTCTAATAGAAGAAATGTGAATTTCGAATTTTCTTAAAAGTAGCTTATCATCTGAATTCCATTTCTATACGTTACTATAATAGGAATGTTCATATAACAGCTAATGGAAACATACGATTTCCTCCATGTTCCATTAAATCTCAGTTTTAACTAAGACCTTCATTATAATTAAACAAAGTATGTACTTTGGTAAATAACTACATTGTCACCAATACACATTTTTTCTCATCTGTATTTTCTGTCTATATTCTTCTACCCGGCACTGTTCATGATTATGAAGGTGAGGGATTTTTTTTTTTTAATTAAATTTTATGAATAAGATGCAGCTGCTGAACACTGCAAGACATGACAAAGTATTTCATTAAGACTGAAAACACTGCTAGGCATTGCAAGAACATCCATTCCAATGACTGTAGCACTTCAGAGTATAAAATGTAGTAATCACATCCACAACAGCAAGAAAATATATATTGACCTCTATCTTCTTTTAAGTAATGTATTCCATGCATGCAAGGTTCATTTCATCATGGCACACACTATTTCCCTATACTAAGCACAAGCTTAAATTAAAAGAAAAACAGTTCCACCAGCCGCACCCATCAAGATTCAGTTACTTTGATGTCCACACATGAACGAGTGGCATGTTGTATGCCGTACCCACCACTCTTGTAAAGCATTTGAGATACGCATTCACAGGTAAAACTGTAAATCCTGCTGCATTAGCATGAATAGGACTATAATGGAGATAGAAGTGAAACATGCAATCACAAGAGGAAACAGATCTTAGACCTTATGTTTTCCTGAGATACATATACATTTTATTGATATTTACAAGCTTGAAGGGACACCTCAGGATCCTTAAGGGGCAGAGTAGCCTCATGTGGGATTCTGGGTTAAACACAGACATCAATCTTTCGTGCAAAGCATTTATAAATGGGCAAGCACACAGAAGCTGTACTATGATCAACTTGTGGCAAGCCTGAATTAGGGAGGATTCCAAATTAACAAGAGATTCTACCATTAAACGTCTCCAAGGTTTTAAAAGAACACTGCCTTACCGTTTTGCTGTGCTTCGTTTTCCGGGCAGATTCACCTGCAACTCCTTACCATCTCTCTAGCAAAACATATACTGATTGCAGTCAGGCCAAGCTCATTCAGCAAATGAATTCACAACATCTTTCTGCACTAGCAAGCTGAACTGGTAAGGCTGTACTATAACATGAGAAAGGGGGAATCTTGAGACGAAAACAGAAAATTCCCCATAGAGAGGATAATCTCGGAGGAGTACAGCCCGAGAAGCATACAGGAGCATGGAACAAAATATGTCTGTCTGAATTACATCAGCAGCAGCGTAGTATGCTTGAAATACCTTTAAAAACCAGATGGACTTGCCTATAGGGTTCCCAGGAAAGCAGGCTAGCAAGCTCTGCAGCAGCAATGCAGCCAAAGTAAGCATGCACATGCTGTCTAGGCAATTTACAATGCACCGTCTTTTAGAAAGGATAGGGATTGCTAGTGTAGTGCAGCTTCAAGGGAACACAGGACTGGAGCCAAAATAGCTAACAAGAACTTCACAGCAATTAAAGAAAAGCATTTCATTACAGGTAATGTGGAATTAAGGGGTAATGAAACTCATCATGTCCAATTCAATGTTTCTTACAGCAATCAGTAAAAGGTCTCAAGATAGTGTGTGGGACTGGACAGTTGGTTTTTTTTTGGGGGGGGGGGAGGGGGGTCTCATAGCAGGATAGGAGTTGGGTTTAGAGACAAAATAGTGGCCTATCCCCTCCACAGTGAAAGTGGGGTACTTTGAATGGCGGTCCTGAATTATTAAGTATTAATCCATTTATTGATGATTTTTAGGCCAGGGGTGTATTTCAGATTTTGATTTATCATCATAAATGATTGCTGTATTGTAGTATCAGGATGCTGCATTTGATTATTGTGTTATTTCTGTTGTGAACTGCTTCGGGCCAAACGTTTTGTGGGAAAGAAATGGTATACAAAGGTAATACAGCACAATAAAATGAAGTTGGGCAAGAAACTAAGAAATTTTATAAGTCAGAATGAGGGCTACACCATCTCAGTATGCAAAAATGTATCCTTCAGTCTGAGTGTAGTACTAAACTGCAAAAAGGTACACAAGTTAATGGAAACATTGTTATGACAACAATTGCAATGACAAGAAGTCAAAAGATATGATACCCATTCAATGGCCTTGCAGACGTAGGATGTAGTTGTTAGGGTTTGTGGGCCCTGGGCCGAAGTGAGAGATGGCACCGCCCACAGGAAGAAGTCCTGTGAGCCTCACCATCGGGAGGCGAGGTCTCAGCTGCTAGGTGTGCAGGACAGCAGGTACTGGAGAGAGAGCAGAGAGAGAGGCACTGCTCGTGGAGCGGGGAGTGTAGCAATAAAGTCACACACACACACAGAGGTGCCACAGGGTCTGTGGAGTGGGGTATACCCAGGAGAGAGGAGTCCTCTGTAGTGAAGATACGGCAATGGTCCGCAGAGCGGGATACACCGAAGAGGGTTCCTCAGTAGAGAAAATACAATAATGGTCCGCAGAGCGAAGTACTCACAGTGGAAGTAGAGATGGTTCCAGAGAAAGCCCCGGGGAGCGGGGTCAGGCAGCAGTCCTAGGCGAAAGGCCCTCCGAGGAGTGGATAGCCAGAGACGAGGAAAGGGCCCCCGAGGAGCGGGTACCCGGGATGTCTCATGCCGAGGAAGCAGGAGCTGGAATGAAAGATCCATAGTGAGCGAGGCGGATTCAGCAATGAGGGAACTCGTTGCCAAGTCATAGGCAGGCAGGGCCAGCCGGCTTAAGAGTCCATGGGGAATGAGATTATCTGAGGGGGACGCCCCGAGGTTCCCGCCATGACGTGCTTAAGACTGACCCAGAAGCGTGCGCGCCTAAGGAGCTCCGAGGGCAAGATGGCGGTTGGCAGCATCCACGCCATCCAGAGAGGCCCAGGATCAAGGGCGGGCAGGTCGGCGGTAGCTGGCGGAGGCCGCCAATCTTCCTACTGGAGTCAGTGCAGTGAGACAAGAGGTGAGCAACAGCGGTCGCAGCCGTCTGTGACTGACAGGCGTAACAATAGTGTCAAGTTTTACTTAAGACTTTCAGTCCTTAGGCCGCTGAAAATTAAACATTTCAAGCTTATTTACAACTAGGGCTTCTATTCTTAGATGCTCATAAAATGTAAATTATTTTCCAGCTAATTAGGTTTTTTATTTGAGAGTACAAAAACAATCCATGCATGTCCGGGTTTTTACGGCACCAGTATTATTGTTGGGTACCTTTTCTGGTTGAATTAAATGTATACATTTATGCAGTTGAGAAGTCATCAGTGCAGAAACGACAGAGTGGAGGACCCAAGGCAGGCAAGACAAGGCATCAGAGTGCTCTAGAGGGGGGAAGTGTTTTTTTTTCTGGTGTTTATCCAATAAACACCTTTTCTTGTGCTTTGGGGGTGATTTATCAGTGTTCATCAGTTAAAACCTAAACTCAGAAGCTCTAGTTAGAACATATAAGCTAAATAATATATTCCCTTACTGCCTGCTCATAAAGGAAGACATTCTGAGAGAGTGGACAGAAGAGCCTCAAAAATTCTTCTCCATCACCATGTAAGGATGAGCAGGAAATAAATGTTATGTTCATTGAAATCTGTCATCAATTTCCATTGTTTCAATGACTGTCCCACAGGCTGCACATAAAAGGTTTTGCTTTCACTTCGCCAAGAAGTAGATATTAAGCCACTGTATGGCTCAGCTAGTTAGCAAGATAAACTTATCCAGCTAATTTAATCCATATATTCAGCAGTGCAGTTACACTACTGAATATATCCAGCCAGGGCCGGAGACAACAGGAATTAGGCCCATGCCAGCTAAGAAACGAAGGCCCCTATGTAAGATTCTGATATGATACTTAATAAGAGAAATAATTTTCTAAATTTCCCAAATAATTTTTATTTATTTAAGAAGGCTTTACGAGCTTTTTTGTTAGCAAATTCTTCAATTACAATTGAAAAGTCAAGTAACTTTGCAATATCACTATTCATATTCAATATAGCCAATCCATTTAGTCATTCTTGACCCATTGTTGATCACAAATAGAATTTAATTAATTTTAGGACACTAAAGCTTTTTTCGTTTGATGCTACTGTTGCTGGAAGTGTCAAGAAAATTCTCAGTGCAATAAGGACATTCGGAAAAATATTAGATAACTTCAAACTCAATATTTGATCATAAATTTTTTTTCGGTGACATTTCATCAATTTTAAAATTTACGTCAAACACTCTCTAAAGCAAAGCTATTTCATTGAGGAGTTCAAAAAACTTGATTCACACATTGGCTCACTAATCTGTTAACTTTTTGAAATAATTTGTCTTCACTCAAGTTCTTAAATTCCCATAAGAAATCCCATAAGAAATCAAAATGGTTACATGTGATGAAGTAATTTTCTGTATGTTGTTGAGTTGAGTGTGTGGAACCACGACAAATTAAAGTTAGTCAATATACCTATTTTACTGGATACTGTTTGGGCTTCTTGAAGTATTTCATCCCACTTGTCTCTAAGCTTCAGAAGATCTTCTTGTAATTGATTGATATTGGCTCTTTCTGCGTCCAATGTTGCATCACGACATTCCAATAGTAGATTTACCTTTAATCCAAATTGAAGCCATTAAAACACATACTGTTACGCTTCCCGGCCGCACAGGCACCGTGGCCGGTCCCGCTCATCTCATGCTTCCGTCCACCAGCTCCGGCTCCCCCTCGTTAGCGTCCATGGCCAGCTTCCATCGCCCGCGGTGCTCCCAGGCATCCCCAGGCCCGTCGAGGCCTTCCAGCTCTCAGTGCTCCTCACACCGGGGCTCGGCGACCTCCATGGCGTCGGTCCCACCCCTAGGCGCACACCCGCGGGCCACACTTTCCTTTAAAGGGCCCAGTGCGGGAACTTTGTTCGCAGCGCCCAGAGATGGCATCACATAGCACCGGTATATAAGGCAAGGCACTTCCCCCAGAGCCTCATACCTTGGCAATCGGGTCGACACCGTTGGTGTGATAGTGTGTCTCCTGTTCCAGTATCTCCAGTACCAGCGTCTCAGTGCTCCTGTATCCTTTCCCAGGTAGTACCTATCCGGAATGACCTTTGGAACTGACCTCTGCCTGCCTGACCATTCTCCGCTTGCCGCCTGGAATTGACCACTGCCTGCCTGGCCACTCTATTGTCTGCTGCCTAGAATCGACCCTCGTGGACTGATCCTCGTATTGACCCCTGCATTGGCTGATCTCTCTTGAACTGATACTCTGGCTCTGACCCTTGCGCTTCACTCGGACACTCTCTTCTGGCCTCCTGTGACCTTTGGGCCAACCTGCTCGGAAACCAACCATGGCCTCCACTTGGCTAGACCTAAAGGTGCTGCTTGCCTCACCTGGAGGACCTCCTTGAACTGTTGCCTCCCTGACATCTCCAGAGCTTCCGGTTCAAGTCTAGCTCATCCATTCTGCATCACACAACCATAATGAGAAGTCATGGTTCCTCTTATCAGACTTGTTCCTATAGGTTTAGTGATATAATCTTCTATCATATGCCTTGGAATGGGAACTAGAACCAATTTCTTGGTATATATAGAGATGAGAAATTCAAGAAAAGCCAACTTAAATAGGGTTATTATTTAAGGGTAATTGTATATCAACCCTTAATTTTAAAAACATCTAAAAACCAATTTTCAAGGAGCTTGGGCTCCTAACTTTTCGAGTTTGGTTCCCTGTTGGTCCTTTTGAAAATGTACTAGGGTTCCCTAAATTTAGGTGCCTACTTTCACAAATCACCGGGAACAGTTGGTATGCACCCCAGAGAGTTGTGAAGGAACTCAAAAATGAAACTGTAGACCTGTTTCTGGTGATTTTCAACTTATCATTTAAAACAGCCTTGGGACTAACACGGGTCCCAAGGCTCCCACCTCACATTTAAAAGAGCCAGCAAAAAAAATAAATAAAAATTGTGGCCATATGGGGAGATTGAATGGGTGTCAGTGCTGACCCCCAGCTCAACTTGGGGCCACCACACGAGGCAGCCCTGACTCCCCCAAAGTGTAAAAAAAAAAAAAAAAGTGCAAATGTTGCCACATTGTGACTGCCATGGCCCCTCCACCCCTCCCTCATTCTCCTTCGAATGTCAAAGAAATAGAGGCAGTCCCCTTGGTCCCCCACTCTCTCCCCTTCCACCTAAAAGTCAAAGAAATAGAGGCAGTCCCTCCATCATGCCCCAGCACCCCCCACAAGTCTAACAATAAAAAATAGGATACTGGGTTTGACACACCCTTCTAAAGGTAAAAACCACAATTAGGGTCCTAGCCCTCCCACCCCAAGGCCAGCAATGACCAGTAAGGTCCTGGGCACCCCCACAACATTTACACTTTTTTTTTACACTTTGGTGGAATCGGGGTCACCTCAAATAGTGGCCTCGGCCTGAGCCGGGGTCAGTCCGCCCAGCTCTATCTACCCTTGTGGCCACAACATGTTTTTTGTGGGGGTCAGGGGCTCTTTAAGGCAATGGCAGTACTTTGAGACTGGGGCCGCCATTGCATTAAAAGGCCACTAGATATGTCCCAAGGTGTTTGGCCAGAAGACAAAAGAATGTGCCATAGAGCCACAATGTTTTTTTCAGGGGAAGGACCCCGCAATAGTGGTAGCCCTCCTGCAAAAACAAAAATCATGGCTTAGCAGTTCTAGGACGTAGCCAGATATAGTTGAAACTCGGCTAAGTTGGCCAGATAATGAAACCCCTTATAGAAACACCTCTGTAATGCTTAATTTTATGCAGCTAAATTATAGCCGGATAATGATTTAATAACCAGCAGATTTAAAACAAATCATAGGAAGCATTTTTCACTCAAACTATGGAATCTGTTGCCAGATAATATAGTTAAGGCAACTAAAATAGTGGAGTTCAAAAGAGAATTGTACAAGTTCCATAAACAATTATTAGCCAGGTAGATCTGGAAAATCCATCGCTTATCCCTGGGAGTAAGATACAAAAAAATAGATCAACTATTGGGGATCTCATGGTTACTTGTGATCTAGATTAGCCAATGTTGGAGACAGAATGCTGGGCTCAATGGACCTTGATCTAACCCAGCATGGCATTTTTTTATGTCCTTATGGTCTTATACTCTGAATGAATAAGATGAGACACTTCATACTTCCAAGCATCAAGTAAGTAAGCAAACAGGACCTCAAGCAGGGATTCTGAGTGTAGAGGCTAGCTAATTTTATTTGCAGGACAGCAGAGGAAAACACAGGACCTATGGTAGGTCTTTCTCATTTCTTTCAACAAGCTCCAGAAACTCTTAACAATTGAAGGTTGGCCACCAAACATCATATCACCAAACCTATTGCTACTGTTACCACCTACAGCTGTCCAGACAGATATCTTGATCCACAGTGAAGATCCAGTTCAGTTTAAAAGATGTCTGCAGATAGACTCCCTTGAGAAATAGGTGACAGAACTCAGAGAGGAGGTAGTAAGACTGAGAAGCATCAAGGAGAATTAGTGCTACATCAATGAAGTGCTTGAGGCGTCAAAGATGGGAAATTCAAGCAGAGGGGAAAGTGAAACTGGATAATGAGATGACAGCTATAAGACCCTACACGACTCCAGTTTTCCTCAAGCTGAAGAACTTGTATGCGTCACTGAAAGCAGAGGAGAAGAAACAATCCCAGGATGCGGAGGATCCAAAACATGAAACCCCAAAGCTGCAGATTCAATAACCATTGCACATAGGAGGCAGAGGGTAGTGGTGGCTGGTGTCTCACTTCTCAGGGACATGGAGGTATCCATCTGCTGACCAGATATGTTGTCCCAAAAGGTGTGCTGTCTGCCAGGTGCCTAAACCCAAGATATAATGGAGAGACTGCCAATTATACTCAAGCCTACTGACTATCCAATGCTGCTATTCCATGTTGGTAGAATGATACTGCTAAATAACACACAGATCACATAAAATGTAATTTTATGGCTCTGGGAAAGAGGGTAAAAAAAGATAGGTGCACAGGTGATATTCATCCTCCCAATCAAAGATAAAGACCTAGGCAAGGAAGCTCGCATTCTAGAGATTAATGAATGATTATGTAAATGGTGTCGGTGAGAGCATTTCAGCTTTCTGGACCATGGGATGATGTTTCAAGGAGTGCTGAGTAGGTGAGGTCCATTTTCTAAGATGGTGCCGGCCGTCCATTGCTCCTTCCATGTGACGGGGCCGACCAATGGCACCGGTAGCCCCTGTCACATGGTAAGGGCAAAGGGCCACCGGCGCCATTTTGTTTCCTGGCAGCCGACGGCCCGAGCGCGGGAGATCGCTCCCGGGACCCCCGCTGGACCACCATGGATTTTAGCCAAGTTTTGGGGGGGTCCGGAGAGTGGGGGGGTTGTAATAAACTAAATTTTAAGGGTTGGGGTGAGTTTTTCGTTTTTTATGAAAAATCGCCGAACAAAAAAAAAAAAAAAAGACCCGTTAGAAAATGAAGTTTTCCACGGGTTGCCCGAGCCAAAGCCCGAGCCGACATGTAAAAAGTAAACACATCTCTAATATTTAGTAGGGCTTTAAACTAAAATCAAAGAAATGGGTGAACAAAACCCTAAGGTAATAAAAATTAAATTGTATAAAAATGGGAAAAAAGTGCAGCATCTGGAAAGCTATATACAATAATGCTTATAGTGTGGGAAAAAGTTCTAGATCCAGAGACTGTTATGGAAGAAGTCTACTTGGATGTAGTGACTGTCACAGAGACGTGGTGCACAGAAAACCATGACTAGAATAGTATAAGGATCCTGGCTTCAGTGCAGCCCTCCTGCCTGCAAGGGACCTCAGTAAGCCAGTGTCTGAATTGCACAGGCTTTGCCTCGAAGACTCTCTGAAGCAGTACTGTGACATCATAAAATCCTGCCTCACTTACAGTGCATTGCATCATCTTGGGTCTAATCTTAGTCCTTATCTTAGTCCTTGCATTGTTTGGTTCACTGTCCTGCTTAGGACAATATAATGGCCCTCTTGCTCTGTATATTTGTTTGCCTTATTGTTTTTTTACTAACAGAGTAACATAGTAATGACAGCAGATAAAGACCAAATGGTCCATCCAGTCTGCCCAGCAAGTTGCCCATGGTAGTAAATGCTGCATCGTGGTTATCCCCAATCCTTCCATTAAGGATGGGCACTGCCACTCCATGCAGGTTAAACTCAGGCACTCCTTTCTTCATGTCTATTATCTAGCTTCTAGGGATCCACAGTATTTATCTCATGCATTTTTTAAATCATTTACTGTTTTTGTCCTTACCACCACTTCTGGGAGGCCATTCCAGGCATCCACCACCCTCTTCATGAAGAAATCTTTTCTGATTCTGAGTCGTCCACCCTGGAGTTTCATTTCATGACCCCTAGTTCTACAGTTTCCTTTCCTACAGAAAAGGTTCAAAGTTCATACATCATTAATACCTTTCAGGTATCTGAAGGTCTGTATCATATTTCCCCTGCACCTTCTCTCCTCCAGGGTATTCATACTTAAATCCTGCAGCCTATCCTCATAAGTCTTCCTATACAGACCCCACAGCACTGTCATGATTTTGCTTGTTATACAGACTGTCGGGGCCAAGATTCTGTCTGCTGCACTGTCTTCCATCCACCAGGGGTCCTCAGCAAGCCTCACCTATAGCCGTGCAAACTAATTCCTCACTGGTCACACCACACCAATCTCATTTGTATCCCTGACTTGTCAGTACCTCTTCATGGAGTTACCCTTGGCTCTCTGACCTGGCCACATTTACCTTGTTTCATGCTTTGTGGCCTCCAGGCCTGCTCTTACCTTGTACCTTGTGTTGTGGCCTACTCAGGCTTTTCCTTGCCTTGTGGCCTCTGGGCCTGTTCCTACCTTCCTCTGCGACCTACTCAGGCCTTGCTTTGCCTTGTGGCCTCCAGGCTTGCTCTTACCTTGTACTTTGCTCTGCAGCCTACTCAGGCCTTTGCCTTGTGACCTCTGGGTCTGTTCTTATCTTGTAGCTTGCTTGCGGCCTATTCAGACCTTCCCTTACCTTCTGGCCTCTGGGCCTCCTGCCTCACCTAACAGCCTCCAGGGCTTTAGCCTAGCAGCCTACAGGCCTTCTGCCTTGCTGCGTTCAGGTCTCAGTGTTCATTGTTCTATGTTGTCCTTGCCTGACCCTCTCTTTGTCTGCCTTATCCAGTCCTATCCTTGTTTGGTGTGCCCAGTCCAGTCCAGTTCCTTGTATTCATTTCCTGTCTTGCCATTGCCTTGCCTTGTCTTGGCCTGTTGCTGTGTCATGCCCCAGTCCTTGTACAGTATCCTGCCCAGCTGCTGCCTGTATCGAGCCCCAGCCCTTGCTCAGTATCCTGCCCAGCCTGTGTCTCTGTCTAACCCAAGTCCTCACTCAGTAACCTACCCCGGTCCTTGCCAGGTATACTGCTGCCAGTTTGCTTGAGTCCTCAGTTCTACCCTGTGCCTGTCTTGCCTAATTCAGCATGCCTTATTTTGCAACCATGATGACCAGCCATAGAAGCCAAGCCCTACTGGCCCCTGAACCCAAGGGGCTCAACCTGTGGGGCCGGGTCTGACCAGGCAGACAAAAAACCCTAGCCCAGTCCTGCACTGCTCCTACAGGGGTGCACCCGGAGTCTAGCCTGCACTCACAAGACAACCATTTTGGTATACTTTCTCTGGACTGCTTCCATCTTCCAATTGAACAAAGAATTCAATATAAGATTTTATGCATAATTCACAAACTAATACACGATGAAAAAGCTGACTGGCTTAACACTGCACTGCGTGTACATGTCCCGCAAAGAAACCTGAGATCTGCTAATAAGGCTCTACTAACTGTCCCCTCTGTCAAAACAGCACGCCTCATGCAAGTGAGGGAAAGAGCACTGTCACTGGCAGGTCCCGTACTATGGAACACCATGCCATCCAAAATAAGGCTGCAGAGAAATTTGAAAATATGCAAAACCAATCTGAAAACCTGGCTCTTTAAACAAGCTTTTTATAAAGATAAAGAGAAGGAGAAAAACAGTTGATTGATAAGGATGCACCAAACTAGAAATTGATACTTGTAAACCAACTAATGCATATTAATGTTAAATTCAAACCGCCTAATATGTTCCCAACAGACAAGCTTAACTTACACACATAGATTATTGTATTAAATTGTTACCGTACTATGATGGTACATGATTATTTTGTATCCTATACCACTCATATTTTCATTATCGTGCCTTGCTGTAAACCATTGTGATGGTTATCTAACTTAACGACGGTATAGAAGAGTTTTTAAATAAATAAATAAAATAAATCTTGTCTCTATCCTTTTTGAGATATGGTCTCCAGAACTGAACACAGTTTTCCAGATAGGGCCTCACCAAGGACAGTACCTCATTTTTCTACGTTATTCCTCTCTATGCAGCCCAGCATCCTTCTGGCTTTAACTATCACCTTGACATATTGCTTTGCTGCCTTTAGATTGCCAAACACTATTACCCTAAAGTCTCTCTCCTCATTGGTGCACACCAGTCTTTCACCTACCATCACATACAACACTTTCATATAATTGCACCCCATATGCATATCTGCACCTTTTAGCAATGAATCCTAGCTGCAAAATCTTCGTCCACTCTTCAAGCTTTCTTATGTCACTTTTCATTCTCTCTGCTCCTTTAGGTATGTCCACTCTGTTGCAGATCTTAGTAACATCCGCAAATAGACAAACTTTACCTTCTATCCCCGTGCAATGTCACTCACTTAGATATTAAACAGGACCATTCCCAAAACTGAACCTTGAGTCACTCCACGTAACACTGTTCTCTCTTCAGAGGAGATTCCATTTACCATTACATGCTGTTTCCTGTCCAACAAATTTGTAATCCACTCCTCCACCTTGGCACCCACTCTTAAACTTCTCATGACATTTCTATACAAGACCGTATCAAAGATTTTGAAGAAATCCAAGTACATCACATCAAGGGCTTATCCTTGATCCAGTTCTTTAGTCAATCAGATGTGTCTGACAGGACCTTCCCCTGGTCAATCCATGTTGCCTTGGGTCCAGCAACCCACTGAATTGTACATAGTTCACTATCCTGTCCTTCTGCGGTCTCTCCCATCACCAAGATGAGGATAACTGGTAAGAGCAGCCTTCTCACTGCTACCACTCTTGTGAAGCAGGACCATAACTGCTCTTCTCCAGTCCTGCAGCAACACACCTGTTTCCAGGGATCTATTGAACAGATCTTTCAGGGGACCTACCAGCACATCTCAGAGCTCCCTCAGTATCCTGGGATGTACCATGGCCTTGTCCACTTTTAATTTTCCTAGCTCTTCCCAAATATTCTCTTCTGTGAATGGGGTTGATTTACCCCACTCCCGTTCATAGTCTTGTCAACCAGAAGTGGTCCTTCTTCAGGTCTTCTTGTTACATGTGCCAGCCACGGAAGGCCCGTGGCCCGGCCCCCTCACCTCTCTCAGACGAATCCAGCGCCTGGTTCCTTGTCCCTGGCGGCGGTGGGCCGCCAGCTCCATCCTCAGGCCGCCCCTGGTGCCTCCGGCTCAGCTACAGATCCTGGTGCTCCACGTAGGGCCTCTCCATGTGGCCCGCGGAGAGACACCGCTACTCAGCGCCACACTCCTCCCTGGGGGTGCACATGCACCACTGTGTCTTAAGTAGGGCCCGTGGTGGGAACCTAACCATGGCCCCGGATGATGATATCAGCGGAGCTCCGGTACTTAAGCCCGGGCTCCACACCCAATGATTGCCTTTTCAACAGGTCTCCACGCTGGTCGTGTATTTGTTGCCTCCTTGTGATTCTCCTTCATTCCTGGTTCCTGATCCTCGCTGACTCCTGTTCCTGTTTTCCTCGTTCCTGTGTTCCTGATCCCTAACCTACTCTCAGTTTGCCTTCTCAGATTTCAACTTCTGCTTTGCCTGACCATGCCGTTGACTCTCTCCAAGCCCAGACCTGAATAGGCAGGGTATGCAGAGTTCATGGACAGAACCTGATGGTAACACTCACACAATGTCTCATAGAAGCCTAGGAGCTGGAATGAAGCAGGCCCTCGAGGAGCGAGTACCTGGTTCCAGGGAAAGCTCTGAGAGAGCGATGGTAACTCACAGATGTAGTAGACAGCGATGACTTCCAGGCAGAAGTGAATTCCGAAGAAGTCTGGGAACAAGGGCCCTCGAGGAGCGAGTACCAGTTCCAGACTGCAACCTACAAAGTAAGCGAGAACGAGGCCCCTGAGGAGCGGGTACCTCTGGTTAGTCCAAGCAGGCAGAGTAGCGTAGATAGAACGAATCCATATCCTTGCTAACTCGAGTTGTTAGCAATTCAGAGACCTTTAAATATCTGAAGCGGATGATGTCATCTCAGGGGGACGCCCCTGAGGTTCGTGCCACTTCTGGTACTTGAGGTGGGGCCACGCCGTGTGCGCGCTCCTAGGCATCAGGTCAACCTGGAGGATTGCAGCGTCGAGCCAGTCCGGGGATGCCGGATGAGGACGGCTGAAAAAAGGACGGCTGATGGAAGGCCGCTGCAGCCAGCCTTCCATCAACCCTGGAGGGAGTCGCCAATGCGGTAAGGTGGACGGAGTGGAGACATCAGGCAGTGATGGTCACAACACTAGGCTCTTGACTCTCTCCTCGTCCAGACCTCAGCCTTGCTTGCCACTGCTTTCAGTTTGCTGCCGGCCCCGACTCCAGCTTGCCCTATGACACCTCTTCAGTCTATGTCCTGCGATTGACCAATTCAGGCTTCGACCTGTTCTTGCTTGGGCGCCCCCTGTCTGACTTTGGTTCTATTTGCAGCCGGGTCTCCAGGACTCCACCTCCTCCAGTACAGACTCCTCCTCTCCACTGTCGCTGCCTCTGGGCTGACCTCTCGATCATTTCATCGACAACAACATACAGAGGCCCACCTAAGTCAAGCCAGCCCCTGTACCCAAAGGCTTAACCCGCGGGGAACAAGGGCTGGTATTGGTGAAGCACCAGCCGGCCTCTGTCCTTCAGCCTACTCCACCTGCCGACTTTGGAGACCCATAGGATCCTTCCTATGGGTAGCGTCAACCCCACCTCGGCCCAAGGATCCCCTTCCGGCGCAACTCTTCTTTAGTGAATGCTGAACTGAAATATTTGTTTATATTTCTGCTATTTCTTCAGCTTTTTCCACACATTTCTCCATGTCACATTTAGATTTTACAATGAGGTTATCAAATTTGCAGATGATACAAAATTATTCAGAGCAGTTAAATCACATGCGGATTGTGAGACATTACAGGAGGACCTTGCGAGACTGGAAAATTGGGCATCCAAATGGCAGGTTCTTGTGGCCTGGTTTGGCCTCTGTTGGAAACAGGATGCTGGGCTTGATGGACCCTTGGTCTGATCCAGCATGGCAATTTCTTATGTTCTTATGATAAAAATAGTGGATCCGTAGTCACGAGGATGAAAACAAATCACTGTGAACCTGGAGTAACTTTTCAGTTTGGGGGTAATCGGCATGGCATGGCAGTTACAACCCTGAACACTGGATGGACTTTATTAGGTCCATCCAGTGGGCAGACTGGATGGACCTTATTAGGAAGGGAATGGTTAATAAAACAGAAAGTCATAATGCATCTATCGCTCCATGGCGAGACCGCACCTTGAATTCTGTGTACAATTCTGGTTGCCGCATCTCAAAAAAGATATAGTTGCAATGGAGAAGGTACAGAGAAGGGCAACCAAAATGATAAAGGGGAATGAACAGCTCCCTTATGAGGAAAGGATGAAGAGGTTAGGGCTGTTCAGCTTGGAGAACAGATGGCTGAGGGGGGATATGACAGAGGTCTTTAAGATCATGAGAGGTCTTAAACGAGTAGATGTGAATCGGTTATTTACACTTTCGAATAATAGAAGGACTAGGGGGCATTCCATGAAGTTAGCAAGTAGCACATTTAAGACTAATCGGAGAAAATTCTTTTTCACTCAACACACAATTAAACTCTGGAATTTGTTGCCAGAGGATGTGTTTAGAGCAGTTAGTGTAGCTGGGTTCAAAAAAGGTTTTGATAAGTTCTTGGAGAAGTCCATTAACTGCTATTGATCAAGTTTACTTAGAGAATAGCCACTATTAATTGCATCAGTAGCATGGGATCTTCTTGGTATTTGGGTACTTGCCAGGTTCTTGTGGCCTGGTTTGGCCTCTGTTGGAAACAGGATGCTGGGCTTGATGGACCCTTGGTCTGACCCAACATGGCAATTTCTTATGTTCAGGTGTTGAGCAGGAATCAAGGGCCAGTTGGACAGCGTTTACACAGGCAAGGCCTCACACCAAGACCATTTGGTCCAGCGAAGGTGTGTCAAGCAGGGTTTCCTTATATTCAGCTTCCAATCAGGGGTCACACATCCATGGCTGGTCCAGTCAGGAGCTTCTAGGAGTGCAAACTGCCCCTGCCAGGTGTTGTGGTTTTGAGGTGTTTGAGTGGATTCTTGGGTATTGTGGGGATGACCATGTCCACGGGGAGGAGCCCCGTGAGGAGCCACAGTACTAGGCAATACTCTAGACACACAAACACAGAGTTCTAGCTTTTATTATACAGCTGATGAATGCCACCAGAGGTGGTAGTAGCGAGGTGATCCAGAGCTAGCAGTCCAGGGACCCTCGGCAGAGGGAACCCGCCTCTCCGAGATGGTAAAGGGAAATCCAGGTGTAGGTTCCCAGTGCAGCAGAGCTGTAGAAGAGACAGACTGAGAAGTTAGATTACTCACTAAGTTGGTGGCTTATGGGTGAAGATTCCAGCAGGCAGAAGTAGTTGAATACAGGCCCTGTACCAGGGAGAGCAGGCCCTCGAGGAGCGAGTACCTGATCAGATAGGCACCTGAAAGAGAGCAAAGGGCCCCCGAGGAGCGGGTACCCAAGGTTAGTGAAATACCCCGAAGAGCAGAGAGAGCTTCCAGCGGCAGCTAGGAAGCGGCAGAGTAGCTCAGACTGGAGACTTTCCATCCATACACGATCTGTATCTCGATCCGATCACGATCCGATCCTTGCTAACTCGATGAGCTAGCAAACAAGGGCAGGCTAAATATCCGGATGGCGTGACGTCACTCGAGGGGGATACCCCCGAGGTTCCCACCATGACGTGGATAAAGACGTGGGTGGCGCACACGCAAGCACCCTAGGAAGCCCTTAGGAGAAACATGGCGTGAGACTTTGCCATAGCCGTTCCGGGGATGCCGGAGAGAGTAGCATGCAGACGCAGCGGTAGCCATCTTCCCATGGCTAGCGGGGAGAGCAGAGTAAAAGAGACCGACGGACGCAACACCAGGCAGACTAGGAAATTACTGCCAGAGTGTTTCAAGATCAGCCGCTAACGAGGCCAATCCTGAGAGTCTGTGCCCCAAGACCTATGTTTCCTTCCACCATTCATGTCTTATTTATAAATTTTAAAATTAGTGAGAAAGTCAATATTTTATACACACTTTTTAACAGTTTATACGCAATTGATACTTTATGTTCAGGGATTTTCTTTCGCTTTCTCAAAATGCAATACAAATAAACCATTTTTAAAGCTGCACTGACCTTAATGGCTACACAACTGAAGGCTAGCAAAACACTTGTGACGGTGGTTCTAGTATGAACTTACCTGGCTGCCATTTGATTGGACGGTGCAGAATGGAGGATTTATCAGGACCATTTTACAATGTCTGCAGCAGCTTACAATTATCTTCCAAGAGGCTACCATTTTGAGAGTCATTAATAATGTAGGGCCTCCATATATCCTAGATTAGCTTCATGCATTAAAAATATAAATGTAAACAAATACTTTTAAGCTGCTGGCCATAAAGCATAGAACAATATTAGGTACAAATATCTCAGAAAAGAACTGGGGCTAGATGTCTCTCTCCAGTCTTACAGAGATATCTGTCAGCACTTATATTCAATCTATATATTTTGCATCAGGGTGAGCAGCTGTAACAGGTGTAAGATCATGCTCCCAATTAACTTTAATCAGAAGCAACTCAATTTGCTCATACCTAGAGTTTCAAATAGCATTTTAGCCACAAACAACTCTCTTCCAAAGCAATGCAATTAACATTGTTATTTCATATAATCAGCAGACTATAATAGATTTTTCCTTTTTCATTAGCAATAATTGTTTTGTAAAACAGTTAACACAAGATATTACAACTTAATATGTATTTACAGAAAAGGTTGCAAGGCATTAGTGACAGGCTTGCATAAATACCAATTCAATGCTTCACGTATCTAGTCCTTGACCAGTTTTGTCCAGAAAATGAGCTTATATGCATGCTGGAATATGTAGTTTTAAAGACTATAGTTTCCATATTAGCCTTATGATCTACTTTAAAACAAAAAGCTCTTTAAAATAAGTTGTTTTCATCCTGAACAGCTATCCTTCGGCAACTAGTTACTAAGATACCTACAGTATATAAAACTGATACTGTATACAGGACAGTTTATTATGCACCATTTGTAGAAGATTTTGGAGGGGTTACCTCCACAGTCTCCCCAATCCACACCCCCAGACAGCATGCCCAAGGGCCAACTCAAGGGCTGGGAAGGACATGTAAGTATAAAATGACCTGGATACATTTTTTTTACTACTTGCTGAACACCTTTTACCTAAATGGACTGCAACCAGTCATCACTTCTTCATGAGATTAAAAAAGTACATCCACAGGGGCAGATTTTAGGAGGGGTTACGCGGGCCAGGCCTATTTTCAAAAGGCCCGGCGGCACACAAAGCCCCAGGACCAGTATATGTCCCGGGGCTTGAAAAAAGGGGCGGGGTGTGGGCGGTCCGGGGGCATGACCAGAGCCTCCAGGACATAGCGGCCATTTGGTGATGTGCCCGGCTTCGCGGGCTGGCCGTTGGCCGGTGCGTGCAACCTATGCCTGCCCAGAGGCAGGCGCAACTTATAAAATAAAGGTTAAGGGGGGGTTTAAGCTAGGGCTGGGGGGCAGTTAGGTAGGGGAAGGGAAGGGAAGGGGGGGGGTGGAAGGAAAGTTCCCTCCGAGGCCACTCCGATTTCAGAGCGGCCTCGGAGAGAACGGGGAAAGCCATTGAGGCTCCCCTAGGGCTCGGCGTGCACAAGGTGCACTAGTGTGCACCCCCTTGAGCGCCAATCCCGGATTTTATAACATGCGCGCGCATGTTATAAAATCGGGCGTGCATTTGTGCACGCCGGGTTGCATGCACAAATGTACACCCGCGCGTACGTCTTAATCCGGCCCACAGTGAATTGTCAATAAGATTTGGCTTCTACAATTGACAAAGTTGGGTAGATCTAATGACATATCCAGAGGTGTACAGATATTCCTCATTATGACTTTAGGAATGAAATAGGTCACTTTCAAATCATTATAATCTTCTTTTAAACATTACTAACCTGCACAAAGCAGCAATTACTACCCTAAACAACCTGCTGGGCAGACTGAATGGATCATTTGGGTCTTTATCTGTTAATTTTAAAAAGAAAGTTTAATAAAGGAAATAATGCTGAAATTATAAACAAACTTCCCAACACATGTGAACCAGGCTCACACATCTCTCAGTTTATTTTATAAATACAGGTTTATAAGCAAATCCTAAGAGAGAATAAATCTAAGAAATTCAGAGTTCTATGGTATTTGACTAGCTGGAAGACAATTGTTCAGCTGTAAATTGGATACATAGTGTAAGAGTTCTTAAATACCAGAGCAAACGTTATATGCATGGGCTGCTTGCCACTCAATGAAATTATACAGGTGCCACCTCTTCTGAGATTTCTAAAGATATTCATTTCAGATCTTCCAGACATGGTTTCCATGTATTTATCACTAGACTAAAATCATGATCTCGGGTTAATGATATTATTTTCATTCATCAACTTAGAATAATATAGACATACAATTACAATGTGTTGTAAACCAATTGGGATATTTAGATGCAAATTGGTCTGATTGCCTATACCAGCAGGCAGTATTGTAATGTAAAGACATAGGAACAGCCATTATAGCTTTAGCTTATAAGATGGTGCATCTGGCCTGTTCTAAGGCCTTAAAGCATTTCTTAATGATTCTGAAATGCTTGATTCTGAAAGTGATATGACAGATATGCCTCTTGCATTCCAGACTTCCAAGCAGTATCTGTCCCATCATATTGTTTAGGATTCCTTTTAATACTGGTATCTTTGCTAGTCTGCAAAAGTCATAGGTTTCTTCCTTTTGAAGCTCTTTACTCACATTACCATTTTGAAATCTAAGCAGATAAGTGTTGAGTTTTATAATTTAAGGGGCTAAGAGTCCACATATGCATATATGAAAGGAATATCACAGAATGAAGGAGGTACTGACAAAGCATTTCGCACATTTATGGGCCTATATACTAAACCATAGTAAATTTTGAAAACTACCCTGAGTAATCTTCAAAATTCAACACACATGGTAAATTGCAGTTTACAGTGCTATATACCAACAGTCATTGACTCCATGCTGAAATTGCCACAATTAAATTTGGCGCAGGCATGATACTGATGGACCAGCTTCATCTGCAGTTCTAGCTACTAGAAATGACACTAAAAGAATTTTAAAAAATGAAGAATTATAACTATAGGAAACTCACTTAAATACAAAGGGGCAAATTTTTAAAAGGTATGCGTGCGGCGGACATTTGTGTGCGCTACCCGGCGTGCACAAATGTATGCCTGATTTTATAACATGCGCACGTAGCTGCACCCATGTTATTAAATCCGGGGTCGGCGCGGGCAAAGGGGTGCAGAATTGTGCATGCGCCGAGCCCTATCCAAGCCTTCCCCTTTTGTTCCCCTCCCAGGCCGCTCCAAAATCAGAGCGGCCTGGGAGGGAACTTCCTTACCACCCCACCCCACCTTCCCTTACCTCCCCTGCCTTTTCCCCCCTTTCCTTTGTTCCAACTGCCAGTGCGCCATCCAGGCCCAGCAGCCGTGCGGAGGCCTCTGGTCCTGCCCCTGCCCGCCCCAGCCCACCCACACCCCCGCCCCTTTTTTCAAGCCCCGGGACTTACATGCGTCCCGGGGCTTTACGCGCGCCACCGGGCTTTTTTAAAATAGGCCTAGCGCACGTAGGTCTTTGAAAATCTGCCCCAAAAAGTACCTTAAGATTGTGCAAAAAAAAAAAGACACCAAAGCAGTGGTTCCCAAGCCTATCCTGGGGACCCCATGTGATGGAGGCAGTGCATGCTAATTTTCCCGACTGGAGTTGGGAAGCACTGCCCTAGAGGAACACACGGGTACCATAAGGAAACTGATCACAGCACCCACTGCATCGGGGAAGCAAGTAATAATAGACCTAAACACAGAAATAGTAGAATCCACAGTATGCAAGTTGTCAAGAAAGGATACAAGAAAACTCAGTGGGAAAAAGAGAAGGGCAAGCCACTCTATGTCCGTCTATGAAATAGCATCTAACTCAAGCCACTTATGCAGCCACAGAGCCACCAAATCTCTCGTAGCTAAAATCCTCTTTGAACTGGAGAGGGAGGGAGGGATAGAGCCTCTGATGATGCCCCACACCAAAGTCAAGATGTAGACTTCACCTGCATTTTTGAAAACCATGAATACATGAACGGAAATTTTAGCATAACTTTATAACACGATTACACAAAATTTATGAACAACCCACTAGTTGTTTATGCAAAACAGCACTGATCAACTATCTGCAAATTCTTACTATTTAATAAAATATTATTTACACCTAAAAGGAATAGAAAGATGCTACTTTTTTTTTTATATTTACGCTTTATTAAGTTATTAAATCAAACATTTACAAAGATTACTTTGTTACAGAAACATGTTGCATTAACTCAAGATTAAAAAATGTCAGCAAATAAAATATTTTCAAATAAAGGACCTTGATTAATACATCCGTTAGACCACTATAATGGGTGGGGGGTGGTGTACTGCACAAAGTAGGGAGATATAGGAAAACAAAATTATAGAATGAAAATAACAGACACCATGCTTCAGGTATTTCTATGTAGACTATTTGAGTCACCACTCATCTGATGTTCCAGCTTCTTAGCATCAACAAAGGCCTTCAGTTGCTCTGATTGAAGAAAAATATAACTCTCCCTTCTATACTTAAGGACACATTTGCATGGGAACCTAAGTATAAAGGAGGCCCCAAGATCTAAAACTTCCTGTCTTAAAGCTAGAAAGCTTTTCCTTTTCTGTTGAGTCTCTTTTGTCAAATCTGGAAATATACGCAGACAGGATCCCATAAAAGGTACATTAATCTTTTTAAAATATGCCCTCATAAGTACACCCATATCATTTTAATTGAAAAAAGAAATCAATAAGGTTGATTTTTTAGCAACTTCATAGGTGGATGATTCCAAAAACTCAGTCAAATTTTCAAACATATTCTGAGTTGGTGGTACATGCTAGTTCTTTCATATAGGGAGAAAGTAGACCTTTTCCAGGGGTGGAGTCTTATCAGAGGGAATCTCCAAAATATCACGTATATACCGATTCACAGTTATCCTAGGCAATTCTCCTACAACCCTGGGAAAATTGATAATTCTCAAATTTAAATGTCTTAGTGTATTCTCCATTTTCTCCATTTTTCTTTTAATCATCCCACAATCCTGTATCAATACAGTCTGTACGTCTTTAACTTGTTTCAGTCCTGTCTCCAATTCAGTTATATTTCCAGAAACTTCTTTTTTATAACCATCAAAGCTGTTGTTTAAAGTGTCTAGCTGACTGGATACCAAATTAATTTTAAGAGAACAGTCTGTTATGGCCTTTGCCATTGCTGATGACAAATTCCACAAGCAGTCTAAAGTGACTACTTGTGGCTTCTCCGCTATTACCTCTCTCAAGGTGAGGGGGAGGGTGTCCTGTCCCGAGGTCTCACCTCCGGTAAACGGCTGCTCTTCTCTCCTTCCCGAAACACTCTCACCCAGCGAGGTCTCTCCGTGTTCCACGGAGATCTGCAAATGCTCCTCCAAAGGCACCGCCCCCCTCAAGCAGCACACCGAGAGTTAACCCTTCGGGGCTCTCAGGCAGCTGCGGCGTCGATTTTGCTCATGCCACTGGTGGTGATCGTCTAGCGGACTGAGGGAAACCTCTGAGGTCGAGTCCCCAGCTCCCCTCTGGGACTCAGCAGCCGGAGCACTCAGCCCTGTTGCCCCAGAAGCGACGACTCACTGCATGATTTTCCTCTGTCCAGCTGGGATCGCCGAGGTAGAGGGGTAAGCCCTGGGTCTCCCTTTAAGTTTAGCAGGCATTTTTCTCTCTTCTTCCTCAGAAATTACAATGAAATAGTTATAAAGGCAAAAAAGACGCTGGAGCAGGAGTGCTATGCATCCACAGTGTCCGTCATCTTGACTCCACCCCCTCCCAGATGCTACTTACTGGTGTGGATAGTAGGTAAGCTGTCAATATTTCAGAGATGTTGCATCTAAATGAAGCTTTGATAAATAGATCTCAAATGTTTGGTCTTCTTACTCAAAAAAGTCTCCAGATTTGAATTGTTCGCTCATACTTAAGGAAACCTATTTTTCACACCTTTATATTCTATTCCTCTGTGTAAACATTGAGCTTAAATCCAGTGGGTTTATACCAAGAATGCTGTAACTCCCCAGTTTTAAAGTTTAGATTTCAAAAGGAATGTTCCTTCAAGATTTACTCACTCAGATCCCATCTCATACCATGGAAGCCAATGGGAAAATCCCTAAAGAAAACAGGGCCTTTGTGGTTCACGTTTAAAATGTGGATGTTAAAATATGCTAAAATATTCAAGAAGATGATTCACTGTGAGTGGTTCCAATCAGGCAAAAGAGGCGTCTAATCATTTATTGTAATGCTGTTGACTCAACAGAGGACTGCAATTAATTCAGCAGCAATTCTGAGAACTTCCCCTGCTGCTGCTGAAAGTGACACAGATAATGCATTTCACTCTTGTACATGCCCTGTCCCAAGCAGATTATTTCACTAGAAGCAAAAACGTATGTCAATTGATCTTACTCCACCATCATTTTTAGAAAAGAAAACAGAAGATCTGCAAACAACTAAATGGATGAGTCAGGACAAGCAACTCCTAACAAATTACTGTCCTGAGACTAAACCCATTTGCTTGAAATCAAGAGTGAATATTCTATTTAAACAACATTTTTGGCTTAGTTTTCCGCAGGGAAATTGGTCTTATCGCTTCACCATGTCCCTAGTAAGTGTTCCCCCCCCCCCAATCATTTCTGAACCCATTCATCCAATTTCATTCAAATCTCTGCCACATACAGCAAAGCACCCCGAAACTCCCAGGTCACACTTTTCATATGCCCTCAATGCCGTCAACACTTAAAAACCCTCTTTTTTTCCTTTCCAATAGGGTAACAAGTCAGTTCAGCTGAAATATTAGGGATTCCAAAGCACTGCCATTGGTTAACATCAAGCATTTTGAAAGCTAGTTAGCAGTCATAACCATATGGAAATTTCTGTACCAAAGAAGGAAACTAAACATCATGAATTGTTCCCACAGCCCTTGGTTTTAAAATTTCTGTTTATGCCTAATAAAATTTTTAAAAAAAGCCTAAATATGTATATATATATATTTTTAATTTATATTTGCGTTTCAGCACTTCAAAGCGGATTACTTTCAGGTACTGTAGATATTTCCCTATCCCCAGAGGGATATATATTGTACACTTCAAAAATGCACACTAATTCATTTTACTAATCATTGTGTAACATTAAATCACAAAGTTTAGTCAAACAGCAGAAAATAAGGGAAAAAGCATTTAAATATTCAACATTACAAGCACAATATTAGAATGAAAAAAATATACATCAGAAATCTGAAAGGACAGTTCTTTCACATTCATGTGAGAAGCTCTAGCAATTTATAACAATTGGGCATTGCAATCTGAAGAAAGCTGCAGCCTTGTCAACATTTAGGGTGCAGGTGCAAAATCCAGAGGTATTTTTTTCCCTGCAGATTTTGCATCAGTTCTCAAAGGGGAAGTTGCATGCATACTGTTCCTTTGAAAACTGCCTAAGGAAAAAAATACCCAGATAAATTTGCAGCTGGGTTTTTTTTTCCTGCGGATTCATTTTCCAAAACACAAATCTACATGCACTATTGCCTCCATCAGCCTCTGATCCCACTTATTTTACATTCCCATTGCTGATCCCCAAGCACATTTTCATCTGCATACAGGGTGGGGAGTTTGCAGACAGCCTATTTACTGTACTTGGCAAATAGAGGTAGAAAATTGCCTTCTTAATGGGTATATTTTTATTTATTTATTTAGCGCTTTTCTATACCAGCATTCGTGATACAATCACATCATGCTGGTTTACAGGTAACAGGGGTTGTGATAACTTTGAACATTTAACAAGTGGAGAGAAGCAAAAAAGTTACAATAAAACAGGGGAAGCTGGAACTAAGGGAAGAAGAAGAGAAGCAGGAGTAATTTAATATTAAGAAGAGGAGTAATTATTTACATAGTGCTGTAAAGTGTCTTAATGGTTTGTTGCGGTCAGTCTGTTAGGTGAGTCAGTTAGGTTCGGGAAAGACTTGTCTAAATAACCATGTCTAAAGCTTTTTTCTAAATGTTAATAAGCATGGTTCCTGTCTGAGGTCAGGGGGAATGGCATTCCATATAGATGGTCCCGCTGTAGAGAAGGCCCGTTCTCTGAAGGATAGGTGGTGTGTAGCTTTGGTTTGGGGGACATGAAGGGATCCTCTGTAGGCTTCTCTGATGGGTCTGGATGAAGAGTGTAGTCTGAGCGGGATTTGCAGGCTAAGAGGGGCTTGGGAATGGATGGTTTTATGGATGATGGTAATGGACTTGTGAAGAATTCTGAAATGTATTGGGGTAGCCAGTGTAAGTTTTTAAGAATGGGAGAGATGTGGTCTCTTCTTCTGGTGTTTGCCAGAATTCTGGCTGCCGCGTTTTGGAGCATCTGAAGAGGTTTGATGGAACCTTCCCATTTATTTATTTATATGAAAGAAAGGATTTCTTTCCCTGTTCCATGTGTCTGCCACATACAGTAGCATTCTGTAGTCTATTTCTCTAGGGCTCGGATCCAAGCTTTTCAGACAAACAAAGGAAATTCATATACCAGAAAAGCTCAAAATGTCAGATTCAGCTTTTTCCAGAAAGTACAAGTCCTCTCTTTCACAAGTGTCTCAGTCTGGCCCAAAATGATTAGAAAAGCCACACTCACACTGCATTGGTCATCCGCTTCGCATTGTTCTCTCATCTTCAATAAATGCATGTAATGCTAACAAGTTCTGGATATTAAAAAAAAAGTTCAGTAGAGAACTCACAGATTTTGAGCTTTTGGAAACGGAGAATAATCTAAGTAAAGCATTAATCTCCAAAACTGATAGTCTATTCATATGGAGCCTAGAAGGATCCTTTGAGAAGGGTTAATTCCAATGGGGGGAGGATGCTGGGCAGGAGATCCCAGAGATTAGCTGTAAGAGAATTTTCCACATTACCAAGGGAAATTCCATGGGTAGCACCACTTAAAAGAACGGCTCTCAATTATTGAATCATTGGTAGTACACCCCAGAAAAGACTGAAAAAGATGGGCCTCTCGCAGTATTGATTGCCGTTGGAGAAAATGCAAGGAACATTCTTTCATATCTGGTGGAACTGCCCTGAAATGAGAAGGCACTGGGCTGAAATCCTCCCACTTTACTGGTGTTCACCTGCCTTCTGATCTCCTTGCAGTCCTTCTAAGTTTGCCAGCTGGAATCTCTTGTCCTGCTAAGTGGAAAGGGGTTACCTTAGCAGTACATATGCTATAGGGCAGTGATGGCGAACGCCAGTCCTCGAGTGCCACAAACAGGCCGGGTTTTCAGGATATCCACAATGAATACGCATGAGATAGATCTGCATACAATGGAGGCAGTGTGCATGCAAATTTGGGCCACATAAATTTCAAACCACCAAGAGGGCCAGAAGAAGGGAGTGTCCCCTTCATAGCCTGCAGAGCGTGGGGAAGGGAGATTTTTGAGCCATTGAATAATTTCAAAAGCTGGGAAAGGGATGGGACAGGGCTTCAGTAATATTTTTTGATTTCTCAGAAGTTGGCAATCCTATCCCTTGGCTTCCCCTTTCCTTGAGGTGTGAGCATGTGTGTGTATGTTGGATACTCCCTCCCCTCCATCTCACCCCTTTCCCTCACTTCTGTCCCCCTTCTTCCCCCACTCCCTTCTTATTCTTTCATCTCTTCTCCCCTCCCTCTCACTCTCTGCCCTTCACTCTTCTCATTCACTACCTTCCCCCCTCTCCTCACTTCACTCTCACCCTCATTATTCCATTTTCCCCTCTTCTCCTGTTACCCTCCCCACCCCTTTTCCCTTCCCTCTCTCATTTCCCTCTCACTCACCCCTCTCTCCCTTCCCATCCCTCTTCCCGTTCCCCTCCTCTTCCCCTTTTACTTCACTCATCTCCTCTGTTCCCCCCTCATTCATTCACCGTCCCTAGAGGCTTTCTGTGGCCAGCCCAAGTGTCACCAGCAGCTTTCTTCAGGCCCGGGTCTGGGTGCCTCTCCTCCCATTGGAAGGGCTTGGGGGATCAGCCGTTTTGCTGCTACGAATGAAAAAAAATATTCCTCTGCGGGCTGAACCCAGCCACACTAAATGAAAAATATGGTAGACCAGCCAAAAGGGTCCTGCATGCTGGGTCTAGTCCAAGGTCTATAGTTTGGGATACTAGAGCCTGCTGCTCTCAGATCAAAGTTGTCTAAAAGGAACAAAGCACTAGCAGGAAGACATTCTGATTATTCCAGTTTGCAGTTTACTATTCATCTCTCTAACCATGCTGGCAAACATAAAATGTGGTGAGATGAGATGAGCTGAAATGTTTTCCATTAAAAGTAGTGCTTTACCCACCGAAATGGCCCTTTAGAAAAACTTTGTGACCCGTATGCACATCCATGCTGAATGAGCACATTTCTGAATGCATATGGGAGAGGCATTTCAGGGGGATGGAGTTTGGGTAGGGTTGGAACAGACGCACATACCTTTTGATTTTGAAAAGTATGCAGGTAAATTTTCTCAGCAAAACCTTACACACCATTTGCCAGGATGATTCTCAAAGCACAATTATGCATGCTGTGACAAAATAACCCCAAAACTCAAAAGATAATTTGCACTTCCATTTATCCTGAAAAGGCACAACAAATGATGTGGACCAACCAGTTATCAAATGGTTGCATTTTCATATTTTAGTCTCACTTTAAATTCATGTACAGCCTAAACCTCTTGGTAAAATCTTGTTTAGCTGTGCTTAAGTTTGGAAATTAAAAAAAAAAAAAAAAAAGCTGAGCCTCCTCCCCGATTTGGGACAGATTGGAATTCAGCCCTGGAGGATACCTTTTGGCTGTCTGAGGTGGTTACTGGTTGGGTTCCGTTTGCTGGGCCCAGTGCAGTTGGTAAGGGGGGACTTGGACACTAGCACCACGATACCAGTGGCTGTTGCTGGAGTTCATTCTACATCTGCCCCTTTTGCCTTGGTTCAGCTACCTCTTGTCACATTAAAGACCTTGCGGCCTGTGCTGAAAACTTTGGAGAAAGACTTATCAAGTCTAGTAGCAAGAGCTATGTCATCTTTTGAAAGGTTATATCAAGTTGGAACTCACTCACAAATGTTTCAGGAGTAACAAGAGAAAAGTTTGAAATCTCAGATCATCATCTTACTAAATTCTTCCTGGCTTGGATCAGGGATGATGAAGTTCTATGTTAGAAAACTGGAGAACAGGAAAATTATTCTAGGAGTTTCAATCTGCATCTTCTAAATTTTCCTAACATTGTTTCAATATCCGTTTTAAAAATGCTTAAGAAATGTTATACTGAACTTCTTACAGCTCCTCCTGAATCACTACCTGCTTTTGTTAACTAGGGTTTTGTTTTGCTTTTTTTTTATCTTCCTCAGCTGGTCTTTGGACACTAGCTGTAAGAGATAGTTTGAGATGGATAAGGATTGGACACAGAGGGGTAGATTTTCTACTGTGCACACACTTCCCGGCGCTCACACATGTATGCACCGATTTTCTACCATGTGTGCGCCGGCGCGCACATGGTAGAAAATCCATGGGACACGCGCACATGCGCACCGGATTTTATAATCCGTGCTTGTATGTGCGGGCGGTAAGCGCAAGGGGGGGATTTTTACAATTCCTGCACGGCGATGCATTCCGGCCTTTCCTAGTTTCCACCCAGTCCGCTCCAATTAAGGAACGGACTGGAGGGAACTTCCCTACCCCCCCTACCCATACTCCCTCCCCCCTAAACCATACCTTTGTGTTGTATTTTTTTTTGTTTTGCAACTTATTTATTTAAGGATTTATATACCGGAGGTTCCTGTATAATATACATATCACCCCGGCTCCCAAGCTGAAGTAAGTTGCGCTGGTGCGCGAGTCTTCGGAACAATGGCGCTCGCCCAGCCTGCCCCACCCCGAACACGGGCACCCGCCGCCCGCCCCTTCGAAAAGGCCCGGCACTTATGCGCATGGTCGGGCCTGTTTGAAAATTAAACCGGCGCACACAAGGCCCAGCCACGCACGCGGATTTATGCACGCGGGCAGTTTAAAATCCGCCCTAAAGTTTTCTTGAAGTTGAAGGAGAGAAATTTTCTTGGTTGCCACTTGGCTCTCTTTCTCCTGACCTGTCTAAGCCCGCCCCCCCATCATAGGAGGAAGCATTTTCTTTACTTAAGAAAAAGGGTCTTGCATTAGATTTTTTTTTTTTACTTAAGTTCCCTTGCAAATGTTACATTAAATCAAATGTCGTCAAGCATCTTTTTTATGACCCAGAACAGCTGGAGAAACTTCAGACTAAGCCCACTCGTCCATTAAATTGATTATGAAGCCATACAGGTTAGACTGGGTACGTATTCTCTTTTCTCTTTCTTGCTGTTACCTTGATTTGCTTCCCCCATTTGGTCTAAATACTTGTGATCATAGGGTGATAAAGGGAGTACCTAGACTATAAATATAGCCTTTAGTATAAATGTGTACAAAAAAATGGAGTAATAAACTGAGGAAGAAAGTTTAACCTCAAATTTCTTTATTTTTCCCCCAAGTACTCCATTTTTTTGTACACATTTATACTAAAGGCTATATTTATAGTCTAGGTACTCCCAGCCAATTATAAAAACTCGGTTGTTCTGCAGATTTGACCAGAGCCCATATAAAGCTTTCTAACCATGATTACAGCTTTTCAAAAACTGGAGAGAAGGACAATTCATCAGTGCTGAACTGAAGCAGATATTTTGCCTCCTATAAATTGTAATGACCTTTTTTTGAAAGAAAAGAGAAAAGCTATCATTTAAGAGAAACAAAGGTTAACTCTCTTTACTATGCTTCTTTAGAAATTGACTGCTCTGTATGACAGCTTAAACAGCTGTGCAATAAGAGAGCACAAGTAATGCTTATGTATCAAACACCAGGACCTCCTAGGAAAAAAATATCAGACCAATACAATCAATTAAGGGACTGATGGACTATCACGCACATAAAAACCTGCATCCAAGCTGGGCGCCTGTTTTTTCAACGCACGCACATCCACCTCTCCTGAGCGCTCAATGCAATATGTTAATGAGCTGCCGTGCTAAAAAGGATGCACTAGGGATAAATTGTGCATCGCTAGCATTCAAAATCATCGGGCCCCCAGGAGACGTGGCTATGCTCAGCTTAAGAAAACGGATGCTCAATACCAGCGTCCGTCTTTCTCCAGCCGCAGATAATTTTCCGGCACAATACACACACACAATATACATGGCCCGACGCGCGCATATTGTGTGCCCTTCCAATTTTTTTTTTCATCAAGCCTTTCATTTTAAATAATTTTTAGTCATTGCCAGGAGCGGATCTTAGTATCATGATGATACTAAGTAGGAGGAACCACAGAAAGGCAGTATTTTTTGTTTTTTAGTTGAGCCCTTGACGCACGGCAAGACTTTTACGCCAGCTCCGGGGATGGCATTAAATTTGCCGCGCTAAAAAGTGCGCATCGGAGGCAATAGCTCATAGCCTCATCTACAAGGCATTTACACGTGATGAGCGCTACTCGCTACACGCTGGTTTGGACGCTTGTTTTGGACGCACTAATCCCTTTTAGCGCATCCAAAACACGCGTCCAACTGCAGGTTAAGCTGTGCGCTAGGCTTTACTGCATCGGCCTGTAAGAAAGTTTCTGGTAAATCTGGGATGGGGGTGGGGGAAAGGGGAAGAGCAAGTGACTTTGATCCTCTTAACAGCAGCATTTCCCACAGGATGCCAGCACTTTGAATACTGCCTTTTTCTCATGCCATGCACCTACCTGACCTCTTATCTAATGCATTCTGCCTTTTTTGCTCAACTTAGGCATCACGTAGTTGAGACAAAGTAATAGGTAAAATGCATCAGAAGTCTGGGTAGATAAAGGACCAACAAATCATCCCTTAAATGTTAATCACTAATATGATTAGGCCTTGATAAACAGTAACTAAAATTGTGATTCAGAACCCCCAACTAAAATTAGAAGATTAGGGACAATACTGTTTAGTAAAGTTATGTACCAACTTCCAAGTTAGTCTGCTACAAATCTCTCCCACTGACACAGCCATCCTCTCTGTCTCGGAAGTCGCCACTTGTTCAGTGAGCTCTCTCACAAATCTAGGATCCAAGGCACCCTGCCTTATGAAAATTAAAGATACAATAGGTTATCTGTCTGAAAATAGGCATGTTAGAAATAAGCTTTCCTTTATTTGTTCCAAATAAATCAAAGAATTGTTTTAATTTCTTTTTTAAATCCTTTATTATTATTAATACAATTTTAAATGCAAATATTTCTAACATACAGGCAGAAAATGTGATCATTTCATTAGCTGAAAGAAAGAGGAAGGAATTATTGGGCCTCAGACCACTTGCACAGCTGATCTGAACCTTGGATATAAAAGCCTACAACTAGAGAGGTGATGTCCAGTTTGTGCTACCAATGGATTCAGACCCATTAACAGCTATAAAAAAAAACAAACCTAAATATCTCAAAGCTATATAAGACTAGACTAAAAACAACAAACTCCACCTGAATCCCAACAAAACAGATATGCTCTGGATACAAAACATGTACAGACAAGACCCTGGTTTGAAAATCTCATTTGAAAACTGAGCTTCCACTTACTGGACTTGGAACTAACCAACCACTGTCCCACAAATTCAGGCAACAGTAAAGAGCTGTCTCTTTCAGTTATGTAAATTACAGAAACCGTGCCCTCTCATCAAGAAGACAAACAGAACCACAATAGTCCATTCCACAGTAACCATGTTGCTGGACTACTATAACACAATATGCAAGAGTCTAACTGAACAAGATCTTCGCAAACTCCAGATAACAACTCCACTATATGATTGATAAAAGGATGCAAGCCACACAACTATACGACACCAGAATTACCGATTACCAGGCCCCTGCAGAACTATATTCAAAACTGTAATGCTGCTGATCAAAACTCTAAGAAAAGATGAATCTATGTACTTGAGAGAAAAGCTGTAGGGCCCTATTCATGCCTTTCAGATCACTAAAGTCCTTAATGGGAGTCTCCCTAAAAACTCAGTCAACAAAAGAAATCAGAAGAACAGAGACTCACTGACAATACTACTTGGGAGCAACACCTGCCCTATGGAATTCTCTCTCAGAAGTGCTCCACCAAATGCATGACTACTCCCACTCTGGGAAGCATTTCTGCCAGGCCTTTAATATCAAATTCATAACTGCCTCCACTCTAGGAAGTCTCTGAAACTTATGCCCCCACACATTCATTAGACTTAAACTGTGTTAAACTGCCTGACACTATTCTGAGTGTCAGGAAAATGCTGCTACATCTAATTGATATTGCTGAGATCTTCCTTTATTTATTTTAAGCTTATTCACTTGCATTTAACTGAGATGTTGTTTAGGCTTAAATCTAGTCCTTACTGGGCCAAGCTGCTAATGATCTCTCTTTGTATGCTGCTATATTGATATGTTGTACACAAAAAGGTAACAGACTCATCTCTAATCATGTAAAACAATGACAGTGCTGAGGAAAAAGTTTGTGAATCCTAGGTATAATAAGAATTACAAGTTCTTACCATAAGAACACAAGAATTTCCAAGCTGGATCAGTCCAACGTCCATCGGGCCAGTCCAGTACCTGGCAGATCTCATATAGCAGATCTAATTCTTGTTACTCACTTCCAGGTATAGCAATGCCTTTCTGTAGTCTTCCTGGCTAATAATGCGTTATAGACTTTTCCTCCACGAATTTGTCCAAACTTTTTTAAAACTCCACTATACTAGTTCTCTTGATCACGTCCTCTGACAACAGATTCCACAGCTTGACAGGGCACTGAGTGAAAAAGTACTTTCTATGATTTGTTTTGAATCTGCTGGTTGTTAGTTTCATGAAGTGTCCCCTTATTGTAGTATTTGAAAGGGTAAATAACCGTCCTTTGTTTACCTGTTCCACCCCACTCATGATTTTATAAATTTCTATCATGTACTCTCTCAGCCATCTCTTTTCCAAGTTGAAGAACCCTAGCTTGCAAAGCCTTTCATCATAAGAGAGATTGTCATGGTTCTGCCTGCTATGCAGCCTTCCTGCCAGCAGAGGTCATCAGTGAGCCTAACTCACAGTTGCACTAGCCACCTCCTCGCTGATCACATGATGCAACAGTTCCACCCTACTTAACCTAACCTGTTCAATCCCTCCTTGCCTCTTCATCAAGTCACCTCGGCTCCTTGACCTGGCCATCCGTGCTTCTTTGCCTTGTTTAATGTCTTGTGGCTATCTAGACCTCCTATCTGTGCCTGAACCCAGCCTCCAGCATGTGCCTGTATCACCAGGATATTTTCCAGAATGAAAGTCCTACCTGTCCCCAGAACTCAAATGGCTCAACCTGCGGGGGAGGAGGCTGGTGAGGCAAAAGGCCATTTCTAGCCATGCCTTGCAGTCTTGTGTCACTTTTGCAGGGGTGATCCCAGATTTCAGCCTGCCTGACCATGACAGCGATGTTCCAGCCACTTTACCATTTTTAGTGCCCTCCTCTGCACCTTTTCTAGTTCCATTATGTCTTTTTTAAGATGGTGTGGGCAGAAATGCATACAGTACTCAAGTTGCGGTCACACAGCATGCCTCAATACAGGGCCAATATATTTTCTGTTTTATTCTTCGCTCCTTTTCAGATCATTGCTAATATTCTATTTGCTTTTATGACCACCGCCACACAATGAGCTGAGGATTTCAACATATTGTCCACAAAGACGCCAAAGTCCTTTTCCTGGGTAGTGACTCCCAATACATAACCCAGCATTGAGTACGTTAATTGGGATTATTTTTCCCTAGGTACATCACTTTGTCGTTTCACATTAAATTTCATCTGCCATTCAATTGCCCAGTCTCCTAGGGGCCAATGTAATAAGGGGCATGTTTTATCATGCATTTTTCTGGCACAAGTTAATACGGGGGTTTAATTCCTAAAAAAAACCATGTGTGCTAAAACAGGAGTAAAAACCAGTGCTAAGATTAGTACGGGTGCATGCAAATCCCATGTAAAAAGGTGTTAGTTATTCCTCAGCAATGCAGGAGGGTGTGAAAGGGCAGACAGCTTAAAGCACATTTTCTTAATGCTGGAAATGTAACTCCTGGGTCAGAGCAAAAGTTCAATTTAACTCACATTCTGGCTACTCATATTCTGGCTACCACTACTCTGCCCAGTGTGGTAGTGTTTAGGTGCTTCCACCACCCTTGGCACAGCAATACAAAACTATGGCCACCAGAAATGTGAGTTTACTCGGACCCAGACGTTTAATTTTCGGTGCTCTCAAGAAGGGCACCTATAGTGGAACAGTACACCAGTACTTTGTACCCACGTTTGGCATACTGTTTAACTGTAGATGCCCATGCCAGGGAGCATACACTTTGGTCAGCAAGCTGTAAGTGCCCACGCCAAAAGACCTTTTTGACAGAGAATGGCAAGCAAAATCGAAGCATAAGCTCTCTGGGGTGGGCAACTGCAGCTAGGTTAACAAAGCATAAACTCTCTGACAGGGGTCCCTAAAGCTGAACAGAATGCCAAAGTTGGATGCGCAGTTACAAAGTGCATATTGTTCAGCTGTAGGTGCAAGCCCCAGAGAGCTTATGCCTTCTTTGGTCTGAGGACTCATTTCTGGTCAATAAGTTTATTCTATTGCTGCACCCAGTTTGGTAGAAATACACTACCACATGGACACAGCTACAGAATATTATGGTAGCCAGAAATGTGAGTTAACTTTTACTCCAGCTCAGGCCAAGAAGTTAACCTGAAAGTCCACATTAAACCAGGAATGCAGAAGTAAGCACTTGAATTTGGAAGGAATGTAGCCAAAATGGACTTGCATTCAAGACTGCGTCCAAGTCGGAATGCCCAATGCCAATCTCACATGCAAGGCCATTTTGCCAATGAAATCAAAGGGTAAGCTCTCTGGAACAGGCAACTACAACCATTTGAGATACACAACACTAAAGTGCATATTGTTCAGTTGTAGGTGCCTTCCCTAGAGAGCTTACCCTTTGATATCACTTGGCATGCTTTGCTCAAATGGTCTTACATGTGATATTGTGCCCAAGTCAGGATTCCCAGTGCCAATCTTGCATGTGAGGTCATTTTGGCCACACTCCTTCCAACTTCAAGCACTTACTCCTGTTTTAAAGCACTTTTTAAAGCACTTTTCTGAATTATTGCGGACGTTTCAGTTTAACTCACACTTTCCATGCATTTTTCATTTAATGTGCTTTTTAAACTCCTGTTTGATTTCCATCAACATACTGCATCCCACAGGGACCCCTGTTTTTAATGTGATTGTTAAGTAAAACCCATGCTAAAATTTAAATACAATTTTGGTGCAGGTTTTATTATATTGGTCCCTAGTCTCAAGGGTCCTTCTGTAGTTAACTCGCAATCTGCCTCGGTTTTAACAAATTTGATTAATTTTGTGTCATCTGCAAATTTGACCACCTCATTCATCGATCCCTTTTCCAGACCATTTATGAATATGTTAAACAGCACAGGTCCCAGTACCAGTTCCTGTGGTACTCCACTAACAAAGCTTCTCCATTTGGAAACCTGACCATTTGCCAAGCAACAATAGAACGCTGTCTCCTGGCCCATGACTTTGTAATTTCCTGAGGAGCCTCTCGGAGGGAATTTGTCAAATGCCTTCTGAAAATCCAAATACACCTTATCAACCGGCTCATCTTTTTACACCTTCAAAAAATGCTAAAAGATTGGTAAAACAAGACTTCCCCTTGCTAAAACCATGGTGACTCTTCCCCATTAAGCCATGTCTATCTACATGGCCAGTAATTTTGTTTTTAAGAATAGCTTCAACCATTTTGCCCAGCACCAACTTCAGGATCACACTGGCCACTTTCCAGTCTTCAGGAAAACCCTTCTTTAATTGAACTAGTCTTTTCTTATGCAATAAAAAGGTTATTAAACAATTCGTTTTCCGAGACTCAATAATGTACAAAGTAGGAACAATTAGACTCATGGAGAATCCGTGTGTCTGAAATAGTATGTGAACCTCTAGTTTCCTTAGCATAATTAACTGGCTTATTAGAATCTGGTGTTTAAATAATTGGGAAAATAGGCAATTACCCTGCAGCGTAAATCCATACAAAGGGCATTCTGTCCTATATTAAAGGTCCAAAAAGGTTTTGAGTTTGGTCTTCAGTATAAGAGTTAGGGAGAACTCATGCCACAATCAAAATACATTTCAGAGAGTCTAGGAAAGAGTGGCTGATACTCATTTGTCTGTACAGTGTTACAAGACCATTTCTAAACATTTGGGTCCCCATTCATCTAATATCAGGAAGTCTACATATGGAATAATTTGAAGCCAAGAGTGACTTCTAGCCAGGAGCGGTTATCCTGCCAAAATTTCCCCAAGAGCAAACTATACAATCACCCATGAAGCCACAAAAACCCCAGGCTAAAATCTCACTGTAGCTGATGTGAGGCTTCATGCGTCGACCATAAAGAAAAATTGAATGCAAATGTTGTTCATGAGAAGATAGGAAGAATCAAACCACTACTTTCTAAAAAAAACATTGCTGCCCGCCTCAGGTTTGCCAAAGAGCATCTGGATAACCCACAAGACTTCTGGAATAATGTTTTCTGGACCGAGGAGTCAAAAATTGAGCTTTTCCGTCACAATAACACATGTTTTGTTTGGCAAAAAAGCAAACACTGCCTTTCAAAATAGGAACCTTATCCTGTCAAACAAGATAAGTACAATGGTGGAAGGCTACTTTGCTGCATCAGAAACTGGATGGCTTGCCATCATTGATGAGACCATGAATATGGTTTTATATCAGAAAATTCTAGAGGAGAACATCAAGCCATCTGTCTATGAGCTAAAAATGGGTAATGCAGCAAGACAGTGAACCTCAACTTTCAAGTAAACCTACTACAGAATGGATGAGGAAGAAATTTTGTGTTTTGGATTGGCCAAGTCAAAGTCCCAATCTAAATCATATTGAAATGTTGTGGCAAGACCTAAAATGTCACAGAATTGAAGCAGTTCTGTATGGAAAAATGGGCCAAAATTCCTCAAGGGCAATGCGAGTGACTGATCAACTTCCTAGGAAACATTTAGTTGAAGACATTAATGGTCAAGGAGATGCCACTAGTTAGAATAAGGGGTTCACATACTTTTTCACACAAGGATACTTATTTAACCTTTTTCCTGAATAATCAAATATATCCTTTTTGTCTGTTATTTATTAAATAGTGTTTTGATCAGAATCTAACTATGCTTTGAGTATAAACTGGGTTAAAATACAGACCATCCTAGAGGGTTCACAAACTTTTTCTGCACATACTAATTATTGCATTCGTCTCCCAAACTTGAAACATTTTTATAAAAAATGTGATCAATTAAAATATTGATGGACTAAATTAATGATCAAGTTCTAAAACTAAGTTATGCTGTACAAGCTTTATATCATTCTTACCTAATGAAGATTCACAGAATAATTAATTGCATAATACAAAACACCAAAACCAATTTTCTTTCGTGACTTCACAAAAACTAAGCAAATTTACTGTTTCAAGCTACCATCAGACAGGCACCATTTTAGTTGCAGTAGTTTCAAATATTTTTAAACACTATTGGATGGATAATAGGTCAGCAAACCCTCAGAATATAAACTGTCAAGCCCATATTGAGCAATCCAGCAAGCAGCGAGTTGGCCGGTTAATGTTTACCAGATAATTTTAGCTGGTGTATTCAACGAAACAAGTCTACTACTACTTAATATATTTGGCTAGAACATAGTAATGCTGACAGAAAAGGACCAACTGGTTCATCCAGTCTGCCAAGCAAGCTTCTTATGGCAATATCTGCCACTCCATGCAGGTTATCCCCGTGTTTCTCTTAAGGGCAGCAGCTGCTGCTCCATGCAGTTATCACCAAGCCTCATGAAAACCCATAAAAAATTTACTGCTAGCAACATTTTTACTGGGCGATGAGCCTTCTTGAAAATTCTGACAGTGCTGATAGACATGCTTTGCTTTTTCCCTTCTGTCTGCATATCAGTTCCCCAGACCATAAAAAGTTAGGGCCCAGTTGGTTATTGTCTGAATCCAAATCTTTTTCCCCTCCCCTTCCCCCCAGAGTCAAAGAGGACAGCGATGTTACAGTTGCGTCAAAAGCATCAAGGCTTATTGGTTAAAGATAGCAATAGGGATGTGCAGCAGGGACGGATTCGTCCCATTCAGTATTCGTATTCGTCAAGACCCAAATCCATTGCATCCGTTCTCGGGGGACCCCGATTCGTTCATTAGTTACATATGTATTTGTTTCCCCCCAAAAAACTCCATCCCAACCCTTTAAATTTAATTAACTACCGGTGCCATTGGTCGGCCCCTGTCACATGGCAGGAGCACCATTGCTCCTACCATGTGACAGGGGCCGACCAATGGCACCGGTAGCCCCTGTGACATAGTAAGGGCAAAGGCTGTCGGCGCCATTTTGAATGCCGGCAGCCGACAGCCGAGTGCAGGAGATCGCTCCAGGACCCCCACTGGACCACCACGGACTTTTGGCAAGTCTTGGGGGGGGGGTCAGGAGGGTGGGGGTTTATTCGTTAGTGATACGTTGTATTCGTGGGGGTTCGCCATACGTTTCGTGACCCCCACGAATACAAAGAATATGGCATATATGTTGCGGATTGACAATACGTTGCAAACAAATGCACACCCCTAGATAGCAATCCCATGCCTTCTGTTAAGGATAGTAATTGCTGCTCCATACAGTTTACTCCCCATGCTTATCAGTTCCCCAGACCATAAAGTTTGGAGCCCTTGTTAAATGTTGCCTACATCCAATTTCCCTTTTCCCCCTGCCAGTTACCCCATATAAGTTACCCCAGATAAAGTAGTCAGTTAACACCGTCACTCACTGGTTTACTGTTTAAAAAACTAGTGAGTTTAGCAGCTTTCCCCCCACCCCCTCTCTAAGCCTACAATAAATGTAGCTTGGGTCAAACAGCCTGATCCCCCCTCCCTCCTACCTAAGTTTCCAAAAATCTTAGCAGGGCCAAGCAGTCAGATGCCTCCCCTATCCCCCACCTTTCAAACAGAATTGCCTGAAAATATCCATCCATCCCCCCTCCCCCCCCCAGTATTAATTTATTCACAGCATTCCAACTCTAAAGACACGGCTGGTCCCCTCCACTGCCAGCGCTCAATGAAGGGACCAATCCTAAGTCTTTTCAGCCAGAGTGTCGTGCAGAAACTAAAGCTTCAGTGCCAGCAGCTATCAAAGCTATTGGCATTAAGTAGTCAGGCCTGTGGAAGGAGGGAAGGAGAGTGCTCCCCCACACACTGGGCTTACTGGGCACTTTTGGGAGTGAGGGCTTGAAGGGGAAGGGAGACAAGGGGGAAGGGATTTTTCCCAACAACTATTTTGGTGAGGAAGAGAATCCGGCCTTTCAGCCCCACTACCATTTTTGGAACCTGGGCGGGAGATAGGAAGGAGTGGGATCCAACCACTTGGTCCCATTACAGTTTGGGAATTTCATTGAGGGGAGGATTGGTTTGCTGTTATTAAAAAAAAAACCAGATCTGGCTAACTTTAGGTAGGTGACTTTTCTGGAACAGAGTTATCTGCCTAGTGCTGAATACCAGTACTAGCCAGGTAAATTTAAGTGATATCCTCCATTCTGCCCCTAAATGATCCAGCTAAACTTTAACCAGGTAATGACTCACTGGCTTCACACTTTTGCACTCTAACCAGCACATTATGCAGCTACATAACTTCACTCCACTGCGAGCAAGCTAACCTTCTAACAGCAAGGGAATCAATAGGCCCTAGAGGAAGCATTAGCTAAAGGTAGGGACGGATTTGGGGGGTTTGTGACCCCCCCACTAGGCACTGCTGGTGGCGCTGCCTACCTTCCCTCCCTCTCCCTGCTCTGCTAAGGATAGCAGATGTGTCTCAACCTCACCCCTGAGTCCCCACTCTCTCTCCCCCCCCTTCTCCATCCTCTGTCTCACTCCCACCTCATCCGAGTTCTTACTCCCCCCACACACACAATCCCTGAGAACCCAGCTTGAAGGCTGCTCATCTCCCCTTCCCCTAAGTTGCCAGGTCTACAGGAGAGTGGGGCTGGCGGTCAGGTGCCTCGAGCTGTTCCTGCTGCTGCCAACTCCTCTCCTCCCTGTGCCCTTCAGATCAGCTGTTTGATCAGCGCAGGAGGAAGAGGAGCGACAAGTGGGGGCTGCTTACGGCGCTCCCACATCTGCAGGGAGGGCTGCAGTTCTTCCTCAACCATGGTAGTCAAACATCAGAGAGGTGCTGGAGACTTTTTTTTTTTTTTTTTTTTTTTTTAACACTACAGGGAGGCAGGACATACTTTTATTCTGCCTGTTGTCCCGCTCCCACCCTCCCATCCCAATATCTGCTGCCCTCCGCTCAGGCCTGCTGGGTCTACTGATAAATCCCCAGAGTTGTTTCTCCAGGTTAAACTCCCCTGTTTATTGTAATTCCAACTAAAGTTATTTGTAAACCGACGCGATATGATTTTTCATGAGCATCGGTATATAAAACCTCTTAAATAAATTAAATAAATAAATAAATCCAAACCTGGCCAAAGGAGACTCTTTGAGCACTTATATTTATCTTTCCTCTACTATAAAGTAGTAATCAATCAAATACAGAGAGCATGCAATACTTTAAAAGCCTGTAAACTAGCAGCCAAGGACAACCTAGGCTACAGTACAACAACCCATTCAATCAATTTCTGTTCTTGCTAGATGCAATGAATTTAGCAGCGTAGCAGAATTGTAATCATCATAAGAAATAGAAAGATGGATAAAAGTATTATTAGCTCCTTAGGTACAACTTCACCATGGGCTAAAGGTGTGTTCTGGGGATCTGTAGTCAGAGTTATTACGCGGACCCCAAGTTAACTTTCCCTGAGATTTACTGCCGGGCCAAAATAACTGGCGAAGCTCCCTGGACGTCCAGGGGCTGCAATCTTAAAGGAGCCGCATGCCCTGATTGAAGAGCTCCGAATCCCATTCCAGACGTAGGAGGCAAACTCAAAGCCCCCACTTGTCCCCTCCCCCTGGCATAACATGAAACCCCTCATCCCCAAGGAAACACTGCCCCTAGCTCTTAACCCTCCCCCGCTCAAGTTTTCACAAAGACCCTCCCCTGGGGTGCGCCCCAGGAGTCCCTCCTTATACTATGAGCACTTAATGGGGCTTCGGCTTTAGGCGTGAGCCCTAGCTGATCCTGCCCGGGCAGTGCCATAATCCAGAAAGGTTACCTGTCGACCTGCAGCTCTCAGTTGCCCCACACATGAAGAGCAAGGAGAAGCTGCGAGTCAGCAGGTACCATTTTAGATTACAGCAGAAGGGAGGCGGAAACAACTCAGGGAGGTCTCCTGCCTCTGAAGGCCCATGGAGTGCTTGTAAGCAGAGGGAGGGGGGGGACGACCCTAGGGTGTTTGGATGCAGGGAGAGCTGGGTAAAGAGCCAGGGCGGTGCTTCCTCGAGAGTGGTGAGGCTAGTAAGTGTTACACTGGGTATGCGGAGGGGGAATGAGATGGCTTTGACTTTGCCTCCCCCACATCTGGCATCAGGGTGTTCCTTTATGGGGGGGAGGCACCACTTCGTTCAGAGGCTTTTCAATTCACAATCCCATGGGGCTGCCAGGATCATACGCTGCCAAGACTGGTACTCAGAAACCACAGTTCAGTAAATGCCGCAGTTTTAACCAGCATTAAAACAGCACTTACACCACTGTTTTAACACAGTTTAATGAACATGGCCCGTTTTGTGCTCCCTAATTTAAAGCAGCATGTCAAGTTGGATTAGAGTATTTATTACCTTGTTTTAAACAAATTCACCTGTACAGAATCAAGTAACAGTATGAAATGTAAGGATTACGTGACATAGCTGAATACTTTCTTGGTCATACGTTAAAATATCATGTCCTCTATCCTACCACAGCTTTAAAGAAACTATAATCAATTTTTCTCCATGGCCAAAATGGGAAATCAAGACTTTTCCCCTGCCCGTGACCTAGCTAACAAATAGAAAAGCAGTATTTTCGTCTAAATGAATATCTTTCCCCTCAGTTTGGCAATAAAAAAAAAAGTAAATTAAGGCTTTGAGTGCGTATCTTACTGAAGTCTGCCCATGCCATCCTAGCCTCCAATTCATTAAGATGTCCTCAGAATTGGACAAAATGCTGTAAGTCAATGTCCCTGGTGATACGGATAAATGCCATAATAAAGGAAGAGAGGACATCATGCAGCGTGAATTCATTTACTTTCATGAAATATAAGACCTGACAGAACAATGAAAAGCCACCACCATCGCAGAGCTGCGATTACTTACAATACGATAAGACCCTGCTGAATTCCAGGCAACGTGATGATGCTTCATTCTAGGGCCTCATGAGGAAAACGTCAGCTGTCTTCATAATCAAAGCCTCCAGAAATGGATACAAACCTGAGCAGTGCAAGTGCTTTCTTGGCTTTTATCTTTTTGGCCTCCTCTTTTTAAGTCTCAGTGACACTTCATCAAAGAACTGTTCTTTTCAACTGCTGGGCATCTGCAAAGTAAACTGCACCTATGTTGATAAGGTGCAATTTCCTAGCAGCTGCCCAGCAGCTGAAAAGTGAACATTTAAAATTTTCAAGAAAATTAATAGTGCACATATCTTAACATTTGACAATACTCCCCCTAGTGCTACCAATTACAGTTTTGATTCACACAAATTATTTTTTTTAACTTCTAAAAGGCTAAATATCAAATATTTATTGAAGAGAAGCAATAGCAAAATAAAAACACACACTTGGAAGATATCAGGGAGAACCTCCAACCCTCCCCCCCCCCCCCCCTCAACAAGATATTCTGGCACAAAGGAAGAGAGATATAATATACATAAACAGAAGTCTAATCTAAATGTACATATATTCCCACAGCAATGGTTCAAATAACTATTACAATCATGCTTATTTACTACATTTATTATTCAACAAAATCAGTATAAACTTTCTGAGGTGCACCCCAAATAATAAAATACTGTATATTACATATCACAACATCTAATCATAAAACCCATCCATTCATCAAACCAACACACACACAAACCCATTCACTCATACATTGCTTAAAACATCACCATCACCTTTTACAATACAATATCCTTATGTATCATTCATGAGATTCTTACAATATGTTGTAATATATATTAACCCTGGTATAATGTCCTTTTTGTATAATAACCTTTCCTATGTAGTGGCCCTACAAGGATCCTTGTTTCACCCTCGACAGGGCTTCCTCAGGGGTAATATAAATATATGTCCATTCAACATGAATCCAAAATGATTTAATTGATAACTTATAAATAGCGGTGACTCCAAATAACAATCCACAGCGGGGGTTCCTCAGGCAGCTCTTCCTTAAAATATGTTACATCACTTTTTGTTTCTGATTTCTTCATTCTAATGCCAATCTGTGTCTTCCCTCTAATATTTCTCCAGCTTACAATGGGATGATATTCCCATTAAACGTCTCTCTACAAATGGAGGGGGCTAAACCCTACCCGTAAATGTTTTTATTCTCCTATTCCTCAAGTCTTCACACTCTTGCTATCAGTCTTACGTCTCTTATACATGGAGACGGGCAGTCTCCTATTCCTTACACCCAGAGATATGGTGCGTCTCAGTTGCTTTTACATAAATGTATATCACCATCCTGTTTCTAGTCTTTAAATTCTACATCTTCCAAAGCCCTCACTGCCCAAGTCAAGTCATTCTCCACAGCTCATTAAGGAGGACAAAACTGCATAACTCACTCATTCAGTATAGAAAGATTGTTCTAGCTAGCTCAACAGCACATTTTCAAAACAGAACAGATTTTCCTCACTGGTAAGTTTTGTATTTTTATTCAGATATTATTAAATTATTTAAGAAACATGGAATGCAAGACAAGACTCATACAAAACACATTTAAAAATGGCACCGCTCCCCTTCTAAATTCCAAATGGAATCAGGATTGAATCATGTTTTTCAGGAAATGTGATTTGAACGACTATATGAAAACTGAAATGTTCTATTTTGGCTTTACTCAGATAGTCCTTAAAAAAAAAAAAAAATCCAAAAGCAAAACACTGAAAAAAAAAAATCGAACTTCAGGCCTCCTACTCATGAACAGCAGGCTGAGGGGAGGTTGGGGAAGCTTTGCAAGGAGTAGGAGGCACTGCTGCTTTAATATCTTCCTGTTAGAAACCTTCATAGAAAGAAAGATAAGATACTGCAGAGCCCTTCACAATTTACTGGCAGTTTTTCTCTTTGTTTTATATTGTGAAGTGGAGATAGTGGCAAGTGCTATGAACTGGATAGCAGGGCTCTAAGAAAAAAGCCAAGGGACCCTGCATATTGCCAGTCAAAAAAAAAGTGCATTGTGTTAGCTCACCAACAAAAAAGTTACTTGAAAAAAAAAAACCAATAAAGCATTTGAGCAGGGAAGATAATTACAGTGATATACAGTTTGCATATAAATTAGCAAAACGCGCTCTCCCAGATAAAGGACTGAAGACTGGATAATGGCATTACTGCTCAGGTTTATGCTACTTCAACCCTGTTTTTTTATTATTGTAGTTTTGAGTCCAAAGCAATGCTGTGATCTTTTCTGTAGAAAAAAAAAAGAGGAGTGGGAGAGCTGGAAGTTAGATAAAAAGTACATGGCTAGACTTATCTCATACCAGTTTGCAGTCCAAGCTGTTACCCAGCTGAAGGTAAAGTAATTAGTGCTGTTATAGACAATGCAGTTTATGCACATAATGTAAGAAAAGAAAGAAAATGCTTGTTTTCTTCCTGTCTGTACCCTTCCTGGTCATAAACTTTCACTTAAATATGGAAATTAGCCAGCATCAACTCACCCCAGCCCTTAAATGGCAAAATTCCTGAGTCACATAAAAGGCTGATGATCTGGAAAAACTCAGTCAGTACACACATTTGTTTTCTCATGCTGCTGCAGCAAAAACCAAAAAAGAAAAATGTACAGGCTAAGTTAGAAGATATTCAGCTCTGTCTCGTGGAGACATCTTGTACACACTTCTACATTTTGCAGAACTGAGGATCCACCTGTTTTTTCTTCCCCTAGCCCCATCCCCGAAGCATTACTCTTATGTCTTAGTAATGCATTATTCTGATCTTTACCACCAGTCATCAATACTAAGAACTCTGGGGACAATTATATTTGGCAGCAGGACATCTGGCTATGGAAGCTAAATAGAGGCACATGGCTAATTTATAGAAACATGCATTCGTTTGAAATGAAATAGGAAATGTCAACATTTCCTATTTTGTTTCATTTTGTTTTCAAAATAAACAAGAGAAAAATAAAATTGTGTTAAGTTTTCTTTTGCTCCATTTAGAATATTCATTGCCACAAGATTTAGGAAAAACATTTGTACTCCGGTCCAGGTCCAGGACCAGGACCAGGACCAGCTCCTCCTGTCCACCAAACCCGCTAAGTCAGTCTCCCCCCAGCCCCAGGAATCCCCAATCTTTCTTCACCCCAGATCAATCCTTATCACACGGTCCAGCAGCAGGAAAAATCCCCAGGTGCTTCTGCCTCCCTGTTCCAGCTTTCCAATATGACCACCGAAAAATCCCCAGGTGCTTCTGCCTCCCTGTTCCGGCTTTCCAATATGACCACCGAATTGTGCCAACCGAAAGTTGGCACAATTAGGCTGGATGGCAGATTCTGACATACAACCTAATGACATTGGCCTCAGGTTCACAGCCAGCCATTTAGAAAGCCAGAGCAAGGTCAGGAGTTCCTGAGGATTGCTCTTGGCCCCAGAAGACCCTTGAACCCCACAATAGGGTAAGGGCTGAGGGCTCCTGAGAGACTAGGGACACATTTGGATTGGTGGACAGAGGGAATGACCCCTGTCCATGAATGTTTGTTTTTATTTGACCACAATGGGTTGAGGGTTAGGACTGTAGGATAAATGCCAGTGACCCTAAACAAGGATTGGCAGCACTGAACTTGAAGCCTGCTATAATACACACAGACTGAGCCAAAAGTACAGGCCTAAGCAACACAATCATAGAGTCTTTAGCCACGCGATGATCTTAGCAACTTCATATGAGACTGATTCCCATAAGAAAAGAAGCTTGTTATTGTTCTTCTATATCAAACATTTATCAGCACCTCACACAGTGAGAAAAGAACCTTGGACAAGAACTGTGAACATAACATGTCCTTGGTGAAAACTTTGTATCCAATCATGAGACCAGCTATGAGATGGGTATTGTTCCACATGTCTGCTAATGAACTTTATGGGAATATTCATATTCATCTGGAATCAGACAACATCATTAGCATTCCACCAATCCTGAGTCTACAGGAGATAGTAAAATCTATTCAAGATCAACATCGGATTTTATGGAACTGAATATGCAAAAAGGTTCAGAACAGAGACAAGGACTCTGAATTTTACAGATTGTGGCTTTTCTCTATGGTTTTTTCCCCCAAGGAATTATCCTGAAGCTTGGCTTCGAGAGCTTTACTTCCAGAACTTTGATGACTGCAGGGCATCAGACCTACAAGCAAGACTGAGTTTACTTTGCAGCCTGTTCTGAGAAGCAGGAGTCTGGCCAATTATCCCTTGAAAGAATTAAAGCAGGGAACATGTTTACCCTGTTTCTGCCATCTTCATCTCACAGAGACGTCTGAGAGACCTTTGGGTTCTGTCATCCATCTGCATAAGGAGTTGCTGGATTTATCCAGCAGCATGTTGAGACATATCCCTGGACTTCTAAAGGACTGCTTAAACGTGAGATAACACGGGCTTAATTACCTTTCAGCTAGGTTAATTAGTTTGGCATTGCGTAATTACTAAGTGCAAAGTTGGCCTGGAGATAATGCATATAAGTACTGTTTATCTTGCATTACAATGCCTGTGCTGCCAAACTAAAACTAAAAACAAAAACAAAGAAAAAAATACCTGTACCATATTAAACCTTGTCTACTTATGCTGTTACGATAAAACTGATTTCTTCACAGGGACAGTGACTTTTAAACAGGCGCATGTGGGAGCACATGTGGGTGCATTTGCCAGCTCACACCGGGGCCATGGCTATTTTATAACATACGCACATATATGCACGTTATAAAATAGGCTGAACTCACACATGTGCACGCAATTTTAATTGGGCATGCACTTATGAACGTAAATGCTGCTTCCACCAAGTAAGTGGGGGATTTTAATAGCCATTTTCTCAGTTTGTTTCCAGTTTGCCCTGTTAAGCGATAGGACTTCCAAACCCCCCTAGTTTAATAGCCTCCCTTCCCTCCTGTTAGCCCCGATCCTTAAAACCCTACTGACATGCCTAGATTTTTTAATTAGTTACATGCCATCCATAGCAGAAGTACAATTGTGCGGCAGGGGACCCCAGCCCAGGCCTGTGCATGTACATATTTACACACCAATCTGAAGTTGAAATCCAGGAATGTCCATGTCCTGCCCAGACCATACCCTGCCCCTTTTTTGGAACTTTTCATTTGTGCGCACAGCAGGAGATACACTCGTACTCAGGTAGCTTTTAAAATGCGCTCACCAGATGCCGACCCGACATATTCGCTTATCTCCCAGTTTTGGCATGTGTCGTACTTTTAAAATTCACCTTAAAAGCGTAAGCCACTGTTCCCTTAAACTAATGAATTTATATATTAAAGTTATTAAATTCTCTTAATCAAATGTAGATATCCACTCCTGATATTCCTATAGGATGTGGTTCTGAGGGGCCTTTGGTTTTGCAGGATTAGTGGGCTAGGGAGGGGCACTTTCCTTTAGTTCTGTTTTTAGTTTTTGAGGAAGGTCATTTTTTTTTCAGTTCATTTTGGGTAAACAAAACTAAACTAAACTAAATGGAATAAACAAGGAAAGAAACAAAAGGAAAAAAAAGCAAAAAGTTAAACAATTTTTTCATATGTCCACCTCTACTAAATTATGCTGGATTTTCAGCAACACAGCAGCTGTTGTGTTTGTGGCATTGTGGACCCTTGGTCGCAATGGCGATGACTCCGCCCATGGGGAGGGCCCCGTGGGGAACCACTGCAATAGGATGAACTCAGATAGCAGACACAGTACGGATAGAGGCTTTATTGTACTGCTGTAGATAGATGGTGGAAGAAGGAAGGAAATGCACTGATCCACAAAGTGCCAGTACATTCAACAGGCTCAGAAGTGTAGTCTCACCCAGATGTTCATGATAGGTGGGAGCTCGCAGTGCGGTTAACGCCGCGGCTGGTGGGTGGAGCTAGAGCACCGGATCGTAGAGGTACTCACAGAATTAAGGCATCTTCCTGATGGTAGCATGGTGGGACCGATGGTCCGTGGTGCAGGATATAATGGCTGGTAGGCCCTCGAGGAGCGAGTACCCGATAGTCCAATATCCTGAAATGTAGAGAGGGAGAAAGACCCCCGAGGAGCGGTTGTCTAGAGCTTCTACAGGAGCGAGGCCCTTGGAGTGATAGTGGTATCTAAGCATGCAGCTTAGAGCGGTCAGAGTAGCTCTCAAGGTGGTAGCAGAAGCATGATATACCCAGAGGTGCTGACATCATGTGGTGGGGCCACCCCCGAGGTTCCCGCCATGACGTGTATTTGAGCGTAAGTGAAGTGCGCGCTCGCACCCTAGGAGGCCACGAGACTGAACATGGTGGACTGGGACGCCCATGCTAGTTTGGAAACGCTGAGACCCTCGGCACTTGGCACCGGAGGCAGCCATCTTGCCCAAGGAGAGTGAAAGAGGAGAAAAAGAGGTAAGGCAGAGCGGTCGCAGCCGTCTGCGACCGATGGACGCAACAGCAGCTCTACTGAATATAGCCACCTATAAGAACATTTTTCAGATAAGTTTATCCATTCATCTGTTAACCAGCTAGTTGGATATCCTAAAGATATCCAACTAGTTCGGTAACATAACATAATTCTGCCCTGGAAAGCCCCCAGCTTATCTGGCTAAGACTTATCCAGCTAATTGCTTAGATGAATGAACCAGAGGCATTCAGTACATAAGAAATAATAAATCCCTAATAATAGAGTGAAAAAACTCTCATTAGTCAAGTTTGTTTTGAAAGATAATTCATATACTAATGGATGAAAAAGCTAGCTCATACCAATGATTAACTCAGCTGCAAGAGGCAGCTCTTCATTTGATTCATGGCTGGCATAAACACCCACTAAAACAATTTTTTTAGCTAAATTCTCATGATTTCAAAGTGAAAAAGCTCCCAGTAACAATATTTCAAAATGTCCTAAAAAGCCAATATTTATATGAACCCCAATAAAGGTCCTTTGTTTCACCCAAAACTGGCTTCACCAGGGAGAAACTTAGCGGGATATAACTTATAACATTCTATAATAAAGCACTTATCTTGAACAAAGCTTATAAACAAAACAATCACTGTCTTCTGGCTTAGTTTAAATTTCACTGAACGCCATATATGTTTCTGGCATTTAAAGCTTACTCGTACATCTGATTACTGATATTTGTGTTAAAGGGAGGAGGCGATGGGGGCAGGGCAGAATCTGCCCCGCTATTTGTCTGATTAAGTCCCAAACTAAACCAAATGCGCTGAATAATGACCCTTTTATTTCACACCAATAGATCACACATGACAAATCTGAAATGTTTGCAACAGGGGAAGAAATGGTTTTACTTGACTTACAAACAAGGTTTTGAGTAACTTCCATTTGAACTGTATGATTAGTTCATATAATGACTAAAGCTATTATAATTTATTTATTTATAACACTTATAGCCCGCCTATATTGACCCAGTCATGCTAGGCAGGTGACAGAGAACATTCAGATATTATATAAAAACAAACAAATAAAAACCTTACAAACAGTATTCAAGAAAAGACAGTGACAACCTATTCCTATTGTAGTACGAGCCAACAAACATATAAAAACTTATTTAAATAAATCACCTTAAGTTTTTTCCCTGAATATTTTTAGATATGAAATACTCCATACCTCTAAAGTAATATAGTTCCATAATGAAGGCTCTACAATAGAGAAAGAGTATTTCCATATTTCCTGCCTCCAAATAAGAGGTTACTATTAGACCATAGTGACCTTCTAAGAGCATATGGAATGAATAGTTCAGATTAGTATTCAAAGTGCCTTGTTCTGCAAAGAATGATAAACTATAATAAGTATCTTAAATTTTATGTGCTGTTCCACTGGCTGCCAATGTAATTGATATAGCAGTGGAGTAACATGATCTGAATAGAAGCTCCCATAATCAATCTTGCCACTGAATTCTGCAGCAACTGTAAGGTATGAATATGATATTTTGGGAGGCCACAAAGGGAATCATCGGTATAAGCTATTATATTATTTGTGTATTTAGATAGAAGAGTAACATTTACATTATCAGTGAGATAAATGTTTAAAATTATATTGGCAGAAAGAATCTATAACAATTGGATGTCACATGCAATTAGGACACTATGCAAACGGTGGCTGCAATCTTTGAAAATGTAATCACTGGTGGCTTATACTACACCACCTCGATGCACCTATGGCACATCATAGCCCATGTCGGGGGGGAAAACTTTTCAAAACTTCTGTGATTTATTCTGAATATTGAGATACAAGCCTGTCATGTTTGTATTTTGATCACCATTGTTGGCAGTCAGCCTGCTAACGTTTTAGTGATTTTTCCTGTATGAGCAGCTCTTACTTACTTTTGTCATGATTAAAAAAGTGAATTTAAACTTTCAACACCATCATCACACCAATTTTTTTTTTTATACATGCAATTAGCAAACAGCAGCATGTATAGGACAATACTTTATTCAAAGTCAAATTTCCAAATCATTGTCCTATTCCCAACACAAATATACTAGGGATGGGCAAATCTCTTCCAGTCTCATTCAAAGCCAGCTTTGGATCCAAGAATACATGCTAAGAAAATCAGGGTCAGACTCAATTCAATATCACTCTGGATTTCACTGGATCAATTAACATACATATCTACAGATTATGCTTATTCTACGATGTTCAAATATTTGTACACTCGCATATAAGAACAAAGATGCAAATATTCATATCCAAACTAAACTGGATGAATATGAAAACCTGAACTGAACCAAAAATAGTTTCCAATTACCCAGGAAAAGCTAAAAGGGGACAATTTGCTAACTATGCTCATTAGGCCAATGTGAAGAGTGGCGTGGGTGTGAGCCCTTTGTGCTGCGGTGTAGTTGAGACAGCCTCGTAGACAAACCTATGAGGCCTATGCCAGCAGCTGGCTAACACGCCCTGTAGCAGGACAGATTGGAGATTCATTTATACCAGCCATCTTCTGTTGCGACCGTCGCTGCCCGACGTCTCCACTCCGCCCACCTTACCACTTTGGCGACTCCCTCCGGGGTTGATGGAAGGCGGGCTGCCGCAGCATCTCTCGGCCATCCTCATCCCCGGACTGGCCCGACACTGCAATCCGCCATGTCGACCTCATGCCTAGGGGCGTGCACGCAGCCCCGCCTCAAGTACCAGAAATGGCGCAAACCTCAGAGGCGTCCCCCTGAGATGACGTTATCCGCTTCAGATATTTAAAGGTCTCTGAATTGCTAACAAATGGAGTTAGCAAGGATATGGATAACTGATAAGGATTCGTTCTATCTACGCTACTCTGCCTCCTCGGACTAACCAGGGGTACTCGCTTCTCGAGGGCCCTCGTTCCCGGACTTCTTCAGAATTTACTTCTGCCTGGAAGTCATCGCTGCCTACTACATCTGTGAGTTACCATCGCTCTCTCAGAACTCTCGCTCCTCGAAGGCCTACTCCATTCCAGCTCCTGGGCTTCTATGAGACATTGTGTGAGTGTTACCATCAGGTTCGGTACATGAACTCTGCTTACCCTGCCTACTCACTATATTTCGGTTTCTCTACATCTCAGCCTCCAGGGATTGCTGTTCCAGTATCTGAGAGACTACAGCCCAGCCGGGCTATTCCAGCTCACTACTGCCACCTCTGATGGTTCAGTATACTGTCTAATAAAAGAACTAGTGTGTGTCTGTCTCCTAACTCTGAGCCTGACCGGTGGTCCCTCTCGGGATCTTCCCCCAGAGGCGTGAGCATCTGCCACCAGTTCAAGGATCCACCCACAACTCTCCTAAATAATAACACTTTCCCCCGCAGGTTGAGCCCTTGGGTTCTGGTAGCCAGCAAGTCTTAGGTGGCTAGAGCAAGGCTAGACTCTGGCTAGAGCAGAGTCCAATGGCATGCCAAGGACAGGGCAGGCAGTCATGGTCAGATCCAGGCCAGAGGTCAGATCCAGAAGTCCGCCAAGGACACACGGAAGACACTGGATGAGATGAGTAATATAAGGCAAGGCTGGATGAGGCAAGGAAGGACAAAGAATCGCAGGACACAGGAACCAGAACTCAAAGAGGCAACATGCACTGCTCAGGTAGGAGACCCATTGCTGAAGTGAGATAGTTCTGCAAGGCCCTTACTTAAGTAGGCTCAGTGTCTCCCACTGCAGGGCCTATGTTATGTGCGCATATGCACATGTGTGCATCCATGGGAAGGCAGCAGAAGCAGTGGCTGATGGCGTCTCAAGGCACACGTTCAGAGCAGGATGCTGTGTACTGACCACCGGATGACTCCGGCTATGTCAGGGGTGAGTGAGGCAGCTCGCAAACCATGCATAATTTTTATTTGTGGGCACTGCATCAATTTTCAAAGCAAGAGTTTTGTGTGCACTTTCACGTTGAATACATGCAGTCACTTCCAGCTGCTCCTGGGTTTTCTGCCGTATAATTTTGCTGGAAAGTATGCCTGAAGTTTTGAAAATGCAATTTTCGCATGTACTTTTACTCCCTCAATCTAAACACACCCCTGAGGATGCTTCCACTCAATGTGGATAAAAGTTATGAAACTATTTCAAACAGCCGAACAACAAGAGTAAAATACTTTTTACCTGATAAAGCATTTTGAAAACGGATGTACAATTGATTTAGGTTTCTCTTTATTAATTTGCTTCCTGCCCCAATTTCAATGAATATCTGAAACCACCCTCCCTTAAACCTTCCTCCGAATTTTCCCTCTTTTCCAGGGCTCATTCAATCAGGAAGATTTACTAAGTGATATGCCATGAAGAACATAAGATATGCCATGCTGGATCAGACCAAGAGTCCATCGAGCTCAGTATCCTGTCTCCAACAGTGGCCATTCCAAATCACAAGAACTTGCAAGAACCCAGACATTAAATAGATCCCATGCTGCTAATACTGGTAACAAGCAGTGGCTATTCCCTATTGATTAATAGCAGTTTATGGGCTTCTCCTCCAGGAACTCATCCAAACCTTTTTAAAAAGATAAATGCTGTATATCATGCAACATCAGCATTTCACAGTGATACTGAACATTATTTTGGCCCAAAACAAGCCCCTGTTACAAAGCTGGTTTGTATGCAATTTGCATGCATACATTTTGCAGATGCATGCAAAGCAGCTAATGCATAAGTAATCTTATGCTAATAAAATAGCACAGCTTCCCAAAAATTTGGCAAGCTGCATCATTTTATCTACAGCTCAGGAGTTGTAGATATTTCCCCTCAGGAGCACAGAGACACTAATGCACTCCTGATACTCCCACACTAATATTTAAAGCACCATGCAGTCCAAAAAAGCCCCTCCAAAGTACAAAAATCCCCCTGGGGGGGGTCTTTGTAGACCCCTGCCTACCCCTTGCTTCCTGTCGAGGAGGCCCTGTATGGCCCAAAATTGAAACATCATAAAAAAATAATTGTGTGGAGATACCTTGTCCAAATTCCCAAACCCCTCCTCTTTAAATAAATATTCCCCCCAGGTTCCAAACCCTTCCCAAGGCATCAGGCCCCCTGCCCCCCTTTGAGAGATTTCTTGCACTTCCTCGGAGGGAAAAAGGATTCTCATCCAGACAAACAAGTAGCCATGTTTCATGTCCAAAAACAAGGAGCAACAAAATCAATATTGGCCACTCGATAATCACTTCCACAAAGAAAATATACTGCAATGAAAGGGTAAGTTTTATTAAACTAAATAAAATATCGAAGTACAATTTTTATTCTGTAGTGTTATAACAAAGGCAATCATATACAAACAATATTTCCATATAATTTCCTTCTCTCACACATACTCACGTCCATTCTCTCTCTCTCACACATACACTGTCACATATATACACATTCATGCTCTCATACCCACCATAACCTCTCGCTCTCACAGACACTGACACACTCTCAGGCTCTAAGACACTCTCTCCCCCTCACACACACAAACACACACACACACACACACACATAAACTCTTACTCCCCTGGATTTTCTCATACACACTCATGCTCTCACTCTCTCTGGCTCCCTCACATACACACAAACACACACACACCCAGGCAAGCTCCCAGTCATTCTCACACACTGAAACTGACCCCCAGGCAGGCTCCCATTCATTTTCACACCACTCCCTCCCCATCCCCCAGGCATGCACACATTCATTCTCACACACACACAGACCCCCAGGCAGGCACCAATTCATTCTCACACACACAGACCCCCAGGCAGGCACCAATTCATTCTCACACACACACACAGGCAGGCACCTATTCTCACACATACAAACCCCAGGAAGACACCCATACATTCTCATACACAGACACACCCTCAGGCAGGCACACACTAAAGGCAGACCCCCTCTCTTTCTTTTGCCAGCAACCTTGGAACCTCACTCATTCCTCTGCTGCCACTGTCACTGCTGCCGCATGGCTATTGGGGAGGCGCTGATTGCTGCTACTGACACTGAAGCCCATTCTGCTGCCTCCTCTGTGCAGGCCCCGTGGGTTTCCACTTCCTCCATGGTGATCTCGTACATTGTGAGATCCGCATAGAGAAAGTGCTACTCTTGCACATTCCCAAAGATTACTTGTGCCAATCAGTAAAAAGTAATTTTTTTTTTTTTTTTTTTTTACCTTTGCTGTCTGATCTTAGTTTTCTAATCGGTTGATCACAGGCTTTTTTGTTCCACCTCCCCTTTCTTATTTTTTGCCAATTCCTTTCATATTGTCTTTTTTTCTATTTCTTTTCTCTCCATCTATCTTCTTCCCTCAAACACACAGTCAGGTTCTCATTCTCACATGCTTTCTCTCTCTCACACACACGCACAAGCTCTCACTCTCACATGCTCTCTCTCTCATACAATCATTCATACACAGGCTCTCACTGTCACATGCTCTCTCTCTCACACACACACAGGCTCACACATGCTGTCTCTCTCTCTCACACACACACAGGCTCTCTCTCACTCCCACATGCTGTCTTGCTCAAGCACAGGCTCTCCCTGTCACATGCCGTCTCTCTCACACACACACAGGCTCTCACATGCTGTCTCTGCAAACATTCAGGTCCTCACTCTCACACACAATCTCTCAACTCATCTCATACACACACTCTACGGGCCCTCAGCCTCTCTCTTACCTCTGGGTCTCCTCTTCACGGGTTGCTGCAGGATGGGCTCTGCAGCGGCCCTGATTTTCTCGGGCCGATCCGTGGTGGGGACCCGCTACCGAGCCTCCTCCTCTTCTCAGCCCGCTGCAAAACGCTGTTCCACTTCTGCACGCGGCTGATGCTCCTTCTCCTTCCTGCCCATGCGGCTCCGGCAACATTTTTCTTCCGGGGCCGCGTGGGCAGGAAGGAGGAGGAGCACCTGCACGTTTAGATGCGACCTTTTTCTTCAGGCTGTGGTGACGTGAGCTCCACCACGGCACAGCGATGCTTAACTACTCAGCCGCCAGTGGGATGAGGTCCACCGACGGCCGCATTGGCTCTCTTTGACCTCTCCTCTGTATACCACGTCACGTGTACCGGGCTTGCGACACACTAAAGTGTCACGACACACAGTTTGGAAAGCTCTGACTTAGACAATGATTAACATTCAAAGCAGCACTATCCCCTTCCTTCCTGTAATGAAGAATGCATTTTTGCTGCAAAAAAAACAAGGAGGCACAGGATTATGGACCCTCGGTAAGATGGCCATAAGGATTTTGGGGTGGGTATGTGACCACAAAGGCTCTGTTTTCAAGTTAATTAATCTTAGAAACTTTGAGATTGTAAGAATATTTTAAGTATTTCTTGTCATCATTGGTATAATTTAAGCAAAGTTCTTTGTGCTAACAAAGTTAACTTAATAGCATGGTCTTGTCATATCATCTTGCAGAAACTTAATGCAGGAAAGTTTCAAAAAAAAAAAAAAAGTTATGTCTTTCACATTAGAAACAGATACATGATGGCAGAAAAAGACCACATGGCCTATCTAGTCTGCATCCGTTCAATTAATTTAGCTTTATAATTCCCATCAGTCCCTAAGAGATTCCCTGTATTTATCCCATGCTTTCTTGAATTCAGATTCTGGGCGGGGGGGGGGGGGGGTTGTCTCCTCCACCTCCACTGAGAGACCATGCATCTTACTTGCTTAGGAAAAATGTGAAATTTATGTTGGAGAGATATTGGTTCAATTCTGCCAGGCTCTAGATCAAATAATGTACCTCTCAAGGTTTGGCCCATCAAAGCAACAAGGAAGGCTATCTAAAAAAAAAAGCCACGAGGGCAACAAAGTGGATTAGAAGCCAGGAGTGTCCAATCAGAAAACTTATTATGTGGAGACGTATTTCTTTTTACCAAGCCCAACTCCGGCCGGGTTTCGCCCCCTTACATTGGGGCTGCCTCAGGGGCTGTGTACAGTCAATGTTTAGTGTCTGAGAGTTCAGTTGTTTTCAAACCGATTATATCTGATGGTTCTCCCAAATCATTCAGAATTAGGTAATTTCGCTGAAATTGCCTAATTCGGGAAAAATGATTGCACATCCCTAGTTTCTATCATTTTGCCTGACACAGACATCAGATTCACTGATCTCTAGTTTCCTGCATCACCCCTTGAATCCCTTTTTAAAACTAGTGTTACATTGGCAACCCTCCAGTCTTCAGATACCATAGACGACTTTAATGACCGTTTACAAATTACTAATAGCAGGCATACAATTTCAGTGTTTTATTACAAGAACAAAAATGGGAGATATCAGTGGGAAAAAATGGCTTGTCATTTTTCCAGGTAAATATAAATTTTGCTCTTGTTGTAATGAACACTGAAATTCCTGGGAAAAATAAAATATAAGCTGAAACAGAAAGTCCATAACTATGTGCTACCCAGAGACTATTGCTTTTATGGCTCCCCAAGCTCTGCTCTTCTCAATACTCCGAAAGGAATTGTCTGAATGCCCACTTGAAATGAGAGAAGGGACTGGTAATTGCATTTTTGCACCTAGCACATGCCTAGCCTATGCTATCACATTCAATCGTAAGCACAAACTTTCTCAACAAATTTAAAACCCTGGGACATCTGGCCTCTTGAGAGTTTATGACAGACAATTCCACGATTTATCACATCAAAAAATAACCTTCCTATTCTTCAGCTTCATTATCGCCCAGTATATAAAATGCCTATGCCAGAGAAAACAACTCGAAAAATGTAATATTCCCAACAATACCGAATCATACCCAAGTCTCCAGTCATGCTGATGCTCACCATGGGCCAGGCATGTGCTAGGTGTAAACAATGCAATTGCAGATTCTCACTTTCATTCCACGTGGGTTGCATTTAGATAATTGGTCCCAGAAGCAAAGTTGCACAGGAGCCCAGGCCTGAACATCTTTTGCAGAAATCCGCGTACATATGGAAAAATGTGCATACCTAAGTGCAGTACGGTCCTATGTAATAAGCGGCCACATCCACGCTCAAAACCCGCACCAATAATTCACGCATAAAAGCGAGCAAGCGAACGGGTTTCCCTATTAAGTGAAAGTAAGACCCTGGAAAGTATTTTAAATATTTCAAATAATTGCGCTGCAGAAAACCTGGCAAATATTTTCATGGATGCTAATTCATACTAGTCGCTGCATCTCAAAAAAGATATAGTTGCGATGGAGAAGGTACAGGGAAGGGTAACCAAAATGATAAAGGGGATGGAACAGCTCCCCTATGAGGAAAGGCTGAAGAGGTTAGGGCTGTTCAGCTTGGAGAAGAGATGGCTGAGTGGGGATATGATAGAGGTCTTTAAGATCATGAGAGGTCTTGAACGTGTAGATGTGAATCGGTTAATTACACTTTCGGATAATAGAAGGACTAGGGGGCACTCCATGAAGTTAGCAAGTAGCACATTTAAGACTAATCGGAGAAAATTCTTTTTCACTCAACGCACAATAAAACTCTGGAATTTGTTGCCAGAGGATGTGGTTAGTGCAGTTAGTGTAAATGGGTTCAAAAAAGGTTTGGATAAGTTCTTGGAGGAGAAGTCCATTAACTGCTATTAATCAAGTTTACTTAGGGAATAGCCACTGCTATTAATTGCATCAGTAGCATGGGATCTTCTTAGTGTTTGGGTAATTGCCAGGTTCTTGTGGCCTGGTTTGGCCTCTGTTGGAAACAGGATGCTAGGTTTGATGGACCCTTGGTCTGACCCAGCATGGCAATTTCTTATGTTCTTATGAGATAGGTGCTCAATAGGGCACCAATTTGGATGCTTGGGTGCCGACACAGGAACTCAGCCAGGAGCGAATATGGACGCTCCTAGCTAATCTTGCTGCTCAGGTGCTGAGCTAGGTGCTTATTTGGTCGTGATTATATACAATCGGGTGCCCAGAAAAGTGCCTAGCTAAGCTGGCCATTCGGACGCTGAGATAGGCGCTCAGCTAGGTGATTTTCAGGATGCTCGGACACAGTCATAGCCTCCCCCCCCCAAGTTGGCACTGATACTTAAATCGTGCCTTGAGCATGGCGGTAAAAAACCTGCATTAAAAAACCTGCACTAGCATTAGCATGGCTCCCTGTATTGCCTATGATTAGCTAATAGACTTCTTTTACACCAATAGCACGAATTCACTCAAGAAAAAACGTGGGTCTGTAAAGCACATTCATACGCGCTTTTTTCCCTACACACAAAATCCTTATTACATCCCCGTATAGGGCTTTGCATGGGAAATGCGCTACAAACACACGTACAGGTGCACACAAACCCATGGCAGCTTCAGCGCACCTTATTACATCGGCCCCATTAAGTCTTGGAATGTTTACTAATCTTCAAGAGATGTAATTAGCTTTCTCAGGGAGCATTGGCAGGCTGATGTGCCACCAAGGATCTTGCCCACCCCTCCTGCCCACAATTCCTAATGGGGCAACTAGCTCCAAATGAGGTTTCACCCTCTTCTCCTCTGCAAGTAAAAATGCTACTTCTCCCATCCCTAGCAAACACCCCTTCCAAGCAGATCTCTCTCCCTTCCTGGTAGTCAAACCCCATCCCCCACCTGCAAAGACCCCCTCTTGCAGGAACCCCCTTCCACCCATAGCAAACCTCACTCCCTTTCCAGAACCCCACCACCCGCCCCGCCCAAATGACAAAAAGAATCTCACTGCCCAAGAACCCAAAGCCCCTTCTATGCCCCGCCACCAAGCAAACTCCCATTTACCAGTTATGCTGTATCCTGAGGGCAGAAGCAAAGTTCAGCCAGTCCTAATCTGACAGCACTGATAATCCAAATAGCTCCAGCTAACCCAAGGCTCCCATTTGCACCTCATGTGAGAGGAAGGGGGTAGCTGCTTGGCTTGCCGCTTTCAGGAGGGATGTGGCTCTTCAGGCAGGCTGGGATGCACTAGCTGCATCAGAAGAGAACATGAGCCATATACTGAGTAATGCATGCTCCCTCCAGTCATTAACATACATGTTATCACTTTGGGTAATGTCCATGAGTTACTGGCTGCAAAAACACTGCCACGAGGCGCACAGTTTAGTGACTACCATGGTAATTAAAGCATGTTAAAACCATGTGTTAAAGCATATTTACAAAATACGTTAGCAAGTAGGGGGTTCTTGGGAATTAAGCACCTAAATCATCCCTTTTCATTAGGCACCTACATTTAGGTTCTTGAAACATGGACAGCTATGGGGCTAGTGTCGTAGGGCAGGGAAAAAAGTTAGGTACCAAAATCTAAGTGAATGGATTGCACAACTAAATGTATATAAATTCTTAGCCAAAATTAGATGCCTAAGGGAAGCATTTGTGTGGAGTTTCTTTTTCCAAAAATGACTCCGATGGGATTATAATACATTTTTGTATTTATAATTACATCTTTATTGCGGATGCCATATACAGTGAGGCAAGCATATAACTAATTGAATATTCATAACCTTTTATTTATTTTAAAAAAAAAACTCTTTGATCTACAGGAGGCCTAGTAGCTTTAAGGGATGTGTTACTATATGTATTTCCCAGAAACCCTATTACACTAATAAATGTATAGCATACATTCATCATCCCCACCACATGGGTGTTTTTGTTTTTTGTTTTTTTACTGAGGTCAATACATTAAAGCTTTCTAATCATCATCATAACTCAAAGAGACATAATAAATTTCACATCAGACACTATAGGCCATCGGTGCTGCTTTTATAAATGTTTGGTTTAATCAAGTGTAAAATACTAACTATATAGTTAATATAAAACTGAACTCACCATATGGCATGCAATATCACATTTCATAAGTGCAGATGACGTCAATAATGTTAGTTTCAAATTATTTTTTAATATTATTTAAGCTGCTCCCCAGTGATTTTTCCTCAGTCACTAAAAACAGCCATCTTTCTAATCATGCCATTAATTACTACATATCACCTATGATCAACTGTATTTATTTTAAATTTTGTAAACCATTGTGAAGGTAGTTTCTTGAACTAGTGATATATCAATGCCAATATACAAACAAATCCTTATGTGTTATGTGCCATAACACATAAGGAAGGTAATATTAGAACAACTTATGTTAACTTATGCCTTTCAGAAATGCATAAATTATGTGTATTATATGCAGAAGTTCACTTTGAAAATGATATAACACACATAGGAACATAAGAAATTGCCATACTGGATCAGATCAAGGGTCCATCAAGCCCAGCATCCTGTTTCTAACAGTGGCCAATCCAAGCCACAAGTACCTGGCAAATACCCATACATTAAATACATCCCATGCTACTACTAATGCCTGCAACAATCAGTAGCTAATCCCTATTGATTAATAACAATTTATGGACCTCCTCCAAGAACTTATCCAACCCTTTTTGAAACCAAGCTATACAAGCTGCCTTAAACACATCCTCTGGTAATGAATTCCAGAGCTTAATTGTACATTGAGTGAAAAAATGTTCTCTGGTTTGTTTTAAATGTGCTACTTGTAAGCTTCATGGAATGGCCCCTAGTCCTTGAGTTATATAAAAGGGTAAATAACCCTTTCACATTTACCCATTCAAGTCCTTTCATGATTTGTAGACCACTATCATATGCACCCCTCAGCCGTCTCTTCTCCAAACTGAACAGCCCTAATCCCTTTAGTCTTTCCTCATAGGGAAGCCGTTCCATGCCCTTTATTGTTTTGCTCGTCCTTCTCTGTACTTTCTCCAGTGCAACTTTATTGAAATTGTACTCTGAATGGCAAACGACATAGTTCACATCAACTCTTTTCCCATAGATGGCAGTTACAGATCTTGCTCTCTGTATTTGTGCAAGGGTCTCTCACCATTCAGGACTTGGATAAATGAGGATCCCAGGTAGGCAGGGTATCCTGGTCTGGGCAGAAATAAAACCACTCCCAATTGGATAGAAAATTGAATATAGTTTCTTCATAGAGTCCCAGATTTTTCTCTCTCCCAGGGATGAAGACTCAAAGTGGGGGTCCGATAAACAGCGACAGATGTAGACGGAAAAACATGCACATGCATACAAACCAGCAACCGCACACATACATGGTCACACAGATACATTCTAGCACACACACGCCAGCTGACTGCTACATACACAGTCATTTGCTAGTACACAAACCTAGAGCGCATACACCTATACATGGACACGCAACTAGCAACCATACATATGCTTCACCAGACCATGGTATACAGTGTCAAACATAAGAATACATCCATCAGTACACTGATTATATACAATATTCAGTCATACAGACTGGCATACTTGAATGCATACATACCCAGGCATGCATATATAGCATCTCCTTTATCAGCACGTCCCTTAGGGTTAGTGCATCCGGCCAGCAATGGGTCCCAAAGAGGGCCACCAGCACCCATCACCTCTCCATCAACACTCCCTCCATAGCAAGTTCTGACTTACAGGCCTGCTTTAGTTTGTACTCATTGAGCCCTGGAAAAATCCAAAACAGATCAGCAAGTTTTTTTGTGTTTCCCCATATGGTGCTGATGGCTCAGATCAATGGAGGAAATGTCCCTCTAAAGCAGCAGGAGGCGTCTTTCTAAACCAGCGCCAAAATCATGGTGCCCAATACCACCATCATGCCTAAGCATGATGGTGGTATTGGTGGTATTTTATGGTGGTATGGGTGGTATTTTATGGTATTTGTGGTATTGGTGGTATTTTATGCCCCCCGGCATAAAATGGATTTCCAAAGTCAGTTCTAATCCCGACTGTATTCCAATGTCTCTCAATCTCTCTTTTTTCTTCAACCCTTGGTGGAAAAACAATCCATTGCACACTCAGTTCTTGAAATCCCTTACTAGGACAGGAAGAAGAGGCAGCAAAATTCTTCTTCCCAGATTTTCTAACTCAAAAATGTCTCTATCCCAAAAACTGAATCCAAACACTAGAAGGTACTGCAGCGGATCACCACCATGTTTCTGTCTTCCAGGAGGTTACAGAGGGGAGAGGGGTTCCCTGTGCCCTCTCACCAAGCAATATCCAGGGGTCTCACTGGCTTCTTACCAAGAAAAAATCCACAAAATTCCAAAAAACAATCCAAGAATAAACCCAGCCATCCAGTGAGCAGACTGAAAGAGTTGCTCCCACAATCTAGCCCAGAGACTGCAAGCAGGAGGTATTTGAGTCCCAGGGTAGTCCAAAACCCTGTAACCAAATTCACAATTAGCCTCAATTAGCAACTTTGAACAGCTATAAAAGCTCTTAACTAGGCTTGCCTTACCCTACAGCACCCAGCTCTGTGACAGTCATCATAATGCTGCTCGATACTGTTTATGGATGAAAAAGGGGGCGGTGGCTGAAGCACCAGGAATCTTCACCATCAAGGGGTTTTCCCACCCCAATTTGGGCCCTACCCTCCTCCCCCTTTAACCCAAACACTGTCATGACAGCCATCAGATGGAAGCCACAGACACGGGTTCCTTTCAGAACCCAATACCCCTGCACCATCAGATGCTGCTGCTGTATGAGGGCTGGCTATCTCTCCCCTCCAGAGGCCGGGAACACTGCCTTGTGAGCAGAAAGCAGATCTAGGCATTAGGCCAGATCTACGCCATTCATTTAAAAGTGATATTTAAAAAAAAAAAGCTTAAAATCAAGGCTGCTCAGCTATCTGAACAAAGGTTGAAATTTCATTAAATATTTGCACAAGCAAAGTTGCTATGGAAGTACCCTTTTATTAAATGTATGCATCATGTAACATTTAAAACTGGCGTGCACTAGAAAATCTAATAGAACGTCCTGCAGGGAAAAAAAAAACCCAAAACAAACACAGAAGTCGGAATGCTTGCACAACTCAGAACTACTCTCTCTTTTATCTAAGTCTTATATTTCCTACTAGAGGAAAAACTGTGGAAAAATTTCAGCAAACAACAATTTTGTGTACCTTTGCGCTGAGGGAATTTTGTGCAGGGCTTTACATTTAAACCTGAATTCTGTCAGGTCAGTCGTTCCTAAATGAAGCACAGCTTATTTCCTAGAAAGGAAGCAGTGGCCTCGAGGTGGAAGGTAATATAAAGCGGGAGGGGACACTGAGTGGATGGAGAGAATGAAGGCAGGGATGGGAAAGAGATGGTGGAAGTGGAGGGAGAAGGGAAGGAGTGGAGAGAGGGAGATAGGGAGGTGAGAAAGGAAAGGCTGGGAAAGAATTGGTGAGGTGAGAAATGGCAGGGGGATGAGGAAGACGAGGTGAGCATGGAGGAGAACAAGTGAGAGGGATGGGGAGGGAGGGGGGACAAAGTAGGGTGGGGTGAAGGAAGGACGAGAGGGGGAGAAAGAAAGAGAAGGAGAAAGGGAGAAGGAGGAAAATTTCAAAAGCTGTGGCTGGGAAAAGGGCTGGAGGAAAGAGGAGAGCATGAAAGGGTGGGAGAGGAGGGGAAGATAAGAGGGTGAGAGATGGGAGGAGGAAAAAGGGAAAAGAAATGGTGGGAGAGGATAGAGGCAGGTGAGGGTAAAAAAGAAAGGAGAGGAAGAAATGGGGAAGGACGGAGAATGGGAGAAAAGGAGAAAGTGGTGGGAGAGGGAAGGTGGCTAGGGGAGGGAACAGAGGGGAATAAAGGAATGGGGAGAATGAGGGGGAGAATGAGAGGAAGAATGGAAAAGGAGGAGTGGTGAATTATGAGGGAGAGGGAACAAAAGGAAGAGGAGGGGAAGAAAGGAGCAGGGATAGTGGAAGAAAGGAAGAGGAGGGGAGAGGGGAAGAGGAGACAAAAGAAAGAAGGGGAGGGAGGGAAGGAAGAGGAGAGGAGGAGAAGAAAGGGAGAAGGGGAGGAGGGGTGAGGGGAAGGAAAGGAGGGTGAGAAGGAGTGTGAAGAGGGGAAGAAAGGGGAGGGGCAAGGGAGAGGAGAAGACAGAGGAGGAAGGGGAAGAAAGGGGTGGGGAGAATGAGGAGAGGGGAAGAAAGGAAAAGGAGCAGGGAGTAATGAAAGAGGGGACAAAAGGAAGAGGAGGAGAGGGAAGAGGGGACAAAAAAGAATGAAAGGGAAAGAAAGGAGCAAGGAGAGTGGAGGAGAGAAGAAAGGAAGAGGAGGAGGGGAGAGGGAATGAAAAAGGAGGGGGAAGAAGGAATGGAGGGGAGGGGAGGAGGGAAAGAAAGGGGAGGAGGAAGGAAAAGAAGTAGGGGAGAGGGAGAGCAGAAGACAAAGGAAGAAGAGGGAAAGGAGGAGGAGTAAGGAGGGGCAAAACAATAAAAGGAGGAAGAGGAAAAAGGGTAAAGAGGGAGAAAAGAAAACACAGGACAGGGAGAGGGAAAAAGGAGAAGGGGACAGAGGCAGGAGGAAGAGGAGAGAAAGGAGGAAGGGTGAAGATAAAGGAAAAGAAGGAGGAAGGAAGAAGAGGGGACGCAGGAGAGGAAGAGAGGAGGGAGGGAAGCAGAAGACAGGAGGAAAGAGAAAGAGGGCAAAATGAAGAGGAGGAGAAAGAAGGCAGGAAGTGGTGAGGGAAGAGAGGAAGAGGGAGAGGGGAAGAGGAGGAGGGAAGGAGGCCTGAAGGGGTGAGAAGAAAGGAGGAAGGGAAGAAAGGAGAAGAGAGGGGAGAAAGAAAGAAAAAAATGAGGAGAGGGGAGGTCGACAGAAGGGAAGAAAGGATGAGAGGAGGGAAAAGAATTGGAAGAGGGGAAGAAAAGAGTAAGGGGTTAAGGGAAGAAAGGAAAAGGAGGAGTGGTGAAGGGAAGAAATGAGGAGGGGATGGGGAAGAGAAGAGGAACAGGAAGCGGGGGAAGGAGGAGGAGGCGGCATGGGGATGAAGGGAAAAAAGACAGGAGGAAGGGGCAGAGGAAGAAAGGAAGAAAGACAGGAGGGGATAAAGGAGGAAGGTGAAGAAAAGGTGGCTTGGGAGAGGAGGGAATAAGGAGAGGGAGAGGGAGAAGAAGAAAGGAAGAGAGGAATAAGGGAAGAGGAGGGAAAGTAGGGTAGAAGGAAGAGGGAAAAAGGAAGAGAGGAGAGATCAAGAAGGGAAGAAAGGAGATGAGATGGAGAGGGAGCAGGAAAGAAAGGAGGAGGGAAAGAGGAAGCGAGGAAGAGGGGAAAAGGATGTAAGGAGAGGAAAGGAAGAAAGGAAGGAGAATTGAGGAGCAGGGGAGATGAAGAGCAGAAGAGGAGGGGAGGGGAAGGCAGGGAAGAAAAGAAGAGGAGGGGATAGAAGCAGAGGGAAGAAAGGAGGAGGAGGAAGAGAGGAGGAAAGTAGGGGTTAAGGGATGGAAGAGAGGAAGAGGTAGGGGAAAGGAGGAAGAGGAGGGAAAAAGAATGAAAGGAGAGGAAGAAAGGAAAAAGGAGGGGAGTGGAAAGAGGGAGAGAGGAGCAGGGAGAGAAGAAGAATGGAAAGAGGAGATGACAGGGGAGAGGGGAGGATGAAAAAGGGGAAGGGAGGGGAAGCAGGGAAGAAAAGAAGAGGAGAATGAGGGAAGAGAAGAGTGATGGGAAGAAAGGAGAAGGGGAGAGGAAGAAAGGAAGAGTGGTGAAGGGGTGATGGGAAGAAAGGAGAAGGGGATGCAGAGAAAGGAAGAAACAAGGAGGAAGAGGGGAAGAGGGAGGAGGTGTGAAAGGTGAGGGAAATGGAAGGATGAAGGGGAAGGGAGGTGGACAGCATGGGGGAGAGAGGAGGGAGAGGGTAGAAAGGAGGGGTGAAGGGAATAAAGGAAGAGGAGGAGGGAGAAGGAGGATGGATGAGGCATGAGGAGGGAGAAATAAAGAGAGGGGAGGATGAGGAGGGAGGCATGAGGTGGTAAAGGGAAGAAAGGAGGAGGAGAGGGGAGGGAAAAGAGACAGGAAGGGGCAAGAAGGGGAGGGAGCGGAGGATGCGGAAGGGGGTGGAGAATGGGGAAGAAGGGAGAGGAAAGGAAGGAGGAGGTGTCAGACAGGGGAAGGAGAGAAAGAGGGGAGGAAAAAAGGAGTAGGAGGAGGGGAACAGAAGAAAGTTGGGGAGGATGAGGTGGGAAGAGGCATGATGGTGTGAAGGAAAGAAAGGAAGAGGGGGTGGAGGAAGAAAGAAGTGGAGGGGAATGGAGGAAGATGGGGAGAGAAGAAAGGAAGAGGGGAAGAGGAGAAAGAGGGTTGAGGATAAGGTAAGATATGGGGAAGAGGATAAGGAGTAAGGGAAGGGAAAGAGACAGGAGGGGGAAGGGAAAAGGGGAAGCTGAGGATAAGATATGGGGAGGAGGAGAAAGGAGGAGGGGAAGAAGAAGTGGGAGGTATGAGAGGGAAAAAGAAAGGAGGTGTAGAGAGGATTGGGGAGGGAAGAGAAGAAAGGATGAGAGGAGAGGAAGAAAGGAGAAGGCAGCAGAGGGGGAAGAAACAAGGAGAAGGGGAGGAGGGAAAGGGAGGACTAGGGAAGAAAGGATGAACAGAGGAGAGAAGAGTGGGAGGGGAAGGGGAGGGATAAGGGAAGAAAGGAGGACAGCACAGGAGAGGGGAAGAAAGGGTTGGAGGCAAAGAAAGGAGGAGAGAGGAGGAGGGAGAAGGGAAGAGGAGGAGAGGAAGGGGGCTAAGGAAAAGGCAGGAGCAAAGGGAAAAGGGAAGAAAGGAGGGGAGGAAGAAAGGAAGAGGAAGAAGGGCAGGCAGAGGGGGAGAAAGGAGGAGAGGAGGAAAAGAGGGGAGGGTGAAGTGGGAAGGAAGGAAAGTAAGGGGAAGAGGGGAGGGGAAGAAGAAAAGAGGTGGGGAAGAATGGTGGTGGGAAGGCATGAAGGGGTAAGGAAAAGAAAGGAGGAGGCAGAGGAGGAAGGGATGAAAGGATGATAGGGTAGTTTTGAGGAAGAAGGATGAGAGAAGAAAGGAGAAGGGGAGGAGAAGAGGAAGAAAAGTAGAGGGAGATGGTGGGAGAGAGTTGGGGAGAGAAGGATGGGGAGGGCTTGGGGAATGGGGAGTAGGGAGTAGGGAAAAAGGATAGGAGGAGGGGAAGAAAGGAGGGGAAGAGATGAAGAGGAGGAAGAGAAGGACTGGGAGAGGGGAAGAAAGGGGAGGAGGGTGTAAAAGGGAAGAAAGGAGGAAAGGGCTGAAGAGGGGAAAAGAAGAGAAGTGAAAGGGGAAGAAAGGGGAGGAGGGGATGAGAGGAGGCAGGAGGGGATGAGAGGAGGCAAGAAGGGGAGGAGGAAGGTGGAGATTGAGAGGGGAGGAGAAGATTAATGGGGTGGGATGGAGTCAGGGAGAGATGAAGAAAGGAGAGAAAGGGTGGAGGGTGGAAGAAAGGAGGTGTTGAAGAGAAGAAATGAGGAGAAGGGAATGAGAAGAAAGGGAAGGGGAAGGGGAGGAGATTAAGGGGAAGGAATGGGTGGGAAGGAGTAGAGAGGGAGGAAATGAGGAGGGAGGGCGGAAGTTTTAGTGTGGAAGAAAGGAGGGTGGATGAGGAAGTAAAGAGGAGGGAGGGAAGAAGACTGAATGGGGAGAATGGGTGGGAGGAGAGTATGGGGTGAAGAATGTGGGAGGAGGGAAAGGACAGGGACATGGAGGGGTGAAATTGGGAGGGGGAGGGAGATGATAGGGAGAAAGGACAGAAGGAAAAGGGATATCATTTAAAGAAGGGGTGGGAGGGGGAAAGGTATAGGAAGCTAGAGAGAGGAGGTGGAAGAATAGTGTATGACAGGGCTTCCCAAACCTGTCCTGGGGACCCCACAGCCAGTCAGGTTTTCAGGATATCCACAATGAATATGCATGAGATAAATCTGCATATACTGGTATGAAACTTTATCTCATACATATTCATTGTGGATATCCTGAAAACCTGACTGGCTGTGGGGTCCCCCGGACAGGGTTGGGAAGCCCTGGGCAGTTCAGGGAAGATAAGTGGAAGGGAAGAAGGTAGGGAGGGAAAAGGATGAATGGAGAGTTGTTAAAATGTTTTACTTCCAGGTAGATTAAACTTTAGTTCTGCTCTGCAATAATCTCCCCTTTGTTCTCTGTCTGTAGTTCAGTTCCAGTTCCAGAATCCTCAGGTCCTTCAGTCTGCTGAGAGCCAGAGTCGGCAGAGATGCTCACTGCTTGCTGCCCTCCTGGGAAATGCCACTGAGCCCAGGCAGCTCTGCCTTTTATAAGCCTCCTGCTGTCATCATGACCTCACAAGAGGGTGGGAAAGGCCATCTGAGGTGGATGGAGGGAGAGAGGAGAGAAGGAGCGGACTTCATTTTCCTAGCAATTAATTAAAATAATGAAATAAATAATCCCTGAAATATCCCATCTCCAGTTCCTGATCCCCTCTGTACAGTGTTTTCTCATTTCCTCTCTCCATCTGAGCTCAGCTTCTCCCTGACTTGTAACTCCAGGTCTGCACAGCCCAAGCTCACTGCCCTCATTCTCAAAGCAGTGATGATGTCACTGCTGACAAAACTATAATCTGATTTTGTTAAGAGAATCTGAACTTTCAGATTTACAGTGGAACATTAAGACAGACTGAGGGGAAATTTAGGTCACTGTTTTTGAAGCCACTAACCACACAGCTGATTCTGCTGCTATTGCTCCTGGAGCCGGAGGCTTTGCTAGGGTGGGGAATGGAAGGGCACCATCACCGAATTAGGGACCAGGGGTGGTGGCAGGCCAAATCCATCCCCAATTCTCTCCGACAGTAAGCAAGGAGCAGGAGATTTTAGAGTAGGATTATCCAACATATGGACCATACAGCTAACAGTTTCTGCCTGTGGGTCACCCGGCTCTCGTGTCAACACGGCAAACATTTTCAAAATTCATGGGCCAAAACTTTCCAGCTGCTGTACTCTTGTGTGGAGAGATCAGCAGGAAGAGGTACCAGCACACAGGTTCTCCACAGTCTCTTGGTGCTTCCCCCTCTACTGGAAACGAGGACGTCTGCTGCAAGTTCAACAGGCAGCGGTAACAAAGATGGAGAAGCCTGTCAGATCCCCACCCCCAGAAAAGGAGCCCAGAGTGCCACCACCATTGCCAGAAGAGAGGGGCCGGAGTACCTGGGGGTGAAGAGACAGAGGGAGGGAGAAAATGAGAGGAGGTCCTGCTAGGGGAAGAATGGCAATACCGGGGGTGGGGTGGGAATAGAGAGTGAGGGGAGGCACAGGACTGGTGGGGAGACAGAGAGGAGGTGAAGTGAGATACAGAGGGGAGATGCAAAGGTGAGAGGGAGGGAGATCCTGCTGTTGGTGTGGGAGAATGGAGATAGGGACTGGAAGGGAGAGGAAGGAAAATGCAGGAGTGGGGGCTAGATAGAGAGGGGTGGTGCGAGAGAAAGAGAGGGGAGATGCAAAGGAGAGAGAGAGAGAGAGAGAGAGAGAGAAGCTGTGAGGTGAACAATTGGGCTCATCACAGATGAATGAGGCACAAGGCTTTTCTGTTTTGTAATTATTTTCTTCATAACTTCCAAGTATTCACCTTTTTGACCTGCACTGTATATTAGGCTCTTCCTGAGTGGTAAGGATGAAACCTGCATCTTTAATTGTGTGAGAAGTTTGGAGTGTGTATTACTTTGTACATATCTATACTGAGGCTTAACTGCCATTTTTTATAGAAATAAATATTTGATAGGCTACAGTAAACTGCAGGAGAGTGAAATTTCCCATTGAAATAAATTATAGCTTAGTTTAGTCTCGGTTTGGGTCACGTCTTTCTGAAAGGAAAAACCCTACACTCTGTGCATATCACAAGACACATGAAAAGCCTGAACATTTCTAGGACAAGGGGTTCCGATATGAAGCTGGAGTGGGGGAAGGTTCAGATGAGGCAAGGCATCCATTTACAGGGTGTGCGCCTGTACTCAGTACTGGCACCTTTTCTTCCTCCTGCTTGAACTGCCCTGTGGTTCCCCCTGGCCAAACCTGCATCCCGGTGCCACCTCCACTCCACCTCCATGGAGAAGGAAGACTGCTGCCTGGGGGAGAGAAGAGGAGGACTGATGCTGGGCCCCTGGAGAAGGAGAGAGAGGATTCAGCCTGCCTGCTAGGAGGGAGGTGAGAGGCAGAGAGTATTGTGTGTGTGTGCAGGTACAGGTACAGGTGTAGGTGTAGGGGGGCAGTCTTATGTTGGGACCACCAAGCGCCCATCAACAATTTGTGAGTGTGTGTAGTAGTAGTAGTAGTAGTAGTAGTAGTAGTAGTAGTAGTAGTAGTAGTAGTAGTAGTAGTAGTAGTAGTGTGCAGGGACATTTTACAGCTAACACTTTGCCAAGGATCCAGTTAGCTGCCAATTCAGTATTTTAATCTCACATCAGTACCGTTTAAGATTAGCCTGTTTCTGCATGCACAGGAAACCAGATCTCTGTGCTTCAAAACAAATGTGTTCTCTAACACATAAGCTGCAGCTATGAACTTAAGACTGTCCTTCAGCACAGCACATATGTGAGGCCCTTATCTTTTGTTAAATACAGAGGTCGATACTCAGCTGCAGGCTGTCCAGGTTCACTACTTGGGGAACTTAAATACCCTGGGCCCAATATCGAAACACTACTTAGCCGGATAAGTAGCAGCAGCGGAATATTCGGCTATCCTCAGTGGGCACCACTTAGCCGGATAAGTGAGTTATCCGGCTAATTAGATAACCGGATAGTCAATGGGTGGATCAGGGAGGCGCTACTTATCCAGTTATCTTGACAGGTCAACTGCCTGTATTCAGCCTTGTCCAGTTAAGTTAACTGAATAAATTAGGCCTGCTCAACAGCAGGTCTAAAGTTATCCGGACATATTTTACCCGAATAATTAGAGCTGCTGAATATCCCTTCTAATTTATCTGGACACTTATCCGGATAACTTAGATAACCAAATATCTTTAAATACTGGGCCCCCTATATTCAGTGGCACAGTCACACCGCTGAATGTACCTAGACAAACCCAAATCTATCCAGCTAACTCTATCCAGATAACTTCAGTCATGCCGAGAGGCAGTCCCAAAGTCATCTGGATGAATTTACCTGGATAACTTTGAAGTTAAATGACTAAGTTCGCCAGATTACTTCGGCCCGTCCATAAACACCCTCAGAATAACCCCTCTTTATCCAGATACATTTAACTTGAGTAATGACTTACCTAGGTAAAATGTATCCAGTTAGAGGAATGGGAATTCAAAACCCCAGGGTGGGCCCAGGTAACTTAAAAAGTGACCCCCGACAAACCTCTCTGAATACCGATCTCACTGTATCCAGACAATCTGTTAAGCCACATTTAAGCAGCTTTCCCCAGACCGTGATCGTGCAGAACCTTTTTAGAAATAAAGTGTCATGCACATAAGACATCTTGACAGTGGAATCTAATACAAAGAACCAAACTAATTGAGTTAAATAGAAACGCAACCAGGAGCACCATTATAAAAGCTTTTGTTGGAAGACAAGCACATGACATTATTTTGGTCTCTTATTATAGCTTCTTGTTGCTACTAAAATGTCATATTTAACTCTGAAAATTACACTGCATGCCATCCTGTGCACGCTCTGAATACTGATAAATATTTTAACCATATGTCTGGCACAGTGCAGCCCTACTTGCCACTGTGCCAAAAACCGTCTTATTGCTGCTGCTGCTGTGAATACTGATGCACTATAAGCGTGCCTGCCTGACCAAGAGAAAAAGAAAAGGCAGCAGCAGCTGTTTCCCTGGTCCCAGTGCAATGTGACAAGTGGGTAGAGGAACAGGATGACTGAATCCTTAATGCAAAATAAAAAAATCTTCAGGGGTGATCTCCGGCAGTCGTAAAAATCCCTTGCAGCCTTACAGCGCCATCCTCCCGATTCTGGAGACACCCCCAGGCAAAAGATTTAAAAAGGGAGGGCTGAAGTTCTACGCTTTATCAATAATATTAATATGAAATGCTCTTCGCTTTCAGCAGTGAATAGAACAAGACCATAAACCGTCTCCCCAGCGAAGCTTTCCAACTGCAGTAAAAGAAAACAGATTGCTCCAGACAGCCACCTGGGTAACTCATCGAGGACACGGCCATGATATTTTTACCTGTGTTCGTCTTCTAACACAAAACGACCCGGAGGGGAATATTTAAAACTGACTGCATAACCAACGTTTTTATTTTTAGAGCAGCAAGATGATTCAATGTTTTTGAAATCTATAGTCATGATCAGAAGCACACTTAAGAGGAGCCTTCAATTCAAATAGGCAAAACAAAAACAACAGGAGACTGTGTAACAGGACACGAGATATTCTGCCTGTTTCAGCTTCTGGAGCCCTGGTTTCTTTAATGCTCACAGAAGTAGAGTCACAGGCGGGCCCCCCTCAGGGGCCTGGGTCCCCTCGCTTCTGGCTCAGACCCCACCCCTAGCAACAGGGTCATGGCCCATTTGAGTCGGCCCCTTAAAGATACAGCAGATAAAGGGGTTTGGAGGCATTAGAATCACTGCCAGCCCGTGATACCCTGCTCCTTTAAGAGGGATAACTAGAAATGGAACCATGTGAATGAGCGGCAGTGCAGGCCTGTCCCGCGCCGCACGCTATAACGGAGGAAAAGGCGCGCGGCGGCGAGGTCCATGGCGGGGGTGGGGGGGGGAAGGGGTGAGGGGGGGGAAGGGGTGAGGAAGGAGAAACATGACGTGTGGGTGGGGGCCAATAGCGCGATGCCAGTGAGAAAAATCGCAGCGGCGCAGGCAGGCGGGCAACGGATGACGTGGCTCTCGTGCCTGCCAGACGGACCCGAGCAACGGAGGAGCGGGCTGCGCGGGGGTTTCGTCGTCCCTCCCACCCTCCCAAATGGAATAAGTTTATACGTGAATGTCGGGGGACGCAAGTTGCAAAATTGTCACGGTGGAGGCGGAAACCCGAGCCAGAGTTGAATGTTGTAAATAAATGGATTGTTTCAAGGACATGGGGGGAGGGGGCGTGTCTCGTGCAGTTGGGGGGGGGGGGGGGGGGACTGCTGCATGAGAAGGCCAAGCGAGCTAGGGGGGCTAAAGCTCGAAGGCCGGCTTACCCTCGCTGGGACGAGGCGGGATAAGAAAAGGGGGGCGTGAGCCGATAGCTTACCATTGGGATGTGGTGGTGAGTTAAAAGGCATAAGGTGTGGGGGGGGTGGAGAAGCATGGGCTGACATGTGGTCAGCATGATGTTTATTGTTCGGGCTAGGGTATGTAAATAAACTGTGGCCTTTTATAAAGCCAAAAACCTGTTGTGTTTCATTTGGGAAGGAAGGGGAGAGAGCCCAGCGCAGATCTCGACTCCTCCCGTTAATGTTTGAGGCCTCAAATTCTGTTTACTTCTGACAAGTAATTATTTTATCCCCCCCCCCAGCCCCTTCAAAGTTCAGGCGTGCCTGGGCTCTATTTACATAATCGCCCCACAGCAGGCAGAGATGAAGACTTGTATAAAAAAAAATAGTTGCCTTAACTGCAGAGGGAGAGCGAGAAAAGGAAGAGACAGCCAGGGAGACAGTGAAGAGATAGGAGAGATAAAATGTTGCCAGAAATCAAAAGGATTTTGCAGCGGCTGCTCTGAAGACTTCGGGCGGGACACTGGGCTGGACACAGTGTTAATTTTGGGCACCCCAAAAAATTTCAGTTCTGGCTAGACCCCCCTGAATGCTAATCTCTTCTACAAAGAAATGGCAGACCTGGTAGAAACAGCTGCTGTGTTAAATAAATAAATAAATAAATAAATAAATAGATCCTTCGTAAACCTCTTTAAATTATCAACTACTTTTTTTTCTTGATCATCTATTCCCCCCCCCCCATTTTTAAAACCTCAATATTTCCAGGTCCCATAATACTGTTTCAGCGTGGCTGCCTCCTCTTTATCTTCCCACTGCCAGTAATTTAGATTTTATTTCAGGGGTGGCCAACTCCGGGCCTCAAGAGCCACAAACAGGATTTCGACAATGAATATGCATGAGATAGATCTGCATACAATGGAGGCAGTGCTAGGGTTACAAAGCCTGCCTCGGTACCTATGGCAATATAGTAGAGATGTGCACAAGGCTGCCACCTGGCTCTAGAATTTCAAGACAGACTGACCCAGCCCTGGTTGTGTACCCTCACGCCACACTGGGACTTGTGGTCTTGCCTCTTTTTAGGGACTGTAGTAGGGGAATCAGAATTATAAATCAGTTGGCAACCCCTAGATTTCATTTCGTTTCCTTTTTATTTCATTGGATTTGTGTCAGTTTTGTCCATTTCATTTTTTTTGTTGTTGTTTTTAATGTGTTCTATTTGCAGAAACAAGTTCAAATGGACAGAAACAACTCATTTCGTTTGATTTTTTTTTCCCTGCCATTTGGATTAGAAAGTGACATGAAACAACCAGTTCCTGTGTTGTTTCAAATGACTGCACATCCCTTTAACGGAGGGACAGACTTTTAACTGTAGCCACTCCACAGCCAAATGATGCGTACAACATAACTTAATTACAATAATACGATATACTCGACTCTTATTATGCTCAAATTAACTGTTTGTCTATTTTAACCTTTGCAGGTAATCTGTTGCGTTTGACTATTTTATCTTATGTATGCATATTTGTTAACCGCTTAGACGGACATGTAAATGTCTTATTGTTTGCGGTATATAAAAAATTTTTAAATAAATAAATAATTCATAGCTTTGGCCACACCTTGCCCCAGCATCTATCCTCTAGCTGCTTTGGTGACCTGGCACAACAGCGGGCGGCAACGCAAGATACCACACCCAGCATCAAAGTGCATTTCTCATGGATTCTTTTTCATGTTAGCAAGTTGGTACGTGTTATACCCTGTGGTGCTGTTAAAAAAGATAATCTGTGTCCTGACTTCTAGCCCAAAGGATAAAGTACATGTAGTACTATGGGTCAGATTTAAACCTACAGTACATTTTTTTTTTTAATTTCAATGAAATATATCATACAACATATTCATAGGTTAATGTCCAAAAGAAAAAAAACAACTCAATAGTATTAAATACTCTTGAACTTCTAATCCAACCTATGAACCATTAGACCACAATTCAGGGGAACCAAGGAGTACAAGAAATATTCTGGAAATAGAAAAAGAAGAAAACGCAACAAAGTTATCCTGGAACAACAAATTAATGTAATGTACATTAAAGATTTCATTTATCTATTGGAGTAGAACTGGCAGGACTCTTAGCTTCAAGAAAAATATCTAATCTGCGTCAAAGAAAATATAGATCACACCAGAATATTTAATCAGATATTTACATGGACATCGAAGGGGAAAAAAAAGGAGTGCAAACAGCCTGACCAGAGCTCAGAAATGCTTTATGGCCCAGATTTAAGTGTTGGGTAAAAACAGCCCTTAAATTCTGCAAGTCAGCTTGTTTCTAGAGAATTAAACAAATGTGCATGTGAAAACTTGTGCTAAAGCACCAAAGAACCTTCCCTAATCCATAAATTCAGCACTTCGGGGGGGAAAAGTTCCACAGTGTACACGTTTTTCATCACACGTAGTTCTGCAGATTATTTTCCGCTCTCTTAAACTGCAGGAAATTAAATCATTTGGCAAAAGCTGTGCCAATTCAAAACTGTGCAGCATCTTTGACCAACCCTTACATCTGGTCCTGTGCAGTTAAAAAAAAAAAAAAAAACACAAAAAACACAAAAAAAAAACCATCCAAAATTCAAGAACTCAGCAGTGATTTTTGCCAGATCATAAGGAAGGTCTATCTTTAAACCCTGTGACTTCTTTTATCAGCTGTCGTAATGGTCGAGTGGTCTAAGGCACTGAACTTAAGTGTTTCTTCTTTAACTGCATCCCATAGACAAATGAAACTACAGAGTACCTTAAAATATAGAGTGAACTTGCAAAACAGACCAATGTTTTCTAGCCCGAGTAGCTCAAATGGTAAAGCGTGCAACCTTTACTCTCTGGCTCATGGGTTCAAACCCCATGCTCAGTGAGAAAGATTTATTTTCTGTTCAATATCTTTGTGAGCGACATTGCGGACAGGATAGAAGGTAAGGTTTGTCTTTTTGTGCATGATACTAACATCTGCAACAGAGTGGACATGCCGGAAGGAGTGGAGAGAATGAGACGGGATTTAAGGAAGCTGGAAGAGTGGTAGAAAATATGGCAGCTGAGATTCAATGTCAAGAAGTGCAGAGTCATGCATATTAGGGATGTGAATCGTTTCTCTGACAGATGAAAATATCGTACAATATTTTCTCATCTGACAGGAATTGGGGGGGGTCCCCGAAAGCGATAAGAAAACCCCACAAAATTTTTGTGGGGTTCTCTTATCATTTTGGGGGGGCGGGAAGATAGGGCACACAAAAACAACCCCCAAACCCACCCCGAACCTTTAATTCTCCTTATTTAGAATCCCCCACCCTCCTGACCCCCCAAAAACTTTTCTAAAGTACCTGGTGGTCCAGTAGGGGTCCCGGGAGCGATCTCCCGCTCTCGGGCCATTGGCTGCCACTAATCAAAATGGCGCCGATGGCCCTTTGACCTTACCATGTGACAGGGGCTATCAGTGCCATTGGCCGGCCCCTGTCACATGGTAGGAGCAATGGATGGCCGGCGCCATCTTTAAAACTCCAACATTACTATCTTGCTTTTTACGGCGGTTACTACCCTAAACCAATTAAGCCTGATAGATCACTTTGAATGCATATACAGCATTGCCCTCTGCTTCTACGGCAAGGTGAAACGTGGAAAAGAGGATTTGATTTCAGACAACAACCAACAAGGACAGAATTTCACAATCTGGGTAAACAAATAAGCATGGGGGTAGCTTTACATTCAGACAACATCCAACAAGGCATTGATCTGTACAGTCTGGGTAATCAAGCATCGGGGTAACTTGCTTGATGCGGCGGTTAATATCCTTAACCATTAAGCCTAATGCTCACCTTTGATGCAACTCCAACATTACTCTCTGCATCAATGACAGGGGATGGCAGGAATTTTGAATCAAACAGTTCCCAACAAGGGCCCTGAACTTGGTGGTTGGTGAAACAGATAAGTATGGGAAAATAAGTGTGGGAGCTTGCTGGGCAGACTGGATGGGCCGATTGGTCTTTTTCTGCCGTCATTTCTATGTTTAGCTGCCTTCTGTATTTACATGTGCAGCAAGGAAATGAGAAGGGGAAATCAGCACAGGGCACCATCAGGCCCAGCACAACCGGGTGTGCATATCATGCATTTTCATGGAGCGGCACACCAGGGGAGGTAGCGGGCTGGTGGCAACAGGAAAGGCCACGGGCCGCCGGCATAGCCTAACCAGCTGGCAGCCAAAGGAGGAGAGAGCGCGGGCCTCCTGCTGTCTGCGGGCAGTACGTCCCCACCGATCTTCCTGCTTGGGGGGGGGGGGGGGGAGCGGAAGCTGAGCACATGTATGCGTGCACGCCCATGCACAGCTTCCGCTCCCTCAAACCCCGCCCCCCAAGCAGGAAGATCGGTGGGGACGTACAGCAGGAGGCCCACGGCGCCACAGCCCGGAGACAGCAGGAGGCCTGCAGGGCCATGGTGGAGCACATCCTACCACGGCCTGATGATAACAAAAGACCACGTGAGTATGTGAGCTTGTATGTATGTGTGAATGAGAGAGCGCCTGTATGTGTCTGAAAGCCTGTTTATGTGTGCATGTGTATGTGTGTGTGTGTGTGACTGTGTAAGAGCCTACGTGTGTCTGAGTGAGAGCCTGTGTGCCTGTGAATGTGTCAGAGCTTGTGTGTTTTGTGTATGTTTGTCTATCTGTGAGAGCCTAATGTATCACATATAGGTGCTCACAGGCACGTATACACACACACACACACACACACATAATGTATATGTGAAGGTGAGGCAGCCTATGTATGTTAGAGAGAGGGAGTGTGTGAGAGAATTAATTTTTTATTGTGCATGCGTGTGAGAGAGAAGATAAAATTTGTGCGGCCCTACCTCCCTCAATCCACGACAATCTCAGAGTGACTGGAATTTAGATCTCAAGTTTGGAGAGAAGATTTTAAAATCCTTATTAGTTTTAATTATTGGGTGTAATTTGATGATTTTGCTCTTTTGAAATATTTATTGTTCCTGGAGGGAGGAGGAATAGAACATTTTTTATTGGATTTTTTATTCATCAGATTTTTTAAAAATATTTTGGTGTTTGGGAAATTTTTGATATTCTATTCATTAACTGGTTTGAAATATTCTTTTTATCATTAATGTTTTATATTTCTTGATTTTATTTAATGTTTTATGAAGAATGGTAATGTTTCTATTTTTCCCTTATTGCTCTGCATATAAAGGCTGGCTTCTTGTGAGTTCCAGTTCACTTCTTTTCAGCATGTTTCTGTTTTTACTTTCTGATCTCTTTAGTCTGTATTTCGTCAGAGTCTCTCTGTGTTCTGCATATGTGACCGAGGTGAGGTATTTTGCTGGCATGTAATTTCTGTGTATGGATCTATAGCAGCCTGGTTTCCTAATAAGAGCTTTTATTGGTGTTCTAGGGCCTGGTGTAATGTGTGCAGTGTTGCCTTTTCATAGATAAGGTTGTTAGGGTTGTTTTGGTATGGGACGTTTACTATATAGAATTGATAATTCTATTTGTTCATGGCGTTTTGAGGGCCAAGCTCACATCCGATATGCATTACAAAAAGTCTAATTCCAGAGGAGCTCCAAGTGTCTATTTTGCAGAGTTTTCTGGTTGGCACCACAGGAGTGCATATAAATATAATATGCATGTTGTAAGTGATATTTTTTTGCCTCAGAAGATTGTACAATTGAATGTTCTTTGTCATGTAAAATTTGTTATAAACGCATAATTTGTCTGTGTCTATAAAGGGTGTGAGAGAGTGTGTGTGTGTGTGGGGGGGGGGGGGGGGGGCGGTGGCGGCATGTGTGCAAGGGTTTGCCTAGGGTACCTAATACACTTCCTTATCCATGGGTTCTGGGCGGGGGAGGAGGGCTTGCCACTTTTTAAAAATATGGATTGCAGGACAGAGCTGGGCTTTATTTGATAGACCCTGGACAGGCACTGAATGAATCGGTGGGGGGGGGCAGCAAAGAAATTTTTCAAACAGGGCAGCAAAAATACTTGCACCAGCCCTGGGCACCATCATACCTGAAGAATCAAATTCTAGCATAGTACATAGAAGGACCTATACACTAAAGCTGGGGTGGCCAACTGAGGTCCTCGAGAGCCACAAATGGGTCCAGTTTTCAGGATATTCACAATGAATATGCGTGAGATAGATTTGCATAAAATGGGGACAGTCCATGCAAATCTATCTCATACATAGAAACATAGAAATGATGGTAGAAAAGCTTATGGTGGGCACCAGTCATGCCATACAGGTCTTCCCCATAAAGGTATCATCAGGGAGTGGCATCTGACTTGCATGTTGCCCCCATACTTATTTTCCCAAACCATTAAAAGTCAGGGCCCTTGTTGGTTTCTGACTGAGTCCAATTCCCCTTTATCTCTTGCCATTGAAGCAGAGAGTAATGTTGGAGTTATATCCCAAGTATAAGGCTTATTGGTTAAGGGTAGTAACAGCCGCATCAGCAAGTTACCCCTTGCTTGTTTCTTTTCCCAGCCCATAAAATTAATGTCCTTGACGGTTGCTGTCAGAAAATTAATTCTCTTTTTCCTCTGCCGTTAAGCAGAGAGCAATAATGAGTTGTATCAACAGTATGAAGGCTTATTGATTAAGGGTAGTAACCACCACACCAGCAAGTTACCCCCATGCGCTCTTTTCCTCATTTCCATCCTCTAGCCTTTAGGGATCTACACTGTTTATCCCATGCCCCTTTGAAATCTTTCACCATTTTTGTCTTCACTACCTGTTCTGGAAGGGCATTCCAGGCATCCACCACTCTCTCCGTGAAGAAATATTTCCTGATGTTTGTTCTGAGTCTTCCTCCCTGGAGTTTCATTTCATGACCCCTAGTTTTACTGATTTCTTTCAAACAGAGAACGTATGTTGAATGTGTATCATTAAAACCTTTCTGGTATCTGACGGTCTATATCTTATCTCCCCTGCGCTTCCTCTCCTCTAGTGTATACATATTTAGTTCCTTTAACCTCTTCTCATAAGTCATTTGATGGAAACCTCCTACCATTTTTGTCACCATTCTCTGGACTGCCTCCATCCTGTTTCTGTCCCTTTTGAGAGACGGTCTCCAGAATTGAACTTAGTACTCCAGGTGAAGCCTCACCAAGATCCTGTACAAGGGGATTATCACCTCCTTTTTCTTACTGGTTATTCCTCTCTTTATGCAGCCCAGCATTCTTCTAGCTTTAGCTATTGCCTTGTCACATTGCTTCGCCATCTTCAGATTGATAGACACTCCAAGGTCTCTCTCCTGCTCCATACACAACAGCCCCCCCCCCCCCCCCCAAATCACATACAGCTCTTTTGGATTACGACACCCCAAATGCTATTAATTGTGGATATCCTGAAAACCAGGCGGGTTTTTGGCTCTCAAGGACTGGAGTTTGCCACCCCTGCACTAAAGATAATCGTGGATCCAGAAAGGCAAACTATGCATAAAGGGCCTATTTTCTCCACAGAAAGGGTGGTGGATGCATGGAAAGAACAAAAAAAATGTGCATAATAAACTGGGGTCAAAGAACATTCACAGACATATGCTAAAATTAGCCCATGACTGCATGTAAATGAGAATGCCTTATGGAATTTAGATTTATACAGGCATACGGTAACTAGTGTGGGATGCTCTCCTCCACCTATTTACTGTGCCTACTGCATGTAAATGAGAATGCCATATGGAATTTAGATTTATACAGGCACACGGTAACTAGTGTGGGATGCTCTCCTCCACCTATTTACTGTGCCTACAATTTAACACCCATCTAGGAATGGGTGTTAAATATTAGCATGACCATAGGGCTGGCAAGGTAACATTTAACACTGGGGGAGGCCATGCCATCAAGTACTCTACAAACACAAAGGCCTTCTACCACCCCAATCATCCAAAGACTAAGGGACCACTACGCTCTGATCACCACACCCATCCCAATACTCCCATTCCATGCCTGCTTCACACACACGCTCGAGGCATCCTTGCAATTAAATAAACACCACCCACCCTCCATGTCCTACTATTACAAGCACGTGAGAGAACTGGTTTGGACTGATCAGAGTCATTTTATTAGCTGAAAGGTGGAATGCAGAAGGGACATTCACAGTAACAGAAACCTTGCTCCGCTCTTGTTATCACAATATATATCGCTGGTATAATATGTTCTACCGTGAAATGCAATATAAGTTCTTGTGGAGGGTGTATATTTCCACTAAGGAGGCTTGCCAATCTCATCTCGTACCCTCGGCAACATGGGGAAAATGTAACAGGGCAGAAGGGACGTTCTCATATCTGTTTTGGGGATGTCCACTAATTGGGCGTTATTGGTGTAGAATTGTACACTACTTGGCGGAATTGTTAGATATAACTGTAACTCTGTCGCCACAGTTGGCGTTGTTTAACAGGTTTCCTCCCCTGCTAGTTCGAGGTAGGGGAACACACTTGTTCTTTAGGAAAGCTTATGTGGGTAAGAAATTAATATTAATCCACTGGAAGAATTCGATCCCGCCATCCTTTTGGGAGTGGCGCAATCACCTCCATTGGATGCTACAGATGGACTGCATGTTCTCCTGGACTTCTCCATGACTTCGTAGCAAATTCTTGAAAACTTGGAATGCTTATATTCAATCTCTGCCGCATCGATCAAGAAGCTTGATATTGAACGGTTGAAGATGTAGTCTTAGGCTGATATTTTGTTGCTTGGTAATACAGTGTGTTATTTACTGACTCAAAGACAGCTTTTCGGTGTAGGGAGGGAGAAGGGGGAGGAGAGGGGCGGTCAATAGGAGGTGGGGTTGGTTTATGGAATGACGGAACTAGGGAGGCTCCTGACATTGTTTAAAAATCATTTGTCATGCTTTGTTGTTCTGGGCTGCATGTGCATGTAAGAGTCACAGTGCACCTGCAATGCCTTTTCTTGTCTGTTTTATTTTGCAAACAATATAAATTATTTAAACTGAAAAATGCACATGGAAGTGATTTTGCGTGTACTTGTAAAAGATGTTCCCAAGGATGGAACAGGAGCAGAGAATTCATTTCTGCGCATATTTTTGATTTTCGCAAATATTTATTTTTAGATTTTTATATACCGGTGTTCCTATATGAAATAAAGATCACATCGGTTTACATTGAAACAGAACATGTAAATGCTTGCATTAACATTTACTCCTGCTCCTGTCGCACAACAGTATGTGCAGGCCTGCTAATTTTCAAAGTAGACTTACGCACTTAAGTCCATTTTTTATAATTCAGGCTGAAGTCCGCATTTACTTTGTAAATGAGGATTTCAGCCCTAAGTGTGCAGTTATAAAATTGGCCTCTAAGGGTATCTGAATGTTGTTATCATTTCCATCTTGGCCTCTTTTCTTTTAGGGTATCTACATTTAGATTTTGAAGTGACCTAGGTACTAATGGATGTTAATGTAGGTGTCAGCTAACATGCATTATTAAACATGTTGATGCACATTATTTACATGCTCATTAGCATTACTATTAGTCCATAGAGCAGAGCTTTCCAAAGTGTGTGTTGCTACACTTTACTGTGTCGCCTGAGGTGTGCCGGTGTGTCGCGCAAGCCCGGTGCACGTGACACACCGGCAAGTGGGAACCAATGCAGCCGCCGGTGGACCTCATCCCACTGGCGGCTGAGCAGTGGGATGAGGTCCCCCCCACTTTTTCCCCCCAAAAGTGGGGGGGAAAAGTGCGCCCAGGAGATCGTTCCCAGACCGCTCCTGGACCACCAGGGACGTTTGGCAGGTCTTGGGGGGGTTGCAGTAAATTAAGTCGGCAGGTCTTGGGGGGGTCAGGAGGGTGGGGGGTTGCAGTAAATTAAGTCGGCAGGTCTTGGGGGGGTTGTAGTAAATTAAGTCGGCAGGTCTTGGGGGGGTCAGGAGGGTGGGGGGTTGCAGTAAATTAAGTTGGCAGGTCTTGGGGGGGGTCAGGAGGGTGGGGGGTTGTTAATTTAAAGGGTTGGGATGGGGGGTTTTTTTTGGGGGGGAGGGGTTCCCAGAGAAAGAAAAGTTTTCTGATCTGGGGAGTGGACCGAAATGGACCTCCCCAGACCCAAAAACAAAATGGGGAGAAAAAAAAAAGCTATACACTCCCCTAATTTGCTCCATAAGACGCCCAGACGCAGAGCCGGTTTAGCACAAAATTTTTTTTTTTTATTTTCCCCCTCTGAATCCTAGGTGCGTCTTATGGTCAGGTGCGTCTTATGTTTGGGGGAATTTCAGTGGATGCACAGAGTTACAGAACTGGAGGTGCAGGATTTATATTGACATTCTGTCCCTTCCTATAAATTCCAGTCTTGAAACTGGCCAGCTTTTTAAAATTACGCAGAAGACCCTTTGGACTTTCTTATTAACACCAAATATTCAAAATCTGTGTTCATCCCATCAAGCTCATATATCTCATTAAAGAGGTAAATTGAATAACACAATAACTTTGTTTTATTATTGTTATTCATAAATTAGAACAATAACATTAAGCTTGGAATATTATATATTTTTAATATAAATGAGAGGTTTTCACAAGATAGGTTGTGTCGTGAAACATTTTATTATGTATATATTTAAGGAAACATACATAAATTGTCGAAATACATTTAGTTCGTTTAACCTTTAACCTCTGGTTTGCTAGTAAACTGAATTACTGTGTCCCGAAATTATGTTTGTCTAAAAAGTGTGTCACCAACATGAAAAGTTTGGAAAGCTCTGCCATAGAGGGTAATATTCATGCATGCAAAAAAGACCTTAAAAAATGCAAATGGATTTATTAAGTATTAATGCTGGATGTCCAAATCCAGGGGCGGATTGGCCTATCGGGGCTTCGGGCATGCCCCGGTGAGCCGGTCACCCCAATCACGTGATAGGTGTTGGGGTGACCTGTTCCTAGGGCGCCGAGACTTAAGGGCGCCGAGACTTAGGGGCGCCGCGGCAGAATTTTGAAAGGGCAAAAAATGCCCTTTCAAAATTCTGCCAGCCCCCGACTTGCCCTGCCTCCCCCCCCCCCACAGTGCCACCCTCCCGATGCCCCCCCTGGTGGTCCAGCGGAGGGCTCGGGAGCGATCTGCCGCTCCTGGGGCCTCGGCTGCCACTAAGCAAAATGGCGCCGGTGACCTTTAGCCCCACCATGTGACAGGGGCCAACCAATGGCACTGGTAACCCCTGTCACATGGTAGGGGCTGAAGGCCACCAGCTCCATTTTGGTTAGTGGCAGCCGAGACCCCGAGAGCGGCAGATCGCTCCCGGGCCCTTTGCTGGACAACCAGGGGGGGCGTCGGGAGGGAGGCATGGCGAGTCGATGGCTGGCTGGCTGCCTGCCATGGCGCCCCCTAAGTCTCGGTGCCTGATCTCCAGCTGTGCCGATCTTCCTTTCTTCGGCCACGTGATCAGCTAGACCGCCTCCGCCAATCTTCTTTCTGTGTGTATGTGAGATGTGGTGAGTATGTGAGAAAGGAATGGTGCTTCTGTGTGTATGTGATATGTATGTGAGAAAGGAATCTGCCAGTTTAAAAAAATGAAATGTGATAATACATATACCTCAACTTTTGTACTGGTAGCGCAACTTTTGAAAAGTTGGATGAAAGATGAAATTACTGATTTTTAAGCATCCTGGAAAATAAAATTTAACAAAGTGGGTAGAGACAAATACTAAAGCAAAAAAAAAAAAATTAAAGTATTTAAAATGTTCATCTCAGCAAAATCACAAATTTAAGATACTGATGCCAGGTGGGGTTTGTTTGTTTTTTTTTGAAGCATAATTTAAGCATGAAGACTAGAATAGTTCCAATCTGAAACGATTTTGCTTTTTTTTTTTTTAAGCCTTTAGAAAATGTATATTTTTAAATGACTGAGACTGGAATCTTCCCATTTGAAAGGGAAGCTGACTAAGGATGTCTTTCTGTTCCATATCTCCCACATGAATAATCATACGACTGATAGTTTGAAGAAAGACACTTGCTTTATTGCCTGAAAGCGTAAAACAAGAGAAGCTGTATGGTGTGGGTGGCTGTCCCTTGGGAGGACAGAATCTGATGGAAGGGTGTCATTTCGCCTTCTGATAGGAATGTGGTTTTCTTATTTAACGGTTGGGAGCATCACTTTCACTTTTAGTAAAAGTGAAAAATGTTGCAAGTCTGAAAGCAAGGTGCTTCTGTGAGAGTGTAATGTGTATGTGAGACAGGGAGGGTGCTTGTGTGTGTGTGCGAGAGAAATGGAGCATGTTTTTGGCTGGCTTGTGGCTGTGAGAGAGGTCATGTGTGTGATTGAGCCTGTTTGTAAGTGAGATAGAACATGTGTGTGATTGAAAGCCTGTGTGTAAGAGAGAGCGAGAGCATTGTGTGATTGAGAGAGACTGGCCAGAGAGGTGATGTGTGTATGAGTGAGAGAGACTGATCACGGAGATGATTGGTATGTATGTGCTTGTGTGTGTGTGAGAGAAAGAGACTGGTTTGGGAGATTGGTGTGAGACACAGAAACTGGTCCTGAGGGTTTGATTGGTGTGTGTGTGTGTGTGTGTGTGTGTGTGTGTGTGTGTGTGTGTGTGTGTGAGAGAGAGAGTGTGAGAGAGAGAGAAGAGACTGGTTGTGGTCCCTAAGGAAGAGGTCTGTGAGGACAGCTTTAGCAGCTACTGCTGCTTCTGGTGTGGCCTGCAAGGGAAAGGAGTAGGAGAACTGCTGGAGAGGGTAAGTAAAGGTGGCTTTTTAAGTTCATTTTTCTTGATTGACTACCATTTTAATTATTGGGTAGTATGTGATGTGTCTGCTGTTTGAAATATTTTATTGGTGTTTGGAGAATTTTAAATACATTTTATGAGTTTTTAATTGTTGGATATTATTCTGTTCATAGTTGTTGTGAAACATTTATTCTGCTTATTAGTATAGTTATACAATTATTTCTGTGTTGGGATCTACAGCTGCTTGGCTAGTTCTGTTTTCCTAATAGGAGGTGAATTGGTGTTTAGGGCCTGATTTAATATTTGTAGTGTTGCCTTTTCATAGATTGGGTTGTTACTGTTTGAGTGCATTCCATAATACAAGTGTAACTGTGTGCGGATTAGTTTATGTACATTACTGCAGATCCTGGAAGTATGTTAGGTCGGTTCTGTGTATGTGACCGAGGTGAGGTATTTTACTGTATCAGTCTTATTTGTTGTATTTTCTCAAGAGGACATGCAATAGTGATAAACTGCTGTCTTTTCATAAGTAGGGCTATTGAGCCTGGTAGTTGGAGTTTGTGTTGCTATTACTGAGATGACACTAGAACCAGAATATATTTTTTGTAAGGTCAGTTGTACGGGGAATGTCATAATTCTGCTTTACATCCATAATTGTGGGTCAGGGGGGTTCCTGTGGATGCAAACTGTACTTTTACATTTAGCCCTATGATGGTCATGTGTTGAGTGTGTCACGCATGTAAGAGCCATCAGTCAGGTGTGTCCCGACAGAAAAAAGGTTGAGAACCACTGTGCTAGAGAACAACTAATTCATTAGGGATGTGCAGACAAAAAGTTTATGTTCATAAGTCCATAAGTCGAAAGGGGGGGTTAATTTCGGCCAATATGGACATATGTAGAATTCCATAAAGTGAGGCTATGTCCATACGTGCACCGGTTCCCTAAATAAAAATTTAAACTCCTCACCCTCCTTAATCCCCCCCCCCCCCCAAGACTTACCAAAACTCCCTGGTGGTCCAGCGGGGAGTCAGGACGCCATTTCTGTATTCCTTTGCGAGGAGCACGTGACGTCGGCGTCACGTCGGCGTGACACGGACGTCACGTGATTTGCCGCGCGTTCGCTCCGGGACCCTCGTTGGACCCAAAAGGAACTTTTGGCCAGCTTGGGGGGGGGGGTCGCGATTTCCAACGTATTCAACATAGCTATGTTGAATAAGTTGGAAATCCGATCATTTTCGCCTCATCACTTTAAGTTAAAAAAAATATATACCGTATTTTTCGCTCCATAAGACGCACTTTTTTTCCCCCAAAGGTGGGGGGAAAATGTATGTGCGTCTTATGGAGCGAATATAAAAAAAAAACCAAACAAAAATCTAACAAACACCCCCCCCCCCCGACTCCCCCAAGACCTGCCGACTTAATTTCCTACAACCCCCCCCCCCCAAGACCTGACAAATTAATTTCCTGCAACCCCCCACCCTCCTGACCCCCCCAAGACCTGCCAAACGTCCCTGGTGGTCCAGCGGGGGTCCAGGAGCGGTCCGGGAACGATCTCCTGGGCGTGAGCCGTCGGCTGCCAGTAAACAAAATGGCGCCGACGGCCCTATGCCCTCACTATGTCACTGAGACCGACCGCTGCTATTGGTCGGTCTCAGTGACATAGTGAGGGCATAGGGCCGTCGGCGCCATTTTGTTTACTGGCAGCCGACGGCCCTATGCCCTCACTATGTCACTGAGACCGACCAATAGCAGCGATCGGTCTCAGTGACATAGTGAGGGCATAGGGCCGTCGGCTGCCAGTAAACAAAATGGCGCCGACGGCCCTATGCCCTCACTATGTCACTGAGACCGACCAATAGCAGCGGTCGGTCTCAGTGACATAGTGAGGGCATAGGGCCGTCGGCGCCATTTTGTTTACTGGCAGCCGACGGCTCACGCCCAGGAGATCGTTCCCGGACCGCTCCTGGACCCCCGCTGGACCACCAGGGACGTTTGGCAGGTCTTGGGGGGGTCAGGAGGGTGGGGGGTTGCAGGAAATTAATTCGGCAGGTCTTGGGGGGGTCAGGAGGGTGGGGGGTTGCAGGAAATTAATTCGGCAGGTCTTGGGGGGGTCAGGGGGGTGGAGGTTGTTAATTTAAAGGGTTGGGATGGGGGGGGGGGGGGTTTTGGGGGTTCCCACAGAAAGAAAAATTTTCTGATCTGGGGAGTGGACCGAAATGGCCCTCCCCAGACCCGAAAACAAAATGGGGAGAAAAAAAAAACTATGCACTCCCCTAATTTGCTCCATAAGACGCCCAGACGCAGAGCCTGTTTAGCACAATTTTTTTTTTTTTAAATTTTCTCCCTCTGAATCCTAGGTGCGTCTTATGGTCAGGTGCGTCTTATGGAGCGAAAAATACGGTAAGTTGCGTTTTACATATGCGTTGAAAACAAATGCACACCCCTATAATTTATGAGCATCTCAAGGTGACTGGAATTAAAAGTTCCCAGGTATGGAAAACCATGGATTCTTTTCTATCCTTATTAGTTTTAATTATTATTATTTGATGTCTGCTGTTTTTAAAATATTTTATTGGTGTTAGGGAAATTTTCAAAAATTTGTATACGAGTTAAATTACTGGAGGTTCTATTCATCAGCAGTTTTGGAATATATATTTTTTGTATGATTTTCCTATTGTGATGTTTTATAGTTCTTGATTTTATTGTTTGATGTTTTATGAGGAATGATGGTATTTTCTGTTTTTCCATTGCTGCATTACATACAGTCTAACTTGTTGTGATTTCCAGTTCAGTTTGTCTGTGCATTTCTGTGTATATTTTATGGTCCCTTTATTCTGTATTTGGTGACTCACCAAATTGTATGTGCAATCGGGTACCCATGGGCCAGTATGGAGAAAAATCCCCTGGGCCACTATTTGCCCACTGTCTGCCCCTGTCCAAACCAATGTTAAAACCTATGAGGCTAAAAATGGTCTACTGAATAATGTAAAGTTAACTCCATCTCTTGTGGTGCAGTTAACAGCAGCCTGTGTTAACTCAAACATTGGGTGCCAAAGTCTCCACCCCACTCACAAAACAAATCGCAGACTGTCCTGCACCAAACCAACTCCTCCCCTCACGCAACTGACCTATGGAGCACTCCAGCACTACCACCATCCTACCCCTCAAAAAATGCAATTCAATCTACACTGGCAGGAGGGAGCCAGTTTCCTTCCTAGGTTCAGTGGCACCAAATCCAAAAGGGAACCCCTTAACACTGATCTGCAATGACGAGCTTGAGAATCAAACCCCAGTCTCGAATACGGCAGCATACTGCACTACCACCAAGCCATCAGGTCACTCCATGGCTTTGTATTTCTTGGATTAAAGATTTTAGTTTTGCCTGGTCTCAAATCCCAAAGTGGGTAATAATTATCATCATTAACGGTCCCGACCAAACCCTCTCACCAGAGGGCTCTCTCCTCCACAGCGCTTGATTTTTCCTTAAATTGAACTGCCTGCAGCGCTTTTTTGGAAGCGCTGTGGAGGAGAGAGCCCTCTGGTGAGAGGGTTTGGTCGGGACAGTGGTCGGGGCTCCAGCCCCTTGAGAGTGCAGCCGGGAACATCTACACGGACCGCTAGCTCTGCCCCCCACGTGAGGTCATCGACAGGAGACGGCTTGATTTTTCCTTAAATTGAACTGCCTACGGTGCCCAGCAGTTGGCGCGCAGCCGAAGCCGCGCGCCCCTTCTTGAAAAAGTTTACCGCTACTTTTATTGCTTATATGGGCAGAAAGAGAAAAGTTAAGGTCTGGACTTCCTCTCCAGGTGTCCCTGTGAGGGGACCAATGGACTCGCACATTATCAGGGGGGTAAGTCAATCTAATTTAAGAACAATTCCAGATATTTCATTTTCCTCTGGATCCCCTGAAGTCCAGGGACCATTGCAGTTATCTCAATCAAGTATGGAGTCTACTTCAGCATCCCAGTCTAATGCTTCAGGGTCTAAAATAGTTAAAACCAATATTGATGTGACTAATGCTTCTTTAAATATGGGGAAAACTGAGGAGCGTTTGAATCAGGGACAGATTTCAACACTCCCTGTATCCATGGCTCCTCAGAATATCACTTTGAAGGATGTCTGGATGTCTTTGGATAACCTGCAGAAAATTGTAATTAATTCAATTGAGCAAAATAGTAATACTACGGCAGAAATTAAAAATGTGCTGGAAAGACATAATAATTGTTTGGTACAGTTAGAGGAACATACTAAAGTTATGTCTAATCAGATAGATAACCTTAAAGAAGCAAATAATTCCTTTATTAAAGATGGTTTGGCAATTCATCGGCAGATGGAAATACTAGAAAATCAAAATAGAAATAGAAATTTGAGATTAAATTTTCCTGAAACTAGATTACTGTCTCCCATTGAATTGCTAAAAAAATATCTTATTGAAGTATTATCTATTACAACAATTGATGATACAGGAATATCCAAACTCTATTATATTCCTAAAATTAGAGTAAGGACACAAGAAGGACTAGAAGATATGGATGTTGTCCAACATTCCCCTAATTTAACTTCCTTTTTAGAAGCCTCTACAGATGATATTCCACAAAGGTCTACTTTACTTGTAACTTTCTGTAGGGAGAAGGATAAAAATTTAGTGTTACAAAAATATTTTGAACTCAAAGATCATAATTTTTGTGGACAACAGATTCAAATATTCCCAGATGTGGCCAGAGCCACGCAGGAGAGACGAAAACAATTTTTGTCTTTAAAACCTCGAGTGGTAGCCTTAGATGCTACTTTCTATTTAAAGTTTCCCTGCAAGTGCTCTGTGACCTATCTGCGGAATAAATTTATTTTCCAGGAACCTTCCCACTTGGAGTCCTTCTTAGTGGACAAAGAAGTTGGTTGCAAAAATTTAAACTGCTATAAAAGTATATTCTCCGAATTTGTAATCTGTGATTACATATTTTTGGTATATTAATTTTATGTAATAAGCCTCCCGTAATGTGGACTTGATACCACTGATACTGTTAATTTGTGAGGGGTATAGTGTTTGTTGAGAAGGATGATGTAAAAAAGGGTATTTTCCTGTTTTTTTTGCAATGTCAATTGTATAAAAACTTAATAAAATATAAATAAAATATATATATATATATTAACTGTAATAATCCTCCATCATTACTGCATAGTAACAATTCTGAAGTCGATGATCACCTCAACCTCTCCTGAATGCATAAAGAGGCTTTTTTTGTGCTAACTCTCCAGACCTCGGAAAAATAAATAAATAAATCTTTGTAATGCTTGACATTCACATGAAAATGCACTTACTGCTATCATAGGCTTTCCTGTCAATCTTATTGCCTTAGAATAGGCTTCCTATTATTTAAACACAGTTTGAAACTGGAACATTTAACAGTTACTGGACAGACAATCCACTTAAAACTTAATGTCCATAATACAGTTAAATTACAAAGAAGGTATGCGTTTAGCTCTCTGTGCTAAGGAACCTACAGAAAAACAAAAACAAAAAACCCGAGCACCACAAATGGGAAGGGTGATTTCTGAAGATGCAGTTGGTTATTTGGGATACAGGGACATTCCTGTGGGTAAAAGAACTAATTGCATTGCTGCAAGAGGAAGAATGGTTTAAACTGTGGTATGAAACACTGCTGAGAGGGAGGGGGGGGAGACTGCAAGGGAACCTTTATCCTCTGAACCGGGCATAAGAATTAATGCAATTGCACATTAAGCTACTAAGGTCGCTTTGGTCCCTTCTTCGGATATCTCTGCAGTGTTTTAATTGTTTGCTTTGGTCATTTATACTCTCTTGCCCAACATTTCTGCTCTTTGTAGGGAATTTATTACCAGCTCTTTAAAAGGAAACAATAGTTGCTGTAACATCTGGTAATTACATCCAAATTTTGCCTTCAGCTATCATCACCCTTGCTTATTGACTGTTGTCCAAACCCTCACCCCTCCCCACTCCACGCTTTCCTCTGCCCCAATAATCTGAGCCCTATAAAAAGAAAAATTGATGTTAATATCTTACTTTAGGATGCTTTGAATCAGCTTCAGGTCAGATCCTACAATTTTTACATTTCTCTGGTTTTCCTGTCTGTCAAACTTACATAGCCTGTGCATTGAAGAATTTTGCTTTTTTTTTTTGTCAGTTCTTAAATCATGGAAACTGCTGTATTGATTGTAACTTCATCCTATTGATCAGTCAGCAGTAGAATGTGTTCTTGCACTGAACAGTACACAAAGACTTTCCTTCAGACTCAATATAAGATGTTATGTCACATTTGATTAACAAGCTGGATACTGTTCAGCATTAGAGGGTGGGGAAAGGAGTTATGGTCTTCACTGCAGGGTGACACCTAGTGGCCAGATTCAATGACCATGATTACAGGGTTCCAAAAAAATACCCTGGTGCATGGCCTCCAGCCCAGGACATCACTGCTAGACCAGGTAAGGGGATATTATCAAATAGGGCTCACAGTGCCAGAATCTACTTCTATTTATTCCTGAGCTGGAAACCAAAAGGAGCAGAAAACAACTGCCAGGCCAAAAAGAAAATATATACCTCTCTCTCTCTCTGTATAGCTATCTATCTATATAAAGAATCACACGATACCAGACAATATAATCAAATGTAAGCGCTAAATAGTTACATTTCCTATAACGTCTATGAAAAGGAGCACTAATGTATCACGTTCAAACAACGATGTACAAAAAAAAAACTATTAAATCACTTAATGCAAAAAAAAATTTAATTTACACAAAAAGTGTGTATACTTTTTGTATCTTTTACATACAAATTGAACACATACATTTTTAAAAAAGCCTTTCCTGCCATATCTTGTGTAAAAATATAGACAACCACCTTTGAAAAACCAAAACACCACACACAACACACTTGTGACAATGTTGCACATTGATATTGTACAAGCATTTGTATTAGTGTTTTGCTAAAATTATGATTGCCATTTTGTTGTTTTTGTTCTGTTATATGTTCAATAACTTAACATTTGATAAGTTTTAAGTACAAGTGTGGTGTGTGTGGTGTTTGGTTTTTCAAAGGTGGTTGTCTATATTTTTACACAAGATATGGCACGAAAGGCTTTTTTAAATTATTTAATTTTTATGTAAAAGATACAGAAAATATACATAAAAGATTTTTTTATGTCAATTTTAAAAAATTTTGCATTGTGATTTAATAAAGTTTGTTGTACATAATTTGTTTTTTTAACAATACATTAGTGCTCTCTTCTGTAGGGTCTATGTCTATTTCTATATATATATATATACCGGTATATGTTTATGTTTGTTTATTAATACTTGATTAATCGCAATTATAATTACAAATTTAAAACAAAGCGATGTACAAATAAAATAGGCAAACCTAACAAAGTAATATATAGATAAAATAAAATTAGTAATAAAAACAACAAATCAAATCTACAAAAAATACAATAAAAAAAGACTAAATACAGATAAAATTCAAATAAGAAAATGTCAAATAAACATACTGTTATGATATTGAGGTATTTGGTGGATTCTCAGGGGCAACAATGATGGTATCTCCTACGGGGAGGAGCCCCATAGGGAACTGAAGCACCGGGCTAGACTCAGATGCACAAACACAGAGGGGTAGATCTTAAAAGCCCTGCGCCGGCGGCCTATTTTGCATAGGCCGCCGGCGTGCACAAAGCTCCGGGGCTTCGTAAAAGGGGCGGGAGGGGCGTGCCCGGGGGCATGTCGGCCGACCGGGGGCAAGTCCGGGGTCAGGGGGCAGTCAGAGGCGGGTCCGGGGGCGGGCCGGGAGGGCGGTCCCGAGTCCCCCGCCACTGCAGCCTATGCTGGGGGATGCCGAGGTGGCGCGCACAAGTTACGCCTGCCTCAAGCAGGCGCAACTTGCACAACAAAGGTAAGGGGGGATTTAGGTAGGTCTGGGGGGTGGGTTAGATAGGGGAAGGGAGAGGAAGGTGGGGGGACGCGGAAGGAAAGTTCCCTCCGAGGCCGCTCCGATTTCGGAGCGGCCTCGGAGGGAACGGAGGCAGGCTGCGTGGTTCGGCGCACGCAGGCTGCCAATTTTGCGCAGCCTTGTGAGCGCCGACCCCGGATTTTATAAGATACGCGCGGCTACGCACATATCTTATAAAATCTGGGGTACTTTTGTTTGCGCTGGTTGCGCGTACTTTTTAAAGATCTACCTCAGAGAATATATCTTTTATTATACAGCTAATGTGGTCCACCAGAGGTAGCAGTAGAGAGTATTTAGATAGCAACAGTCTGTGATCCTTGGCGTAGGAGACCCGTGCCACAATGGTGGTGTAAGGACCCGATGCAGATGCCCAGTAAGGCACTTTAGGAGAGACAGACTGGCAGATGTTATTACACACTCCCTGGTAGCGGAGTAGATAGAGTTCCCAATGAGCAGTAGAGAGAGGATAGGCATTAACAGTCTGTAATCCTCGGCAGAGGAGACCCGTTCCACAATGGTGGTGTAGGGCCTGATGTAAATGAGCAGAGAGGAGCTGTAGATGGACAGACTGGGAGAAGTTGTACTCACCCTCTGTAGCTGATAGGTAGTGTTCCAGCAGGTTGAAGAATTGGTAGCAGGCACCAGGATAGACACACAGGCCCTCGAGGAGTGAGTACCTGTATTTAGGATAGGCACCTGGAAATAAGCAAAGGGCCCCCAAGGAGCGGGTACCCAGGTTAGTAGAACCCCAGAAGGTGAAGGTGGCTTCCAGCAGAGCAGCTTCAGACCAGAGCAAATCCAATCTGTTGCTAACTTGGTGAGAGTCAGCAAACGGGCAACCTTTTGAATACGGAAGCAGTGACGTCACTCAAGGGGGACACCCCCGAGGTTCGAGCCAACACTGCTACAAGACGTGAGGCGTGCGCGCGCATGCACTCTAGGAGACCTCAGGTCAACATGGCGGGACGCCGCACCAGAGCCACTCCGGGGAAGCCGGAGGGTGCGGTAAGGAGATGCTATGGATGCCATTCTCCTGAGGCTGGTGGAGAAGGCTGAAATAGAGGTGAGGCATGTCGGTCAAAGCCATCTGAGACCGACGGACGCAACACATATACTGGCTGATTTAGTTAAAAATCCATTGTGAAAAAGCCTGTACAAACAAATAAGATTTTAGTGCCTTCCTAAATTTAAAAAAATCTCCTCAAGACCAATATTAAGAGGTAAAGAATTCCAAAGGTGAGGAAATAGGTAAGAAAAACAAAGTACACATGAGCTTTCAAAATAAATAAAACACATAGAAGGTAGCACAAACTTCTTGTTGTGAAGATCGTAATTGATGAGAAGGAAGATAGGGAGAAATCACAGAGGCAAGATAAGGTGTACCGCATCTCAAAGCCTTAAAAGTAAGGCATCCAATTTTAAATAAGATATGAAAAGATACTGGAAGTCAATGTAAATTAAACAGCCGAGGTCTGACAATCATATTTAGATTTGTGAAAAATGCAGCTGTGTTTTGTGCCAATTGAAGTTGTTTAAGTTGAGTTATAGAAAAACCATGTAATAACATGTTACAGTAATCAAGCCTAGAGATAACAGAGGCATGAGTTCGAATTTTTAGATCAGAACTATTCAAAAATGGCTGGAGATGATGTAAATATCTGAGAAAAAAATAAACTGACTTAAGCACCTTGGAAACATGATGAAAAAAAATTGAGTTGGTTGTCAAAAGTGAAGCCTAATGTAGTAATTATATTTTTAATTGGAACAGCACAACCTACCATCATTGGAACTGGAAGAGCAGAAGAAAAAGAAGTGCGAGTGAACTAAATGACTTCAGATTTTGAAGGATTGATCTTCAACTTGGAGTGTAACCAGTTAGACTTTAGAAAGACAGTTATTGAACTCTGACAGATTGTCAGTAGATGAGAGTAACACTAGGAAGAATCGGAATATCATCAGAATAAAAGTACCAGAGAAACCCAAACTCTGAATTAGAATTAGCAAGAAGAGAGAGATATAAATTGAAAAGTATGGTAGAAACAATAGAGCCTTGAGGGACAGCACTAAGAAGTGGAAATGATGCAGAATACTTAGAATTCCAGCTTACACTATAAATGTGTTCTAAAAAAGATTTGAACCATCACAGCAAATTTTCCCTGACACCACAATCAAGTAGACGATTCAGTAAGAGTTGAAAATCTACTGTATCAAATGCAGCACTGAGGTCACGATATATAAGAAGAGCTGCATTACCTCTGTCCAAACAAAGACCAATCTCATTAAGAAGAGATGTAAGAGCTGTTTCAGTCCTATTACCCTTCCTATAGCCAGGCTGCTTAGGATGAAGAGCTATACTTTTTTTTTTTTTTTTTTTTTATCTGAAGTTGCTCTGTACCATATATTTAAAAAAAATAATAAAATCTGAAACTCTCTTAAAACAGATTTAATAAGAGGCGCAAACTACTTCATTCACACCAGAGAACACTTCTTTTCTACAAAACAAACCGAGCTGAAGATTGAAAATACTGTAATTAGCAGGAGTCAGTCACAAGAAAGGTGTTAATATAAATAGCTGCAACACTTTCCTTGTGTTGTAGCTTGTTCATAGATCAGCAAATACAGTCTTATGGGTTCCAAATCTCTGATCATATTTAATTTGACCACCTACTTCTCCATGAATACCTCATTTTCTGACACATTTACAGTAATGGGTGCCATTCAGCACTGAAATACTCAAAATACATGGTAAAGCACAGGGACGTAGGGTGACTCCTGAAGTTGATGTTGCATCAGAAAATTTGCTGCTGACATGTGACTGACCCTCTGAGCTCCCTCCCCAGCCTGACAATCAATAAAGGCCAGGCCCAAAAATTTCTTTTGACATGCTAACAGCTGGTCTTTGATGATGATGTCAGTCTGTGGGAAGTAGTTCAGAGGGCTGGCAGCCTAGAGCAGGATCAGTGCTTTACTTTATCGGTAACTGATGCTGGCAGTTAGGAACAGCTCATGGCAATCTGCTGTCTGGGGCAAGGGATAGGATAGGATGCCCCCTCCACCCACCTCCACTGCCCCTGCTATGGTACCAAAAAGCATACATTCTCCAAGGGACAGGCACACACCAACTTACCATACAAAAGAAAATTCTGGTGTCACCTCCGTAATAGCCACATAAACACCTTAAAAAATACCTACAGTACCTGAATGTAATCCACTTTGTAGCACTGAAAAAAAAGTGCAAAAAGCAGAATAAAAATCTAAAGAAATAAATAAATAAACTGTCAGAAACTTTTTAAAGTATGCATTAACAGATACATCTGGGAACTTTCAATTTTCGGTCGCCATGAGATTGTCATGGATTGGTGGAGAAGAGGCTTTTTTGCTGCCCTGTGTGAACAATTACCATGCTGGGAACAGAATGCAGATGAGCCTTCCAGTCCTCTTCTGCTGCAAGGAGTGTAGGAGCTCTGGAAGCAGGAGCTGTGGAGTTTGAAGCCTGGATCGCTCGTTCTGACCTCTGGAGTCCTCTCCCAGGGGCTGCTGGGAACAGTATGCAGATGAGCCTTCTGGTCTTCTGCTGCAAGGTGTGTGGGGGGCCTCTGGAAGTGGGGGCCTCTAGAAGCTGGGGCTGTAGCATTCAAAGCCTGGATCGCTCGCTGTGACTTTTGGAGTCCTCTCCCGGGGGCTGCTGGGAACAGTAGGCAGAAGAGCCTTCTGTTCCAGCTAGGCACTAGCCTGGGCCTTACATGAAGAGTTCATGCAGCACTAAGTGGGCTCTTGTCCTACATGTGCCATGCAGAAGAGTGACAGAGCACAGCCATGGAGGCTGTTACAACCACTGCTGGCCCCCCCCCCCCCTGGAACCTTGGATCCATGTGGCCACTGATTTTATCTCTGACCTTCCTCCCTCAAATGGCCACACCATGATATGGGTGGTTGTGGACAGATTTTCCAAAATGACACATTATGTTTCTCTCTCTCAGGACTCCTGGTCTACATCTGAACTAAGTAAACTCTTTACTCAGCATATTTTTCTTCTTCATGAACTTCCTCATCACATTCTCTTGTCCAGGGGGGGTCCAATTCATTGCCAAGTACTAGAGAAGACTGTGCTAGAAGTTCGGGATCATCTTTGACTTTATCTCTGTTTACCATCCCCAAAGCAACAGCCAAATCAAGAAAGTAAACCAGAACCCAAAACCCTTTGCACTCTTTCTGTGAACCAGAGACAAGACAACTGGACTTCCTTGGGTTGAATTTGCCCACAATAACCATATCAACAGCTCCACCAGATCCTCGCTGTTTTTCATCATCTTTGGACATCACCCACATACTCCAAGACCTCTTCCTCTGCCAGATACTTGCCCAGCAGCCAACCTAGTAGGGCAAGAGCTCCAGGATCTGTGGGCGAAGATTCACCAGCTGATGGAGACAACGAACCGAAGTCCAACAAGAAAGTGCCCTGCGCCTGTTCTCCAGTCCAGTACCTTGGTCTGGCTTAGTACCAAGAATCTGAGGCTTAAGATGCCATCTGCAAAATCTGCATCACAATTCATGGGGCCTTTCCCAATTGAACAGCAACTAGGCCCAGTCACCTATAAATTCAAGCTTCCCACATCTCTATGGATAAAAGTCTTCCACGTCTCCTTGTTGAAGCCCATGCTTCTTTTTTAGACAAAACCTCCTCATAATACTGGTACTATACTGGAAGGATCCAGCAAATAAAATGAAATGAACCCTTCAACCAGACCTCATACACTTTAAACCGTGCTTAAATGCACCGGATGAATACCACATATTTTGAAAAGCTTATGTGCAGAGTGGTTCTAATCATTGGTCATTGGTTGTTAGGTTCGATAACAATACTTATTTTTCATATTTTTTTTCTTTTTGTTTTTTATAACATATTTTCTTTATACTGTGGAAAGTACTTATCTTAAAAGATGCTATTTTGCAAGCAGTACTTATCTTAAATGTTTACAGCTGAATGTCTTGAAACTTTAGACCGGAACGCCGGAGTGAAAGAAACAACTACGCCCGACGCGGCTCGTGTTTCTTTTTTTTGCTTCTTCAGGGGCTCTTAGTGAGTTGTATCAATTATATAAACTTATATCTCCCGACTTCCACAGTCTGCAAATCAGCTGTTCCTCCATCTGATTTGCAGACTGTGGAAGTCGGGAGATATAAGTTTATATAATTGATACAACTCACTAAGAGCCCCTGAAGAAGCAAAAAAAAGAAACACGAGCCGCGTCGGGCGTAGTTGTTTCTTTCACTCCGGCGTTCCGGTCTAAAGTTTCAAGACATTCAGCTGTAAACATTTAAGATAAGTACTGCTTGCAAAATAGCATCTTTTAAGATAAGTACTTTCCACAGTATAAAGAAAATATGTTATAAAAAACAAAAAGAAAAAAAATATGAAAAATAAGTATTGTTATCGAACCTAACAACCAATGACCAATGATTAGAACCACTCTGCACATAAGCTTTTCAAAATATGTGGTATTCATCCGGTGCATTTAAGCACGGTTTAAAGTGTATGAGGTCTGGTTGAAGGGTTCATTTCATTTTATTTGCTGGATCCTTCCAGTATAGTACCAGTGTTATGAGAGGGTTTGGATTAGGTGTTACACAAGGGTGAAGCAGTTTTTTGAATATATAATCTTTTTTAGACAAGCCAACCATCCCTCTAAAAACCTGAAATCACCATCAAGGAAAATGCCCAATTTGAAAGAGAAGAAATTCTAGATTCCCACAGGGTCTGGAATCAAGTACAGTAGCTCATCACCTGGAAGAACTCCTGCTTTGAGGAGAATTCATGGGAACCTGCCACCAATCTGCAGATTCCCCAGCTGGTGGCGGAATTCCACCACAGGTTCCCCTTGAAGTCCATTCCCAGAAGAATGGGGAGGGGGCTTTGGAGAAAGAGTATCGTTACACCCCTCACCTGTGATCTGAAGCAACTCCAGCATAGCCTCTGGCAGCAAATTGTTCCAAGGACCCAGGAAAGAACTTCCTGTAACTCTGGACTTCTTTTTATAGATCCCCTAGCCAGGATTTCCTGTGGCACTTGCTGATAACATCACATCCTCCAAGAGTACATACTGAAGTCCTTTGCAACCAGCCAGCACCTCAGCAACAGGTCCCCTGGCATCCTTGTGTCCCAGTGCATGTTGCTAGTTGTGTTTTGTGCCTTGCTTGTGCCTTGTCTGTTCTGGTCTCATTTCCTTGGTTGTCTTCTTGTTGCCTTGTTCCTCACCCACCCAGTCCTGGTTTCCTGACCCTGCCCATGCCCTACCTTGCTGGTCTCATTAGTCCTGTTTGATGTGTCTTGTCTGTCCTGTTCATCTCAGCTTGATTCTCTGGATTCTGACCTTGGCCTGATTCTTAACCTTTTCATCTCCTGCCTGCCCCAACCTCTGGTTTGGTATTTGTTCTGCTGTCTGCTACCTGCCACAACCCTTGCTTGGATTAGACACTTCATCTGGACAGTCCCAGGGAACAATGTAAGTCCTGCTGGCCGCCAAAGCCCAAGGGCTGAACCTGCGGGGAAGGTGGCTGTTATAGGCAAAGCTCCAGCTGGTCCCACCTATGGGCTTCTCCGCCACGGCTGGGGTTTGTTCATTAGGCTGCATCAACCACAATGCAGTCACAAGGGTCCACTTTCTTCGTCGATGTTACACCCTGCAATTTTATTTTACTATCTTCCTTATGTAATTTTTTTCTCTTCTTTTATTTTAATCAATGTATGTATTACTTTGGCAATACGTGTACAAATTACAATACAAATCAAGTTTCCTGAATCTGAATTTCTCTCATCGCACTCTCCTACCAACCCTCCTCACTCACCCCAGCAGTCTCTCTCTCAAAATCTCTCCTCTGCATAAGAAAGAAAAGGAAATTAGTGGGTAGAAGGAACATTGAGAAAAAAAACTGCTGAGGATGGGGGTTGAGACGAGAGGAGGAAGACTGCTAGGGAAAATGTAGGGGTGCAGGAGATGAGTCTCAACCCCCTCACCCCACCCAGTCCCCAGCAGACTCTCTCACCTTTCAAGCCCCTCTCCCACCCACATGCCTACAACCATCTCTTTCATTCCCAATCCTGTTCCCAGTATTTACACTAATCTTAGTCTGTCTCAATCCCAACTATCATATCAACTCCCTCTCACCTCCCCCAGCAGTCTCTCATCTCAACCCTCTTTCCACCCTGTCCCCAGCAATCTCACTCTTGTCTCAACTCCCTCTCCTTTCTCCATCATCTCCAGCCGTCTTGCTCTCATCTCAACTCCCTCTTGGCCCCTTAAACCCAGCAGTCTCTCTCTCATCCAGTCTGTCTTGTCACTTTCACTCCTCCATACCCCTCCTTATCTACCCCCAGCATTCGCCTGGGTTCCCCTTAACCCACCAGCTCCCTTGCCTCATCCTGTCCTCAGCACTGTAGTCTCCTATTCAAACCCCTCCCTTTTCCTTTTCCCTGCAGCCTCTCTCCTACTGAATAGCGACAGCCTCCAAGTCTTCTGTTCATCCAAATGCTTCCTGGCTCAGGTCCACATTCCACTCTCTCTGAGCCCTTGCTGGCCATGCCCTCTGCAATCCTAGCACCAACATTGCTCCTAGCACCAACGCTGCTCATGAGTTCAGTAGCCTCACGCTGCCCCTTTCTCTTCTGTTTGCCAAAACGAATCCCGCTCCTTCAGTCTCTTCCCTCTCTTTGGCTTGGGCCTGGCGTGGTGTGGACATGACTAGATCCTGCCTTTTCTTTGGCCCCGCACAGCTGCAACACTAAGACCACCTCCTAGATCATTCCCATTAGCCCTGTGCTGCCTATAACTGCTTCCTTGTCATAATCCTGCATGACCAAAATGCCGATGGATGGTTCTATGCCATTGGCTTCATAGGATGCAAGGGTAGAATTAGGTGGGCCTGATAGCAAAGTGGGAGAATCATGGCCCACCCAGATCTTTCCATGGCTTCGCCCCTGTTAAGAAGATATTGCATCCCGTACAGAATCCAGTCTTCTCCATGATCAATGCAGCTAATAGAACAGTATGGATTCCTAATAAAGACAGATATTCAAAATAATTACTGGCTGAAGCGGTATTATTAAATCTTCAGTTCTAGTTTGTCTGTTGGTGTTCAATAAATAAGACATATGCCTGCCATGCAGTTTTTAATATTTATGACTTTAATAGAAGGAAATTATTTTCTCCAGGAGCATAAATGTTCCTACATCCAGGGATGTGCTGTAAAGCAGATTATAATATTAAACATCATTTTTAAAAAAAAAGTGCTTTGAGAGAAGATGCTAAGTGTGACTGGAAAGGCATGAGTGTTGACCAGTGTGCTTAAATGACTGCAACATGTCAAGCAAAATGTACCACACTGGAGAATGAAGATACGGAATGCAGGCACATCCTTAACCTCATAGTACAGCATCGAAGTTTTCATCACTTAATACATATGTACTTTGCTGAGGTAATGCTCTAAACAAGACTCATGAATTAGATTAAAGTGCATGCCTATGTATTAGCAGAGAACTGAAGCTGGAGAGAATACAGCAAGAGTGAATTTCCAAGGAACCTGTGACAAAACTGTAATTTACCAGCACCATTTCAGCCGAATGACAATTCTGTATCTTAATCCCAACACGTCCACTGATGTTTACCGGTCACTTTTTCTCACACTTTTTATTAGTATAATAAAAAAGAAGAAAGATCAGTGGCAGTCTGAGGGATAAAGACATGCTTATTAGTATTACAGCATCAGGGCATGGAGAGAGGCTAAGCAGAATATAGATTAATTGTATGGTGCTGCAATTCATTACAAAATCATTTTCAATCAAATGGATTTTAATAACAAGAAAAATCTGACTTAATGATTTTCCCTATACATCCCAACCTAATAATCCCATCCCGGGGTTGTAATTTAAAGCAATAATTTAACACAGATAAAAAATAAAAGTATTTAGATATTAAAATGCTTCTTCGAATATATAAACAGCTCTATATCCTACCCTTCATGTGAGTCATAAAACACAATCATAGAATATAATTGCACATAAGGACACAATTTCCTTCCTGGTACAATGCCATAGACCACAGTTGACCTCTCACTTTTACCTCACTTTTTTGCAACTAAGGATCCTCTGTGCTTATCTCATGCATTCTTGATTAAATTACCATTTTTTGCCCTCACTACCTCCACCATGAATCCTTCAACCTTGCTCCGGAGAACTAAGAGCAGGAAGATCTACTTTTTCAGTTCAGCCTCAGACAGTTTTGACCCCCCCCCCCCCCTGTTCATAAGTTCCTGAAGAGTTCGTTATTGAAACTTAATTAGTCATGATTGTTTTACTGTAAACTCCTTCTAAACTCCCCTAAGTTTATATTATGCCCCTTTAAGCTCCTTTATGCTGTTAATTGTTACAATGTAAGCCGCCCCAGAGGCGACAGTTTTACTTCTTTGTACACCGGTGTGATATGTATATTTTACAGGAATGTCGGTTTATAAAAACTAAAAAGAAAGAAAGAAATATTTTGTGATGTTGCTGCTATATCTACCTCCTTGCAGTCTCATACCTCCAACTCCTGTTCTGCATTCTTTTCTCTGAAAAAGATTTGCTTCTTATGCCACGTGTATACTATTAGGGTATTTAAATGTCTCTATCGTATTCTCCCTCTCTCTCCTTTCCTCTCTATAGTAGACTTACTTAGGCACCTATGTGATGTGACGATGAAATACAGCAAGCAGGCAGTTATGATCTCATCACAAGAATAATACAGGATTGGTTTCCATAGCCGAGCAAATAATCTGCAGGCTGGACAATGGGGCAAAACCAGATTCTTTGCTAACTTGAAAGGTGAGATTAGTTTGGAAACAAAGGCACACACCCTTATCTTGCAGCAGGCTCCATAAGTTTCACATGGCAAAAGAAAGAATGATAGACAGGTGAGAAAAATGATAGACAAGTGAGAACAAAGGAGAATCTGAGCAATGGTCCCATTTTTTTTTTTTGTAGACTGCTTGCATATAAAAAGTTCTCGTGTGCAACATAGCGGGGTAGATTTTATAAATCTACGCCCGCTTGTACTTTTGTTCGCGCACCAGGCGCAAACAAAAGTATGCGGGATTTTATAAGATACACACGTAGCCGCGCGTATCTTATAAAATCCGGGGTCGGCGCGCTCAAGGAGGTGCACATTTCTACACCTTGCGCATAACCCTTTTAAAATCTACCCCAGTGTGCAAATTTGTGTTCAGTATTCTTTGAAATACCATTTTATTTTTCTTTCCTTGGGCATGCTGTATTTTCCTGTGTGCGCACGCACACCTTACAGGGAAAACTGCATCCAAGTAGTCTACCCTGGGGTAGGGGAAGAGAATAGAAAGAGTACGTGATACATGGAACAAGAATCATATACTTATTACTCAGTCACCGCCCTCCCCAGCATGCTCGGAAGAAAGACAGCAGAGAGATTTCATTCTGGTCAATTCATCCAGGTAACTGTTTAAATGTTAACTTTATCGCTATTCCTTGCTTTCTAGATGTAGGTCTTAGGTGTGGCTACTAGGGAACATACACCGCGGTGAGTTTTATAATAAAGTGACCAGAATTTGGTAATGGGTCTGCTCTGTTGTCTTATATAGTTTTGCAAGTGTTATGGTTACATTTTGTTGCACTATGCAGTAAAACTCATGCTAAACATTTTTTTTAATATAGGCTCACAAAATAATTTAATGTGCATGTTAAGCAGCCACTAAAGCGATGAAAAAATATAAATGTGGCCACAGTAAACCTCAGTAGTGTGCCCATGCTATTCTCAGGCACAGAAACCCAGAATTGCATTGGCTAAATAGCATAAGCTCGTTACTTTCCAAGGGCAAGGTAAATAGCATGAGCACAGTAAAATCAACATGTTCTCTTCTCCTTTCCTCTCAGCTCCCCCAGCTGGCCCGCAAGGAGTAGGTACGTATGCCTTGTCAGTCCTGAGGGAAAAAGAGGGAGAACTGCTTTACCCCAGGTGAGGAGGTCAAAGGAGAGCAGAAAATAGACATGAGTGCATGCTTGGAACCATTTGGCTTTTGTGTCAGTAAAAGATCTTCAAAGAGCACTGCAAGAGGACTTGGTTGGGAATAAAAGTGAACATGCAAAGGGCACATTGGTGACCAGGTAAAAATTGTGTGTCTGGCTTCGTTTCGGGGCCCCCCAACGGGAATTTTGTTTTTCCCCATGGTTCGGGGGGGGGGGGGGGTCAAGGGCCCTCATTTTCAGGTTAGTGTGCACTATCGGGAGTTAGCGCACTAACTCAAAAATGAATTTTTTCAGAAATTTCGAAAAAAATTCAATCCTTTTTCGGTTCTCCCGAACCATTCCGAATTAGGCAATTTTGTTGACATTGCCTAACTCGGGAAAAAAGATTGCACATCCCTGTTGGTGACAGCATTCACATCTGTTACATTGACTTTCTGCAACCGTACACAAGCACACACTCAAGTAAAAACCCCTCCCCCCACCTCCAGTGATACCCTTCTTTCCTCAAAAATCCATCATGCCGAGAGGGAGCGGCAGAAGAGCGAAACATGGAAGCACTGTGGAATTAGGCAGCAGCAGCATTAACAGCAAACACCCTACCCCAATCAAGATCAAGCATTCTTCTTTTTTTTTTTTGGGGGGGGGGGGGGGGGTGCAGGAGACTGCAGAGGAAACCAAAGCAGCAATGCCTTCTGGCAATAATGGAGGGTTGGAAGCCGAGCCTGAGCAGCAGGCCAAGACCATTCCTGTGCCACACTGGCAGCCTCCTTTTACCTTGTGGTGTTGGTACAATAGGGGAGCAGAAGGAGCCAGAGCTACAGGCTCGCAGTAGCTGGGTTGAAGGACAATCGCCAAAGCCAGGGCGGTGCTCCTTGTTCCTTGAATCCACTCAGTCCTTGCCAGAGCTGTTTCAATCTGATGATGAAGACCATTATGTCCTCTCAGATTTGGGAAGCGAAAGGGCTATTTCCCTTATGGAAACTGAGAAGGGTTTGGAGTGCATGGTTCGTCTGATGTCTAAAGAAAAGGCAAGTGCACATGTAACCCTGTAAGGGATAAAGAGTGGGAGGATATACCCTCATCTTAAAACCCTCAAGAGCAGCTATACTGGTCCACCTTAAAATCAAACAGAAGCCTGCTGACTCGCTGAGATAGCCTGGCCTCTTGCAGTTTAAAACAGACTTGAAGGAAACGGGAAGTACAGCAGGCTGGAAGGAGAGAGACTGGCAGACAGAACTGCACGGGAAGACAAGAAGGAATGCTTACCTGGATTCACAAACAGATATTTGCAGCCTTTGGTTAGGACTTTTACATCTGCAAAAGGTACAGTTGGGAAGTACAGGCCACATGGTCCTAGGAAATTGGGCTGGCCTACAACTGACTATTAATGCACCTTACTGGGGTGACCCTGGTGTCTCTGGAGAGAAACTGGAAGCTTTAAGTGAGAAGTAAACACTGATACCTGGAATAAAGCTGATTGGACTGCAAGTAGCTTAGTCTGACAAATATATTCCAGAAAATGGTTAGCAGATCGTGCAGGGACCAGATGACAGTCTGTTACAAGCCCATACTTCCAGGGCCAAGATCACCCTTCAGTATGAGAGCCCTTCCCATGTGGTTGATGAGAGCATGAGATGCCTCGTCACCATCTTATCTATCCTGTATCCCAGTTGCACCAAATGATTCCCCAGCAGTAGCCAAGTATCCACAGAAGGGCTTGAGAAATGAAGTGCAGGTCTGGAGGCACTTCTACAGCCTGAAAGATCAGTTGTTTGCCTAGTGCCTTCACTGCAGAAAGACCGTCAGCTAGGGAAAGAAAGTGGGGCACCTTCCAAAAACGTCAATACAAAATCATTTGAAAAAGCAACAGCTGGCAGTGCTGCTTGCAGGGGAGGCTGGCACTCTGGGGACCCCTTCTATCATCTGAATATTTAATAAATAGTTTCTTCAATCAATAATATTGACACTGATTTCTGACTGTGCAGGTGGATGGGATGCAAAGTTACCCCGTGACAACACACCATGTGGTTTTACAAAATACAAAACTACAGAGGAACAATGAAAAGTAGATTTGATTCGTTCATTCATTTATAGACATTTGATATCCTACTTTTTCCCCACAAGTGCCCTCAAGGCAGATTTCAACAGAAGTTCCAACTAACAGTTACAGCACATTGGTTGAAGGCCATTTACAATTACAGCTGAATCAAATTTACAATGGATAGCACTGGGAAGCCAGACTGCATAACTTAATAGTCCTTACTTTATGGTTCAGACAGACAGGTCGGAAAGATTATGAAATTGCCCGCTGTGATGCAGGTAAACTTACACACCTATAGCCTGTATGCCCAATAAGTTTACCCACAGTGAACAGAGGCATTCCAGGGACAGAGTTCCACTTACATGCATACTTTGGTATTTTCAGAAGTATGCGCACGAATTTTCCTGAAAAAAAAAAATCTGCACACAACATAGCAGATAATTTTGGTGGGATAATTTTCAAAGTGAAAGTACGCACAGGCTTTTCCTTTCAAAACTGGCACAACCGTGTGCATGGATTTAATTGAAAATGGATGTCAGCTGTTACAAAATTGCCTCCCTAATAATGGAAGTTGTGTGGTGTTCCTCATGTCCAGGATGGAGTACAGCTGTTTTCTTTTATGGGTGTGGACTTTTCAGATTATGTGACCCAAACACTTTCTCCTTCATACTTGCAGTAACAACTATTTTGAATGCATTTCACAACAGTTTGGTAAGGAAGAAAATCTCATGGAGTAACTGATAAACAACTGAAAGATTAAGCTTCCTCAAAGGGGTCGTGTTTGTTCAAAGGATGTTAAGTAACTGGATGGTCAAACAGTAGAGGGCAATCTAGTGCTTTCTTCTTAGTCACCGACGACCATTTCCTTCATGATTCTGGCCGCAAGTCAATAATATGGCAAAGAACAAACAGCTATGACCACCATGTTAAACTTGCTTTACGCTCAACCAAAAAAATAGTGGGGTCCTAATGGGAAGAGCTCGCTTCTATCAACAGGACAAGGGAGTACTCTAGGTCAAGTGGAAGGCTCCTTCCAGGGCTGGTGCTAGGTTTTTTGCTGGCCTATGTGAACAATTACTGTGCTGCCCCCCCTCCCCCCCCCCCAATTCATTCTCTGCCCTGGGCCCACCAAAAACAAAAAAGCCCAGACATCTGTGCAAATTAATTTAAAAAAACAAAGCAAACTGAATTATCAGATTTACATAAATATTCAAACCCATTAGTACTTTGTTGAGGCTGCTTACATAACTCAATTGGCAGGATAGTCCTAAGCATCTTCTCCCTTGATTTAGCCAGACAAATAGCTGGGAATGTCTAATACAGTGATTCTCAAACTTTTTTCTACTCGGACACACCTGACAGATAATGCTTACATGCACGACACACTGAGCACTTGGCCATCATGGGGCTAAATGAAACATTTACTCTGCATCCACAGGAAGCTGCACCCCTTCCTCCCGATCCCCAAACAATGGATGCAGAGATTTCCCCATACAACACCATATAAAAAAAGATATTCTGATTCTGGTGCTATCTCAGTAACAGAAACACAAACTCCCTTACTACCAGGCACATTGTAAAATACAAAACCTGAAAAAAAAAAACCCCAGCACATGTGTAGCAAACCTTCCATACCATAGCAATGCTAATTCCAAGAACTCAGACAGCAATATCTCTACCTATGAAAAGGCAGCAGTGCCTTTTCATAGGTAGAGATATTGCTGTCTGCATATCCTATTGAGAATGAGAATAAACATGTCCTATTGAGAATGAGAAAACACAACAAATAAGACTGATACAAATCCCTACATACCAGTAAAATACCTCATCTCACTCACACATACAGTTCTAACCTTCACCAAACACAGAATAAAAGACCACAAATTACAAAAGTGGAGACAAACACCTGAATGGAAACCTCAAAAATCCTTTCTGCATGCAGTGCAAACCTGGAGAACTAGAAACAGAAATACATATCCTACTACACTAAGCAAAGTACAAAGAAAGAAGAACTGCCTATTCTCAAAACTTGCATTTTTTTGGCTCTTGCTCCTCTTCACTCCCTCCATACTTCCATCATCCTTCACTTCTCCCAATTACTCCCTTCAATCATCTGCTCACACTCACATCCTTGTCCAGCATTCCTGACATTCCCATATCCTCTTCCCTATGCTCCCTCTCCCCCTGCTTGACTCTGCCTACCTCAGTCATCCCATCCCCCTCCCTGCCCAGCTATCCCAACCCTCATTTCCCACCCCTTCCTGCTCAGCAGCCCCCACATTCCCTCTCCCTGTCACCTCTGTCTGCTCAGCATCCCCAACCTCCTTTCCCCCACCCTCCACAGGGTGAAGAGATCATCAGCAGCATCACTCCCAGACTCAGCAGGGGAAGATAAAGTTTGTGTCCCATTGGGCCCAGAATAGCAGGAGTTGGCAATGTCTTGCTCTGATCTGGATGAAAAAGGAAACAGCCTCCCACTGGGCCAGAAAGAGGAGAAGAAAGTGAGAGCAGCCTCCCATCAGACCTAATATAAGAGAAGTCAACCAACTCCCACCTGGGCTGATAAGGAGACAGCAGCCTGTGACATACCTTCCAGGACCTCACGACACACCAGTGTGTCCCGACACACCTACTGAGAACCACTGGTTTAATACACATCTACCTTCCAATCTAAGAGTTCTGTCAGATGATAGATCTTTAACAACAAGTTAATGCAAAGTGGGGATTCATGGTTTAATGCTCTGTAGAGATGTGATTCGGTCAAATTTTTCTGTTCAGCCTTTGTCATCGGCTCACCACGGGAAATTTCATTTTCCAGCGGTTCGGGCCGATTTCTTTCAGCTGCCCCCCCCCCCAAAAAAAAAACCCAAACCCAAACCCACCCCAACCCTTCAAATTTAATTACTTGGTAAGGGCAAAGAGCCACCGGCACCATTTTTATTACTGGCAGCCGACGGCTCAAGAGGGGGAGGTCGATCCCGGGACCCCACAGGACCACCAGCAAGTTTTGGGGGGAGGGGTCGAAATGGTGGGGGTTTGCAATTAATTAAATTTGAAGGGTTGGGGTGGGTTTGGGGTTTTTTGTTTTGTTTTTAATGTGCCCTTTCTCCCCCCCCCAAAAAAAAAATGATAGGAAAACCACACAAAATGCAACAAAATAGGAAATATCTTTATTTCCTATTTCGTTGCAAATGAATGCCCATCCCTAATGCTCTGTGAATCATTACTGTTACATTGAATTGGATTCCATATTGAACAGAAAGCCAATGAAAGGCACTCAGAATGAGGGTGATGTGCTCTAATCGTGAAAGAATCCCAGCCACTGGGCTCTGAATAATCTGAACAGCTTCAATTGTATAAGCAGGAAGTTCCAAGAGCAAGAAATTACAATATAGTCCAAGGATGGGATAAATTAATGCTTGCATGACTGTACCGAAATCTGTTTCTTCTAACAAAGGTTTTCTGTTGGCAATTTTCAGTAGTCCATCTAAGTGCAAAGTCTGGAGATAACTTTTACACTCACAGACCTGATAAGCAATTTTCAGAGAGAATCCACATGCATAGTTTTTCTTTTAGAAATCACTTATGGAGATACATAGGCACCGAAGTCCTTGTGGACCCTTATTCTGCAGGTGAAAGAATGGGGAAGAGAATGAATGAGTATATTACAATAAGCCTCTCATCTCAACCTAAACACGCCCTGGAAACACCCCTTTCTATGATGGCTAAAAGTCCAGATGATTGTGAACCCTGCATGTACCTTTTAGCCAGCCCATTTTAACTAGGCAAACAGCTTTGTAAATAATCCTCTCCATCTCTATGAGAAACATATCTAGCAGGAAGATATTCATCAGCTTGTAGAGATTAAAGAAACAGAATCTTATGTTTAAAAAAAATAAAATGCTCAACTCATTGGCCCCTTATATCTCAGGAGAGGCAATTAAACCCCTCTAACACACGTGTACATAGGAACATGGTAAATGACAGTAAGAAGGTCCATCCAGCATGCCTACAAGGTATTCAGGGTTGTAACTGCCATGCCATGCCATGCCGATTACCCCCAAACTGAAAAGTTACTCCAGGTTATCCCAGTGTTTCATTTTCATCCTCGTGACTACGGATCCACTATTTTTATCTTATATCCTTTTGAATTCTGTCCCTTTTTTGTCTTAACCTCCTTCAGGAAGGCATTCTAAGAATCCAGCACCCTTCCATGAAAAAAACAAAAAAAAAAATTCCTGACATTGTTCCCGAGTCCACACCCTTGGAGTTTCATATCTTTCTTTCTAATGGAAATGTTTGTGTCTTGTTCATGTTCTATACCTTTCAGGTATTTAAATGTCTGCATCATATCCGCTCCGTATCCTCTGCAGGCGAGAAGAGACATTTAGGTCCTCAAATCTCATCTAATATGTCTTTTGGTGCAGATGCTGTCCATTTCGGTTGCTTTTCTCTGGACCACTTCTATCCTCTTTTTTGAGATACGGCCTCCAGAACTGAACCCAGTACTCCAGGTGAGGCCTCACCAGTGACCTGTAATCATCACCCCCCTTTTTCCTGCTAGTTATGCCTCTCTCTAAGCAGCCTAGTATTCCTCTGACCCTGGTCATCGCCTTGTCACACTGCTTCACTACCTTCAAATTATCAGACACTTAAAACTCCAGATCTCTCTCCCAGTCTGTGCATACAGCTCCTTTGGATTTCTGCTCCCTAAATGCATGACTGCACTTTTTGCTACTAAATCTTTGAAAACATATAAATGGTTACCACTAAAACTTGCAACAAAATTACATATATCTTCTAAACCAAGGGGAATGCAAAAAATCACTCTTATATGAAAGAAAATAAACTATAATACAATTGTATCACTTACAGCAACCTTAAGTGCAACATATATGCAACTTAAATGTCAGACTCATATATCCTTTCGCATATAAGTTTTGACCAACCACAAATCAACAAAACCTCAAATAAACAAATATATAAGGGCCCAAACAATACAAAAAACAAGACAGACAGACAAAAAAAATATTAAACAAAACATTAAATCAGAGAAATAAATTATATAGAACATAATCCATACAAAACTACAAAAACTCACATAAATATCCAGCCCAAATTTAGACAAAAAAAGATAAAGAACTTGCATGAATCACCCTAGAAGTCCTTCGTAAAGCACCCCTCGACTAAAGGACTGATTACAATTCTTTTGAAGGACCAAGACATCCATACCTAGCACTCATGGGAGTATAATCTTCCTAATTGCTGGAAATGAAAAACCACCCGCTTAAGAGTGCTGCACGGCATCCTTTCCCAAATTACTGAAGTATACTGCATGGTGTACAGGCTCGAATGGAGGCCTTGCCCAAACGATCAAAATAATAAGTGTATCGCATGGCTCACCAAGAAACAGCTTCTTCAGGGGTTCTTGACCACCAAGTTCTGCTAGTAAACAGCTTCACAGGTTTTCACCACTGTATGGACCCCACTAGCAGCTTCACGAAATTTTCACTGCTGTATGGATTCCGCAAATTCATCACCAAAGTGTCAGCAAACATCTTCACCAAACAAACAAGTCAACCACTATCTTGATTGACAATACCGATAATTGACTGGATTAATGTCACATCAGGCCATGCTAGAGAGGTGCTTCATGAAGCAGCTGGTACAAGACCGAACAAGAAGGGAAACTATTTTAGACTTAGTCTTTAGTGAAACACAGGATTTGGTGCAGGAGGTAACAGTGTTGGAGTCACTTGACAATTATGATCATAACAAACAAATCTGATTTAATAAATAGAGGGAGGACACTAAAGAAATCTACTGCGACAACATTTAACTTTCAACTACCAGCATGGTTAAAAGGCAAGGCGAGAGAGGCTATAATAGCTAAAAGAACATCTTTCAAGAAATGGAAAAGGGATTCGAATGAAGAAAACAGGAAACAGCAAAAGCACTGGCAAGTTAGATGCAAAACCTTGATAAGGAAGGCAAAGACAGAATTTGAAAAGAAGCTTGCCATGCAAGCAAAACCCCATAATAAAAACTTTTTAGGTACATTCAAAGTCAAAATCTTGCACGGGAGTCAGTTGATCCATTAGGTGATCAAGTAGTAAAAGGGGTACTTAGGGATAAGGCCACAGTAGAGAGACTAAATGAATTATTTGTTTTGGTCTTCACCGAGGAAGATGTAAGAGATACCCATGCCAGAAATGATATTCAAAGGTGATGATTCAGAGGAACTGAAACAAATCTTAATATACCTGGAAGATATAATAAGGCAAATTGACAAACTAAAGAGCATCAAATCACCTGGACCAGTTGATATGGGATGAATACAGAGCAAGCAGAGGAGCGGGCAGTGAGGAGGATGTGTGTTACTCCACCACTATGGGGAGGAAAAGCTGGGACCCAGCACAGAGGAGGTAGGAAAGAGTGCATAAGCAGAACCTACAGAGAAGGAGGAGGAGTGAAAGGAAGAACATTATGCAGCATTTTCTGGAATACATGATAGTGCCAGAAATCAGATTCTATGCAGGTAGGGGCCACTGGCAAGGCCAATTTCTGCCCTTTCCCTTTGTATAGCTATAGATAACAATCAGTGCAAAATACATGTTCCTATATTTTTCAGTAGCCTAATCATTAGAGCAGAAGGCTACAATCTAGGAACGCCAGTGTTCAAATCCTAAAAGACAGTCCTTGTGACCTTAGTCAAGTCACTCAACTCTTCATTGTCTCAGGTATACACTTGGGGCCTCATTTTCCAATATCGCATTGGTATCGCATGCGATACTAAAAAGGGGTGTACCTTATGCTAATAAGCATGTGTATCGCAAATTGCGATATCAGCTATGCAAAAGGCTGTTATCGCAAGTTGCACTATTAGCCCAATTTGGGCTACATTGCCAGTATATATCGCGGTTCACGATGTTTCCGGACAGGCCTGTTTCAGTATGCTAGAGAGAGCGAAAGCGAGCCACTTTGACATTCAACGTGAGACGTACGAACAGAACAGTGGTCTCTTGTGAAGATTTGCTGGCCTTCGGAGTGAGGAAACTCACTCCAAGATGAGATTTGTGCAGTGTTCTCTCCACCTAGCTTGTTGTTACCCAGGTAGAGAGTCCATCAAGCTAGGTGGAGAGAACACTGCACAAATCTCATCTTGGAGTGAGTTTCCTCACTCCGAAGGCCAGCAAATCTTCACAAGAGACCACTGTTCTGTTCGCACGTCTCACGTTGAATGTCAAAGTGGCCCCTAACCCCCTACACTAATACTTAACCCTCACCTCGAGTTACTAGGTGGGCCTCCCATAGGGATATCAATACCTGTCTAGGGAGGAGGAACTATAGCACGGCACTCTCTCTCTCTCTATCTCTCTCCAGCATACTGAAACAGGCCTGTCCGGAAACATCGTGATCCGCGATAAACCTTTATCAGCCTCTAGCGCACAACGTAACGCAAATGAAAGAGGTGTAGTTATTGGCCGCGTTAGGAGCCGTGCTAACACTGCGGCTGTTTCACGGCACACAATAAATCCTCCCTACTTTACATTTGCTCCGCCCCAACTCCGCCCCCTAAATTCAAAATTAAAAATTTGCATTCGCAAATTGCGTTAACGGCTGTTAGCTCGATTTGAGGAATTATCACCCGCGGTAACTCCTTGGAAAATGAGGCCCTTAGATTGTAAACTCTCTGGTGATAGGAAAATACCTAAAGTATCTAAATATAATCCACTTTGAAGAGTCATGAAAGGCAGAATATAAATGAAAAATTATAAAATATATATTTTTTGAAACCTAAAGGCTAGCCATCCTACATAAATAAGATAGAGTATGAGAAACATATACTATATATTCTAAAGGTTAACTTCCCTTCTGCTTTTGAGTAGATACAGATGTTTCCTTTTTGGGGATGGCTTTTGCACATATGCTTTCACAGGCTTTGCAGATAAATTGGAAGCTTTGGAGGGAGTGGAGAAAAAGGATTAAGTGAAGCTAGGGTAGCTTCAGACAGGCTGTAGGATGTCAATAAACATCACAAGATGGAACTTGGACAAATGGTTGAAACCACAAAACAGACAAGAAGCAAACATTGACCTCCTTTCAAAGCAGGTAACAATGACACTGCTAAATGAGCAGGGAGTGCCCCCTGATTAGTTACATTCAAATCAAAAGTAACCAAGAATAAGTGACCATCACTAACAACAAGTGCCTGATGCAAACCACAATGCTAAGTGGGACTGTCCTATCTGTGGCTATAAGATGGACATACCAGCACTATGAGGGGCAGATCACAATGAGAGAACAAGAGACATTGAAAGTGGAGGACATTGAAGAGTGTGATTGGTCAACTGGAAGAAACTCGCCTGTTGAAAGTCAGTTGGCCAATGATTCCTGAACAACTTAACGCAGGTGAGTTAAATCCTAGATGAGGATTCAAAATTTTTGTTCAGAGGTACCTAACCAGCTACACAGGTTAATCAAGGAGGATTGAAGCTTCATTAATAAATCTTGCTGTCTTCTCCTTAACCTGTACCCTCTAAGGTGGACCAGCACTGGGAGGTGCCAGACTGAGTGTTGGGAGGTGGGGGAGGCTGGTGCCCTGCTGGTGGATGCTAGCTGCAGAGTTCAAATAGGGCCAGATGTACTAAGAATTTTTTCACACACACGCAAAATGGGGAAAATCCCTTAGCACGTTGGTCCCATAGTGATTTGTGAGAGAATACCCACCACCACCAAACCCCTAGACAAGTCTGGCAAGTAGAAAGTTTTTAGCTAGTGAAGTTGAACCTGAAATGTTATACTCTGGTCCTGTGGACATCTGCTGTTTGAGAAGATGGGAATTTAATAGGAATGCAAAGGTTTGTCTGCATATAAATGGTGTGAAAAGTGAAAGTATGATGAATGACAGAAAATGAGAAACAGAAAGGTCTAAAGTAGTTTGTGCTAGGAGGAGAGAGGCAGTGCATGCTGTAGAGGGTAATGGATGGGATTAATGTAGGCGAGAGCAGTTTTTAATGGAGTGCAGGAAAAAATATTTATGGTTAAAAATAGAGAAAGCATCTTCATTTTCCATTTTTATGGAGTTATCTGATAGATTGAAAGACTATGGTTTGCTCTAGCTAACTTTATTAATTTTCCTCAAACATCAAAAAGTTGTATTAAAAAAAAATTGCAAAAAAATTGTTTCTACAGGAAGTAATGGGAGCTGCAAAGCTGCAGGAGCACTCCAGTCTGATCATAGGCCAGCCTCAAATAGCAGTAAATATATATTCAGGTCTTAGGTCTGCTGGAGGTGAATAAAGGGATGTATGCATTTATGTGAAAAAGTGATTGCACACAGGCCTGTGGACAAAAATAAAGCACATCCTGCATGCTTGGAATATATAGATATTTAACCAAATATCTTGTGAATGTCTCCTTTTACAACAGTTCAATAACTGCTATTTGGCAAAACCCCAATAGTTCTAGCTGCCAGAGATCAAAACTATTTTGGATGCATCAAGAGCTTAGTCTCCACCAGTTCTCTTAAAGGCTGCTTTATGCCAAAGTTTTCTGCACTATAAGCTGAAAAGTGTTTTTAAACAGAGCCTCCATGACTGTCTCCCACTTTACCAATTGATTTTAACTTTTTGCAAAGTTCTCACTGCAGAAAAACAAAATCACAGAGGATTCATGGAGAAGCCAGCAGTGGCAAGGCATTTCTAGACAGTGGCAAAGTCATCTCCCTCATTGATGAAATGAGCATAACTAACATTTAGATCCGAGCAAGAACAGATTTTAAACCTCTGATCTATCTCTACCGCTCCATGCTGCCGGACAATGCAGGTACTATTTAAGCTGTCTGAAGAGTAAATATTTGTTTACAACAAGAGTTCTATCCTAGGAGCTGTGAAACCAAACTAACAAGACAATTTAACAATAAAACATGCAATAAAAACTAAGAGCTGGATTTAGTTGGCAGAGTCTCTCTACCCACATCAACAGCATTTCCATTATGATCTTATTAACAATATCTTAGCACAAGTTCAGGGGATGCAGTTAGCCTTATTAATATAACGAGCCCTCTCTGAAATACTGCAAGATGAAACACATTCTGGAGAATATAATTATTATTAGAGACTACAGAAGAGGACATGGGAAAAGTCTCACGATGTTAAGACTTTACTGCAGAAAACTATTTTATTTTCTGTGCTGTTTCAAACATAACTGCATTAGAATACTTTCAACTCCCAATCGATGTTAGAATCTGCATACCCTGGAGCTACCGAGTGCTCTTATAAAGCCCAAAGGATGAAATAATCCCTGACTATCCCACACTGCTTTAGAGTTGCTGATTCTCCTTTCCCTTAACATGGAACACCCTCTTTTGGAACAAAAATGATAATTTATTTTTTTTTATTATTATGGGGTTTTTTTTACCAGTTCTATCCTACAATTTGTCCTTACATCAAAATATTTCACTGGCTCTTTCAAATATTGGCATCTACACTGCCTTTCAACCCACTTCCATGGTGAGGTTTCAAGCTCAAATCAGCATAAACGAAAGACTCACCATTTCTGCTTTGAAAAATGGAGTTTTCCATCAAGTTGCTGAAGCCAGGAGTACCAGCTCAGCTGGAAAATCTATCACCTGCATTTTCCATCCCGTTATGCAAGCAAAAAGAATGCCCCCCTTTTAATTCCTCTTACCCATCCCTACAACCACAACTTGCAAAGACAGGTTATCAAAATGGAAAACTACTGATAACACAATACAAAGTTCTACTGTTGTCTGTCATGCTCAAGTTACAACATCTTCATGCTGTTTTTCACCCAAAGACCAGAGCACAAAGAAAAGTAGGTAGTTCATGCTCTGTTTTCATTTTTTTCCCCCCAGATATTTTTGGCACACCTATTTTGATTACACTGTGAAATACGTCAACTGTCATACAAAACAAAACAAAACAAAACAATTCTCTCTCCGAATTTCCACTCTTTTATTCTGTATTCTGCGCTATACGCCGGAAGGAGGCATTTTTCAAAACTATGCAGATTGCTGCAAAGTCCATGGGTACTTTTTCCATGAGGACATTCCACTACGTCTCAAAGGGAAAACGTGCTTATTCTTTCCTTTTGAAAACTACAAAGGCCAGAGATCTGCTCCTGCTTTTTCTGTGGATACTTTCCATGAAAACCAACTTGCAGAGTTTTGAAAATGCAAAACTACACACGCTGTTGCCTTTCATGACCTAACCGCGCCTCTGATCCCACCCACTTTTCCTGTGGGTAAAAGCAGGGGCACTGTTGATCCCTGCATGTACTTTTACCTGCATACAGGGTGACAATTTTTACACAAATAAATGACTTTTGAAAATTGCCTTCCCCTTGTGATTTCGTCACAAAGTGGGGTCCATTTTCAGCTGCTGCCTGGCCAGCACACTTAGCCGGATAAACTTCTCTGGATGATGATCTCAGGGTATTCAGCAGTGCAGCTGAATACACCCAACTATCTTAAAGAGAGCCAAATAAGTTTATCCGTTAACTTTAAGACTGCTCTGTGGCATGACCAGAGTTAGCAAGGTAACCTCTCCGGCAAACTTAACTCCACAAAGAAATACTCTCAGAACTAGTTATCTGGATAACATGCAGGCAGTCACCCAACAGGAATTTTCAAATCCAGACTGTTACATTCCCTCACCTCTTATCCAAAGCTCCTAGGACCCAGGATAGAACTTGCTATAAATCTCTACTCCCTTTATAGGTCCTCTAGCCAGGACTTCCTGTGGCGCTAGCTAACAGCACATTCTCCATAATATAAAAGGAGCTCCTCTGTAACCAGCCAGCACCTCAGCAATAGGTTTCCTTGTATGCCTTGTGTCCCAGTGCGTTGCTTCCTGCGTTGTCACCAAGCCTTGTTTGTGCCTGTCTTTGCCTTGACCTCGCCTGCTTTGTGTTGTTCCGTGGTCTGACCAGTTCCCCTTGGCTTGACACCTTTTTCTATTTCTGATCCTGGCTTGGACCTTGACCTTCCATGATCGCTGCCTAGACCTGATCCTTTACTTTTGACCTGATTTTGCTCAACCTGCTGTCTACCCCAACCTCTGGATCATTATTTGACTCTGCTGTCAGTTGCCTGCCCTGACTATTATCTCTGGATTGCCCTAGCGACCCACCTAAGACCTGCTGGCTTCCAGAACTCAATTATTCAACCTGTGGGGAAGGTAGGTGGTTTAGGAGAAGCTCCAGCTGGTCCCGCCACAGGGCTCCTGCGCCAGCTGCCAATGTGGGCTTCGTGGGCCACACCACAGAACCAAGGGTCCACCATTCTGGTGGACGTAACATCGTAACTTGTCTGGATGAGTCCGTACTTAGCTGAACAAATGGAAGTCAGTATCAGCTAGGGATGTGAATCATTTTTCTAACAAATTGAAATATCGTACGATATTTCTAAATTCGTTAATATATCGAGTAAAAAAAAGAAACGATCACTTTTCCCCCCGAATTTTCGTAAAAATTGTTTTTCGGGTTAGCACGCACTAACAAAAAAACGTTTATTTTTGTAATTTTTTGTTACTTTTTGCAATTTTTCTTAGTGCGTGCTAACCCGAAAAATGATTTTTCACTAAAAAAAAACAAACCCGGGGATCCATGGGAAAACGAGATTTTTCCACGGCCAGACGATCCCAAAAGCGGGAACACTCGGGCACCCGATTCACATCTCTAGTATCAGCCTCAATATTTACATGCTCCATTTACTTAAGCTTATGCTGCTATTAATGTGCCAAATGAATAAATGATGTACTGGCACAGAGCTGGGAATTAAAGGGGAAAGGGTGGTGACAAAGATCCTCTGGTGCATTTTTCAGCAGACTGCAGCTAATGTGTACATCCATATGGATGTGTCTATGTACACACACACACACCTTTCTCTCTAGAGAGAAAGAGAGAGAGACCATTTTAAATATATTTCACCTACCTATCTATAAGCTAGGTAAGGAACAAGTAAAACATACACAATTAAAACAAGTATACCACTACAAACATTACAACATCATAAATTACAGACAAATGTTACTGCCAAACCACTACTGTTCCGGAGATGTAACTAGTGGTTAAGTCATATAAACAACTCAAACTCTAAACACCTGTTTAAATATGGCTCCTTTTTACCTTTTTCCCAAATGTTTTTATGCATACTTCAGATCATAAATCCTCAGGCAATGAATTCCAAAGCACAGGGCCTGTGACCATGAACATTCGTTCCCTTGTTTCATACAAATAAATGAAGGTGTCCAAATGATGGAACTCCCAGAAAATTTCTATCTTGTGACCTTAATAAATAAGTAGGGACATAAATCTTTAAGGCAGCACTGATAAAGAGTGGAAACGCACAGTGCAATGCCTTAAAGAGCAAGATTTTAAACAATGGGTCAGACCATTGAGATCTAGTGTAAGGCCTGTAGAATCGAAGTCACAGGCTAATAACATGAGGCCCCCAACTATAATAATCACTGCTGTATTTTGAGCTATCTGCAATGCAAAAACCAGAAGCCCTAAACAAGCCAAACTGCAATAATCTAGGCTAGAGATCACAAGTGCCTGTATTATTGTACAGAAATTGATCAAAGATGAACATGGCCTCAGTCTATGCACTATATGCAACTTAGGAAATATGTTCTGTGCAACTTTATGAACATGGAGACATAAAGAAAGAGCCGTATCAAAAATAACCCAAAATTAACCCCCCAAATTTCTTGCTTGGGTAGCTATACAAAAAATGTGGACTTTCTACCACAATAGATTCAAGCATGTCAGTAAATGGAAATTTTTGCGAAAGATGAAATTTAATCTTACCTGTTAATTTCATTTCCTTGAGTCCTGCTAGGCCAGTCCTTACACATAGTAATTCTCCCTGCACAGCTGCAGGAGACAAAGGACACACCTTTTTCCCTTATGACAACATATCCAATTATAAGGACAGTGTAGCTTAGGCAGTTGCCAGTAATCTTATATTAGAGCAAAAGGGACAACTACCCTAACCAGAGTTGAAATAACACAAGAAAAATATCAAAGAGAAAGGAGTGGTCATCTGATTCATTCTCTATGTGCTTCCTTGTTTAATTATTCTGGTTTTTTTTATCCCTTATTATTTTTGTAAAAAAATTATATATATATATATATATATATATAGATATATATATATATATATATATATATATATATATATATATATATATATATATATATATATATATATATATATATATATAAGTTCCAGTTCTCTCTCTCTCTCTCTATTATATATATATATATATATATACATACACACACAAACCTGATACCCTCGAGGGTATCAGGATTGAAAGAAGAGAGAAGTAACACATAGCTTCTGGCTTGCACTAGATTCTGACAGCACAGCATTCCCGAGTGGGTCTTGGACTGGTCTAGTAGGACTCAAGGAAAGGAAAACAGGTAAGCTTAAATTTCACCTTCCTTATCTACTTGTTAGACCAATCCTTATACATGGGAAATACCTAAGTTGCTACTTATCCAGGTGAAAGTAAGACAGTGCTGCTCTAAAGATGCTTGCTCTAAAGCTGCACCTGCCCTAGCTTGTACATCCAATCTATAATGTTTAGTAAAAGAATGCAGGGAACACTAGATGGCTTCCCTACAAATGTCTTCTGGGGATCCTGATCATGCCCCCACCCAAGATGCTGCTTGTGCTCTAGTGGAATACACATGGAGCATAGATGGTACCTGCTCTCTGAGCAAATTGGCTAATGAGATTGCCTCCTTAATCCATCTGGCTATAGGAGCATTGGAGGCTGCTTCTCACTTTTACAGATCTCCATGTAGTATGAACAGCTTATCAGTTTTCTGAAAGGGGATTTGTAAATTGTAGGTACATTAGCAGTATGCACTAGACATCCAGTAAATGGAGTTCAGTGTTTCTATTTCGCAGTCTGAGGTCTTTGAAGGCCAGAAGTGATATAGCCAGATTCAGTTGGAATAAGGACATTACTTTGTACATTTAAGATTAGTCAGAGAAAATTCTTTTTCACTCAACACACAATTAAGCTCTGGAATTTGTTGCCAGAGGATGTGGTTAGTTCAGTTAGAGTAGCTGGATTTAAAAAATGTTTGGATAAGTTCTTTGAGGAGAAGTCCATTGACTGCTATTAATCAAGTTTACTTAGGGAATAGCCACTGCTATTACTGGCATCAGTAGCATGGGATCTTCTTAGTGTTTGGATAATTGCCAGGTTCTTGTGGCCTGGTTTGGCCTCTGTTGGAAACTGGAGGCTGGGCTTGATGGACTCTTGGTCTAACCCAGCATGGAAATGTCTTATGTTCTTATGTAGGGCTAGTCTGATGGCCCTTATTTCTAAACTGTTTATTGACCATGCCAATTCTCTTTGACTGTTGGCCCTGTGCCACATGACTCTGGCAATGGTCTACCCAGCCAACTGTACTGATATCTATGGTTATGGAGACCCAGGAACTTTAGGTTCATGCTCTATCCACCATTCTAGTTCTGTAATTCTGCAGTTCCTTCTATGACATACTACCCAACTAGATTCCCTCCCAGCTTAGGGAGTAGTTTCAAAGTTTCCTTCTAGAGAATCTTTGCACTAGCAGAATGATGGATCCAATAACTTTGATTAGATGTCTTGGTATTCAAGTCTCATACTCTTCTAGTTCCTTTCACTGCTTATTGTATCTGATGGGTACCTTTCCAACTCCTTCCCAGAATATTCTATGGATACCTGAAGTAGATCTACATCAGTGGAGTGCCACTCTTCTCCTTTACTACTCCTCTTCTCCTCCCAAACTTTGGGTGGGTGACAGTCTCACAAGGGGTGAGGTTGACAGGGAAACAACAAAGTCAGACCAGTCCTTAACTCAAAAGAGAAGGAAGGGTGGGTTGAAAACTTCCTTCAATTGGATCCCAAACAATGGAAATAAGTTCCTCAAAGCAGAATCATATCAAAAAGAAGCTGGTACCAAAAATAAATTATCCTTCTCCTTCCAGACCCCAAGCCAAAAATCCACTTCCTCACTAGGTACCTCTGCCTTTTATGGATGTAGGCAGCAACCACTGCAGCATCCCACATGGGGAGAGCTGGAAAATAGTTGATATGCATCTCTCTACATATGCTGATGAAATAGTCCGCCCTACATTCATATAATCAGGATGGCAAAAAAACAGAGGAAGATGACAAAAGCTGACTTGGATGAGCAGCAATAGTCTACATATTGTCAAGATTCTCAGAGTAGCAGACAGGATAAAATCAGGGCTATTGAAAATGGTTAGGGGGAGAGACTGGCACCAGGCCAGGGCACCATTATGTCTGGGCACGGTCCTGGATACACGTGGACTGGAAAATATGGATGGACTGGATTGTCTTTACATGTCGTTCATCTGCTATGCCATCATGCTTACTAAGCTAGCAAGATAGTACTGCCACTTTAGATGGCATCTCGTATACATTCCAGCTACGGTGTATTGAGCACTTTCATGTCAGTATCATTGGTACTTGGTACCACTGTACAACCTGTGAATATAGGGGGGAGTAAGAGGAAAAACTATAAGCAACTTCTACAAGTTCTGCGGTTCCCACACTCATGACCGCTTTTTTGATGTTCTCTGTCTCCAATTAGAAAGCAGTTCATGGAGCAAAGAATCTGTGATGGAACAGTCTAGCAGAGGTGCACAGTTCAGATGATTTGCTGGTAAAGTCATCCATTGTCAAGGTAAGAAGACAGGCTTAGAAATGAAACAAGCGAAACCTATGGAAAGGTTTTATACAGTTTCCTTAACTACCATTATTCTGTTCCAAGGACTGAAAAAAGTGATTTTATTTTAGATGAGAGTAGTGAAGAATGCATGATTTAGCAGTCTAGATTTTAGGATACTCTGAAATGGCCTCTCTTCCCTTTTCCTCAGGCTCACTGACCTAGCACCAGGCTCTTCCACATGTCCCAGAGACAGAGAGGAGCCAGGGAGGTGATGTGTGGGGTAAAGGGAAGGCAGGGCCTGTGGGAGGAATCAGGGAAGAGCAGGAAGGGACAGCCTGGCAAATGCCAGAGCTCTGGCCAACTGCTGCTGCATCTCTGGCCTGGAGAGGGAATCCTTGGACCCAAGATGATTGCTGTCTCCTCTCCCTCTTTAATGGGCCACTGTCAATTGGCCACCTGATGAGAGTAGCCATACAGCTGCCATTTCCACATACAGTGACTGTAAAAGCCACTGCACAGACCATTTTCTATTTTTTTAAGGAATTTTTTTTCAGTAAAACAGTGGTAATTACTTTTTTCAAATATACTTAACTGTGCATCTAATGCAACAGAAAGTGGCAAAGTATTGCTACAATATAGGAAAGACGTGCAATTTCTGTATGGTGTATATAATAGGTTAAAAAAAATAGGCCTAGGAATAAGACCAAGAGAATACAACATAGCCAGTAAACAAGCAAGATGGCGTCTTAAAGAATCTAGCTAGTAAACTCCCTTTGATATTTGGAGACATCAAATATACTTTCTACTCTTGAACACAGTCTTCCTCCTCCAATTACCTATCTAATCTGCTTTGTGACCATGCAATAGACAGAACACTAAGAACAAACTATTTTCTTATTGTGGCTACAGAACATGATGGGTTTATAGTTTGTGCTTTTCAATCCCCAAATCAATAGTGTTAAACTCTGAATGGGATATAGTAGAAGGACAGCTCACTTAACTAGTATAGCATTACAGTTACAGAGTGGGAGGCCTCATCTAGGTCACATAGGTACAGAACCAAATAAAACTGATTTTTTTTTTTCATCTTTCACCATTCAACATAAATTTATTTTTAGTTATTAATTTAATATACTGCCTTTCCACAGAAATCAAGGTGGTTCACAGTAAAATGAGCATTAAGATAAAACAGAGAACATAAGAACAGATAAGATAAAAACAAAGAAAATGACTGCAGAACAATGCATATACATATAGCATTACATACCAGCCATTTCAGAAACTGATATGTCACCAGAACATATCTTTATGCTTTTATTTTCTGGATTCAGTGTTATCTTTATGTTTTTATATTTTGGATTCAGTGTTGGATTAATGAACTTGGGTTAATACTCTACTATTTGTTAGACTTTTCCATTAATAATAGTTACAAGTATACATGCTAATACAGAAACTGAAAGGTATGATGTACTTTCATCATGGCAGCTTTGACAACACTAAATAGGAAATTGTCTTGGCTAGGTCTGTTGATAATAAACTGGGAAAGTGTACGCAGAACCAAGCAGCTGGCACATGGTGGGATGCACTAAACTAGGATAAGAAGAAGGGGTACAAGCAAGAAATGTGCTATCCTTCCACAAGACATATTTAGAGTCTGGGGCTTTGTTTTGACTATCCATGCCCAAAAAGGATCGAAAACTGTTAAAAGTACTTTCTAAGGGCCACTAAAGTGCTAGATGGAATACAAAGACTTAAACATGAAAGTCTGTTTAACTGGGGATACTTTAGAAAATATAATTTATGGCTGAATTTCTCTGTGCAGAACATGAAATCAGAGATATGCAGGGGGAGGGTAGAGACTAGCATTGGAGATACACAAAGGGGAGGGGGAAAATGAAATTGAAGGTTTGCAATGGAGTGAGGGGGGGGGCAGTATATCAGAGAATAGAATTGGAAGTCTGCTAGAGAAGAGGGTTCAAGGGATCAGGATGCTGGGCTTAATTAACCCTTGGTCCGACCCAGCATGGCAATTTCTTATAATCTTATGTTCCATTTGTGAAGCTATCTCAGACACATTTAAATTTTTTAGTTCTTGCTTTGCCGATTCCAATAATACAAGAATGCATCCCTCTTTTCCTTTGTGCCTCAATTCCAATTTGAAAATCTTGCAATTTTGCACCAGTTCTAATGGCATCCTATCTTTCTCTTTCTTCAGATATGAGGCTCTAAAAATTAATTTGCCCCTTATTATAGCCTTCAGATACTCCCAAACTACAGCCAGATTCACTTCACCATTACCATTAATATCTAGATTCTCATGCATCTTCTTCGCCAATTCCTCATTATTTTGTTAGATAATAGATCCTCGTTCAACCTCCAATACTTACATCCAACCTGATCCCGTCCTATTTTTAACTCCACCCACAGTGGCACATGGTCAGACCAGGTTATATTTCCTATCCCTGCTCCCACTGTGTGTCCTACCAAAATCTTGTCTAACAGGAAAAAATCTAACCTGGAACAGGATACATGTGGTTTGGAGTAGAAGGAGTAGTCTTTCACTGTCAGATTCCTCAACTATTAAGTGAGTCCTTCAATTTTGTCTCTCTGTACCTTGGAAACCCAGCTTCTCCATCCCAAATTATCTAAAAAAGGATAACTAGTCAAGTTAAAAACTCCCCCTTTTAACAAGTGACCTTCTGCCCAACTTGTAAGAGTGTCAGAAAGAAGAAAGCAAGCTCCCCTGGGAAACATTGGGAGCATAAATATTTATCAAGATAAATAGTTCACCCTGAATGAACACTTAATATCAAAAACATACCCTCAGTATCCCTTATTACTGCCTTAACATCTACTACAAGTTGCTTTGTAAGTAAAATCCTCCCACCACCATAATTGTTACTTTTTGTAAATGCAGTAAACTGTTGAGCTCCCGACATCAACACGCTCTCATATCTAGCTCTTAAATGTATCTCCTGACAAACAAATTACATTTGCCTTCAAACTCACAGTCTCTCTCTCTCTCATCAGTAAATTTCTCTTTAGAGGTGAATTCAAACCTTTAACATTCAAGGACATTATCTTTAACTGCACTATCATTCCAACCAACTCCAACTCCCCCACCCCCTTAAGCCAGCCTTTATACTCAACATTATCCACTTTCCACATCCATTCACTCTTCTGAAACCCTGCTTCCCCACTACTCCCTGCAACTTCACAACAATTTTCCTCCCTCCCAATACCGCCCTCTCCCCTCCCTTCCTTACACCAACTCTTATGGTGTACTCCCCCTAACATGAGGAAGAACTCCCAGCTATACAGCAGTCCAAATCCATACCTCTTCCAACCCCCATTTATACCATCTAGAGCCCAAACTATTCTTTCCTAAGTATGCCTATTAATTCAATTGTGGCCCCTTCCCCTCTCCACATTTAGCACCCATCAAATATTATATATTCCCATCATCAGGGCCCCATTAACCCCCACTGCAATGAACATATTCAAGTCATACCTTCATCCTAACAGAGAAGGAAAAACAACAAATGAATCTTCATCTTCATCACACACTCGCTGTTCCAGGTAATGAGGGACGCCCCGGTTGCCTACACAATCTTCTACTAGCCCCTGGTACTCTTTGCCATTTTAGCTGTTCCTCCCTCCTCTTCTGGCCCGATGAATTATTGTTCTGAGCTTCTCCCAATAGGACAGTCACTCCAGCTTCCCAAAGAAAATGTGCAGCTGCAGCCACCTTAACTCTAGCTGTCTTACCTTGAATTGTAAAGGACAAATACCCCAATTACACTTTTGTCTCTCTGTACACTTTTGAAATCTCGGTGTTTTCTTACTGACATAGGAGGACTCCTGGAAGTCCTTCATCTTCTGATCTCTCCACATGATTTGTCCCATTTTTCTGGCCTGTTGCACTACTTTCTCTTTAACAGTGAAGTTATGAAAAACAGGCCACTATAATCTCATGGTAGATTTCCCCACTGTGCTCCCATTGCCCCATGCACTCTCTCCAACTTTATTATAGGCACTCCTTCCGTCGCTGTATCTGCTCCCAGAATCATTGTGCAGATGCTATTTACTATCTGAAAGCAGTCCACAAATTCTGCCGATTCCTGCACTCACAGAATGAAGGTTAGATCTCCTTGAGCTGTTCTCCTGGTCATCTAGCTTTTTTTCCAACTCCTCCATCATTTTTGAGAAGCCTGCCATCTCCTTGTGATATACTATCAGATCCACGGCCTGCTCCTCTAATCAAGTCTCTATCTCTTCTATTCTCCAGCCCAGTTCTGTGACATCACCGTGCAGCTCTGTTACCATCGCACCAAATTACTCCTTAATCATGGCCATATCCTGTCTGACCTCCGTGAACCATTATTTAAAATCAGCTCTGGTCAGAACACCACTTTCATCCCCTTGCACCAATAGCATAGATATTGCGGCCTGACTCCGTACCCACGCTAATCTCCTCCATTTCCTCCATTTCCTCCTCGATACCTGACACTCATCTCCTGATTTGTGAAAGAGAAATGCTTCAGGTCAGGTTGTTTTTTTCTTTTGGGACTAAGTCGTCATCTCCCTGGATGATATCCCACTGCTTATCTTTCACTATGAGAAAGAATTACTAGATCTATTCTTTGGGATCCTGCCAGGTAATTGTGACCTGAATTGGCTACTATTAGAGACAGGAAGCTGGACTTCATGGACCATTGATCTGACCCAGTATAAAATTTATTTTTTTTCCAATTTACATTTTTATTGAATTTACTCAATATCCTAAAGGAAAGAAAAATAACACAAGATAACACAAATTATCCTGTTAAAGAAAATCTTCACAACAAGATACCTAAACCATTACAATAATCTCAATTATATAAGTCCTCATTACTCGGAGGGAGAAACAAAGAAACTTTATTTAAAATAATAATGATTACAAAAAAAGCAAGAGATGGAGGCGATAGGGTACAAACTTCAATATGCAGTCTAATCCACCCTTAACAATCCCATTAGCATCTCAGGTTTTATCTGAGATAAATGTTTCCAAATGGAGAGGGTCATAAAACACAAACTTACTATTCTGGAAGGAGACTAAACATTTACTGGGGAACTTAAGAAAGAAAGTGGAGCCCAACTGCATCACTTTCTCCTTTAAGGAAAGAAAATGCTTCCTTCTATTTTTCGTTTCACGTGATACATCTGGAAAAATTTGTATTTTTGTTTATTCCAGCAATATTTTCAGAACATAGTATCTCTATATTTATCTAAGCTGAAAAAGGCAATTAATGTTGCCTGAGTTGGAACTAAATAAATAGAAGATTCCAAGAAGGCTGATAATTCCAGGGTATCATGCCTGGTTGCTTCCAGTAACCCATCTGAATTAGCTCTTTGATTAGGAAGATAATAGATATTTGAAAAACTTGGAATCTGATCTGGAAAACCTAAAATATATTTTAGGTATTTTTTTAAATATCTCAGTGGGAGATAAACTTGTAATAGGAAAACTCAAAAAACTTAATTTTTTACTATGCATCAAATTTTCCAAAACTTCCAAGCAATTATGAACAAACAAGCTATCTTTTATGGGGATATACCTACATTTTGTACCAGTGTCAATGCTCCATTGATATTAGAAATAGAGCTTTCCACTGATTCAAAACACTTGTCATGTTCCTCAAGTTTCACTCTAGTTTCAACTGTAAAGATAGTCATCAGATGTATTTTGATTTAATGTCTAATCTAATTTAGCCACCATCCTGCTGATATCTTTCCATGAGACCATCTCTATGATCTCCATTTCCGAGATTCTGGTGCTGGAAAAACAACAGGTAATCCAGAAGAAATGGATTCAGATATTCCAATGTAACCACTTTTCCAACCTTCTGATACACCTTAAATGAGATAGGAGTATCAACCACTGATATAGGAACCATCACAGAAACAGAGGGTGACCCTTGATGGTTTGGGGAGGGGGGGGGGGGAGGGGGAGCCTGTCCAAGGCCTGGACTCAAAAAGACATCTGTAACAAAGGTTTCTGATCTACAGTCCATAACAGGCAAATTCCCCAAGTGTAGTACATGCTCATCCATGGGGCCTCTATGCAACCCCTAAATAGGGGAGGAGGAGGCTATTTTGCTCTCTCGTTTTTTTCCCCCATCGAAATTGGAGGTAAATAGAGATAAAGATGCATGCTACTTTGGCATGCGTGACTTTGGCAGTTTGCTGGCAGTAATTAATGCTGCTGGAACCTCGTTAAAATCTCGATGCCCCCAGCTGATGATGTCGCCGAAAAGAGGGGAGGGGAGGAGATCCCGATGGACAGCGCCAATACCAGCACAAGGTCTTTCTCTCAGCAGGTTCCTCTCTCCAAAGTTGCTCCTTCTCAGTATGGAATTTCTTATCTTCTTATAGAGGGGGTGTTTAGATATGTGGATAAAACCCCAAGACAAAAAAAATAGAAAAACTAAAGAACTATCGATCTCATAGTCTTTCCCCTGTTTATATTATTAATCAGATGAAAACAAACTATTCTTGCTCTGCTAAATTGATTATTCATAATCTTTGAATAAAATTTTATTCAACAGGGAATGGCATATCTAATATATCCACTGCTGCTTTTCAATAATTACTCTAAAAATGAATGGTTTTTTTGCTTTTTATAGAATGCTAATACTAACCCACACATACAAAATACTCTACACGCATACATGAGATCTTGTTCCATAACTGTTATGGCAGATTAAGTATTGACCTTGAGTCTAGACCTCATCTGGTAGCAAAGGCTAAAAGACATTTAAAGAAGGCTTTCTTCCCAGCTACTCACTTGTGTATCTTGCTGTACGATGAAAGAAATGTTGTAACAAGAGTTTAACTTGCACTGGCTCCTCAAAACTGGAATGCTTTAGGATTTTTTTTTTTTTATGTCATGCGATCTGCCACAGTGCATTCTCTGTTTCAAAAAATGACAGACAAATCAGAACAGGTGTTGAATTAGACTAGTGCTCCAGTTTAGTGGATAAATAAGCTATTCATGCATTTTTTATTCCTTTTATTAAGACCCTCAGCATTGAGCCCGCAATGCTCATGTAAAACTTCTTGTGATATCATAGTACTAATCTACAACTGCTGCTACTTCAACTATTAACCATTTATACAGCAGCACTGTACAGACACACATGATAGACAGTCCCTCTTCCCTGAAACTTTAAATCTAGCTAACACATGGAGACAAGGCAAATAAGAGGTTCAAGAACTTAATATATTATAGAAAACTGATTAAAATCAAAAAGGCCACGATCAGGGAGACCAAAAGAGACTGTGGAGGAATAGCATCCAGAAGCAGAAGGTTCTGAAAATTAAGGACAGGACTGGGAAGATGATTGTTGGGAATGAGTTAGTGAGCACGTTTCTCAATTTTTTCAAGAGTTGTATGCAGAGAAGAAAGATGTCAAATTGGAGGATATAGCGGGGTATCTGGACAGGGTTTTACTTCCTCATATTATGGAGGGCCAATGTCTGAGGCTGAATAAAGAGATATCGGTGGGTAAAGTACAGCAAGCGATTAAAAACCTGAAAAAGGGGAAATCACCAGGTATAGATGGATTCTTTGTGAGTTTTTATAAATCTGTGTCAAGAGTGGCAACTCTTCCTGCAGCTATGTTTAATTCTTTATTAGAGGATAATAATATAGAGGAAGATTCTATTAGAGCAGGGATATCTGTGCTTGCCAAGCTAAGTAGGGAAATGAGATTATGTGAGTTCTATAGACCTATTTCCCTAATTATCTTAGACGAAAATATTGTCAAAAGTTTTGGCTCCAGGACTAATACATCAAGATCAAATGGGGTTTGTCCCAGGAAGATTAGCATTGGACAATGTTCGAAGAGTGATAAATCTGGTTTGGAGGGCTCAACAGCAGCAGCGTCCAGCTATCTTGTTGACTTTCGATGCTGAAAAATAATACTTTGATATGGTGCACTGAGAGTATCTATTTATAGTTCTGGAAAAGTTGGGCTTGGAAGGAATTTTCTTACATGGGTTAAAAAACTAATACAGGCACTCTGTTTAGTATAAATGGTGAATATTCCCCAATTTTTCAAGCAGAACGCGGTACGAGACAGGGATGCCTCCTTTCACTTTTAGCACTGTATTGAGAACCACTTTTGGAAAGAATAAGAAATCTGGATGGAATCCAGGGCATTAGGTTAGGGACAGAAGTGTACAAGCTATCCATAGAAACAAACACAGAAACAGAAATGACGGCCCATCCAGTCTGCCCAGCAAGTTTTGCACTTTTTTTTTTCTTCTCATACTTATCTGTTACTCTTGGCTCTTAGTAACCTTTTGGTTCTATTTCCCTTCCACCCCCACCATTAATGTAGAGAGCAGTGTTGGAACTGCATCTAAGTGAAATATCTAGCTTAATTAGTTAGGGGCAGTAACTGCCACAATAAGCAAGCTACACCCATGCTTATTTGTTTACCCAGACTATGTAATTCAGTCCTTGTTGGTTGTTGTCTGTATATAGATCCACTTTTCTTCATTCCCCCTGCCATTGAAGCAGAGAGCTATGCTGGATATGCATTGAAAGTAAAGTATCAGGCTTATTTGGTTTGGGGTAGTAACCACTGTAATAAGCAAGCTACTCCCCGCTTTTTTGTGAATGCAAATCCTTTTTTCCACATTTCCTCTTGCCGTTGAAGCTTAGAGCAATGTCGGAGTCACATTAACCGTGTGTATGTTTATTGAATAAGGGTATTATCTCCAGATAGTAGCCGTCCTTCCCACGAGCCACCCACTCTTCATTCACGCCCTCTAGACTTTATGGATCCACAGTGTTTATCCCACGCCCCTTTGAAGTCCTTCACAGTTCTGATCTTCACCACTTCCTCGTCTTGTTTACTTTGATAGAGCTGGAGCAGTCTTTACATCCTTTGATGTTGGAGTTGCAGCAATTTGGTAAAATATCAGGATATAAAATAAATGCCAACAAGCCTGAACTTCTGAATATTTTTCTCTCAGAGGAACAGGAAGTTTGTATTAAGTCTAAGTTTCCATTCAAATTAGTTAAAAAGGCGTGAAATACTTGGGCATAAGGATCAGCGTGAGATTGAAAGATTTGTTTGATTTAAACTATGGGGATATACGGATAAAGGTGGAGATGGACTTGATAAGATGGGAGAAGGGAAACTTCTCATGGCTGGGCAGGATCGCCATCATAAAAATGAATGTACTACCCATGGTTTCTTATTTGTTTCAAACCCTACCAGTCTTCATATCTGAAGGATGTATAGCTTTATGGCTTCAGTCTATTTGATTTGATTTTGTATCCCTCTTGTATGTGTGGTAGTGAGTTTCCATGAAGGGCAGGATGGGGTTGGATAGGGAGAAGGGAGAAGGGAGGGATAGGGAAGAAAGGGAAAATATGGAAGGTAAATATGGGTATTATAGATTGTTTTCCCATTATATTACACAATGATCTCCTTGTATTATGTGGGTATTGCACTTATGCTCTGGTTTATATGATTTTTGTATCCTATAGCTGTTTGTCTATTTGGTTGATATTAGCACCACTGGGATGGGAACGAATTGCTGTATTAGTACAAAGTATGGCTTTGTGCTTTGGAGTTTTTGTGGAAATATATATTTGCTTTGTTTCAAATAAAAACTTTAATTAGAAAAAAAAAATAGAAGTGTAGTGGAATTATTGCCAGCAGCTAAAATACAATCTTGCTGAACTTCTTGCTTCAACAACTGACTGCTCCCAGTACCTACAGACAACCAACGACTTTTTCTGACCTCTTCAACTTCCATGGCAGCAAAGTAATCTCTGCACAATGCCATGAAGCCTCAATTTGTGGCAATGTTCTCCTTCATTCATATTTTTCTCTCTGCCTCCTCATTCTCTCTTTTATTTATTTATTTTATTTATTTATGCAATTCTTATATACCGTTGTTCAGAACACAAGGTTCTGTCTTTACGGTTTACATGATACAGCTAATAAATAACAGTAGGAAACAGAATAAATACAATAAAACATCAATAAAATAATAAAATAGTTAAAACTATTCATAGTAAAAACTAAAAACAGACTTAAATATAAAAGATAAGATTAATGTAGTAGAGAATAAAAAACTCATCAAATGGATTGCAGGATTATGTATTGTCCTGGGCATTAGTTCCATTTGCTTGTTGAAAGCACCACGTTTTCAATTCCTTCTTGAATCACTTTAGGTCATCCTGCATTCTTCTCAGTTCTAATGGTAGATCGTTCCAAAGCTTCAATCCTGCAACCGAAATAACCCTCTCTCTGACCTCGCTCAAATGTGCTGATTTGACATTAGGTACCAATAATCCTTTGTTGGATAACTTAAGTTTTTCCTTCTTCCTCTCATTCTTTCAATTATTTTTTGTTCTCGCCTCCATTTTTACATCTCTATGGGAACAATTTTTAAAGTCTTCCTGTTGATTTTTTGCACAGATTAGGAACATCCAGTCCTAGTGGACACTAATTAGCTTGAGTACGCAGAATATCCAGAAAAAATATTTCCATAAAATAGATTTGCATGCAAATCCTGGAAACCCGAGCAGATTACTGTCCACAAAGATGGGAGATTGCCCAGGCTTGCTATCAGGCCCATAATTTGTACTTGTGGGCCTGAAAGTACAGAGTTTCCCATTGAAAATGTAGGCCGTCTGTGCTGTAAGGGCAGCTGAGCAAAGTCCATACTATAGATCACATGGAGAGATTTCACAATAAAATTCTTGCATATTTGTGTGCTAGCTCCACCCTATCCTCATCCTCTGTCCTTCCCCTTTGTGGCACAGGTGAAATTAAAAGCAAAGGGGGAGGGCAATTTTTCACCTCCCTATTTTACTCTAGTAACTGCTTAGTTAGCCAGGTAAAATGTTTTGAAATTTGTCTTCTTATGGCAAAATATGAGGAATTTTCCTCATATTTATCATCTTTTCCACTTCACTGATTTGACTATTTCTGTGATTTGTCTTCATCGTGTGGAAAACAGCTCCACCTTTTCCCCTCACCCTCACCTCAATCTGTTACATTTTCTCACTTTCTTCTAAAGCTTCTCTCTTCCTCCAGCTTAGCACAGCCATTTTCCGTCTTAGGCCCCTCATCCATACCTTCCCGGCTTCTTCATTGCTCCCTCATGCACTTTCCCCACCCATCACCCTAACAGGCTCTTCTCCCCCTCTCTTCCAGTACTCCACATCCCCTATGCAGACCCAACTTGGGACATATAAATGTTTAAAAAGTTTGAGTTTTTGTGGTCATGGCATCGGCTCCATGGGTTCAAAAAAACAAAACACAATGACTGTTTGGATACGACCTAACAGATACTTAAATGCTTTTTTTTTTTTTTTTATTGTTAGACAGGGAACCTACAAAATCAACCTTTTCACCTCTGGGACCATCAGACTGCAGCCCTACATAAAACCTGTTTTTTCTCTTATCTTTCACTGGCAGATCAAAGACTAAATAATCAGTTTTCGAAAGGGAGAAAGGTCACTAGTGGCATACCACAAGGATCTGTATTGGGTCCTGTGCTTTTTAACATATTCATAATCGATCAGAGAACTGGAACAAGTGATGTGATCAAATTTGCAGAGGACACAAAATTATTCAAAGTTGTTAAAACAGCAGCAGATTGTGAAGAACTGTGAGGAACTGCAGAAGGACCTCATGAGACAAGGGGACTGGGCATCTGAATGGAGAATAAAATGGAAAATACCATATTGCCTCTATACCAATTCATGCTGTGACCACACCTTGAGTATTATGAACAATTTTATTCACCCCATCTCAAAGGTGACAGAGGAACTAGAAATGTGCAGAGAAGTGCAACAAAAATGATAAAGGAGATGGACCGGCTCCCCTGTGATAAGAGACTACACATGTTAGAGCTCTTCTGAGACATGCTAGAAGTTTTCAAAATCACAAGTGGAGTCAAATAGATGAATAAAAATGGTTATTTACTCTTTCAAAAAAAAATACTAAAACATGTGACACTCCATGAAACTAACAACCAACAGATTTAAAACAAATAGTAAAAAGTATTTTTTCACTCAGTGTACAATCAAGCTGTGGAAATTGTTGCCAGAAGATATCCTCCAGGGTTTAAAAGAAGACTGGACAAGTTCCTGTAGAAAAAGTCCACAAAACAGTATTGACTAGGCAGACTAGGGCTATCCTTGGGTTGAACAATAAATAGATCCACTTTTTAAGATCTACAGGTGTTTATGACACAGATTGACTGTGGTCAGAGACAGAATGATGGGCGGGATGGACAGTGGTCTCATTAAGCATGGCATTTTTGTTCTTAGCAGACTTCATACAAACAACAAACCACCTGGACACTTTGCAGTTCGGATTCAGATCCTATCACAATACAGAAACTGCATTAATCGGGCTAGTTAATGAGCTATGACACAGACCAGGGTATATCTGCCCTCCTATTACTTGTGGCTCTCTCAGCAGCATTTGACACTGTAAACCTCAGAATCCTCAACCGCCTGACTGACCTAGGACTCTCAGGCCCAGTTCTAGCATGGTTTCAATCATTCATTCCTTCCGAATCACATCCAGACCATCTCCATTGGATAAAACTCCTCTCTCCCTCACCCCCTTTTCTATGCAGCATGCCACAAAGTTCCATCCTCTTCTGACTCTAGTGTAGTTAACGTCTACATGGGCCCCTCTTGATAAACTAATTAGAAACTCCCTAATTCTCTATTGTGCTTATGCCAAAGATATCCACCTACAATTTCCACTGGGCCCAGACCCTGAACATATCAGTAAATTAAACTGTCTCAAAAAAAAAAAATCTTATGCTGAATTCACCACAAATTCAAAATGAACTCTCAAAAATCCAGAGGTGCTACAGTCACATCCATGCTACAGTATCTGCAATACTACTCCACCAAGCCCATAGCTTAGGCTTCATCTTAGATTCCTAGCTCATTACAGAAGCCAAATATCAGCCTTCTTCTAACTGCATCAATTATACCACCTCCACCCTTTCTTTGATGGACTGATCCAGGCCTGTGTAATCTCCCACCTAGACTATTGCATCTCCTTCTCTATTGAGCTTCTTAAAAGGCTAATCCATCATCTACAACAGAGACTACACTGAATGCCAGTAAGTTTGACTGATCACCCCACTTCTGAAAACCCTATACTGGCTGCCAATATACTATTGCATCATTTTCAAGATTCTAGTCCTAGTTTTCAAGGCCCTCAGAAGTCTAGCACTATCCTACCTCAACAACTAACTCACCTCTATGCACATCCTCCCAACCATTGTACTCAGTATCCCAAGCCTGCCTAGTTGTTCTTGTGTTCATGCAACTCATGAACACAAGGAAGAGAACCTTCTCTGGATCAGTCCCCTACCCTCGAACTCTCTACCTCCAGAGGTCAAACTTATACCTGACCTCATCACCATTGGGACCAGCTTTTTGGACCAGCCTTCCGTACACAACCGAAATTAGTAAGTAAGTTTAAAAACAAAAGAAAACTGAAGAAAAAGGTAGGGGGAGAAGGGTGGGGGAGGTAGAAGAAGGGAAGGTGGGATGGGGGGGTAGGAAGTTCCCTCCAAGGCCACACCTATTTTGGAGCGGCCTGCAAGGGAACGGGGGAAGGCAGCGCAGGCTTGGTGCGCGCAAGGTGCACAACTGTGCACCCCCTTGCGTGCGCCGATCCACAATTTTATAACATGCGCGTACAATATTCACCTCATTTACTAGTTTTCTACCCTAATAAGTTAACTGGCTCTAGGACCAGGCTCGGACATGTCGCACTGTATTTAATTTAATACCCTCTTAAGGCTTCTCTTTTTCCAGCTGAATCAGCTTCCAAGTTCATGGTCCATGTTTTATGTAACTTTTTGCTTTTCTGCTTTATTGCCTCCTCTGATTATAAAAAGTTGTTCCTTATGTTATATTGATCTACCCCCTGTTCGATTTAAACTGACCTGATATGGTATTCAACCTTGAAGGTCGGTATAGAAAAAATGTTAAATAAATAAATGTTATAAACTTGGGCGCACATGTGTGTGCACCGGGTAGCACGCGCACATGTACGCCCGCGCGTAGGTCTGAAAATCTACCCTAAGTGCGAAGTTCAGCGAAACATTAAAGACACATAACTGGCACAGAACTAGAATTTATTGCCTGGGTCACATATCATATTGACAAACCATTTGGCATGAGCAACAAAATAAATGCTTCCAGAGTGAGCAAGCAACTGGGCTGTAGCACAGATGTTTTCTCAAAAACCATAAAGATGATGTCAAGCCGGCTCGGTAGTTCAGTGGCAGTGCTCAGAACTCCCATGCAGAAGGACTTGGGTTTGCTAGACTTCTGCTCTCTGGGCCAGATGGGGTTGGGGATGGTGCGGAGGCAGCATTCACAGCCCCTGGGTGGGAGAGAGTTCCCATCATCGCACAATGGCAATACCTAGTGGTAAGATCGCAGGGTACCAGAAGGACTGCTGTGGTAATGACCGGATTAAAGTAAGCTGGGAGGGGATAAAGAGCAGAGGAAACAATCCTTGAGTAGTTGTGAAGGAAGGCTCCTGGCATCAGATTCCAGCTCTATTTCCGATTCAACTGGGAGCAAAATGGAGCTGGAGGAAACTGCCAAATCAAAAAAAAAAAAGCAAAAGCTGTGCTGACAAGACTACGAATCAGCCATGGTTACCTCACACACACATGCATACCAGAAGCTTTTGAGGCGAGGAGGGGAGGGAAGCGAGGGCCCACCAGCATTTGAGCGCTATAGCACAGCTCTGTCTGTGAAACAAGCTTTAATTATGTCTGTGTTTCAAGGCTGCATAGCAAGCATTTATATTGAGTCAGTCAGCCACCAAGCATGGTCCTGGAGTCTTTCATCAGCCTATTGACTAGTCCGCAAAGTTTTCATGAACTTTAACTGAGATACATTTAAATGGATGTAGTTACTGTTGAAATTTAAAACCTTTGTTTAACTTTAATACCTGCTTATTTTCTTTTTCCATTTTCAATCCTCATCTTTCCAAGGGAGCAAACCCAGGCAGCACCAAGTAGCTTTTGCCTGCCTCAGGGCTTCAGAGCACTACCTTGGAGGTATACACTCAGCACTGGCAGGCAAGTAATGTGGGATGCTGTGGCCTGAGCCACGTCGTCAATCTCTACTGGGATGCTTTTTATCCTATGCTTGCGCAGGACAGCCTAGCTGCTGCTTTGCCATAAAAACCCCAAACTGCTACTATTGTTCATGCACTGGAATTGTAAGATTCTAACTCTGCTATACCGACTGAACCTGCTTAATTAGAAAAAAATAAATAAATAAATTATGGAGAAAGATCATTAGATGGAGTGCTCCAGGGATCAGTACTGGAACCTGTGCTGTTTAATATATTAATAAATGATCTGGAAAGGGGAATGAGTGAGGTGATTAAATTTGCAGATGACATGAAATTATTTAAAATTGTTAAAACAGTAGAAGAATGTGAAGAACTAAAAGAAGGACCTTGCGAGTCTTGGAGATTGGGCAACCAAATGGAAGACAATATTTACTGTAACACAGGCAGACTGTGATACATTATAGGAGGACCTTGCAAGACTGGAAGATTGGGCATCAAAATGGCAGATGAAATTTAATGTGGACAAGTGCAAGGTGTTGCATATAGGGAAAAATAACCCTTGCTGTAATTAACGATGTTAGGTTCCATATTAGGAGCTACCACCCAGAAAAAAGATCTAGGCATCATAGTGGATAATACTTTAAAATCGTCGGCTCAGTGTGCTGCAGCAGTCAAAAAAGCAAACAGAATGTTAGGAATTATTAGGAAGGGATTGGTTAATAGAACAGAAAATGTCATAATGCCTCTATCGCTCCATGGTGAGACCGCACCTTGAATACTGTACAATTCTGGTCGCCACATCTCAAAAAAGATATAGTTGCAATGGAGAAGGTACAGAGAAGGGCAACCAAAATGATAAACGGAATGGAACAGCTTCCCTATGAGGAAAAGCTGAAGAGGTTAGGGCTGTTCAGCTTGGAGAAGAGACGGCTGAGGGGGAATATGATAGAGGTCTTTAAGATCATGAGAGGTCTTGAACGAGTAGATGTGACTCGGTTATTTACACTGTCGAATAATAGAAGGACTAGGGGGCATTCCATGAAGTTAGCAAGTAGTACATTTAAGACTAATCGGAGAAAATTATTTTTCACTCAACGCACAATAAAGCTCTGGAATTTGTTGCCAGAGAATGTGGTTAGTGCAGTTAGTGTAGCTGGGTTCAAAAAAGGTTTGGATAAGTTTTTGGAGGAGAAGTCCATTAATGGCTATTAATCAAGTTTACTTAGGGAATAGCCGCTTCTATTAATTGCATCAGTAGCATGGGATCTTCTTAGTGTTTGGGTAATTGCCAGGTTCTTGTGGCCTGGTTTGGCCTCTGTTGGAAACAGGTTGCTGGGCTTGATGGACCCTTGGTCTGACCCAGCATGGCAATTTCTTATGTTCTTATGATGCTCATATGGAAAAATAATCCTAACTACAGGTGCATGATGCTGGGTTCTGTATTGGGAATCACTACCCAGGAAAAGGACGTTTGAGTCCTCATGGACAATACATTGAAATTCTCAGTGTGCGGCAGCTGTCAAAAAAAAAAAAAAAAGCAAACAATGTTAGGAATGATCCAAAAACGAGTGGACAATAAAACAGTCTCTGAATCGAGCCATGGTGCAACCGCACCTTGAGTATTTTGTGCAGTTCTGGTTGCCGAATCTCTAAAAAGATACAGCAGAACTAGAAAAGGTACAGAAAAGGGTAACAAAAATAGTAAAAGGAAATGGCATGGCCCCCTTATGATGACAGGCTACATACGTTAGGACTTTTCAGCTTGGAAGAGAGAAGGCTGAGGGGGCACATGATAGAAATTTATAAAATCACGAGTGGCGTAGAATGGGTAAATAAAGGAATGTTATTGACCCTTTCAAATAAAACGAGAGAACGCTCCATGAAACTAACAGCCAGCAGATTTAAAACAAATCATAGAAAATAGGTTTTCACTCAGCGCACCATTAAGCTGTGGAATCTGTTGCCAGAATATATGGTCAAGGCGACAAGCATGAGGGGTTTTGAAAGAGGTTATGGACAAGCTTCTGAGGAAAAGTCAATAGAACATTATTAGCCAGGTAGACTAGAGAAAGCTATTGCTATCCCTGGGAGTGAGTAACAGGAAATAGATCTACTTTTTGGGATCTGCCGGGTACCTGTGACCCAGACTGACCACAGTCAGAGACACAGTATGTGGAGGTTGATGGATCTTAATCTGATCCAGCCTGGCACATTTTATATTCTTATAATTCATGTACATTCAGTGGTTCTTTATTGCAAGGGGTAAAGCACCTGTTTATCATACAGCTGTAACCACATTAGAAGGGAAAATTACAGGGGGCACATCACTAACAACTGAAACGCATAACAAGAAAAGGTTCAGGTGATCTCAAGCATAAAATTTAAATTTGAATGTTTAATAAAAGATAAGCCGGAGATACTATTAGAACCTTATTTAGCTTTTTTTTTTTTTTTTTTTATAGAATTCAGACTACAGCAAGAATAATTACCAGGGAGATGATACTCTTAAGGTAATTAGGATGGCAAAGTCAAGCTTCACTGGAGCACCATAATATGAACCAGGTAACTAAGATAGATATGTTTTAAATCCCCAAATGGATTAAATAATTTCTACATTTCTTTTTTTGTTTAATGGAATTGATGGATGTAACCTAATAAACACCACCCAAGTACAATCAAATGAGGAGGGATTCAATTTGAAGTTGTGAAACTGAACCTATGGGAGGTGGAGGCAGGGGGTTACAGTGTCATTTCAACATGATTTAGCTTTAGTCTTCTGCTACTACCAATCCAGAGGGACTGATTCTGTGAGCTCATTTTCCAGCTGTGGAGAAGGCCAAACATTTCTCTCACTATAGCACTACTTTTTTATCTGGCAAAGACTGTGTATGTTACATATTAACAACAGGGTGGCTTAAAGAAAATGATGAAATGAAACTCTCAAGGTTTTTCTACATTATTGTACATCATTCTGCATAATGCCCATTGCCCATACACCTTTATGGATATTATCACAATGGAAATGTGAAAGCTAAAATAAAAGATAACCACAAGGTTAGATTATTATTTTTTTTTTTTTACCGTTAATAAATATCAAAACTATCCTCTGAAAGAAGTTTCCTGCTGTAAACTAGAAGTACATGTATATAGTTCACAGAGCATGACAGAATGCCTCATGGCTCGTTAGTGCATGGACACTGCATATTACAGACTCACTAACAACAAATCCTAAACACTGCCCAAAGTCTCAGCAACTGCACACACACACACGTCCCACATTCTGCCAGATATGCTGTGCACTCTCCAGTCTCAGCCAGGCGCACTCTACAAACAGGCATACTGTGTTTGCCAGTGCACTCAGTCTGACCTTTCTCCCAATTGCTCCCCACACTCACATCCTCTCATGAGCTAACAATGCACCTTCTGAGTCACCTAACTTTGTCATCCACGGAAATAGCAGACAGGAGTGGTGCCAGCCCCAGAAAGAAAAACGGGCACTGATAAAAGCATGATCTATGGGCTAGAATGTATTCCTGGTTCCCAAAAATATCAGAGCAGCAAGGACAGCAATGTGGAAAGAGAAACAGGAGCACTGGAGGTGGCAATGGAACCCCTTTGGCAGTTGGAATAAGTGCTTGCTGAACATTGGTAAAAAAAAAAAAATAGTTAAAGATGGAAAAACCTCCTAAATCATACATCCCCTGATGCTACACAAATGTTGTGGATGTCTTGGCATCGTTTTTAGTACTTTCCCAGCTGGCAAATAATTAGTTGTGAATTTTCTCGCTATATAATACACTTGTGGGGCCTGATGTGTGCCACACCAGCCACCATCTGCCTAGACAGGAGGAGGGCTGGGCCAGGCCACTGATGCACCCCACCTGTCAATGCCGAAGACTGGAGCACGCTAGGCCCTCTGGAGGGGCGCACACACCCCCAACAGCTGAAGAGGGCCTCTCTGGGGCCACACCGAGCCCAAACCAAGGCTTTCCTGGGGGATCAACCCAGGGTTGCCCCCTTGCAAAAAAAAAAAACAGAAAGCCCTGGCCCCCCACCCCCCCCCACCCCCCACTGTAGCCCTTATGTCATTGTGGTGTGCATTTCCTGGGGACAGGAGCAATCCCAAATCCTGCCTGGCTGCTTCTGTATTGCAAAATGGCGGAAGGTGAAACCGAGGCCAGCACCATTTTGCTGTTTAGCTTGGCAATATAATGCTGCTGGCTCTGGGTTCACCAGTGGCCATTTTGGAATGTCGGTGCAGCCAGGCAGGAGCATCTGGAGATCACTGCCCCCAAAAGATCCAGACAGCAATGGGATAAGGGCTGGGGGGGGGGGGAGGGATGGAAATAATTTGACAACTTGTTTTGGGAAAGTCCCAGGGAGTCCCCCAGGAAAGCCTAGGGTCAGGGTTGTGAGGGGCAGATTATGAGAGAGAGTCTGGCTGGGGGGGGGGGGGGGGAGCAGAGTTTGCTATGGTTGGGCTGGCAAACATGGAGTCAGAGGGTACTGGAGTCAGGCTAGGGGGAGGCAAAGTCTGCTGGGGCTGGGCCTAAGAGGAGGATGAAATACTGAGGGCCAGATGAGGGAAGTCAGAGTGTGCTGGGGTCAACTTGGGAAGGGTGGGTTTGAGTGTGGAAGGGACAAGCTGGGGGGAGGTGGAAGACAGGTATGCTGCGGTCAAGCTAGGGAGGAGACAGGAAGAAAGTGCTAGGAGGATAGAAGGGAATTCTGAGATGCAACTAGAGAGGAGGACAGCAAAATAGGGGCCTCCGGAGAATTTCAACAGGTTTCAGCTTGTACTGTCACAATAATAATTAGAGCAGCTTGTAAAAAGGAATCTTGCTGAAGGTCACCATAGTCTATGCCACAGAATTACAGTATTTCAAATCTTTTAAACTCTGTTAATTCAATATCAGAGAAACATAGGGCCTGATATTCAAAGCGTGTTCAGCGCTACTTAGCCGGAGAAGTGAGACTTATGTGTCTAAGTGGCGGCCGCTGAACATACATCCACATTCAGCGGCCACCGCTTAGCTGTATAAATCACTTATACAGCTAAAATGTTAGCCGAATAAATTATGGGTGGGCAGTGGGCGGATTGGGGCAGAGTGAGTTAGCCGTACAATTTCTGATATTCAGACTTAGCCGCATAAGTTGCCATAGAGGAGATCTAAACTTAGCTGGTTAGATTTACACAGCGAAGCGCTAAGTTATACGCATATATTCAGCAGCACAGCCATGCTGCTGAATACACATCATAACTTAGCTGGATAAGTTCTAACCAGCTAAGTTACTTAACCGGCCAGTTTTGAATATTGACCCACATAAGGATATAACAGCACACAAGGTCCAGCTGCCCAGTTCTCTTGCTTTTCCATTGCCATGAGACACAACTGATCACTGACTTTCCCTTCAGTTCTTCACGACTAAGGATCATCTGTTCTCATCCCAGCCCTTCTTGAATTGGCTTACTATTTTTACCAGCCTTCACATCAAAGATAACACTTGGTTATAATGATGAACTGTTATTTTTGGAAGGATGAAGGAATGTGTGTTTTTGGAAGGCGCCTGGACTCTCTAGAGACTTCAGGTTTGCCAAGCTGCAGAAGTAGCTCCAAAAGATGTGCTGAAAGTCGCACAGTAGATGGTGAAATAAGAGTTGATGATCTCCCAAGCTTACAGCTCTGGGCTTTAAAGTACTGCCTGCCAGCAACTTCATAAGAACATGCCATACTGGGTCAGACCAAGGGTCCATCAAGCCCAGCATCCTGTTTCCAACAGTGGCCAATCCAGGCCATAAGAACCTGGCAAATACCCACAAACTAAGTTTATTCCATGTTACTGTTGCTAGTAATAGCAGTGGCTATTTTCTAAGTCAACTTAATTAATAGCAGGTAATGGACTTCTCCTCCATGAACTTATCCAATCCTTTTTTAAACACAGCTACACTAACTATACTAACCACATCCTCTAGCAACAAATTCCAGAGTTTAATTGTGCGTTGAGTGAAAAAGAACTTTCTCCGATTCGTTTTAAATGTACCACATGCTAACTTCATTGAGTGCCCCCTAGTCCTTCTATTATCCGAAAGAGTAAATAACAAATTCACATTTACCGGTTCTAGACCTCTCATGATTTTAAACACCTCTATCATATCCCCCCTCAGCTGTCTCTTCTCCAAGCTGAAAAGTCCTAACCTCTTTAGTCTTTCCTCATAGGGGAGCTGTTCCATCCCCTTTATCATTTTGGTCGCCATTTTGTGTACTTTCTCCATCGCAACAATATCTTTTTTTTAGATGCGGTGACCAGAATTGTACTCCGTATTCAAGGTGCGGTCTTCACCATGGAGCGATACGGAGGCATTATGACATTTTCTGTTTTATTCACCATTCCCTTTCTAATAATTCCCAACATTCTGTTTGCTTTTTTGACTGCCATAGAACACTGAATCGATGATTTCAATGTACTATCCACTATGACGCCTAGATCTCTTTCTTGGGTGGTAGCTCCTAATATGGAACCTAACATTGTGTAATTATAGCATGGGTTATTTTTCCCTATATGCATCACCTTGCACTTATCTACATTAATTTTCATCTACCATTTGGATGCCCAATTTTCCAGTCTCACAAGGTCTTCCTGCAATTTATCACAATCTGCTTGTGATTTAACTACTCTGAACAATTTTGTATCATCTGCAAATTTGATTACCTCACTCATCATATTTCTTTCCAGATCATTTATAAATATATTGAAAAGTAAGGGTCCCAATACAGATCCCACTCCCAATACAGATGCCCACTCCCTTTCACTGAGAAAATTGTGTATTTAATCCTACTTTCTATTTCCTGTCTTTTAGCCAGTTTGTAATCCATGAAAGGACATTGCCACCTATCTCATGACTTTTTACTTTTCTCAGAAGCCTCTCATGAAGAACTTTGTCAAATGCTTTCGAAAAATCCAAATACACTACATCTACCAGTTCACCTTTATCTACATGCTTATTAACTCCTTCAAAAAAGTGAAGCAGATTTGTGAGACAAGACTTGCCTTGGGTAAAGCCATGCTGACTTTGTTCCATTGAACCATGTCTTTCTATATGTTCTATGATTTTGATGTTTAGAACACTTTCCACTATTTTTCCTGGCGCTTAAGTCAGGCTAACTGGTCTGTAGTTTCCCAGATCGCCCCTGGAGCCTTTTTTAAATATTGGGGTTACATTAGCTATCCTCCAGTCTTCAGGTACAATGGATGATTTTAATGATAGGTTACACATTTTTACTAATAGGTCTTAAATTTCATTTTTAAGTTCCTTCAGAACCCTGGGGTGAATACCATCCAGTCCAGGTGATTTACTACTCCAGTTTGTCAATCAAGCCTACCACATCTTCTCCATTCACTGTGATTTGGTTCAGTCCATCTGAATTGTTACCCACTTCTCCAGGGAAAGTGATATATCTTTAGATAGTGCCAATTTAAAGTTTTACTGCAGGCCTTCTTTTATCACTGTTAAATCAAATCTGTGATGCAACATACAATGTGCTACAGGTCCAAAGGGAGAGAGTTCCTACAAAGGATTCAGCTTCAGTCTGTCCATTCAATAAAATAATTTTTCTCTTGTGGAATTACAGGTTATACGGTAGTCTCTGGGCTGAAAATTGGAGCTTGAGTTTTTATTTGGAATGTTTACAGAAGATATGGTGAAAGAAAAAAAATATTAATATTTTAAAAATGCAGTGCCATCTTTACTGCTATGGATGGAATATGCAGAACTTCAATTTCAATTACAATCCTTTTGATTGATGCAATACATTGAGCAAGTGTTCTAGAATAGCTCTATCCTTAATGCCCGCTCCATACCAGAGCTCTCAGTGAGGTGGGCACTACACCCACAAAAGGGATGAATAAAGGCTGCACTTAAGTGCTATTACTATAACTGTTTCCACATCAAAATTATTAAGACCACTTCATTTTACTCTTCGAAATGCTATTCACATGTTTGTTACAAGCTGAAATGGTTCTCAAACCTGACCTGGTCAGTCAGGTTTTCAGGAGCTCCACAATGAATATTGATGAGAAAATTGCATGCACTGCCTCCATGGCTATCCTGGAGACCTGACTGGCTGGGGTTCCCCAGGCCAGGTTTGGAATCTCGGGCCAAGATCAAAGCATGAAACCTCTATTTCATTCTCCGTTTTGCTTTGGATAAAAGTAGACTATAAGGCAATTTGCACACAGCAAGTAAGCTGGCTGTTTTACCAGAGATGTTGACTATCAGAAATTTTTAGTGCATGGTTTTAGAATAAAACTATGCTGCAGTTCATTATAGTTTAATGAGTTTATTTTGATTTAGAGAGCCTAAAGTCTGCCTTTACAATAAAGTGCATGAAAAAGCAATGTTATGTCGTTTGGTTTTTAAACTCATTTTCTTTCAGTAGATGCCATCAATGAAGCAGCTGAAGGCTTACCAGTGATTCCCAAACTTGTCCTGGGGGACCCTCAGCCAGTTGGATTTTCAGGATATCCACAATGAATATGCCTGGGAGACCCCCTTGACAGGTTTAGGAACTTCTGGCCTAGAGTCACAGCTGAGAGCCTGAAACCACTATTTAAGGCTTAACTAACTCCTAGGTTTATTTTTTCAAAATATTTTTCAATTAAAAACAACTGAAAATCAAAACCAAGGTTAGGCAACTCTGATCCTGGAGTGCCACAAACAGGAACTGGTTTGCAGAACATCCACAAGAAACATGCATAAGATGTAGTTTCATGCATTATCTCCACTGTATGCAAATCTATCTCATGCATATTCATTCTGGATATCCTGAAAACCAGACCCATTTGTGGTACTCCAGGACCCCTGAGATAAACAGTGAAATCAATGAAGCCAGGCATATTCAGAGGACCAAGACTCTGGGATCTAAATACTCAGATTGCTAAAGACCTGTGTTTGTTAGAATAGGTAGGATGTAGGTAGCACAGCAGTCAGATACCAAATTGACCTGTTCATCATTTCGGTAACACAACAGATGTTGGAATAAATAACATGAAGAACAGCAAATCAGCCAGACCCCATGACATATGTACAGAGCAGATCAAGCATTTAGGTATCACAACCAATCACCAGTTCATACAGAGCTTCACATATGACAATGATCTATGATTCAACTAACAAAAGGAGGACATCTTTTCATCTATGGAATCGAATCATCAAGTACAACATTGTCGGGAATTTAATCCTACTGGCCAGTCATCTGAACCCTTTCTACTTGAACCAAATACTTTCCTTTCTACTACAGCTCCTGCTTACCATTTCAGAAGTATAAATACACATAAGAAACTCTCCCTGCTCTATGGAGCAAGACAAACAAGACTCTAAGGGAAATATATTACATAGATGCAGTTAAGATTTAAAAGCAGCCTCAAAAACGGTGCATTTTAGACTGGATTTGAACATGGCCAAAGAGAGAGCATGAAGCATCAATTCTGTTCCAAGCATACTGCACAGCAAGATGGAAAGCACGAAGTTGGGAGCTGGTGGTGGAGAAGGGAACATGTAGAGAAGATGGAAGGCAAAGTCAGTGCTTGCAATAACATTCGCAGAAAAAAGCCACTATAAACTTGGAGCCTGGTGGACAAGTTAAACTGGTGTTTCTGGGACATTGCTGAGTGGCACAAAACAGAGTTAATCTGTTGAGAAATATCCATATATATTGAGAAATGTTATATTTAATCAACTCCAATTACTGAATGCTACCACAATGATGAAACAGTCTTTCACATTCAATTAAAAAAAAATTGCAAAGCAATAATAAAATTTAGCATGCCATAGTCACTGTCACACACACTGCTTTGGGCTTGTATTTTGGGATTTCTTTCCCAATAATTAGCAAATTCAGCAGTAAAACCCATCTCCTGAGGTATGCTAATTAAAGATATCCACCTGTGTTGCTGTGTGCATCACTTCCAAGCAGTGTAATTAAAAAAACCAAAATGAACTTGGAAGCACCTGGCCTACTCTTCATATTTGTGAATACAATTATACAAAATCTCCTAGTTTAACCTTAAAAAAAACCAAAACAAAACCCACCCACACACACACACACAACACTAAGAGGTCTGTATTCAGCCACAGAATAGCTGGTAAAGTTAGACAGAAAAACGTATCCAGCTAATTTATCAGGATATTCAGTGACTTGGGCACGCTACTGAATATAGCCCGCTATTTTAAAGTTAAGGGGATAAACTTACCCAGCTGACATTTGGCCTGTTCTTCGGCCATCCTAAACATTATCCAGCTAGATTAGCTGGATAATACTGAAAATCGGAGTTATCTAGCACACAGTTCTTCAATGACCCTGGACTGTACCCCAACTCATGTTACCCAGTTATATAAGGGATGGGCAGACCGGTGAGATTTTTAGATTCTGGCATTTGTCTGGCTAAGTGCCAAACTCAGCCAAACACGCATGCACTGAATATGGGCCTTGGAGAGGGCAATTTTCAAAGCTGCTTATCCAGGTAAAATGGCTTGGCTGAACATAAGCAACTGCCTTCCCTTTAACTGGGCTCCTGCCAGCGAGGTCGGCCCACACTCACCATCTTGATCGCTCAGCAGCCAGAACAAGCACGAGGTGCACAGCATGTAGGTGACTTCAGTGTGTGTATTTCCAGCAAGACAGCATCACCCCCTCCCCTCCTGTTCCCTGATGCTGCTAATTGGAGCAGGAAGCAGAGGGCTCCCAGATAACCAGGACATTGGATTAATGGGCACCGCCTATTTCCCATGCATACAGGCTAATGGGGCTTTAACTGCAGCGAAAATGTAAACTGTTAAATCATTCAATGATAGATACAACTTGTGGTAGCGGGAAGGGATCCTGTTCCCTGTCTACGTGCTCCCTGTCCCTTTCGTTTTCTTTAGAAGGTCATTTTAGAACAAACTGAGTACATTTGTGGGCTGTCATAAGACAAAGTTACACCAATTTTCAAAGCAAGCTTACTCATCTAAGTCCACTTCGAAAATTATTCCGGTGAAACTGTGCGTCACACCATTACACACCCGCTATCCGATGCACGTAGCTTGCTGAGAGGATTTAAAGACATAGGGGGTAGATTTTATAACATGCGCGCGTGGCCTACATGTGCGCGCTATCCGGCGCGCGCACATGTAGGCCCAATTTTATAACATGCGCGCACACATGTTATAAAAACTGGTTGATTTGTAAATATCTCTTTGTACAATTTCTCCCCCCCTTTTCTGATCCTAGTTAATTTTCCCTGTTTTATTGTAACTTTCTCACATTCTTATTATTGTTTTACTGTATTTAAAGTTTCAATTGGGAAATTTGTTTATTATGTTACGCTTTACCCTACACACATTGTTAGCTGTAAACCGGGTTGATGTGATATTAGTCATGAAACTCGGCATAACAAAAATAATAAATAAAATAATAAATAAAATAAATATATTCAATAATTTTGTTTTAATTACAGTTTCTATCATTTTGCCTCACACAGGCATCAGACTCACTGGTCTGTAGTTTTCTGGATCACCCCTGGATCCCTTTTTAAAAATTGGCATTACATTGGCAACCCTCTATTCTTTAGGTACCAATCTTTAGAGTATTTTAATGATAGTTTACAAATTACCAATAGCATGTCTGCAATTTCATTTTTCAGTTCTTTCAGCATTCTGTGATGTATGCCATCTGATCCAAGTGATTTGCTATTCTTTAATTTCTTAATTTGCTCTATTACATCTTCCAGATACATTGAGATTTGTTTCAGTTCCTCTGAATTATCACCTTTAAATATAATTTCTGGAATAGGTCTCTCTCACATCTTCCTCAGTGAAAACCGAAGTAAACAATTCATTTAGTCTCTCTGCTATGGTCTGCCATCCCTAAGTGCCCCTTTTACCCCTTGATCATCTAATAGTCCAACTGACTCCCTTGCAGGCTTTTTACTTCGAATGTACCTGAAAAAGATTTAACGATTAATTTTTTGTTGCCATGGCAAGCTTCTTTTCAAATTCTCTCTTTTCCTTCCTTATCAATGCTTTGCAACCAACTTGCCATTCAGATCTCTTTTCCATTTTTTGAAAGAAGTTCTTTTAACTATTATAGCCTCTCTCACCTCATCTTTTAAAAATATCCTGTAGTTGTTTATCCTTCCTTTTCTCTTTTCTAATGTGTGGAATATTTTGGCTCTGGGTTTCCAATACCATAATTTTAAACAAAATTATAATTTCCTCCTTGCATAATTACTACAACTATAAAACCATGCTGCACTTCATTGTCCAAATATTCTTAAATAAATAGGACAAATCATATCAGGGTTGTTTTTTTTAACAAGCCCTTAAAAATATAATCATAGGTCCTCGCATTTCATTTTTAAATGTTTCTGTATTGCATTTACAACCAAAGTATATGTGGACACTTATCTCAATATGCCGCTGAGTTTTACCCAACACAGCCTGTGTATCGGAATCTTTCCTCCTTCAGGGGCAATTATTTTCATCCTTCCTCAGTGAAAATGCCACATACACCTACTCATAAGAAAAGGATTCCACACAGATGCTATTGTCACTACAAAATTTGGGATCGGTTGGAGCACATTCATTATTGATAACAATGAACCTACAATTCCTAACACGAACATCCTCCAGGCAGAGGCAGTAATAGTTATTGCTACCACCCTATTAAAGAGACTCGAGCCACAATTTAGTACTTTGGACTTCATAGTCCAAATGGCTGAATTTGTGTTTAATAATGTTTTTCCTATATAAGGAGAAATATTTTAAACAAATACAGGGTATAGCAATGGGTTCACCCATGGCCCCCACATTAGCCAACTCATACATATCCCATTTTGAGGAAAGGTATATATTTACATCCAACTGGTTTCAGTGTATCTTCATTTCAAAAAGATGTAGTTTTTTGTGTGGAATAGCAAGGAAGAAAAGTTACATCAATTTTTTAAATTGATCAATTCCTTGGATGAAAATCTTTGATTTATTAGGGATCATCATCTGAGTACTTTATCCTTTTTGGATATTGCAATCATGAAGGATGATAATTTATGTACATCTGTTTTCCATAAAGAAACTGACAGGAATAATATTTTAACATTTTACATTTGTCATTCATGCCAATTGCAAAAAGTTTGCCGTTTACTCAATTCCTACATTTGAAATGCCTTTGCTCAAATAAAGATTTTGAGATGAAAGAGACAACTCAGTGAAAGATTTGCTGGAAAGTAACCCCATTTATGTATTCGAAGAGCTTATAAGAGAGCCAAATATGTGAATAGAGATTTGTTACTTAGATATTAGCCCAAAGAAGAAGATACATGGATTAAAAGTATCTTTAGACATTCAGAGAAATCCAAAGAAGGGTTGTCTATCATTAAAAAAGAATATGAAATCACACACTTCCTCTATGCTGATGACATTCAGCTCCTCATTCCCATACAAAATTCGATTGAAGACACCTACAAGAAAACCTCAGAACTACTTATCTCAAACATCTCCTAAATTCCCTTAAACTCATAATCAACTTTGACAAAACTGAAATAATACTCATGGATAAAAAACCCAATCCAACTCTGCCACCCCTGACAATACTTGACAAACAAATGATATCTATACTCCCTACCACCCACACCAGGAACCTCGGAGTTATCATTGATAAAGAACTTTCTCTCAAGAACCACATAGCAAATAAAACTAAAGAAGGATACCACAGACTCCTAACCCTAAGACACCTGAAATGATTTCTCAACCCCTACGATTTCAGAACTGTACTACAACTTCTTATCTTCTCCACCTTCGACTATTGCAACTCCTTACTAATTGGAATACCTTTTTCATCCCTCAAACCACTCCAAATACTGCAGAACTCAGCTGCCAGAGTCCTAACTGGAAAAAAAAGAAGTGAACACATAACACCAATATTGACCTCACTTCACTGGCTCCCTATTTCTGCACGTATTGCTTACAAATCAATGACCATAATCCACAAAATTCTAAACAATGATCATCAAGGTCTTAACACCCTAAACATAATCCCTCAAAATACTCCAAGAAACCTACGCTCTAATAACTCAGGTTACCTAAACATTCCCCCTATCAAAGATGCGCATCTGGCAACCACAAGAGAAAGAGCCTTTTCAATTGCCTCACCTAAACCTTGGAACACCCTACCTAAATTCCTGAGAACCCAACATGACCTAAAAACATTCAAAAAAAGACCTAAAAACACTAATGTTCCGCAAATTCTACATTGACCTTCAGACGTCTGATCATCCCAACTCTCAACTGAACTCTCATTTGTAAACCTCTTAATACATTCTCTTCACCCTGAACCTGCATACCTTCCTCATCCAACTTAATAATGCTCTCTGGACCTGATATGCTTATTTCTGATATTGTTCAAATTGTTTTTACTGTTGCACAACTGCTAAGAAAAATGTATACTTTTGTAAACCATTATGAATGCTCTACTAAATGACAGTATATAAAACTCAAAGAAATAAAGAAATATTGGCCAATTTTAACATGGCATGGGGTCTTTCAGAACATGCCATGCTTTACGTTCACCCAAAGAAAAAAAATTAAGGAACATGTGGTTAGGGCACAGTTTCCTGTAGGAACGAAAGATGTAATGATAATGGCATCTTGTGGAGAGTGTTCACACTGCAACCAGACAATCAGCAATGACTGGCAACCACCAAAATAAAACATTCAGTATTCAATTAGGACAAAGTAGAACATGTTCTACAGCATGGGAGGTGTATGTGATTCAATGTCTATATGACCAGCTGTAAGTGGGATGTGCTCAATGACCAGTAAGAGCTAGACCAGTGGTTCCCAAGCCCTGTCCTGGGGTCCTCCCAGCCAGTCAGGTTTTCAGGATATCCACAATGAATATGCATGAGAGACAATTTGCATGTAATGGAGGCAGTGCAAGCAAATTGTCTCTCATGCATATTCATTGTGTATATCCTGAAAACCTGACTGGCTGGGGGGGGGGGGGGTCCCCAGGACAGGGTTGGGAAACACTGAGCTAGACTGAAAGAGCATCATAGATGCATTATAGCAAAACCAAAGTTAAAGCACTAATGGCGCAGCATTGTATGGAATTTCAGCATGATTTCTCAGATTTGAAGTGGTTAGTTATAGATACTGTGCTGGAATTTGAACATAGAGCCAACAGGAAAGCTGCTTTGAATGTTCCTGAGCAACAGTGGATTTATAATTTGTACCCTGGTATCACAGTGTCCCATTAGTTATCCTCTTTCCACCAGGTGTCCAAGATGCCAATTATATCTACCTCTTCATGCAGTGCTATTCACTCTAATTTCTAATTACCTTTTTCTCTAGGTTTACTTAAGTTATTTTTGATTACTTCTCCAGTTATTTGTAACTTATCTTGATTACTCGTCTGGTTATTTGTAACTTTCCCAGGTTAAGTTTGATGTAAACCGGTGTGATAAGACTTTTTGTCCTGAATGTCGGTATATTAAAAGTTGCAAATAAATAAACAAATAAATAAATAAACTCTCCCATCTTATTTTTTAGACTTCTAGATTTGTATACAGACATTTCAAAGTATGTTTTTTGTTTGCATCAACAACCTGTTTATCAGGTGACAGGAATAATTTGGAATCTTTCTGCTCTGTCTGCTCTTTACTTAAAGGCATCAGGTTCCCTTTAGAATTTATTGCAACCTCTCCACTGAAATCCCCTAATTTCCCTGTTCTGTTAGTATCCCATGTGCTTCTCAATGCCTGTTAGCCTTCCCCATCATCTAGCTTAAAAGCTGCGCTATCTCCTTTTTAAAGGTTAGTGCCAGTAGTCTGATTCCACTCTGGTTAAGGTGGAGCCCATCCTTTTGGAAAAAGCCCCCCTCTCCCCTTCGCCAAAATGATGCTCAGTTCCTAACAAACCTAACATCCTCTTCCTTGCACAATCATCTCATCCATCCATTGAGACTCTGGAACTCTAGAGATGTGAATCGGAACCAGAATCTGTTCAGATTTCAGTTCTGATTCACATCTCTACTGCCTACCTCTAGGATCCTGCATGTGGAACAGGAAGCATTTCTAAGAATGCTACCCTGGTAGTTCTGGATTTCAACATTCTACCTAAAATTCTAAATTTGGAGAGCCAGCTCCTCCCCAGCACTATCTAAAATCCTATCTACTTGACACGTGAGGTCTACCTTCACACTAGGCAGGCAAGTTATCAAGCGATCCTCATATCCACCATTTCTAGAATCACCCACTACAACGGCCACCCTAACCCTTGCTTCTTGAGCACGTGCCCCTGGAGACACATTCTCGGTGTGAAAGGATTATTACATCACCTTGAGAGGAGGTACAAGCTACAGGATTGCTTTCTGTTTCACAAATGTGACACTCTCCTTCCAGGTGAACTTTCTCCTCCAAGGCAGCATAGGGGCTGCCACATTGCAGGCAGGGCTGCTTTACTAGGTCCTTAAAAGATCTCCTCTAAATACCTCTCTGTCTCCCTTAACTTGTCCAGATCTGCAACTCTAGCCTCCAGACTTCTTGTCTGAGGGCTAGGAACTATTTACATCTAGGGGTAGATTTTCGGGGATTTACACGCGTGACTGGCCTTACTCACGCCGGGCCAATTTTCAAAGGCCCAGTCACGTGCATAAGTCCCGGGGCCTCAGGAAAGGGGCGGGGAGGGGGCAGGGCAGGGATAGGGGCCCCCGGTACAGTGCCGTTGTGCGCAACCTGCGCCTGCCCCAAGGTAGGCGCAAAAGGTAAAAGAAAGATTTGGGGGGGGGGCTAGGTTAGGGGAAGGGAGGTTAGTGTAGGGGGTTGGGAAGTTCCCTCCCAGTCCACTCCAAAAGTGTGCACCACCTTGCATGTGCCAACCCGCGATTTTATAACATGTGCGCACATGCACGCGCATGTTATAAAATCGGACGTCCATGTATGCGCACGGGGTAGTACGCACGGGTCTTTGAAAATCTACCCTCTAATGCACACAACCAACCTCTCACCTACTGGGAGAAAATCATAAATGTGGAACTCTATGCAAAATACTGGATAGCTTTCCTTTCACTGCTGGACTACATTTTAAGTTTGTTGATTTGTTATCGAGTTAAAATTTCTAAGAGAGTAGGTATATAAAGCTAATCTAAAGTACTTTTAGTCTACTGATTTATTTGATATTTGTTTGTCAGTGACCCTCAAAATAGTATGCCTTTTCAGAAGTGTTACCTGTTCATGGAAAGGGGAAGGAGAGGCTAAGCCTTTTTAATAACTTCAATGTATGGCTCAAATCCTGGTGTAAGGAACAAAGTTTTGGATATATTGGGGGCTGGGGCCGTGTATGGAACAGTAGAAAGCTCTTAGTCAAAGATGGCTTACATCTTTCTGTGGCAGGAAAAAGGATCCTAAGAGATAAATTCAAATCCTATGTCATAAGGCATTTAAACTAGAAGCCGGGGGTGGCAGAAGGAAATTAGAATGTCACTCCCCAAATACAAATGCAATGGAAAAGGGTGAAGTGGATAACAAAACTCAGTTAAATAAGTCACAAAAGGAGTCCAAGAAAAGCAGTAACCTGAACGAGAAAAGCTGGAAAGCTTTGAGCACAAATGCTCGCAGTTTGGGCAATAAAATTCCAGATCTCCAAGCCCTAATGGTAGAGACGGACTTGGACATTGTTGCTGTCACAGAAACGTGGTTCACGGAATCTCATGATTGGGATACGGCCATACCAGGATATAACTTATTAAGGAAGAGCGGAGAGGTCAGAAAAGGGGGAGGAGTGGCTTTTTATGTCAAAAACAATTTCCAAGCATCTGAGCTGCAAGGAAGATGGGGCAAAGAAGAAGCACTATGGGCCAACCTAAAAAAAGATGATGGGGCATCCATTTTTATTGGAGTGGTTTACAGGCCTCCAAATCAAATGGAAGAGCTTGACAGAGATCTGGTTGAAGACATCCAAAAGATGGGAAAGAAGGGAGAAGTGATTCTTGGAGATTTTAATCTGCCAGATGTAGACTGGAGAATCCCTTCTGCAGAATCTAACAATAGTAGAGAGATAGTGGATGCCCTGCAAGGGGCTCTGTTCAAACAAATGGTAATGGAACCCGTGAAGGAGGGAGCTATACTTGATTTAGTGCTTACTAACTGAGATAATGTCTCTAATGTCCAGGTGGGTGCCCACCTCAGCACCAGTGACCATCAAACGGTATGGTTTCATATCACAAATAGGATACAGAGAAGTCGCACAAAGACCCAAGTTTTGCAGTTCAAAGACACGGACTTTGTTGAAATGGGGAAGTACCTGGAGGAAGAAGTAGAAGGCTGGGAAAACAAGAGGGATGTGGAACAACAGTGGGCCAAACTAAAAGGAGCAATTACCAAGGCAACTAATCTACATGTTAGAAAAGTAAAGAAAAGCAAGAGAAAAATGAAACCTATCTGGCTCTCAAAGGAGATGGCTGATAAAATAAAAGCTAAAAGAACAGTGTTTAAGAAATATAAAGGATCCCAAAGGGAGGATCACAAGGAATAATATCTGGTGGAACTGAGGGAGACAAAGAAAGTAATCAAGACAGCAAAAAAGTCAAGCAGAAGAAACGACTGACAAAGAGGTAAAGTGAGGTGACAAAACATTTTTCAGATACATCAGAGAAAGGAGAAAAGTCCAAAGTGGTATAGTGAAATTGAAAGATGGAGAGAGACGAAGAAATGGCAGAAATATTAAATGAATACTTCGGTGTTCACTAAAGAGGACCCTGGAGAAGGACAGTCGCTAGTTAACAAGAAACTGGAGAGGAGTGGAGTAGATGAAACTCCGTTTACAGAAGAGAATGTATGGGAAGAGCTAGGAAAACTGAAAGTGGACAAAGCCATGGGGCCTGATGAGGTTCCTCCCAGGATACTGAGGGAGCTCAGAGATGTGCTGGCGGGTCTGCTGTGCGACCTTTTCAATAGATCCCTAGAAACAGAAGTGGTGGTCAAGTGATTGGAGAAGTGCGGTGGTGGTCCCGCTTCACAAGAGTGGGAGCAGAGAGGAAGTTGGAAACTACAGGCTGGTTAGCCTCACCTCGGTGGTGGGAAAAGTAATGGAGTCTCTGCTGAAAGAAAAAATAGTGAACAGTCAGAAGAATTGCTGGACCAGAGGCAGCATGGATTCACCAGGGGAAGGTCCTGTCAGACAAATCTGATTGACTTTTTTTGATTGGGTGACTAGGGAATTGGATCGAGGAAGAGCGCTCAATGTCATCTACTTGGATTTCAGCAAAGCTTTTGATAAGGTTCCGCACAGGAGGCTTGTGAGTAAAATGAGAAGCTTAGGAGTGAGTGCCGAGGTGGTGGCCTGTATTGCAAACTGGTTGACAGACAGAAAACTATGTGTGATGGTAAATGGAACTTACTCTGAAGAGAGAGCGATGTTAAGCGGAGTGCCGCAAGGATCGGTGTTGGGACCGGTCCTGTTAAATATCTTTGTGAGTGGCATTGTGGATGGGATAGAAGGTAAGGTTTGTCTTTTTGCGGATGATACTAAGATCTGCAACAGAGTGGACACACCGGAAGGAGTGGAGAGAATGAGATGGGATTTAAGGAAGCTGGAAGAGTGGTCAAAGATATGGCAGCTGAGATTCAATGCCAAGAAGTGTAGAGTCATGCATATGGGGTGTGGAAATCCGAAAGAACTGTATTTGATCAGGGGTGAAGGGCTGATGTGCATGGAGCAGGAGAGAGAGCTTGGGGTGATCGTGTCTAACGATCTGAAGTTGGCAAAACAATGTGAAAAAGGCGATAGCTAAAGCCAGAAGAATGCTGGGCTGCATAGAGAGTGGAATATCTAGTAAGAGAAAGGAAATGATGATCCCCATGTACAGGGCCTTGGTGAAGCTTCACCTGGAGTACTGTGTTCAGTTCTGGAGACCATATCTCCAAAGGGACAGAGACAGGATGGAGGCGGTCCAGAGAAGGGCGACCAAAAAGGTGGATGGTCTTCATAAAATGACTTACGAAGAGATTGAAGAATCTAAATATGTATACCCTGGAGGAGAGGAGGAGCAGGGGTGATATGATACAGACTTTCAGATACTTGAAAGGTTTTAATGATCCATGGTCAACAACAAACCTTTTCCATTGGAAAAAAATCAGTAGAACTAGGGAAGTATTTCTTCATGGAGAAGGGTGGTGGATGCCTGGAATGCCCTTCCGGAGGAAGTGGTGAAGACTAAAACTGTGAAGGATTTCAAAGGGGCATGGGATAAACACTGTGGATCCATAAAGGCTAGAAGATGGGAATGAAGAGAAGAGCCATGGGGGTGGCTTGCTGGAATAGAGGCTACTATCTGGTAACTACTACCCTTACTCAAAGAGCCTTCACACAGTTAATGCAACTCCAACATTGCTCTCTGCTTCAACGGCAGGGAGAAAGGATTTACATTCAGACAACATCCAACAAGGCATGGATCTGTGCAGTCTGGGTAAACCAGCATTGGGGTAACTTGCTTGATGTGGTTACTACCCTTAACCATTAAGCGTTATGCTCACTTTGATGCAACTCCAACATTACTCTCTGCATCAACGGCAGGAGGTGGCAGGAAATTTGAATTAAACAGTTACCAACAAGGGCCCTGAAATTGGTGGTCGGTGAAACAGATAAGTATGGGAAAATAAGTGTGGGAGCTTGCTGGGCAGACTGGATGGGCCAATTGGTCTTTTTCTGCCGTCATGTCTATGTTTCTATGATTAATCTGCTTATAAACTACCTAGTTACCCACCTTATTGACTCTTGTTTTGAATTCAATTCTTTCTATCTCAGATCTGTAGTAAATGTATACTGTGGGCCTCTGGAAGCTGGGACAGCTCATGGTGACCTCTGGAGTCCTCCCCCAGGGCTGCTGGGTAAGGCATGCAGATGAGACTTCTAGTCCTCACATCATAAAACCAGAAAGTCTTAAGATGAAAGAAATATACTGTGCATGCGGCCATTATTCACTTCAACTTGTTGATTTGTTCCCATTATACAATTCATTTTTCAAAGCTAACACAGCAAGTCTTTCTACCCTCTGGTATCCATTACAATAACAGATCTTTGAGTGGCCTTTTCCTACAGAGTCTCTGGAATGTAAGAAACTTCAGGTTTAGCTGTGGCTGCTAATGTGTTTGTATTTACTGACGCCCACCAACTCCCAATTCATCAAGCTCTTGCCTTTAAGCCAGGAAGGGGAGGGGGGAGGACTCTCTGCCTTCTCCTCTTGATTGTGTTCAAGGAATAAATAAGACTAAAGTCATACTATGCAGTGAGGTTTTTTTTTTCCCATTTTTAGCCCCTTCACTAGCACCTAGAAAGGTTTTGTTTTCAAAGCAAAGATAAATAAATAGAGATTATGCCTGGGGCTTCCACAGCAGATAATAATCTGGGCCCTCTTGCATCCTGTGTTCAGAAGGTTAAATAGTGAATAAAAAGCCAGAACAAGGGAAATAAACAGTACTTAAGAAACCTAACTATTCACTGCCAAACTATTTTGTATTTACAATTGCAGTACCTTACAATTATTATAGGGTAACAAAAGAAATCACATGTGATTTAACAGTTTTGTTTTCCTAATGTGCTTGACTAGCCTTCCAACTTTGCATAATGCAAAAGCTGATTATTGTTATCTTGAAGCTACAAAAATACTGCATACACCCAAGCATATACTTCAGAGCCATGCAGCTAAGAAATTATGGGGTTTTTTGCTATTATTGATTCATTCCACTGCCTCTTGTAGAAGAACTGGACAAAGCCCTGCAGTCTAAATATTCTGATTATATCATTTCAATTTTTCTAGCAGGCTTTTTACCCGAACACATTTTTCCCACTGGTGCTGGTTTTCATCTGCCTAGCTTTAATAAAAAAAAAAATTCTCCTTTGTATTCAATGTATTTTGTATTGGCCTGACAGAAACTGCTACTTGAATATTGATCCTTAGTTTTTACCTGGTTCCTCCTTGGTAGGAATTTCTCTCCACAGGGGATCACAAGCCACTGTATTCAAAACAGCTTTATCTAAAGAATTTGGTGTTCACAGCTTACCCATTCCCCTGCCTCTTAGCGAGGAACTGGGCCAAGTCCTACAGTCTAAGTATTCTGTATGTAAGAGAGGGATTAGGGGAACCAAAGTGCTGATATTTTGGTTAATATGAACCCGGCAAAGAGAGTACGTGTAACCCATCTCACCTGCTGATATCAAACAGTCATTATTTGTGTTGTCTTACTTTGTTTACATTTTATTATTTGAATGTTTCTATTTAGGTTTTCAATTGTCTTAATTTTGTTTCTTTTTTATTATTTGGATGTATTTTATTTTGATTTTAATTTGATTGTTCATGTTTTTAATTATGTATGTTAAACCTGTACATTCTTTATGTATAGAAATCTTGTAAACCGTTTTGATCTACTCTGCTTGTAAAAGCGGCATACAAACATTTTAAAATAAAAACAAATAAAGAGAACTTTGGTGGGAGGAGGGGAGGGAATGTCCGGTCCAATTTGGTGGGGTGGGTGGGTTGGGTTCTCAGGAGACCAGACTAGGTGTTTGCTTGAGGCCTTCCATCTGATGGAAGCTGAGGTGGTGAAAGGGTAAGTGCTTGTTGGATTCCCTATCGAGGCTGGTTCCTGGGAGATTTATTGGAGTCTGTTCATCATGTGATTTCAATAGTGAGTGGTTTGCTAGAGCAGGGCTATTTCCCAAGTGCGCTTAAGTCTTCATTTATAAAACCACTACTTAAACACTCCCCCTGACCCTTCAGAATCCTCATCCTGTATCCAATGTACCAATTCCTGCAAAACTTATTGTGTCAGTGGTAACAGTCCAGTTGAGGGATTTTTCTGGAAGAACCCGGGGGGGGGGGGGGGGGTGGCTCATGGCCCCTAATTTCAGAGTTCTCCGCTTTCTCCTGAGAGCTATTATGAAGTGTGTAGGGATGAAGGTGTACAGTTGTGCAGATGATATTCAGAAGCTGGTGCCCTGGCAGCACGCTTAGAAAATTCGGTGAAGGTACTGAGAAATGTTTAGTACAGTTGCTGAGTGGATATGGCATAATTACCTGGAATGGAACCCTGATAAAACAGAGGTCACGCGGGCTGGAAATGCCCTATGGCCCGAAGAACGTATTAACTTCAAACTGGGGAGACACAGCAACCCTACAGGGGAAGCTAAGAGTTTAGAGATGATTTTGAATTCAATGTTGTCGTTAGAGAGCCAGGTTACGGCAGCTACCAAGAAAGCTTTTAACTCCACTTATGTCTATAGTTAAAGCAGCTCCACACTTTTCTGCAACCACAAGATTTGCAATCAGTGATGCAAGCAGTAGTGTTACCCCGTTTGGATTACTGCACTTCGATCTATGCACAACTTCCTAATGAATCTGTGGGACGGCTACAATTTTTGCAGAACGCAGCCATCAGGACTCGATGGGAGGGAGCTTCAGCTTTATTGATGGCCCTGCATCGGTGACAAATGATTTATCTTGTCCACTTTAAGATTCTTTCCCTGATCTTTCCTGTTATTGCCAGGCTTAGAGGACAACTTTCAAAACAACTGCACAGAGTGGCATATATGGGTGTTTTTACTGTTTTTATTGTTGTACATTGCTTTGGACAATTTACTTTAGCCGGGAAAAAGCTTTAGAATTCATTTTAAATCAATAAATAAAACAAGGTATATGGCCATGCACAGATTTATGAACGTATTTTATAACCTACACATATTATAAAATACACATATATTTACCCTGCTTATAAGTGAATACATTCAATGCATTGAAAGCAAGTATTTCAATGGAATGAACATGTGTACTTTTCAGTATATGCATATATTTTATGCGTGAAAATAGAGTAGGGTGTGTACAGACTGGGATTTGTGTGCACAAGTCAGTTTACTTTAAAACATGCACACATAATTGAAATTATGATTGTACCAATTACTCCGCCAGTTCCTTGAGTCTTTCTCCAGGTCATTGAGACCCTCCTGGTTCTTCAGCCTGAAATCCCCACAGTTCACCCAGACCTCCCACCTGGCCCACTGTACACAATAAACACATTTAATACCACTTTTGCAAGCTAATTAGGTGTAAAATTATGCAAGTTTGCACATCTATGCACGTTAAATATATTTTAATAGCAATTAACTGCATAAATGTTGGTCTTCATCCCAAAATGCCTCAAACCACCCCCTTTTTACATACATATATGTGCATGAAAGCAAAAATATGTGCGTGTTTGATGTTTATAAAACAGCATGTATACAAGGAGATGGTACTAATGTACATATAAGTAATTTTTACACGCGTAACAGAAAATTCACAGCTTATTCCTCATTACATGGCAAAAATAAGTGGTATGGTGTGTGCCTAAGAGTTTCACGTTCAAGTCAAGAGAATCAGTTAGAAGGGCCTTCTTGTAAAACAATATGTAAAGTCAGGACCAGAGAATGTGTCTTCTCGAAAGTGGTACCTACCCTGGGGAACTTCCTGCCAGTATCCTAGCTTATTTGCCTTTCCATCAGCACTCAAAAATGAAGTGGTTTGAGAAACAGGGTTTGGTGTTATAATCCTCTCTTCCTATTAAAATAGTTATTCGGTGGAATTTTTAAGTTGTAATAAAACAACTTGGTGGGAAGTTTTGGCAGAAATTAATTAGGTGCTGCATAAGGAGAGGACTACCATTTTGGATTGTTTCGGTTTTTTGCCCTCAATTCCTTCTACATGTTCTTTTATTTTTAGGGGGGGTGGAGGTAAGGGTGGGGAATTGGTAGCATGATTATATTTTATGAGATATTGATTTGTGTGTGACATTTTGTAATTGGTTAAGTAATGATTCTGAGATAATACTATTTATTTATTTATTTAAGTTCTTTTAATATACCGATGCTCAAGACCAAGTATTATCGTACCGGTTTACAATGAAACAAGGGGAAACCATTAAACAACTGTATAGAATTCACTATATAATGTGAATTCACTATTATAATGTGATGTAATCTGTATGCAGCTAGGTTAAGATATGCTGTAAATTGTATGAATATGTATCTCCATTATGAATGTGAACTGCTTTGGAACTACTAAATTGCGATGGAAAGCAGAATACAAATTATATAATGGGTCTCGATGATTCCCTCTGAGAGATGCTAACCTGAAGGAAACGAGAAGCTGGGCATCTTCCACAGTGAGTCCTTACGAGCTATTAGTGATTATAAAAATATTTCATAAACAACTGAAGTCTATCTTGTTTCTTGAAACATTTGGAGAGACCCAACAGTAATTTGAGTGCATTTGACTTATTTTATTTTGTAAAGTACTTGTGTTTAACTTGTTTTATTATGATTGATTGGTTTGACATGTTATATTCTGCCTAGTATGGCAGGTTCACTATAGGCAGCACATAAATATATTTAACAAATAAGCAAATAAATCTTTTGGATTTCTCTTGCCTGTTTTTACCTGCCTAGCTTTTTTTCTATATTGTGTGATTTTCTTTCTGTGCCTATCTTTTTTGCATTTTTTCTTTTTTTTTTTGTTCAATTCATTGCATTGTGGCTTGATAGAAAGCTGCTACTTGGACACAATCTCAGCTTTTTATGCCCACCTATTTTACTACCATTCCCCCTTCCCTTTTCTCTTATATGCACTCATTCTCTTTTGTGGTGAGCAGGTGAAGTTTTAGCCTCTATGAGCTGTTTAGAAAATTATTCTCCCCGTGCATTGTGTGGAGACAAACAACTGGTTGTTCCAGAAATGAATTCATTCTATAAGGAGCTTTTATTTCTATAAGATGCTGATATTACTAAGTTTGTCCATCTTGGAGTCTGTGGCCATGGATTTTATTTGCAAAAAATTGATTTTGATTTTTCTTCCTGTAAATAAATTGGCATATTGGAACCATCAACTATTGCATATAGTCAACTTTATTCATCCAGGATTTGGGCTCTGTTGAGGTTATAAAAGACAGAAAGTGAGAAAGCAAACTGGCCAGAGGCAAGGGTTATTTCTAGTAACAAAGGGGACTACCACCCTGTCTAATGGAGAAATCACCTTGGACCTGGTCCACTACAAGAAACCAGTAACTAGACAGGAAGTTGGAACCTGCCCACTCACAACCAGACACATTACAATTTTGCTAGCATAATGAGGCTGAAAGCAGGTAGCTTGTAGAGGCTGTGACAGTGATAACCTTATGCTAGCTTTTTATGATGGCTCTTCTCTTCAAATGTTATTATATTGCAGGGGTGGCCAATTCCGGTCCTCGAAAGCCACAATCAGGCCAGGTTTCCAGGATTTTTTATGTAAACCGGCATGATGTCCACAACTAATGCCGGTATATAAAAATGTTTAAATAAATAAATAAATTACTCCTCTCTGCTTACTTCCCAGATACTATAGCTCCCAAGTTCAATACCCTTGTTTTATGTAACTTTGCTTGTTTCAGCCTTCTTGTTAGGTTCTCTGGTTATCCCCCAGTTCCATGTAAACCGGACTGATATGAATCCGATTCATGAAGTCCAGTATAGAAATATGTTAAAATAAAATAAATAAATTTCCACAATGAATGTGCACGAGATAGATTTGCATACAATGGAGGCAGTGCATGCAAGTCTATCTCATCCATAATCACTGTGGATATAGTTGGATGAAATTTGCTACTTGTGGAATGCTTTCATTTTGAATGTATAGTTACCTGGAACATCCCTGGAACCCTTTTTTAGAAAACTGGTATCACATTGGCCACATTCTGGTAATCTGCTACAGTGGCAGATTTAAAGAGAGGTTACAAATTACCAGCAGCAGGTCTGCAATTTCTTATCAAAGTTCCTTTAGAACGCCAGGATGATTACTATCAGATGCTTGAAAAGCAAATTTTATATTACTGTAGAAAAAGAAATTATTTGGCATGACTGGTCTGACACAAAAAGATACCCATCACAAAGGAAATCCCCAAACCAACCAAATAATTAGTGATCCTGTCTTGCAATAAGGACTTCTTTAGGCACTCCTGTGTCTTTTGATCACCTATCAGCAAGCCTGACAGCGTGACCTTTCACAAATGGGCCCTCCCCCACCAGACAGCTCCATCTGCAAAATAATTCTTTTGTGAAAAATATTTTTTCTAGTCACTTTTCTTTTTGCATTTAAAACTCAATATATCCTAATAGCATTCCTGATCGTGATCATGTGGCTCAACAGTGGCCGTTGTTTCATGTCCCAGCTTCATCAGGAGCGCGGGGCTTGCTGATGCATGATGAAAAGAGATTTAATGAGTGCATAAAGAAGTCCTTATTGCAAGACAGGATCATTCATTATTTGGTTGGTTTGGGGATCTCCTTTGTGACAGGTATTACTGTGGGTGGAGATTCCTGGCGCCCCATTTTCTGCATATTCTGACAGAAAAAGAACCATTTCTAACTCAAGCAGTGTCTTCCAGTCAAACAGAAGTCATGTGTAATGGCCAAAGCATGTAGCTCTCTCAAGCATCAGTGTATAATTGATTAGATATGTTGAGCGTTTCGGATAGTGTTTCTAAATACTGACGACCTGTTTTTCTCCTTCTCTTCCTGTACAGTGCCGCACAGTGTAAAATCTATACAATGTGAATAAAGCAACTAGTTTAACCGAATAAGCCAAACTATAATTTATCAGTTGTGCAGTTTACTTCAATTACCGTCTGGGTTGTGGCTAGGGAATCAACTTTTTCCAAATCTCAAATAGTGTTTTGGGATAAAATGTGGTGAATGGAATAGACTTTTAAATTAGTAATTTACAGAATAAATGAATAATTTCAGTATTTCCATTCTCATCACTAGTATATTTCTCCAAAGTAGAATACTGATTGTTTATCTCGTATTACAGCTGATGCCCAGTACAGTTTTATGCTTTCCGATATTTAGAATAACTTTGCTGTAGCACAAACCCTGCTCTGAGTGCTCTCTGCATTCCTCTCGGCTGTTTGCAGTGACAGGGAGGGGAAATCCATGTAACACGAGGACCATGAAATAAGTCGCAAGCAGCACTGCAGTAACAATATAAACAGATGCCACAGGCCAGCAAATCAATCACTCAAGGAAAAATACACACCAGTGAGATCGTGTAAATCAAATGAAACTGTTTGAATGCACAGAATACTTGGAGGTCACTTCACCATAAAGCTTTAAAAAAAAAAAAGAAAATTTTGAAAAGTTGTACTGCATTCCTGTTTTGCTCACTGCAGGATCTGGGGCAAGTCTTTATCCAATTAAGGGACTCTGATTCTTCATAAAACAACTGAACAAGGGCTTGGGCATGTCATTTCAAGCTGCGGAAAAATTCACACTTTTAGGGAGTAGGAAGTTAATTAGGCACACAGAATAAATCAAACCGTTTTTGTTGAAAAAGCGTTTGTTATTTTCTTAACTCATTGGCGAAGCCAAACCACTGTAGCCAATTGGCGGCTGAGAGCAGAGTAAATCTCCGAAGAGGGATAGAAAGTAGAGAACTGTGCCACGGTCAGCTGAGCACCTTCTACTTACATCCTCAATACTTCTGACAGCTTTCCACAAGCAGCAAGAGAAAATGGACCTTTTTATTCTCCACGCTCCACTTACTCTCCTGCTCAGTGTAGATTTAAATTCTGCAGTGAACATAAGGCATGGCTGTTTCAAAACAGGGAGCCAATGTACAGTACACTGACAAATTACAGTAAAAATAAAAAGCAAAAAGGGTTTCTTTTGAGCATTCTTCACATCGAAAAATCTGTAATCAGGGTTGCTTTCAATGAAGGAATGAACACATACACATTTGAAAGACTAACTAAAGGCAAAAAGAAAAGGGTATTTGCGCTATTATTTGTAAAAAAAAATAAAAAAAAATTATGTAGTGCAACATTAAACTGACACAGAAAGAGTTGTAACTCAATTTCATCTCTGGATTTAACAAATCCTGACCATTGCTATATAGAAATGGCCAAAATCCATGTTGTGTTTTCTTTTTTGTTTTTCCTTCCCTTCTTCAGCTTTATCCAGGAGGATGGGAGACATCTGATTGTTCTGAATTACCCTTCCACTGTTCTTTGATGGATGCCAAGATGTGTTGGCATTAATGAGGATGTGCTGGTGATGGTGGGGGAGCAATTTTCAAAATGTCCGCTGCCACTTTTAACCTGTGGACTTTGCACCAGTTTTCAAAGTGTTATTTTCGCTTTGAAGCTTGCCATGGGTAGAAAGGGCATTGGCAGCTGCTTTTTCCATGGATACTTTGAAAATAGACTGCGTAGAAATCAGACTATTTTGCACAGTATGGGCAATCTGATCTACATTTATCTATGTACTGGTATGAAGACCAAGGCACAGTTTAGTTTCCTTTGAAAACAGGGAGCCTAACTTTCAAACAAATCCGCTGTACAGCATTTGTGACCAGTAAGGTGATGTGCAGAGATTAATGCTAGAAATTTTATAACTGTGTGACAGGAGCTGCATGGTTTATAAAGTACCACGGAGTTCTACTCCAAAAGTATGCACAAATATTTCCAATGTAAGAAAATGCATCCTTTTTTATGAACATATGCATGTAACAAAATATAATGTAGCCCTGTGGGAATTCTGCACTACTGTGGAGTGCAGAATTCCCCTCCTGCACAGTTGTACAGAATCTGTGCAGAATTTGGCAGGCCCTGGCATACTGTGAGTGGGCTGGCTTCTGCTCATGGCACGCCAGAGCCTGCTCCTTCTTCTCCATGAGTGGGACAGCCTCCACTCATGGGGAAGATGGAATAGGCCCCAGGGTGCCGTGAACGAGACAACCTCTGCTCGCAGCAAAGAAGGAACAGGCCCCCATTACTGTGTGTGAGAGAGAACGTGTGCGATTGAGAGAAACTGGTTAGAGAGGTGACGTGTGTATATATGAGAATGAAAGTGACTGGTCAGGGAAAGTATTGGTGTGTGTGTGAGAGATTGGTCATGGAGATGACGGGTGAGAGAGAGAGAGAGAATATAGAAATGAGAAACATGTGTATGTGAAAGAGAGCATGGGAGTGGAAAGCATGTGTGTGTGTGTGCGCACGCACATGAGCGAGAGAGAGAGAGAGAAACTGGTGTGTGTGTGTGTGTGTGTGTAAGAGAAATACTGGTCAGAAGATGATTGGTGTGTAAGACAGAAACTGGTCATGGGGGTGTGACTGGTATGTGTGTGTGAGAGACAGAGACTCTGATCGTAGGCCCTAAGGGAGAAGACCATTACAGAGCTTCAGCCACTACTGCTTCTGGTGTGTGCTACTGGCCTGCATGGAAGAGGAGTAGGAGAGCTGCTGGAGGGGGTTAGTAAAGGTGGCTTTTTAAGTTTATTTTTCTTGATTGACTGCCATTTTAATTATTTAATATTATGTAATGTGTGCTTTTTTGAAATATTTTATTGGTGTTTGGAGAATTTTTAATAATTTTTATGAGTTTTTAATTGTTGGATGTTATTCTATTCATAGCTGCTTTGAAACATTTATTCTGTTTATTAGTATAGTTTTACAATTATTTCTGTGTGGGGATCTATAGCTGCTTGGCTAGTTCGGTTTTCCTAACAGGAGGTATATTGGAGTTTAGGGCCTGATTTAATATTTGTGGTGATGCCTTTTTATAGGTAGGGTTTTTACTGTTTGAGTGCTTTCCATAATACAGGTATAACTGTGTGCAGATTAGTTTATGTGCATTATTGCAGATCCTGGGAGTATGTTAGGTCGGTTCTGTGTGTGTGACAGAGGTGAGGCATTTTACTAGCATGCAAGCGTTTGTATCAGTCTTATTTGTTGTGTTTTCTCAAGAGGACATGCATTGGTGGAAAACTGCTGTCTTTTCATAGGTAGGGCTATTGAGTCTGGTAGTAGAAGGAGTTTGTATTGCTGTTACTAAGAACATCTTTTTTGTAGGGTGAGTTGTAAGTGGAGTATTTTAATTCTGTTTTACATCCATTATTGTGGGTTGGGGGGGCTCCTGTGGATGCAAACTCTACTTTTACATTTGGCCTCATGACAGTCACGTGTTCAATGTGTCACGCATGGGAGAGCCATCAGTCAGGTGTGTCCCGACAGAAAAGAGGTTGAGAACCACTGCTCTACTACATCAAATCGAACCCCCACCAATTCACCAAGGCCTCCCACTCAAAAACTGCAGACAGACAAATCCGATTTAATTTGCATGAGTTAATTAACGTGTAAAAATATACAAGTTTGGTAATTAACCCATGCACATCTCTTACAAAATAGCAACTATCGCGCATACTTCTGAATCCCTCTCCCTGGAATGCCCCGAGCCTGCCTTTTTTTTTCCCGCTGGTAAAATTTATGCATGAAATGGAAAATATGTGCACACTCTCACCATTTAGAAAATGGCATATACTGTATAAGGTGAATTTTAAAAGCCTGACGCTCACCAAAATTAGAGGGATGTGTGAATGTGTCGGGCCGCTGCGCACCGAGCGGATTTCAAAAGCCACCCATATATATGCTGCTTTGTGCACAAATGAAATGTTTCCAAAAAAGGGGCAGGTCATGAGCATGGTCTGGGAGAGGGCATGGGTGTTTCAGGATTTTAACATAAAATTTGTGTGTAAATACTTACACGCACTGGGGACCCCTGCCGTTAATTTTACTTCTGCTATGGATGATGTGCAAGTTATAAAACAAAAAAATCTAGGTAGATCAGCAGGGTTTTAAAAGTCAGGGCTAACAGGGGGGAAGGAAGGCTATTAAACCAGGATTTTGGAAGTCCTATATTTAACAGGGCAAACTGGGAAAACTGCAATGGTATCAGCACCGTGCCTTTTAAAATCCCCTCACTTACGTGGTAGAAGTCGCATTTGCGTGCATAGGCATACAGCCACTTAAAATTCACCACACGTGCGCACTGGGTCAGGCTATTTTATAACCTGCATGCATATACACGTGTATGTTAGAAAATAGCCTTATCCCTGGGGTGCAAGCTAACGAATGTGTGCACATGTGCACCCACGTATCACTTTGAAAGATACCGTCCCCTGAGCGTACACGCTACTTATGCGCATATGTGCTATTTTTACCTGCAAAACACCATTGAAAATGTATTTTGTCTCTCCTCTATAAGAACAGCAATTCTATTTTTTTGAATTTAATTGTCCACCTTTCTATCAAATGGCAAATCAGAGTATAATCAAAACATCAATATAAACTGCACTAGATTAATCAGTAATATTTAATATTCCAAGGCTTGGAGGTCCTGCTGGCAGCCTCGTTCCTTGCACTGCCACACCCTTAAAGGTTTGTGTTTTGCCTCATTTAACTGTGTCTTGCCTCAGCTTGGAATCCTTGGTGCTCTGTGTCATGGTCTTTGTATCTTAGACTTAGCCCTTGCCTTATTTGCAGCCCCAGTTTAGTGACCTTCTGTTCTGTTAAGTCCTGTTTGTTTGTTTAGACTGCTTGGTCCTGCTAGTTCTGATGGGTTGTTTGTATATCCTGTCTTTTGTCTAGTTTGTGGTGCACTTTCTGTGCTGTTTGTAAGCACCTTTTCATTTCTTGTTTATTCCAGCAGCCAGCTGCCCTTGTGGGTGCCTTCTGTCTCCATATGCACATCTATCAAGTCCTGCTGGCCACCAAAACCCAAGAGCTCAACTCGAGGGGGGAGGTGGCTGGTCAGGCAGAAGATCCTGACCTCGAGCTGTTCCTGTGTCCGGCCTGCTCTGGTCTGTGGGTTACCCCTAACCGCCATCTTGCACCCTGACACAGGGACAGAGTTTCTGATGTTGGAGCAGACTATCATTTGGGATCCAGTGATTCAGTCTTAGGGCACAGAAGGTTAAGGTTCATTCAAAGGCGAGATTCCTAAACTTCAGGTATTAAAATGGGGAAGTACCTCAAGTGGTCGTTAGACAGATGGGAAAATCTAGGGGAAGTAGAAAAGCAGTGGGCAAAACTACAAGGAGATATTATAAAAGGCACTAACCTGTTAGAAAATTAAATAAAAGAAATAAAAAAAAGAGGATACTATGGATTTCTAAAGTAGTAACTGGAAAAGTAAGTAAAAAAAGGTTAGCGTTCATAAACTACCATATTTTTTGCTCTATAAGATGCACTTTTTTTCCCCAAAAGTGGGGGGTAAATGTCTGTGCGTCTTATGGAGAGAATATTAAAAAAAAAAACAAAAAAAAAAATAACTACAACCCCCCCCCCCCCCGACCTGCCAAAAGTCCCTGGTGGTCCAGCGTGGGTCTGGAAGTGATTTCCTGCACTTGGGCCGTCGGCTGCCAGTAATCAAAATGGTGCCGATGGCCCTTACTATGTCACAGGGGCTGACCGGTCGGCCCCTGACATATAGTGGCATTGTGAGACTCATTTGAAGGAGAATATGTAGGAGCTAAGGAGGAAAAAACAAAATTCCTTAACAAATATTTCTGTTTGGTGTTCACTATGGAAGAACCAGAAGCAGGACCACATAAAACAAAAATACAAATAAGATTGAAAATGAGGTAAACTTCAATTTTCAGTAAAATGTGTTCACAAGGAGCTAACTAAAAACTTAAAGTAGATTTAGCAATGGTGCTGGATGGGCTACATCTGAGGGTATTAAGGGAACTTAGAGAAGTTCTAGCAGTTCCACTGGCTGACATTTTCAATGCTTCTTTAGAGTCAAGAGTAGTTCCGAAGGGATGGAGACTGGTGGATGTGGTTACTATTCACAAAAGGCGATGTTAGGGGGAGACTGGGAACTACAAGCCAGTTAGTCTGACCTCTGTGGTGAGCAAATTAATGGAATTGCTGCTACAACTGAGGATAGCACAGTTTCTGGCATCCAATAGATTGCCAGTTCCAAGGCAGCAAGGTTTTTAACAGAGGTAGGTCTTGTCAGAAAAAAATCTTATAAATTTGACCAGAGAGGCTCAGGGGAGAGCATTAGTGTACTTGAATTTCAGTAAGGTTCTGAAATGGTTCTGCTTACGAGACTTATAAATAAATAGAGTGATTGTGTTAGAAACTGGTTGCATGGGAAGCGACAAGGGTAGTGGTAAAAACAGTTCACTCCAAGGAGTGGGGTGCGGTCACTAGTGGTGTGCCTTAGGGATCAGTTTTTGAATTGGTTCTTTTCGACATTTTTGTGAGCAATACTGCCAACAGATTGTCAGGAAAGGTTTGTTTTCTTACCAGTGATAAAATCTGTAGCAGGGTAGACAGCCAGGAAGGTGTGGAAAATGAGGAGGGATTTAGTGAAGCTTGAAGAATGGTCTAGGGTCTTGGCAGCTAAGGTTTAATGCTAAAAAAAAAATGCAGGGTTATGCATTTAGGATGCAAAACCCTAGGGAAAGGTACAATATAGGGAATGAAATTCTAAGTACGAATGAAAAGTGGATCTGGAGGTCATCATATATGATGGATCTTAAGGTGATCATAAAGGTAGATACAGTGACTGCAAAAGCCAGAAAAATGCTTGGCTCCTTAGAAAGAGGAATGATTAGCAGAAAAAAGGGGAAGTGATTGCCCTTGGTGAGACCTCTTTTGGAATACTGTGTGCAGTTGGGAGACCGCCTCTTCAAAAGGATATAAACCGGTTGGAGTTGGTCTAGAGGGTAGAGCCTAAAATGGTCAGTGATCTTCATTTTAAAGCATATAGAGACAGATTTAAAGATCTAAACATATATACCCCTAGAGGAAAAGGTGGGATATGGGAGATATGATAGAGATATTTAAATACCTCCAAGGTTTTCATGCACAGGAAGTTAGCCTCTTTCAAAGGATGCTCTAAAATAAAGGGTCATGAGATGAGGGTGAAGAGAGGTAGATTTAGGAGCAACATAAGAAAATATTTCATCACAGAGAGAGCTCATGCAACATTCTCCCTTTGGAGGTGATGCAGATAAAAATTGAATATGATTTCAAGAAAGTATGGGATAAACCACAGAGGATCTCTGAGGGAGTGACTGGAATTGTAAGATGAATTAGGTGGTGTGGATGGGCAGACTAGATATGCCATAATTTATTATTTTTTATATACCGACATTCGATCTTAGATATCACATCGGTTTACATTCAGGTACCGTAGGTATTTCCCTAACCCTAGAGGGCTTACAATCTAAGTTTTGTACCATATGGTTTTTTTCTGCAGTAATGTTTCTATGAAGGGCACATCTGAGAGCTGCTGGGTTACCATACAATCTATAGAGGTTCACTGCGTATTTCCTGCAGGATGAAAGACTTAGGTTTTACTAGATCTTATTCCTATACCCCAACTACTATGTGTATGCTGACAATATGGAGTCTCTCTTGCAAAGACATTTGGGATGCTTGATATCTCAGCTCCGAGGGAAAACAAGACAGACTATTTTCTACACAGAAGAACAAAGACAATAAAAGACAGTTTCTAAGAAAAACAGACTCCTCCAGGTGCCAGCGAGGCTGGAGTTTATGGCCTAGCTGTACAAATCTGCCTATCAAAGCCTCGATACTTATCAAGGAGCTGTCCAACACAAACCTTATGGTTAATGTGTCTCTGGCCAAGGGATGACCTGCCTGTTTGAAAAAAATGTGGATGAACTGGACCAATTACATTGATGATCTTGAAGCTAATTGATTTGCATTAATGAACTAAAAATGAAAATTAATCCCTTTATAAGGAGGAAAACAAAGAAAGGCAAAAGCAAGCATGCAAAAGAACAAGAAGGCACACAAGTGGAGAAGAGCCTCCTATAACAACTGAAGCAGACTGATACCTCACCCTGCCAATCCTTGCCTCAAAGTCTGAGCAAACCTGGTTTCCCTCAGGCAGTTAGGATTGCCCTCCCCATCCAGTCTCCTGTGAAGTGCTAGGATTGCAGAAGCCCAGACAAATAAACATCAGAAGCAGTGAGATCAGATAACTGCATCCCCAGCCACCTCAAAGAGCTCCTAAGCACAGAACTGGAAGGTTTTGCCATTTAAATCCCTATCTGTAGGTAGTTAGGATCTTAATTTCTTATGCACAAGTTTCAGGCTAATTTGATAGGCTAGTGCTTTACTGACTTTATAAGAACAGAGTATTTTCCTATTTGTGATAATTGCTGAATATGCAATCCTTTTAACATCTGACAATCATTAAGTTTATACTGAGAAATCAATTGTGATAGTACTAAGAGAACCCTATAAAATTTCCATTATTTAAGACAAATGGAACACTGTTATTCTCAGAGAGCCTTGGTCATAAAGAATATATGTTTTGTAAATTATTATATGCAAAGTACCCTATAGGGGCTTGATACACACTTTGAGAATTCAGGAACAAAAGACACATCCACTTCAGTTCGGGTTATTCCAAAATTAAAAGTTTACTAAAACATACAGTATGGTAAGTGAAGATCCATAACAAATGCCTCTGAAGATGGATTTCCAAATTCCTATATGTTAATACCACAATAAACAAAAGTCCAGTCACATACATAGTTTATCAGCAAGCAAGGGCTTCCTCTGAATCCAAACCGCTGCTCCCCGAAAATTTTCCCAGAATAGGAACTACCTATTTACAGTACATAACATAGTAATGATGGCAGATAAAGACAAAATGGTCATTCCAGTCTGCCCAGCAATTTGCTTATGGTAGTAACTGCCACTCTGTGCAAGTTACCCCATGCATTCTGTTAAGGGTAATAACTGCAGTTCTGTTCAGATTATCCTCATACAATCTATTAAGGGTAATAACTGCTGCTCCATGTAAGTTACTCCCATGCAGAAGTGTTACATCACATCTTTTCTTGATACCTGAATCAGCTTAATGTTTCCTCCCTTCTGAAATCCTCTAAAATTTATTATATATCCCTTTAGACATAGTTCAAAGCAGTTCACAAAGGGGCAATCATAAAAACAATTAGATAATATAACAAAAAAATAAAAGCATAAAATGCATAACAAATACATGACCTCCTATTAATGATTATACATCAAATCAAGAAATATGGACAGTTTTACTCAGTATTCTTGGGAAACTTATTTCCAATTAATACCTTTAATGTTGCATTAAGAAGCTGCTGAAACATAAGTTTTCAGCATCTTTCTGAAATCCCTAGCACATGTTGCCAGACACAATTGCTCTGGTAAAACATTCTAAGTATTGGCCCTGCTACAGAAAATGCTTTCTCCCTGGCTTCACCAAGATGAATAAAGATGGAACATCAAGTAAAGCAGACTGCGAAGATCATAAACCACATGGTGGATTATATATTCTAAGCATCATACTAATCCATGGCGATTCAATCTTGCCCAACAATTTCTAAACCAATATGATGGTTTTGTATTTTATCCTCCAATCTACCGGGAGCCAATGAAGCTTCTTGAGAACTGGGTTGATGTGTTCTCTCATTCCTACACCAGCAAGAATACAGGCTGCCATTTTCTGAACCACTTGCAAATTAAAGAACTAGGCACATCAAAATAGAGACAGTTAAAATAGTCAAGGTTGGTAAAGAGTAGTCTACAATATCATGCAGAAATCCTGTTCATTTAACAAAGATATTAAATGACGCAAAATCTTAAATTTGAAAAATGTGGCTTTCGTGATGGCATTAATTTGAGCACTCATTATTGGCAAGCTAAAGTCTAAGATAACACCTAGACTTTTCATTTAATAGATATTTAAAAACTCTCAAAGTGAAAGACATCTGGTTTATCAAAAACTGGAACTTGTTCTAGTATCATTATTTCTGTTTTTTCCACATTCAAAGCCAGTTTATTATGATATAGCATTGCTTTACAGCAGACAAGCAAATTGAGACTGATTGAAAGGCAATATACCATAATGATCATGTTGAGGTGAAAAAAAAACTGGATATCGTCCATATAGATTCTATAATTAGAGCCCAAACTAGAACCATACAGATTTAAACAATGTGGCTGATAATGAAGATCCCTAAAGAACCCTCAGTCTCATCACATGTAATGCAGAAGATGCGATGTAAATCTGTTCCTGATGATCAGAAAGATGCAATCTAAACCAATTAGCACAGTACCTCCAATCCCAAATTCACTCAAACACTAATCAAAATATCATGATTAATAGTGTTGAATACTGCAGAAATGTCCAACAGTACCAATACAACGCTGTCCATGATCAAATCCTCTCCTGATGGTTTCAAAGCTAGAGAGAAGCAAAGTCTTGGTACTGAATGATTTATAAAACCCAAACTGAAATGGATGAGGAATCAATTATTCTTCCATAAAATCATTAAATTGGTATAAAACTTAACGATTCAATCAAATTTGCAAAGACTGACAGAGGAAATTAGTTTAAATTAGCTAAGCAAGAAGAGTCCCAGGAGGCCTTTTATTCATAGTGGATGGACAGAGGCTCTTTTGAAACTGGCAGGTAATAAACCTTCAAGTAATGAATGGTTAATAATACTTCTTAAACAAAGAAAAATGTATTCTCTTACCACCTAGTGAAACCAATATCCTGGGTTTACTTTTTATAGAATAAAATAATCTACAGGGATATATCAGGCTAGAGAGGCGTAATCTTATTTGATGGAGATTACAGACTTCAAATGTCACTGGAGCTCTGTCTTGCCATTTTGGAAACATTTTAGAACCATTTTGGAGGATATTCATATATGTTATCTGGGCAATATGGAATATCAGATTGTGAGGGCAAAATTCCCCTATTCACACATGCACATAAGTGAGAGGAAGCCAAGCAAGATGATAATACAGAATACACAATTACATAGCATTACTGCTCTCTTAGCTGTGCAAATATCATTGATAATATTGGTAAGTGGTGTAGTAATATTCACTTACCAATACATGACTTGATACATTTGTGAAAAGTTTAACCTTGCCTTTTCATCCTTTCACTTTTTGTATGTATACAACTTTGAAAACGAAATCTGCTGTTGAAATCCAGCCTACAAGTTACATCTAAACTGAGCCAAGATCATCCTTAGTTCATGCTGTACTAACGTAATGAAGGGAGCAGAGCTCTCAAAAAGCCAATCACAAATACATTACACCTTAGCATTGTAACAACATATCAAAGTTTGTTGATCTTTATTTCTACGGATTTAAGTGGACTAACATAGCAAGCACAGTACTTTGGTCTTCTGCCTGCACACAAAGGATGCACCACATTTAGAAACCAGATGTGGTACTCAGGTCCTTCAACAGCTAGATTCAACAGGCACACAAAAGGAACTTCAAAACCACTGTGACAAAACGCAGATGAAACTAGCAGCGAAAATCTACCTGCACAGGTGCATACCATTTAGCAAAGGCAATGTGAATGTTGTAAAGGTTAAATTTTCCAAGAAGAAATGCACAGCAACAATTCAGCATGGTTCCAATCAAAACTACTGAATGGTTTTACCTACCTCTTCCAAACTGCTATCGTCTTTCTTCAAAGCTTTAAAACAGAAAAGGAGAAAAACACTAGCATTAGCATGTCATGGCTTTCAATAACACCACAGCAGTTAAGTCCAAGAAAACACAGCAAAATAGTAGTACTTTTCCAAATTTATAAAAGGCAGGCATGCATAACTATTTTATAATCAAAAACGTGAAAGTAAATGAGATGTGGAATTGCACATGTATATTTATGAAGCATATTTCATAAATATTTAAATCAACCTATCTTCTCAGGCAGAGGAAAATAAATGCATGGAATTGTTTACTCTAATTTTTATTCACTATAAAAACACACGAAGACAATGACAGGACCATGGAGGTACTGCAAGAGGACACTGTACTAACACACACAGTATGTCTATGAATTTATGAACTTCAGGTGGAATTCAGAGATGCAATATAAGGCTTCCTTCTATACTATATATTGAAACTTATTTTTAATAGAAAATTTAAAAAAAAAAAAAAAAGTGTTTACTCTTTGGCTCAGCATTGTCAGTAAAGAATTCAGAACAAATGTTTAAACCAGCTACTCTTAGTGATGACAAGTCAAATTTAAAACATCTGGGATACTAACTATATGAAATGTAACTATTTGTTTGTTAGAAAACGTTCTTGTTAATTTCCTGTCACTGCATTCATCTGAAGAAATATTTACCTAGGAAGCAACCTCATAGACAGTAAAACACAGCAACAGAATGGGGTCTCCCGGGGTCAGCCCAGTGGCTCAGTGACGGGTATGTGCACTGCCATACAAAAGGTCATTGTCTCAATCCACAAGCTAGGTCTTCTGCTCCTCATGCTTGCTGAGCCTGGGGATTCTGTGGAGGGCAGCATTTAAAGCCCCTGCAAAGGAATCATGGTCACCGTTCAAGAGTGACACTTAGTGGCCAGATTCAGAGCCTAGGACAGTGATGGCGAATACCAGTCCTCGACAAACAGGCCAGGTTTTCAGGATATCCACAATGAATATGCATGAGATAGATCTGCATACAATGGAGGCAGTTCATGCATGCACTATTTTGTTTGCATGCTATTTGCTGGGGTTTGTTTTTTTTTTTTTTGCACATTAAGCTTTTACAAAGCTCAACACAAAATCTATGTACAGTAGGTAATAAGCTGCATCATTATGCAAAGCAGCTCATTGCCTCTGCATAGGTAAATACTAAACACAAAATTGTGTTTTGGGGCAAAATATAACTACATCTTAGGAAAGTGAAGTTAATTTTTTTTTTGCAATGAAGTTCCTGATTTAGTTTATCATCATCAATCATCATCATTTATCTTGACTCTCTTCCAGCAAGTGACTTCAAAACATGTTACACAGTGAAAGGGATAAGTGCTAACTTTACTGCAAGAAAACCCCATAAAGTTAATTTGCATTTATGTAAATGTCCTATACTGTGAAAAAAATATCTTGCATTACCAAGTCATTTCCCCTGACCCCTCCTTGGGTTAGTATTCTGGTCTCTAGGTATGTTGGACAGGAATATAAAACAGGAGAAAAAAAGTCCATGGATTGTTAAAAATAAATGCTCAGCATACCAGGATCCAAACTCTGGTAGCAATTGAGCTGGCTGCTCCAAAGGGGCAAGCATAAACTGCCAGGTCAAAAGAAAAAGAAGGCTGTCTGTTAGTGCTAAAAACAGCTATGTTTGAATTACATATATGCAGCTAATCATTAGCAACTTTTCAATATCACATGCTCATATATCCAACTTAAATCAGGCCTCAGACACACTCACTAGGTGTATGAGCAAACTGAATTACACTGTCCGGAATAGCTCACTTCTGAACTGGCATCCATAGGCAAATCTGCTCTTCTATCATTTGATGATGTCTGTGCCTGCATTAGGCATCCCAAGCTCTGGGTTCCACTGTATGGTCTTTAAGTCTCAGGGTACAACTAGTACAATCTAAACTGGGAGCTCAGCTTAACTTTTCATTGTAGCCTACAATATTTCAGTACCTCTCATGTTTAAAAAAAAAAAAAAATGTAAAAGTAGCTGAAAATTTAAAATAGCTATTTTAAGAAATCGGGCCCACATCCCATTCTGCTATGGCAGCTCTGCAAAAAGCCCCAATGTAGCAACGTACATATATCTTCCATTATCTCTATATGAACTCATTCTCCCCACAGTTTGGTTCTTTTATGTGATATCCAATTTTAAGATGATCTAATGTGTAACAGAATGGATTAGATTAAGACAGGGATTTACTTCTTCAGAAGGCTCGCCATTGCATAGCAATATGAATGAGCCCCAATTCTTTCCTTCTTAAATCAGCATACATTAGCTGGGCTTTACACCACAGAGGGGCTGACTGACCCAGTGAATCAGTCTGCTGAGCCTTATGCACAGAAGGGAAAGATTAACAAATGTCAGATCTTGTAAGAAACCAGGGAAAAAAGTTACACAAACATTTAAATGTCCTAGAAAGCCACTGAACAAAAGCTTATCAGACTCTTATCACTGGTAAACCAAGATTACATTTTAAGATTCCTGAGGTCATTATTCAGCACCACTTAGCCAGTTATGCTCCAACTTAGATGGCTAAATGATGCTGTCTGAATATTCGCCTACGCTGACCAGCCACCACTTTATCCAGCTAAAACAGGCAGATAAGTGAGGGACATTCCAGGGTAGAGCTACTTATCCAGCTGACTTAGCTGGATAAGTGCCAATATTCAGCCTTAGCCAGTTTAGTAAGCTGGATAAACTTTTAGGCCGATTCAGTAAAAACGCGGGAGAGCGGACGAACGCCTGCTCTCCCGGCGCACGCACTGGCCACTCGCCGGTGCGCGCGATACAGTATGCAAATGAGGTGGTGCAGTAGAAACAGGCAAAAGGAGGCGCTAGGGACACTAGTGCGTCCCCTAGCGCCTCCTTTTAGCCCGGAGCGGAGGCTGTCAGCGGGTTTTGACAGCCGACGCTCAATTTTGCCGGCGTCGGTTCTCGAGCCCGCTGACAGCCACGGGTTCGGAAACCAGATGCCGGCAAAATTGAGCATCCTGTTTTCAGCCCAACAGCCCCGGCCCAATTTACATTTTTTTTTTTTTTTACACCCTTCGGGACCTCCGACTTAATATCGCTATGATATTAAGTCGGAGGGTGCAAGGAAAAGCAGTTTTTACTGCTTTTCTGTGCACTTTCCCGGTGCCGGCAGAAACTAGTGCCTACCTTTGGGTAGGCGCTAATTTCTTAGAGTAAAATGTGCGGCTTGGCTGCACATTTTACTTACTGTATCCCGTGCGCATACCTAATAGGGCCATCAACATGCATTTGCATGTTGAGGGCGCTATTAGGTGCCGTGGGTTGGACGCGCGTTTTCCGCCCCTTACTGAATAAGGGGAAGAGAAAACGGGCGTCCAGGGCAGGCTAACAGTGCGCTCCGTCGGAGCGCACTGTACTGTATCGGCCTGTATAAGTTAGCTGAGTAGATTCAGCAATGTGGCCAGGCCACTGACTAAGTCAGCCATGTTAGCTGGATAGATTTATTCGGATAACCTGTTCAGCTGGAGAAGAGCTGAATATTGACCTCCCTAGCTTTTGCTGAAATAAAATTGTAAAACTCTTTCTTAAATGGCAGAATTTTCCCAGAAAGCATTTGGACTCTCTGGCTTGTGAAGGAGCAAGTTCAGAAATAACACTAAACTACAGAGTGGAACTGTGGTTCTGCTCCGGGAATTTTAAGATCCAGTATGGAGCTGGTATACATTTCATTCATCATACCATGGGCCTTCACTGTGCCCTCTCCATCCCAAGGAAGATCAGGCAAAAAAGGACAGACCTCAGAAGGCGCGCTTTGGCGTAAACAGCTTATCAGCACTAATTGTACACTGCATATCAAACAGATTATTATAAACAAGAATGCACAAGAATGCAGAATTAAAATGTGTATTCATAAACATCTCATGTTCATTATTTATTTATTTATTAAGGAAAATGGCTTAATTAGACCGCTGCAAATATGGAAGAAAAAAAACTTTACCTCTCTAAGAGCACATTTATGATATTACTGCAGTCTAAAAATGAATTCCCCTTCCTGCCGAGCCTGCATGCCAAAACCTTGAAAGCCATAGCTGAAAGACAAACTAGAAAGTAAATGATATTTATACAAAAAAAAAAAAAAGCCAATAGAAATGTTACTTGGCACCCAGGTGCAGAGTCATAAACAGACATGGCTAACGAGACACAAGAGTTCTCGTATTTCTAGCCAAGCCATGATGTGTGCGCCGTTGCCTGCCCTGTTCAGACAACCTGGTCTTAGATGTAAAATAACTCAAGCAATTTATAATGATATTGTTCATGGAAAGGGTGGTGGGCGCATGTAACGCCCTTCCTGGGTGGTAGTAGCTAAAATTATAATAATGGAATTTAAAAAGGTATGGGATAAGCAGAGCAGATCTTTAGTTGCTAAAAATGGAGAAAGCAAAAAGTACAACCTAGTGACATGAGTTTAAGCATTCAGAGTGCTGTACTCACTTGATTCAACAATGGTTGTTAGGACTGCCAGAATGTATGTCAAAGGAGGTTACTAAAGGAAATGTTGGCATCCACGTGGCCGGGGTGTCTGGCAGGCTGCAAGTTCTGTAATTAACTAGAACTCCTTGTGGATACACAGATGGTCACTTAAACCAGGTCTGTCTAGCAGGTTACACAAGAGATCTACACATCTGGATGTTTGGGCAATGGCCACAATAGTATTGCTGACTACTTAGATTATTACAGGGCCTTGTGATTAGGCATGGGAAAGATGGGTGCTGGAGAGAACTAAATGGGCATCTTGTATTCTTTTCTCCCCATAGATGGTGAAGTGCAAAGGGAAAAGATAAATTAAAATGACTGGCCTGGGTAAGAAGAAATATTGCAGATGGTGAAGCTCTGTGGCTGCCAGCTGGGACATTTGGATAGTAGGGATAGAAACAGTGGGCATGTTAGATGAGCCAAATGGTCTCTCTCTGCCATAATTTTACTATGTTATTGTGCTCAAACTTCACTTTTGCAGTTTTCAATTTAACTTAGGGATCTATTTACTAAGCTGCAGTACCAAGTACCACAGTTTAGAAAACCCCACAGTATTTTCCCTGGTGGTAAAAATACCGCAGGTTAGTAGACTCCCTTCAAAAAGTGCACATTAATGGTCCCAAGCAGTAGGACTGCTGTAATTTGAACAGGCTGATGGGCCCAAATTACCCACCAAAGCATGCCAAACCCCAGGGGTATCACCAGACTCCATGTTTCACACACACACACACACCCCGGTCACCCCTTGAGGCAACCAAAGTAAAAAAAAAGTAACAGTTTTAAAAGCTGAGGGATCCAGCACAATATCTCACCCACTCTCCTTTGGCCAACGAAAAACCCCAGTCCCCGGCACTCCTACCTTAGTAGCTCTGGTGGTCCAGAGGGAGACTGGAGTGCCCCTAGGGCTCTAAACCAAGTGCAGCCAGTTTCAGAATGGAGCCACCCAGCCAACAGTATGCATTTGCCCCACCACTGACCGGCTCACATCCACCCCACCGGGGGATTGGTGGAGAGTGTGCTCAAGACACTCCCCTCCCCAGCAGGAGAAAGGAAAGAGAGGCACAGGCGCTACATCAGCGGCACCGCCCACTGCATGCCCGCCTACCACCAGAGAGCAGAATACCACTGCAGCGGCACCAAAGGCACTTGTGCCACAGGGCACGCACATGAAGGAGTGAAACAAAGGAGCTTGCCCATTTGTACACCCCTTTGTGCGGACCTGAAGAGTGCTTCAACGTTGCATCCCTAACGTAACATCTACACCATGTAGGACGGGGCCTACATGGTGACTTAAGGAGTACCTCAGGAAAGAAGCAAAGAAGGATCACAAATCAGGTCTTCCCCATGATAAGTAACTACTCCCCCTCACTCTCTTCCTGCTTCATGTTTACTCTGCTCCTAATGAATGCTCAATCTCTATCAAAAGAAATCCCTCTAATTAATGATCTGTTAGAGGATTTAAATCCATTTTTTGCATAATCTGAAACATGGCTGAATGACAAAGATAATGTGCTCTTAAACCAATTTTCAAATGCTAGCTACGATATATTTCATTTTCCTAGACTCAAACAAAAAGGTGGAGGATTTCTAATAATCAGTAAAAAAAAAAAAGAACACAAGCTAGTACCTTACAAGATAGAGATCAACCCACCCTAGGGACGGTTCTATAATGAATCAGGGTGATGTGGCAGAATTCTGAAGCAGCAAAAAGTGCCCCTTCAAAATTCTGCCCAGCCCCATCTCCCCCTGCCCCCCCCCCCTCGTTGCGCCACCCTTTCAACCCCCACAAGACTCAGGAAAACTCCTGGGGGTCCAGCAGGGGGCCCGGGAGCGGTCTCACGCTCCCGGGCCATCAGCTGCCTGTAACAAAATTGGCATCAGTGGCCATTAGCCCCTACCATGTGACAGGGGCTACTAGTGCCATTGGCCGGCCCGTCACATGGTAGGGGCAATGGACGGTCTGTGAAAAGCTGCCCCTGCGCGCGCCGAGCCTATCTTGCATAGACTCTGTGGCACGCTCAAGCCCCGGCATGCGCATATGTCCCAGGGCTTGCAAAAAGGGGCGGGGGCGTGGCTGGAGCCTCCAGGCACAGCGGCTATTTGTCACTGTGCCTGGGATCGCGGGCAAGCCGTCGGCTGGCGCACGTAACTTTTTCAAAGATATGGGGGGGGGGGGGTGTTTAGATAGGGCTGGGGGCGGAAGGAAACGGAGGAAGGCTGCGCGGCTCAGCGCGCACAAGTTGCGCAATTGTGCACCCCCTTGCGCACGCCGACCCTGAATTTTATAACATGCGCGCGGCGTGTGGTTATAAAATCGGGCGTAGATTTGTTCACAGCGGGTTGGGCGAACAAATCTACGCCTGCGCGCACCTTCTAAAATTTGGCCCTAATTGTAGTAGACTTTAACCTCCATGCAGACAAAACATCATGAACCTTAGCCTGTGAAATGTTTTTAGAAGCAATGGAAGCCCTCAGATGATCACAATTTGTCTCGAAAGCCACTCATAAATCGGGTCACACTCTAGACCTAATATTTGCTAAAACCTGTAATTGCCTAATCAATACCTCACACACAACTCTGCCCTGGTCTGATCACTAATTAATAAAGGTAGAAACAGCCTTCACCAACCAAAGCCATAATATTTTACATCAGCTAACTTTTACCTTCAAGAAAAAGACTGAGATGGAACTACTTGCCAAAGCAATAGAAAATAAGCTCCATGAAATAAATCAAACCAATCCCACATCAGCATTTGATTCCTGGGTTATGATTGTCAATGTCATAGCTGAAAACCTTAGCCTTGTCAAGACAAAACCTATTACAAAAGAAAGGAATAACTCCAAACAATTGAAAAAGCCCTGATACAATGATGAATTGAGAAGAACTTGGAAAATTAGATAAACTTTGGCAGAAATGCCCATCTGCTGAATCCCTAGGAAAATATAAATCTTTCCTTACAAAATACCATACACTAACCAACAAAGCAAAAAAAAAAAAAAAAAAAGAAGATTACTGTGCCAAATTCACAGGGTTATATTTAATTCAAAACTTCTCTTTGAAACAGTTAAATCTTAAAAGACCCAACTTCTTCCATATCGAGAAACCATAACTTCAAAAGGCCTCTTGCAATGAATATGCCACCGCACTCATAGACAAAATCAATAAGCTGAAAAAACAATTCAATATCAATTCTCCAACAAAAGCATCTGATGACAGTCAAGTGGTCCACATTTGACAGAGTATGGAAACTGGAAATCAGTCAAATCATTGCTAAAATTAAACCTTCTACTCATCCATGTGACCCAATATCAGCCAGTTCCTTAAAACAAGTATACCGAGTTATCACTCCAACAATTACAACGTTAATTAATCATTCACTATCAGAAGGAATTATACCACATGGATTAAAACAAGCGGTGATAAAACCCATCCTAAAAAATAAGACTGATAGAACTGATGATTGGGACAGCTATTGTCCAATATCCAACTTGCTGTTTCTAGCAAAAGATTTGAGAAAGAAGTGATATCCCAATTTACAAATCACATGGAAGATCAAAATATTCTCTCCCCAATCAATCTGGATTTAGGAAACACCACTCAACTCAGACATCACTACTCTCATTAATGGACTAGGTTTTACGAGGGCTTGACACAGATGAATCTTATTACCTTGGGCTAATTGACTTAACCGCCACTTTTGACACAGTGGACCATAACCTGTTATGCCATCAGATGAGAAACACAGGGATCAACGGCATGGTTGTCAGATGGTTCTCTTCATTTCTATCTAACAGAACATTCCAAGACAATCTGGGCACCCATATATCTGACACTGTCCAGTTTGCTACAGGTGTCCCTCAAGGATCAGCCCTCTCAGTAACACTATTCAAAATCTACATGCTCCCACTGTGTAAATTACTGACAAATCTAGGAATAACTTTCTTCTTGTATGCTGACATACAGTTTTACCTCCCACTCACCAGATCATTTGAAAAACACAACTTCAATACTCTCTACATATATGAAAGCAAGAACTATTGCGACTTAAACTGACATTAAACCCTAAAAAGACAAATGATTTGGCTGAGTAGAAATTCAGTAACAATTAAACCACCTGCCCTAGATATGGGTAATTTTCAAATTAATCCCTCAAATCAAAAATACAGGATTTAGGTGTACAGCTAGATGAGAACCTCACAATCGGGCCGATACAGTAAGGAGCGGTAGGAAGAGCTGCGTTAGTGCCGGGCGCACCCGCGTTTGCCGCACGCACAGTCCGGTTCACCTACCGCTCGATACTGTATTTAAATAGCTTGGAAATGCAAGCTGCGTCCAGGAAGCGTCCAAGAAGGGTTAGGCCCGCGCAATCCATTTTACTGTATAGAGCGCTATACAGCGCCTATACAGTAACCTGGGTGCGCTGGTACCTGTCATTTCAAATGACATTTGAAATGACAGGTACCAGGAAGTGGACGGTTCTCCTATGCTCGGTTCTCCTACACTCGGGATTGCCAGTCCTGTCTACCCTCCTCCCGAAGCAACGAAAGCTGGCCGGTGAGCGAAAAAGGGGCTGCCCAGTCCTCTCTACCCTCCTCCCGAAGCAACGAAAGCTGGCCAGTGAGCGAAAAAGTGTAACTTACTCTTGCAGCCCTCCTCCGGAGACGCACCGCGGCTCCCCTGCCTCCCGTTGACGTCACGCCTTGAGCGCCAAATTGCACGCACAGGCTGAACGCATGCAGGAGAAGTGGCTGCAACTGGAGCGATCGTGTCAGAGGGCCTGAGCAGGCATCCATCTTCGCCGGCGGGGCCACGTTCACTGCCAGCTGCCCCCGGGAGGCAAGGGAGCCGCGGTGCGTCTCCGGAGGAGGGCTGCAAGAGTAAGTTACACTTTTTCGCTCACCGGCCAGCTTTCGTTGCTTTCGGGAGGAGGGTAGAGAGGACTGGGCTGCCCCTTTTTCGCTCACCGGCCAGGGCAGGTGAGCGAGGGCTGGGGGAAAGTTTGCCACCTACCCTTATCCCTGCCTCTAACGCAGGGGTAAGGGTAGGCGGTAAGTTAGCAGGTTAAACGCGCGGCTAAACTGCAGGTAAAAAAGGCGATAGTCGGGGCACGTGTTACTGAATGGGGGGGGGGGGGGGGGGGGGGGGGAATAGCTAATCCGAACGTTTACATCTCATATACATGCCGCGGGCGGAAGGGGTTACTTGTTGATTTAAAGAGGTGGTAAGAATGGGTTAAGGGGATAGTGGGTCGCGGGTTGGGCTAACGCAGCCAAATTGTGAGTAAAAGGCGGGTTAGAAACAGGGTAACCGCAGACGCACTTTACTGTATTGACCTGAATGAAAATGCACATCAGTAAACTAATTAAGACAGGTTACGACAAGTTGCATATATTACATCAGTTGAAACCATTAACTTTTGGGGACTTCCATACTGTATTGCGAACTCTGATCTTCTCAAGCCTTAACTACTGTAATTCTTTACTACTAGGTCTTCCAGCAAGTCAATAAAACCACTACAACTATTACAAAATGCTGCAGCAAGACTCTTAATAGGATCAAGGAAATATGATCACCTTACACCCTCGCTAATGTCACTGCACTGGTTACCAGTACAGTCAAGAATCTACTATAAAGTATTAGTGATAATATTCATCATCATTCACTCCAATAACACTGACTTATGAAGAAGGACACCTAAGCATTACAATACTCAACAAACACCATGATCTCAAAATAAGGGCTATTGTCTATTCCCACAATACAGTGCACACATCTGACGCAAATAAGAGATTGAGGTTTCTCCATAGCGGGTCCAAAGCTATGGAATTCTCTGCCTGAGATGTTACATATTTTTCCAGATAGCAAGAGATTTAAATGTGAATTAAAAGCATTCAAACACATATAATTTAACTTAAAAACTTCAGAATATACATTAATTCCTGCCTTTGAATAACACCTCTGTAACCAATGTTTGTTTGTTTGTTGAGTTATAACTATGAATGTTACTTTGTAAACCATTGTGATCTACAAATGGAATGATGGTATATAAAATGTCTAAATAAATTGCTGGCTGGCCAGTTCCATTTTGAAATTGGCCATGCCAGGTTCAGAGCCCTAGAAGGGCATTGAGATAGACTGGCCCACCAGTGCTATTGAGGTAGAGGCTAAGAGGGCCTGGGGGGGGCGCATCAGAGGATGGGTTTAGGGGCAAAGGGCAGAGCTTTGTGCCCAATCACCACCTTTTAAATTTTTTCCATTTTTCCTTAAGAACATAAGAAATTGCCATGCTGGGTCAGACCAAGGGTCCATCAAGCCCAGCATCCTGATTCCAAAAGAGGCCAAACCAGGCCACAAAAACCTGGCAATTACCCAAACACTAAGAAGATCCCATGCCACTGATGCAATTAATAGCAGTGGCTATTCCCTAAGTAAACTTGATTAATAGCCGTTAATGGACTTCTCCTCCAAGAATTTATCCAAACCTTTTTTGAACCCAGCTACACTAACTGCACTAACCACATCCTCTGGCAACAAATTCCAGAGCTTTATTGTGCATTGAGTGAAAAGGAATTTTCTCCGATTAGTCTTAAATGTGCTACTTGCTAACTTCATGAAATGCCCCCTAGTCCTTCTATCATTCAAAAGTGTAAATAACCGATTTACATCTACTCGTGAAAGACTTCTCATGATCTTAAAGACCTCTCTCATATTCCCCCTCAGCCATCTCTTCTCCAAGCTGAACAGCCCTAACCGCTTCAGCCTTTCCTCATAGGGGAGCTGTTCCATCCCCTTTATCATTTTGGTTGCCCTTCTCTGTACCTTCTCCATCGCAACTATATCTTTTTTGAGATGCGGCGACCAGAATTGTACACAGTATTCAAGGTGCGGTCTTGCCATGGAGCGATACAGAGGCATTATACATTTTCCGTTTTATTCACCATTCCCTTTCTAATAATTCCCAACATTCTGTTTGCTTTTTTGACTACCGCAGCACACTGAACCGACAATTTCAATGTGTTATCCACTATGACGCCTAGATCTCTTTCTTGGGTTGTAGCACCTAATATGGAACCCAACATTGTGTAACTATAGCAAGGGTTATTTTTCCCTATATGCAACACCTTGCACTTGGCAGATAAAATTTAATGTGGACATTTGGATGTCCAATCTTCCAGTCTTGCAAGGTCTTCCTGTAACGTATCACAATCCGCTTGTGATTTAACTACTCTGAATAATTTTGTATCATCCGCAAATTTGATAACCTCAATCATCGTATTCCTTTCCAGATCATTTATATATGTATTGAAAAGCACCGGTCCAAGTACAGATCCCTGAGGCACTCCATTGTTTACCATTTTCCACTGAGAAAATTGACCATTTAATCCTACTCTCTGTTTCCTGTCTTTTAACCAGTTTCTAATCCACAAAAGGACATCGCCTCCTATCCCATGACTTTTTAGTTTTCTTAGAAGCCTCTCATGAGGGACTTTGTCAAAGGCCTTCTGAAAATCCAAATACACTACATCTACTGGTTCACCTTTATCCACATGTTTATTAACCCCTTCAAAAAAATGAAGCAGATTTGTTAGGCAAGACTTCCCTTGGGTAAATCCATGTTGATTGTGTTCCATTAAACCATGATTTCTGTATGCTCTACTATTTTGATCTTGAGAATAGTTTCCACTATTTTTCCCGGCACTGAAGTCAGGCTCACTGGTGTATAGTTACCCGGATCGCCCCTGGAGCCTTTTTTAAATATTGGGGTTACATTGGCCACCCTCCAGTCTTCAGGTACAATGGATGATTTTAATGATAGGTTACAAATTTTAACTAATAGATCAGAAATTTCATTTTTTAGTTCCTTCGGTACCCTAGGATGCATACCATCCGGTCCAGGTGATTTGCTACTCTTTAGTTTGTCAATCTGGCCTACTACATCTTCCAGGGTCACAGTGACTTCGTTCAGTTCGTCTGACTCATCACCCCTGAAAACCATCTCCGGAACTGGTATCTTCTCAATACCCTCATTAGTAAACACGGAAGCAAAGAATTTATTTAGTCTTTCTGCAATGGCCTTATCTTCCCTAAGAGCCCCTTTAACCCCTCTGTCATCTAATGGTCCAACCGACTCCCTCACAGGTTTCTTGCTTTGGATATATTTAAAAAAGATTTTATTCTGAGTTTTTGCCTCTATGGCCAACTTCATTTCAAATTCTCTCTTCGCCTGTCTTATCAGTATCTTACATTTAACTTGCCAACGCTTATGCTTTATCCTATTTTCTTCTGTTGGATCCTTCTTCCAATTTTTGAATGAAGATCTTTTGGCTATAATAGCTTCTTTCACCTCCCCTTTTAACCATGCCAGTAATCGTTTTGCCTTATTTTCACCTTTCTTAATGTGTGGAATACATCTGAACTGTGCTTCTAGAATGGTATTTTTTAACAATGACCACACCTCTTGGACATTTTTTACTTTTGTAGCTGCTCCTTTCAGTTTTTTTCTAATTAGGAGTTGCAGCTAACTTTCTGGAAAATAACACGGCTTGTAATTGAGGCCAGCCATGATATTTTATTTACAAGCACTTACCTAGTAATGAGTTGCTTTCAATGTATTTGCATGCAAAGCAGTTCATTATGATAGCATGCATTATCTTCCTCTAGAATGCAGGTATCATGGTGTTAGGGGCATTTACCATGTGGCAAATGCTGTTCACTGCTCAGTAAATACATAACGCAGCTTATTAAATAAGCCACCTAGATTGTAAGCCCTCTAGGGACAAGGAAATACCTAAGGTACCTGAATGTAACTCACCTTGATCCCAAAGATAAGGTGCAAGTTATATAGAAATAAACAATTACTGAGGCAAAAATATGAGTTGCCATTTGAGTCCAATTAATAATTGAAAATACATTATTTGTGAAGAACTAAGGATAAAGCAAATCTCTAATTTTTCTGCAGAGAATATATTAACAGCAGCTGTGGCTACCAAAAACTTTTTCAGTCGATTGCTAGAACATATAGATAATTATAATTTAATGAGACAAAGCCAACAGGAGTTTACCCAAGGGAAGTCTTGCCTCACAAAATTTGCTACATTTTTTTTTAAGGCATGAATAAATATGTGGATAAAGGTGAGCCAGTTGATATAGTGTATCTGGATTTTCGGAAAGCATCTGACAAAGTCCCTCATGAGAGATTCTTGAGGAAATTAAAATGTTATGGGATAGAAAGCAATGTTTTATTGTGGACTGAGAACTGATTAAAAAGACAGAAAACAGAGAATAGGGAAAAATGGTCAATTTTCTCAAATGGAGAATGGAAAAGAGTAGAGTGTCCGAGGGAACTGTATTAGAACCACTGCTTTTTAACATTTATAATCGACCCAGAGATGGGAACTTCAAGAGAGGTGATCAAATTTGCTGATCATAAAAAATTATTCAAAGTTGTTAAATCACAAGAGGACTGTGAGAGAACCTTATGAAACTGGGTATCCAAATGGCAGATGACATTTGATGTGGATAAGTGCAAAATGATGCACATAGGGAAAAGCAACCCAAATTATAGTTACACAAAGCAGGTTTCCACATTGGGAGTCAACACTCATGGAAAAGATCAAGGTGTCATCATGGATAATACATTGAAATCCTCTGCTCAGTGTGCAGCAGCGGCCAAGAAAGAAAATAGAATGCTAGGAATTATTAGGAAAGGAATTGAGAATAAAACAGAGAATATCATAATGCCTCTGTATCGGTCCACAGTGTGACCCCATCTTAAGTACTTTGTGCAGTTCTGGTCACCACATCTCAAATATGATATAGCGGAATTAGAAGCAATACAGAGAAGGGTAACCAAAATTATAAAGGAGATGGAATGATTCTCCTATGAAGAAAGGCTAGAGAGGTTAGGGCTCTTCAGCTTGGAGAACAGATGGCTGAGGGGAGATATGATAGAGTCTATAAATTAAAGAACAGCGTAGAACAAGTAAACCCAAATCAGTTGTTTACTCTTTCAAGAATTACGAAGACTAAAGGGACATTCAATTATGTAACTAGGTAATACCTTTAAGACAAATAGGAG